>NC_091490.1:12804285-13412348 GCF_947461875.1 Haliaeetus albicilla
AATTTTATTAGTCGCTCAGCTCTATTAACGGTGAGGATAGCATACCTGTACATAGGCAAATGGATCTTGCTTAAGAATTACCCACGCAGGAATAATCCCCTGCCTATCACCAATCTTTGATTTTCATGTTATGTTTTAAAGACTGACTTGAAGGTAGGTGCCTGCCAACTCTGCTTGTGTACTCCAGGAATAAATGTTTATCAAAGGGGGTTCCCCATTTGCTGAGTTGGAATTAGTTACACCAACAGGGTATCAAACGGGTTGCTGCCTGTCACCATTATCAAAGGAGAATTTGAAATAGAAACACTAAGCAGCAGCAACCGAGCGCTGGAGCCTGTCAGAGCAAGCATGACATAGGACAGCCAAAACATACAGGCAAAGAAGACTGGAAGGTGCTCTCCGAAGTAGAGTCCTGTCCTTCAGCCTCGCAAGGGCTGCACTGCACACCCTCTTTTGTAAATGGATCACGCACCATCTTAAAACAGGTTTGAGTTTCAGCCACACTTCTCTTACTGGAAAACTGTTCCAAAATTATGGTCACGGAAACATCAGCAGGAAAACAGACTGTGGTTTTTAAAGTTATTTGTTGTCAGTTATACCCACTTGTTTGTAAGCTAACATGATCCTTTAGCTGAAAAGGGTTCCATTCCATCTCTGTCCCTTTTCTCTCTTTCCCCCAATGTATACCTCAGATCATCTTTAGCCCCTTCTTAATAACGGTAAAGTGTTTTCTGTCTTATATAACCCCTGTGAGACTTCACAGACTAAAGATCTCCTCTTTAAAAAAAAAAAGGAGACAAAAGGAAAAAAAAAGATATATTGCATGTTGATTCTTATGAGGTTTCTTTGAATTCTGCTTCATACTCTCTTCTGGTAGAATCCATAATACTTTATCACCACCATCTTATTGAAAACCAAGAAAGAGCATGTATTTGTGTTTGGGCATCTTGAGATTACCATTCATCAGCTGATCATCACCTTTTCTTCTCCCCCCCCCTTCTTTTTTTTAAGTTACGCAGCTGAATATGGCTTTTGGTTCAGTTTAAATTATATAGAATTAACAAGAAACTGTTCAGTCAGTTTAATTTATAAGATCACATCTACAATGTCCTCATGACATACTATTTCCAAGTTTCAAGAAAACTTGCAGTTCTCTTTATCACATGCGGAAAGTGTTTGTTAACAAGGCTGCTTAGAAACCTGCACTTGCACTTTTATATGCAAGTGCATGTCCAGATCTCCACTTTAAACATGGTTATGGAATGAACAAAAGTTTATTTGTAATTAGCCAGAAGCCTCAAAGGCATGTTTATTGTGCAAATTAGGAACTATGCTGTAGAGTCATACAAAATATGCAATTCAGCTGATATAATATAACCTCAGATAATTAAAAGTGAGATAAAGGTAGAAAAGCAAAAGATGAACTGTAATCTGGGAGAACAAGCCCACCAGCACAACGGCAGCTGCCCACATTCTCTGTGCTTAGACCGTAAAAACAAGGCTGACAACACGATTTGCAAAGTGCTGAAATCACCCAACAGCACCAGTCATAATCTGAGATGCACATTTCCTTCAGCCAAGCATTTTCCCACTATTACTGGTGATAAAGCTGGCATATGAATTAAAGGTTTGAGAAAGGATGATGACAGTACGGAAATTAATTGCACATTAATTTAAAATTTCCAACTGTCTTGGCGTTGTGAAGCCATCACACTGCCACATCCTGGAGAGAAGTGACGCACTGGTCCACCACCATAAGGAAATACAGCCTCCTATTCCAGGTGACTACGTCTTAAAAGCTATTAAGTGTTTTCATTGAGTTGCATCAAATCACATTTCAGAGGCCAGTGTTTAAAATTCCAAGTATTAGAAAGCCCCATTCAAAGTATTATAAATTCAGCAGTGGCACTGCAGCAGACAGGGATTTATCTTTCAGCCTGCTGCGATCGTTATTAATAGTATTACCAGCCACTTTTGTTTTGCTAATTTGGTGCTTCACCTATGAATAAGTGAACTTCATGAAATAAATTACATAGAACAATATTAGTGTTGTTCTTACTGTATTAACAGGCATCCATGTATGTAATTCATCTACAGCCATTTCTGAGTATATCCACACTGCACATAATGCCATTAGGCACTGATGGGCTGGCTTGCAACCAAGCACACACTTCATGGACTCCCTCCTGGATGGCAGCGCAGCTGAAGTGGCTAGGAAAGCCAGGGCAGAAGGACTGCACGTCTCTACCATCTACCACAGACCTAGGAACTCCAGAAAAACTCCAGAGATGCCTTTCCAATTCTTATGTCCTTCTTGGATGTGGGGATTTGGGGTGCCTTTTTCTTTCTTGGAATAATGATTCTTGAACAGACCAGTCAGAATGCTGATTACTAAACAGCTTAAATTGAATGCAGGACTGTCACACATTGTGAAATGTGCTACAGAAGGGAAGGAGGACAGAACAACTTCATTGCTGCTTCATTGCTTTCCAAGTGCGAGTTCGCAGTTGCACAGGAAAGAGAAGCCTCAATTTGGGAGTTGATAGGCAGGATTAAGGAGAACGGTATAGTCTTTTAGACTCCTTCTCTCTTCCAATTCTTTGCTCATCATTTCATTGAGGAAACAGACCTCAGCTGCTTGGGACACCTGCTCTGCAATTCCTTTTTTAGAATTCTGAAGTTTCCTTAAAATCTAGGTTTGTTGCCATTTTGGCATGATTTAAAGAGACTGTTTCTAAATGACTCAGAAGTACTGCAAACCCGAGGTTTTTTGGTGTTGGGGGTGGGGTGTTTACATTGAGAAGCCCATTCAATTTATGAAAGAAACAAGGAAAACACTCCATTAGGAGGTTTTAAAAGGGCCATTATCTGGAGGAAGCTGTAGCAAAGCACTAGTAGTGTCGCTCACTTCCTAGAACTTGCTTTTTCTATCCTTCTGTTAACTTTCAATATAAAATCGGAGAAAAATATATTAACTTCTCAGCCAGTATATTCTAAGTAAATACTCAATGCTTGCATCTAGATTTTCAAGTTCTTTAACTTCAGGAATTTAAGAGGAGACAAGTGGTTTTGTTTCTATGGTCATTCATTAATTATTGGTGACACACAGCCAAGACAATGCAGCTGAGATAACTGCTCTCTGAAAGGGCAAGATATCCATTGCTCCAAAGACAGCTCAGCTTTTCCCACCCACCACTGAGTGTCCAGAACATGCTCTGCTTGCCAAACGTCACACACTGAACCGTGATTTCCAGTGCTACAGGCCAGGCTGAAACCCAGAGCAAACATTGCAACAAGCTTGATTGTATCTCCTCCAACCTAAACAAGTGACAGCTTGCTAAAATATTCTTGTCCTAGTTACTTGAGGAAAGTGAGTGTTTTCAGATGAGCGGTGGTGTTGTCTAGCTGAGCCTTGGGAAGCTCCGAGGATGGAGAATTGACCACCTTGCTGAGCAGCCTGCTCCAGTGCTGCTCTACCCTCCAAGAGGAAAAGGTGTTCCTAACACCATCTGATCCTCTATTTCAATTATTAGTAGTGAACTTCAACACAGTTTCCTCTATCTCTACATCTCATCTCTGCTAAACTTCTTTATCTATTATGACAGCTATTGAGCAACTGGATGACTAAAGATGGCAGATACTATGACTGTATGCATGTGTTGGAGCCCATGTTTAAATAAACAAACCCACTATTTTCAAACATGGCTAATCACCACATCAATAGACTTATTAATGGGATTCCAGGACATGGTTGAATGCATGTTGCAGCAGCAGGGACTGGCTTCAACAAACACAGAGCTCCATTCCAACCGTATGTCTCAAAGATAAAAGAAAAATTGGAGTGCAATCAAATGCAGTGGATTAAATAACAAAAGAAATTAAACAAATGGACCATGAATTTGTTTCATCGTATACATTCTGTGCGCACACACACACACACCTTGCCAGTTTTGAGCATGTCAAGAGTTTATGAATCATAGAATAATTTAGGTTGGAAGGGACTTTTGGAGGTCATCCTTTCCAAACACCCACTTAAAGCAGGGCCAACTTCGAAGTTAGGTCCAACTCTGAAGCTGGATCAGGTTGGCCAGTGCCCCGTCCAGTAAAGCTTTGAGTATTTTCAAGGATGTACATTCCAAAACCTCCCTGGGGCTCTGGCAGAATGTTTGACCACCTTCATGGTAGAGAAATGTAAAAAAAAAAAAAAAAAGTAATATTTTATCACTATTTCCCACATTGCAGCTTATGTCTGTTGGCTGTCATGCTATCACCACAAACCTGCCACAAAAGCCTGACTACTCCTGCTCTACACCCTCCCATTAGGCAGTTGAAGACAGCAGTCAGGTCCCCTTTAAGCCATCTCATCCTAAGGCTGAAAAAAAAGGAGCTCCCCCTCTCTCTCCTGGTACATCTGGTGTTCCAGAGCCCCCTCAGCAGCTCAGTACCAGTGTATTGCACGCCCGTACACCTGTCCATGATGCTGCACTCCTTTCCTCATCACCTCATCAGAAGATGGTATTCTTTGGTACCTGCCTTAAACAGAAAGGGCTGCATTTAGGAGTCAGTCTCCCTCACCGATCTTCCAGTCTGTAGCTCTGTGTTCATAAGCGTCTACAAGTTATCTGCTGTAAGCACAAGGTATGACCATCGCTAATGAGAGATGACTTCTTACAATACCTCCAAGACCATATGAACTGTGCAGGATATCAACCTGCAAATTTATCTCCCTTACACAGAAATATTACTTGACTAGCAGCCACAGCCCTTCCGAATTAACTTCACTTACAATTATTTCAAATGTTTTCACATCTTGCAACACTAGCACAGGGAATGGCAAGCCCCTGAACACTGTTATTCCCAGCTACCTGGTGCTTGTCATATTCCTCACACCCCTGGCTATACGGTCCATCTTCAATTAATTAAGCCAGATTTCCACTAGTTACTTCCCCCCCTCCATTGCTTGCAAGACAAACAGTTCTTCTGCTGTGCTTATTGATGCTTAAGAAGAGCACCACAAAACACGTGGGTATCGTTATCAATTCTGAATCATCATATGCCTGCACTCTAAAAGAAAAGCAGTTCAATGAAGCTCCTGCTACACAGGACTGCTACACAGACTACTAACATTAAAACACTTTCAAAGACGCTTCACACTTCCGTTTGAACACATCGCCTCCATTTACATTCAGTTAATATGTTAGTCTATGTACTAAATGAATCCCAGTTGCAACTTCCACTAAGTAATGAAGTAACTGAGGATTTTAGAGCCACAAAGAAAAGATTTTGCCTTTTTTGGATATTCTAAACCAGCCCTTTGTCACTGCAAAAAGAGCGCTTGACATCTGAGATATAAAATGCTCAAAAGAAGGCTGTATCAGTTAATCAGAAGAGAGCGATGACTGCAACAAACTTTATCAGTTCTGACATAACAAAATGAGAGCAGGAGACCACTATCCCAGAGTAGCAATTCCATTAACTCTTTGCATTACTATATTTCTATTTATTTTTGACTGTTCATAGACTATCAATAGCCACACGGTGAATAACAAGAAGAGCAGCAGCAGCACGTAGAGCCCATTGTTGTCAAGCCTCAGTTTTCAGGAAACCGCCTTTAGCAACTCCTCAGTCCACTGAATGCGACCGTGGAAGCAGGAAAAGAGGTTCTACTGCCAGCAGCAATCACAGCAGACAGCCTTTTTCTCTAACCCCAGAATTACTTTAACTTTGTCCATGAGAAACTAAACTGTTTAGACTCTGGCACCACCACAAGAACTTAATGCCATGGGAAATATATATTGTATATGTATTTTATATAAACAGATCTTTCTTCTTGATTCCTCAAGTGCTCTTTCACTTTCCATTGTATCCAGCTCTTACAAACATTCCTAATTCCCACTTACATGCAGGTTCAAGAGCTAATTCATGGACACCAAGGAGTAAACTTTCAAAACCGCATTTGTTACCATCAGATCTCTTGGTATCAACAAAGCATGTAAGCAACAACAAGCAGTTACTGGTTTCTCACTCTTTACACAAAAGGCATGTGACATTCTTCTTCTTGCCAATTTGCCAAGTAGTGTTGCTGGTCTGCTAACCTCAGTATGGGGGAGATTTTAGAGAAACATCTGGAAGAGGATGCACTGACATGGGTATTAAACCAGCACCAACAAAACCAAAACATTGCTCCATTATTTCTCCCTGCCTTCAGAGAAACTGCATTTAATGGTCAGGGCTCTAAAATTCTCCTGGAGAAGCTGAACCATTACTACTTATCAACTTGATAAAGCCATTTTGATTACGCTTTGTATGGCGTAAGGGGAAAGCTTAACACTTTGTGTAACACGGAGCACCAGGAAGAATGAAACCTTTATGGAGGTTTGTGTACAAGTCAGCAGATAGGGATTAGACTGACAAGGAGTCAAGTCTGAGCACTGACAAGAGAAACTGTCGATGTCTAACCATCAACTGTGCTCACAACCGATTTTCTCCCAATAGTTCCGAGATCCCCAAAAGGTAACAGGAGACAGAATTAATGAAATCTATCATTTCCTGGAAGGGTCCTCCTTGATTAGCCATCCATCAGGGTGTACAGACATGGGTATTTGCTGTCCTCTCACAATGCCTAACTACTTGCTCCTTGGAAGATGGAAGGGGCTTTGCAGAGACAGCAGAAGTGCCCATCTGCAATCTCTAGGTAATAACCTACATGCTGGAGAAGGACATATGTACCTTGCTTGCCTGGATCCCTAAGACAACCTGCTTTTCGTGGTGCAAGTGAAGGGGTTATTCAATCTTTCAAGTGGAGGGAAATGTTACCGAAACTAGCAAAGCAGCTAAGGTTTAGCTTCTTTGAAGCTGAGCCTGGGAGCTCAGACTGAGAACCAGGTGGCTGGAGAGGGAGCTGACAAATGTGTTCAGGCTGGGCAAATCCTTTTACTCTAGTGCTTAAACACCTAGGACATGGCACAAAAAAGGGGCTTTCTCACCTGCTGCATCCTCCTGGAGGAGGAATGAGTGACTGTCAAGAAATATGCCCTCTCAAAAGAAAAATATTAACTGTAGAAGAAGCATAATAGCTTCACTGGAAGGCAGGGAAATGAGGGAGCCTGTTCCTAGCAGTACTCCTTCAGCCACAGCAATTCAATCCCCTGCACCGAGGAAGCTTCTACCCTGACAAGTCATTCCATCTAGTTTTAAGGTCAGCCACTAGAGACAGAAAGCCTACCCACAGTATGCAGCTAAATACAGTAACTAACATCCATTAGTTGAAGGGCACGGAACAGCAAGGCAGCAGGCTCTGCAGGTGGGAAGGATGTGGAAAGAACAGGCTAAGCCTGCTGACCGTCCTGCATCTCTGGGGAAGAGGGAGCAGGTGATATACTGCGTGCAGTAGCAACCCCAGACAGGTAACATGGTCATGGCCTATACACAGAAGTGAACAACAGGTCAAGGTGCAAAAACCAAGGTGCACTAGTTGTATAATCCTCTGAATTATTTCCTGCCAAGTCAGTGGCTGTCTTCCCATATTCTCTGTGTTTCTAATGGAATTCAGCATCCCCAAGAGTAAATTGGATCATGTTGGACTGCAACTGTGTGCACTGTTTTCAGGAATACTGCTAGGAACTGTCACAAACACTGCTTAGTGTTGGAAACCTTGGCTACTCTGAGAAAGCAAACGACCAGAACAAAAAACACCGAACAACTTCTCCAGCTACGTGGGAAACAGCTCATGTGAACAGCAGGTGAAACTACGGGAGGGGAGACTTTCACAGAGAGTCTAAGCAGTCAGGAAAGGCTGGATGAGAATGGAGGAAAACAAGGTGACAACAATGATGAAATGAAGTTATCTTGCTTAGGAAAGAAAGAAGGAGCAGTGGCAGCAGGGGGGGTTGAACATGAGAACAGCCTTCAAGGATCTGGAAGGAAACTGCAAGATGAAAAGGAATTTTTTTTATTTTTTTTTTTTGCACGTCATGCGAATGGACAAGACTTCATAGTCACAAAACTGCTGAAAGGGAGTTTAAGGTTAGGATGTTTTGGGGTAAACTCCTATACCATACTCCCCTGGTATAAATGTACTGACAGTTAAACACTGGAACAGCTTGCTGAGGAAATGGTAGGCTCTTCTCTCACCAGAAGTTTTTGAGAACATGCTAGACAAACATCTGTTGCGAACAGCTTAGAGCAATCCTGTCTGAGTAGAGAAAGGAGGGATGAAATTCCCTTCTGCTGCTATTTGCTACCAGTAGAAGTCTTCCATCCCTTTTCAAAGTTCAAGAACCCTAGTTTTATTTCAAATTTTGCAGAAAAGTTTAGTCGTGGCCACAGCTGTAACCCCTGGGCTGCAACAAACCTGCAGGAGGACAGCTAAAGATGAGCAAACTAAGGCTCCTGCAGCTACAGCACTGCCAGGTACTCCCACATCCCTTTGCTCCGTGAGGATGAAAATATTTGGCACTGATGAATTATGCCCTCATATTGCCAAGTATTCTTTTAACGTAGACATGTTTTACCTGCTCCAGAAGATGAGAGAGGCCCAGCCTGGAGCCAGGCAAGCCTGCAGAGCCCTCCGAGCTGGCCAAGCTCGGCAATGCCCCTTGCGAAGGGTAGTCCCGCATTGAGCGCATGGGGCACGTCTGCAGGCAGCCTGCCTCTTGCTGTATACTTAACCAGACTGCAGCCAAAACAACCTCAGATTTATACTATATTACAGGAATAGTTTATGAATTCATAGCACTGTATCAGACTACTAAATCTACAACCTATGCAGGTAAAACTCCTGAGCAGCATAAGAGATTATTAGGCTGCAGGGAAAAGATGTCTAATGCAAGGAATCACATTGTCATCCACATATATTAAAAAGAAGCATTTAAAACAATAATATATGGGACCACTCATTTACTGATTACCTTAATTGTAAAGTATTTATCATTTTAACTTAAAACCAGCAATAGCTTAACCCTTTCAGGTCTAGTAACTGGATTTTCCACAAGCTTACTGCCACTTTGTTTTTTAATACCCTTGTGTTCAACAGAGGGGCTACTGAAAAGGAAAAAGCTCCTGCTTTCAAGACATTTAGAATCAAATTTTGGCACAGACAAACTTTGTTTAGGTATATTTTACATGTCTGAAAAACATTCATAGCACTGAAGGTCTCTGAAAGTTGTTTTTTTGTTGTTAGGTTGATTTGTTGGTTAAGTATTACGTGGGCTATTCTTCACAAAAAGCATGGAAAACTGTGTGAAAGACAGACATTTCTGAACAGCAGCTTTCTCAACTAATCTGCTTTAAACCAGATGGCAGCAAAAAACTTGACTTTCCTAGCAATTCCTTCTGTTTGAACCCCAGCAGCATTATTTCCTAACCTATCAAGGTGGTTTACTACACAAAATGGTGCTGGCCTCTAACACTGCTGCTCTGTGTGGCACTTCTGAAGCCCTGGAAGGCTGCTGCAGAGAAAAGAAAAACCGTTTGAGTAACTCTTCTTAACCGTAACAGTTGGCCACCGATGTGTGACGAACTCCATCCATAGGAACTAACACTGCCCACATTGTTGCTTGTTTTTAAGTCTGCTATGGCATAACCTCAGTCTCTGGATTGACTTGAGTTTGCCCCAAAGTCGGGTACTTGGACCTGGATGAACCAAGGGCAGCTTCCCATGACAGTGAGCAGCAAAGGCTTGTCACCGGCAGCCGCCAGGACACAACTCCCTCCCACTCATCCCTAAGGGTTCCCCTCTCACAGTCCTCCAAGTCCTCCACAAAAGGCACAGCAGCATCTGCTTTTTGTGAGTTTGTTAGAGTAGCCATTTTCTCAAAGCAGTATTTTCATGAGGCTAACTCAGGGCCTGTTTGCTACTCAGTGAAATTCCCAATACGACCTGGATCTATTTAATTTTTAGCACAGCAAAAAGACCAACACTGTAGTACCCCGAAGTTCTGACCTCAGACTAGAGCTTATTATTCAATTCGGAAAAGAGGGCAAGCATGAGGATAGCCAGTTCTCCAAGATGGAACTAAATCAGAATTGTAACAAAATAGGGTTGTGGGGGTTTTTTCCCCATGTAAGAATCCATGGTAACAAACCTCATAAATGGTCAGCGAAGGCAGATGAAAGTCAGCGTTGTCTAATTTAAGGTAATGCATTTTGTAGGGAATAATTTAAACCAATCATACTCTTCTGGATTCTAAATTAACTGTAACCACTCGGGAAGGCACTGGACATAACTACTTAAGTAGATGTTTTCAGTGAGCTGCTCAGTGCAGGCACAGTCATAAAAGGAAACTAAACATTAGGAAGTGCATAGAAACGGATACGGAACAATACAAAAATACGCTATTGTAAAAAGGCAAGAGAATTTCTAAGGCAAAATAATCTAATACCTGCATCAACCATGACTTTGCCCTTGGACAACGGGGTTGACAAAACTCTAGAGAACAATCTCCAAGAAAAGACTGAGCTGCGTGCTCCGATTTCATACTTGCAAGAGAAACAGTAGTTCAGCTGAATGTAAAAGTGGTAAATTCAAAACAGCAAGTATTTTGTTTTAATAGCCACACAACAGATAATTAACCTTTAGTCAGCAAGGTGCCCCAGAACAGCAGCAGGAGACTTGGAGAATCCCCTTACAGGGCAACAGCTTAGGGCAGAAATGGCATTGATCAATGACCTCACTGTACTCTATAATAGATGCATATTAATATTCATAGATTTTTAGGACTGAATGGTCCACTCTATCATCCAGTCTGACCTCCTCTCTGACATAAGATGTGTTTTAGCCAGCTCCTCCAGCCTCTGGTCCTTGTTAGGCTTTTCTCTGCTAGGTCAAAAGAGGCTACTTTATACGAACTAGCTCCCCGCTGTAATAGAGACTGTAAGGAGGTTGTAATGCAAATTTTGGCTCAGCAAGGTCTGGTGATAAAGTACTGAGCTGAGATCTGAGTGTCAGGAATGAAATAAACCCTACAGTTACGTCAAATAATCCCAGAGGCAGGAAATGGAAAATGCTCTCTGAGTGCCCGCAGTAGGTCAGAAAATCACATTCTCGGTCCTTCTCCAGACCCCTCGTTTCAGGCTGTCACTGCTCTTTTATGAGGCCACCCAAAAATGCAGTGTGGGGCTTTCCATGATGCAAGTCAGCAATATTTTTATGTTACAGATGATGGAATCACACCACTCTCCATTAGGTAATGCTTTTGGAATGGCAGTCAACCCATGATATGTTTTTAATCAATTCTGGACCAAAAATACCCAGGAAACTAACAAAAACTTTTTTTTTTTTTTTTTAAATTATTCTCACCTCTTTGACACTGAAAGAAAAAAAAAAGGAGCATCTGTATTCCTAATTTTAACAGGGTTCAGCTTTTGGGTGACCCCTTCCTAGAAAAGGTTAATTCTCATGAACTGCATAGCTTAAATATGGCTCAATGCAAGCATTAAGATCCACCCAAAAGGGATCCTTTCATAAAATAAGAACCTAAAACTTAGTATTTTATTCTTAAAAAGTAACTAGTTTCTAACGGCTTCAATCTCATTATGGGTTTTATGGAAATGAAGAGTAGCAATTCCTTCTCTGATGCACTTGCCTTCAGACTGATACCTCTGTGGCAGAAACTGTTTAAAAAAAAAGTCTGCTTCCCCGTTTAAGTGCTAAGCAGTAACTGAAGCCCCTCCAGCGAACTCCAGGGGAGGGAGGGAGGGAAACGAGAGGGAGACTCATTCCTGCATCACACCCCACAGCTGTGCAGAATCTGCGCCTGCTCCACCACCTCTACCCCTGCACCCAGCAGCAGTGGGAACTTTTACACCTCTTAGTCAAGAACAAAAGCAGCCACATTTTCATTTGTCAAAGCAAATTTCCTGCCAAAGCAGCAGAAACTGTATCCTCAGATATTAATGACAGCTGACAGATAAATAGAGAAAAACAGTATAGTGCTTTAAAATGCTAGCTCCCCTCTGGTGCCTGATCTATAGGTCCGCCTGCCGTTCCCTGAGCCAAAGCAGGGAAAAACCCTGCTGGACTCAGACAGGACATAAGTCCAGTGAAAGCACTTGGCGATGACAGTGTACAACCAAGCAAGTTATTGCACCGCTGCACTTGTTTCCCTAAACAATAGTCTTGTCAATGAAAAAACTAAGTTTCAACAAGCACAGGCAAAATTCGGTCCAGAAGACCCTGGAACAGATCAAGCCTGATCTCCAAAGTGGCAACTGAGTCCTGCTCATCAGGGCCAACTGCGCAGGGAAAGCCCCCTCCTCTTCACTCTGCTGCCTCTGAAATGCTGAACTTTCTCTCTGGCTCATTAAACAATGTTGTAACGAAAGGGCTGCAGCGCATACCGCCAGTTCAGGAATATATTACCAGTACTGGAATCCATTTTAATAAACAACAACCCTCTGCCCCTGGAATTAAAGATGCTCAGAAATGCAGTTCAAGTTAAAGGGCAACCACTTAGGTCAGAGATCCGTGGCATGGAGGCTATCAGTCTTGGCACTGTGGAGGGATAAAGGAGCAAACACCGGCAACACCAAACAGTGGGGTTCCTACAGAAGCTGCAGGCTGGACTAGCTGAAGTATTTAAATAAACATGTATATGCACATCATGAAGTGGAGCTTGTGCCTTACGTGGAGTGATCCTGACTTGTGTCCTCCTTCAGGAGATCTCACTGGGCTAGCTGATTTTTCTCCTACTGCTGTTGTGCAATGAAGGAGTTCATCAATATGGGAAAGAAAAGCTTCAGTCCTGGAGGCAGCAGAAGCAGAAACCCTTGACAGCATTAGAAAGTCTATAAATCCCATACTTTCCTAGCCAGAGCCTTCCATTACTTTTTTCTGTTACATTCGTTATAGTAAAAAATGTTGAGGTTTCATCTCTGAGCGTTCACTTCTCTGTTTAAGCTCCATACAGACTTCCTCCTCCTAAGGCTGCGAGGGGAAAAATAAAGGATCCTTGCATCTGTGACAGACACTGGGTGGTTTCTTCAGTGCTGGCAGGAGTCAGCACAGACAGACAAGATGGTGCTGCTGCTCCAACACAGCCAGCATGAGTCTGTACCCAGGACCTGCAGGACTAAAGCCTGGCACCTGTGCAGGGACCCTCCTTCCTCCTCAAAAAACACCCAGGCTTTAGGAAAGGGCTAGAGAAAGTACACTTAGGTTCCTAAGCAGAACCCCTACACAACTAAATAAAACTAACAAACCACAAGATGCCATGAAAGCCCACAAACTATTTAAATTATGTCCACCAACAAGAAAGCTGGCATCATTTTAAGGGGAAAAGACAGCAGGTGAAGTCTGTTCAGTAGCAACACTCCTGAAGCCAGCAATCCACAGTGCATTTCATCCATGCATTACTATGGATTATCAACAGTATGGTGAGCTTTCTCCCGCCTTGGACAACTCCACAGCAAACGAGGGCTCTATTAAGAGAGATGAAGTACACAGAATAGAGACAGCTTCACCTGCTTGTGCTACTCTGGTGGGTAGGAGGCAGGCAATCATGCTCTACCAGGAAGCTTTGTTTGCTTGTTCGAAGGGGCAATAAATGTGTCCTGGTTTACACAGAGGGCAGAAGTAGTTAGTACAGAACATATTCAGAAAGACTTTCCAATAAAAACCTTTTACCATTAAAAGCAGGGCTTTTGCAACTAGACTCTGGTAGCCAAACCTTTTTTTAAAAAAAAAAAAACAAACAAAAAACAAACAAGAGTTTCAACCTGTGTAGAGCTCTAGACTATATTAATAGCATGAAACACTTCTTCAAAAAAGAAAAATCAAAGCTATTTTATACAGAAGGAATAATATTCTATACCCACTCATTGCATGTGCTGGATGTGCTTTAAAAGTATAATTCTGCCATACTGATTCTTTTTGCAGCCACTAAATAATTTCTTTCAGGCTGAGATGTGCTTTGCTCAGTTTCAGCACATGGCACATTACAGACAGGTCATAAACATGCCCAAACCCCCAATTTCTACAATTGTAGAGAGGATTTTGTAGACCCTTCGTTTCCCACCTCCACTGCTTTCCCCCTCCCCTTCAAACACACTTTACAGCTGAGCTCCATCACAACCCACTCAGACTTGTCCCAGTCTGACTCTCTGTAACATCTTTACCACCATGTTCAGCAATGCAAGCAGTCCACACCAGGGCTCTCCAGGCTGGAGAAGTCACAGTGATAGGTCCAACTGCCACTTCTGAACAGCCCAAGCCATCAGTGGTATTCCTGGAAACCTGTACTGGGTCTGCGTGGCAAGGTTTTGGGAGCGGGGGGGTTACAGGGGTGGCTTCTGTAAGAAGCTGCTGGAAGCTTCCCCTGTGTCCGACAGAGCCAATACCAGCCGGCTCTAAGACGGACCCACCGCCGGCCAAGGCTGAGCCAATCAGTGATAGTGGTAACGCCTCTGGGATAACATTTTTAAGAAGGAAAAAAGTTGCTGGGATGGACAGAAACAGCAGCTGGAGAGAGAGTGAGAACATGTAAGAGAAACAGCCCTGCAGACCCCCAGGTCAGTGCAGAAGGAGGGGGAGGAGATGCTCCAGGCACTGGAGCAGAGATTCCCCTGCAGCCCGTGGGGAAGACCCTGGTGAGGCAGGCTGTCCCCCTGCAGCCCAGGGAGGTCCACAGTGGAGCAGATCTCCACCTGCAGCTCGTGGAGGACCCCACGCCGGAGCAGGTGGGTGCCTGAAGGAGGCTGTGACCCCATGGGAAGCCTGTGCTGGAGCAGGCTCCTGGCAGGACCTGCAGATCTGTGCAGAGAGAAGCCCACGGAGCAGGTTTTCTGGCAGGACTTGTGACCCCATGGGGGACCCACGCTGGAGCAGTGTGCTTCTGAAGGACTGCATCCCATGGAAGGGACCCATGCTGGAGCAGTTCGTGAAGAACTACAGCCCGTGGGAAGGACTCACATTGGAGAAGTTTGTGGAGAACTGTCTCCCATGGGAAGGACCCCACGCTGGGGCAGGGGAAGAGTGTGATGAGTCCTGCCCCTGAGGAGGGTGAAGCGGTAGAGAACGTGTGATGAACTGACTGTAACTGCCATCCCCGTCCCCCTGTGCCACTGGGGGGGGTAGGTAGAGGATCTGGGAATGAAGCTGTGCCCAAGAAGGGAGGGGTGGAGGGAAGGTGTTCTGAGATTTGGTTTTATTTCTCATTACCCTACTCTGGTTGGTTGGCAATAAATTAAGTTAATTTTCCCCAAGTCAAGTCTGTTTTGCCCGTGACAGTAATTGGTGAGTGATCTCTCCCTGTCCTTATCTCGACCCACAAGCCCTTTGTTATATATTCTCTCACCTGTCCAGATGAGGAGGGGGAGTGATAGAACGGCTTCGGTGGGCACCTGGCATCCAGCCAGGGTCAACCCATCACAAAACCCAACAGCCTCTGTCTTACAAGCGAGCAACAGTAACTTGGGTTGAAGAACCTGCAGTAGAAAACTTAAAAACATGGACCAAGGACAGATCCTCTGGAAAGGACAAAATTTAAGGCCAATCATCCAAGCTAATTCCTTTTAGCTGACTTTATATTCACATATACACTTGTACAAAGCTGCAACAGAAGTTGCCAGAACAAGCCTACACTGGACTCCAGTGCAGGACCAGGGAGACGCAGCTGCTACTTCTGAGTGACTTCTGCCCCCCCTCCCCAGAGACCAGTAAAGCTGACACCCCGGGGCTCAGAAGGGAATCAGATATTTAGCAAGATTACACTATCTGCTAATCTGATTAGCCCCAGAGACTGCAGATAAACATAACAAAGAACAGCCGGACACCAGCTGTAAAACCCATCCAGTCAAGCAAATAACACAGCTGCCCAGAAAAGCTCAGCATCTGGGACCTGTCGCATGCAATGCTTTTAGGGAAATGACAGACTCACTGCTCTCACGTTAGACATGGGAAAATGTGTTAATCTGTTTACCTTAAATGGATTTAACCTCAGTCTGAAAGAGAGAGGACTGACACAGATATGTATGGCCAAGACACTCAGGCAGCAAAGCACAGTGAATGGGAGGTAGCAATCCTTGACACCATTTACACAGGCTCGAAGGATCAGGCATGACACAGGTCAAACGAGAAATGTTAAGAGATTAAACAAGCACATTTATAATTAGGTGTAATGCTGATTGTCTTCTGTCCCTGAAATGATAATCAGCTCCCACATCTCATCGTTGCAGCCGCCTGAGCTTTAGGCTGATGCTGACTGTCTCCGCAGCCAGCCCCTTCCCAACACAGGCAAAACGCGCAGGGCTGGGGGCTTGGGCTGGGGGGTGGAAGTAGGGAGGAGGGATTTAAAAAGAAAAAAAAATACTTTATATATATAAATATATAACATTAGGAGAAAATTAGCAGAGAACCTACCATGCCTTCCTAAGAGGGAATGGGCTGCTGAAAGGAGACAAAAAGCCACTCGACTCACTTGCCATATGCTTGCTACTACTTTTGCAAGTGCAGTAGTAAAGGTGAGGGCATTATTTAATGTGTCCACTTGACATTTTTAAACACAGAAAAAACAAGAGCAACTTACTCAAGGACTGCATTCATCACCACCTGTCAATTAGAGAAACAAAACTGATCAGTCAGGAGGACACAACTGGCACCCCAACTTGGCAGACTGCTGCCGCAGAAGAACAAGCGCGCGCTCTTTGAAGCGTCCCTTCACATCAACGGGAGTTATGGATATATAGAAGAAGGTCTAGAGCTCTCCAGTGACTCTGTGGTAAAGCGCTGCCCTCCCTTCCTAATTAGCAAATACTCTGCAGCAACCTCAACCTTCCCCACAGCTCTCACTCCAAATTTGCTCCAAGTTTCTTCAAGATTGAATTCTTACAAACACCAATCTGTGCTGAGAGAATCAGCTCATCTCCCTCTACTCAACAAGAAAGAGGAAAACCTTTCAGGGTTTTTTCAGGTTTCAGGGTGACTCAAATGAGAGCAGAAATAAACTGGTGCCAGGTGACTCCCCCACGTTGGAGCCAAGGTCAGCCCAACGGCATCACCACAAAACCTGGCACCAGCAGCCAGGACAAGGCACTGGATTATCAAAGACAAGGATGCCCAAGGGGGCACCAGGAGGTCAACACTCAGCCAAGTATTTCACAATGTTTTTGGGATGCAGGACAAGAAAAAAAAAGTGTTTGAGGCCACTTCAGGAGTGTGGATATCCCGACAGTGTTGGAGGCTAACCCTGGAAAGCGGCTATCACTTGAATGCAGACTGAGCAGGAGTTGGGGTCTAGCAGAGTTCAGAATGACAGGGACACCCAAAGGGAAAAGATAAAACAGTTCTAAAGAAATTGTCTAAAATACACGTTTTCTATTTTTATGGCAAACATGACTAGTTACTAGTATTCAAATGCAATTATGTAGAGGCTGATCTATAAATAATGCAAAGCCCAGAAAGGAGAGATCAACGCTCATTTACAGCATACCGCATGCTGTACTGAATAATGTCATGCACCAGGCTTCACCATCCCCATAAAAAGGGAATATGGTCAAAAAGCTGAGAAAGGAGAGAACAATGTCCCCCATTCCCCCTCCAAAAAGGAAGACAACGTCTAAACCAAGGTAAAATTTAAGGTAGTTCTATTCTGTACCACTTTTGTAGATAGAAAGCTTTATTTCTGCATCTCCAACTCACCTGCTATTTTCACACGTGTTTCCAGAAGCTGCAAACAAGGCACCAGGGAAATATATCACCTCTCACCCCACTGCAATATGCTCTGAGTAGATGCCATACAGAAGCTCACAGCATCAACAAAGTTGTTTCCCAAATTTCTTATGTGAAGTGTCTTAGTCCATTGCACAAAGGATTGAGTAATTTAAATTGGAAGGGACATGCGCAGGTCAGCTACTCTAACCTCCTGCTCAGAGAAACACTAACTTTAAAGTAGTGTTTAAAGTTTAAAGCAGGTAGCTTGGGACCTTGTCCTGCTGAGCTTTGAATATCTCCACAGATGAAGACCCCCAAACATATCGTCTCGTGTTCCAACTAGGCACCAGTCTCACCATCGGAAAGTTTCTCCATATAACCAACTGTATCTCCCTGGTTGCAACCTGTAATTTTTTACTCTTCTTTTTTAGTGCACAACTCTAGGAGCAGAAGCATTTCCATTTCCCCCCAAAAGGCTTTTACTTCTCGATTGCGACTACTGAATTCTAAAACAGTTCTTTGATTTAATTTTTTTTAAAATTTATTCATCTAATATCCTTACAGCAACAATACCTTCCCACACATCCTCTCTGCACAATCAGATTTATGCCATTTACATTGAAAACAAAGGTCTTTTTTCCCTACTTATAGCTCAGTTAGCTTTGTTATAATGCAGTTTATAAAATTACATTTAATGGAGAAGGGAGCAGGGAATTTGTTTATTTCTGAACTGTGATGGCTAATGGATGGGGTGGGAATAATGACAGGATATATATTATGTTATGGTCGAACAATACAAGGAGAGAATGCATGACCTGATCATTTTTATCCTTCATTAAGTGGTCTATTGAGCTGCTTTTTCTCCATACCAGCTTTTAAAACAGAAAAAGCATAGCAAAAAATAACATATTACTTGAAATTGCAAGATTAGTCTTAATTAAAGCAAAAATTACTCATCTGTTTCTTAAATTCATTAGCAATAGCTGAAAACATATACAAAAAATAAGCAAATCAGCATAAGGAGACTACCTCTAACTAGCCGTGGTAACTACCTTCCTCCATAAACACTGAGGCATTTTAATTCCCATGTCTGGAAGGACAAATAAAGTCTGCATCACGCTAAGCATCCTTGCCAAGTCCTTCCTCCTCCCACCGAGCCAAAAGCAGAGTGGGAAGCAGAATCCAAACCTCCCCGCATGCCCAGCTGGAGCGGTGTCACCAGAGCTACATCTGCTTCTAGAGGCTCTTCCTGGCTTTTCGAAGAAAATGGGTCCATACGAAGCAGGACCACTTGAACTGCCATTGCTGGTTTTGATTTACTTTCTTCAAGGAAGAAAATAGATGGGCTACCAATGATTTCATTTGTGTTTGAGACAAGGCGTTGTAATACACCGTGGGCATGCGCCTGGAGCCCTGCCCGGGGAAAGGGCAACGAGGGACCAAGTTCCCAAGGACACACGGAGAAGGGTACCCCACCGTGCAGTCCAACGCAAGGGGAATCCCAACCAAAATGGAACAGCTTCTGATCTGAAGCTGATGGGGTTGAACCAACCTCGTTGGAAAGTCACCAACATGTAAAAATCCACAGGAAACCAACAGGTTTGCAGATTAAGTTCAGACCCAACCTATACGGCATGCAAACTGTCTCCAGTGTAAAGCAACACATGACTGAAATAGGGAGATAAGGAAGGAACAGGAAGGAAACCGGATTAGGCCTCTGGCCTAATGCTCGAACATTTTCATTTCCTGTAGGGAAAATGACTGATACTGGCCAGCATTAACCGATAACAGGCTGGCTATTATGGTTTTATGGAGGTTTCAAGAGAACTTTGATTCAGATCACGCGTCCCATTAACAGACAATAAATTGCTCTCACTTTCCATGACACCATGCACAGAAATACAACTCGCATGTACAAATGAGACAGAGCTCCTTGACGAGTAAGAGTCCTAAAACATTAGTGATACATCAAAACCACCCAAGTTCACATGCAACAACTACAAAAGAGCAAAAATTAGTACCACTGAAAGCACGTGCATTTAGTATTGCAGAAACCACCAAAAGGGAGAGTTTCTTCCCCAAGAAGCTCCCCTACACTCAAGTTTCTTCTATTTCTGCCAAGTATGCTTGTATGGCAACTGGAAAAACATTTGTGGCATTTGATTTCCAAAGTCCGTTAACTTAAAGTTTTCCCAAGAAAATGCTTAGATAAAAGTCCTTTTCTGTGGTTTAAGCAACACCACCACTAGTCAAAGTAAAAACATGGAGCTGGCTGATGGGCAAAGCACCGGCACTTTGAAGTACCGCAGAGGTCACATCGTGGCAGAGAAACCCTGCTCCATAAGCTTTGATGTAGAGCAGCTCACAAAAATATCTCCGTTATTTCACTGAAGTGCATTGCTGCTGAAGCCTCTTCCTTATCCAGTGTTAAATAAGCTGTTATTGTTTTTTAATATTAAAAAAGAAAAGATTAGTTTCTCTGTCAGCATTTCAGATTAATGTGCAACAGGCCATATGGAAGGTCCTATGAGGGTCTAAATTGAGTTCGCATTCATTAGTACATCAGTGACTTCCAAATAAAAAAAACAGTCAAACACAGCATAAATTCAGCTTGAACTCATGCCTGCCACAGCACTAGCACAAAGTCAGGGTAAGAAACCCAGCATTCAGAGATCAGGTAATGAGGTGGGGGTGCAGAAGCTCACCTTTCCACTCCACCTCCTTTTCACTTAAAAAGGCTTTCCCTTTATAATGTAAATGATGTAATTTATACCTGCAGAAACACACACTGGAGTGATTTTTTACATGTCTCTCCAGTGAAGGTTAAATATTGGAAAGTCTTGGTTTAGTTTTAAAATACTGTGGAGATCCCCATAAAACAATTTCTGAAGAAAGCCACCGCAGTGGTTTGAATATCCTGAATGCTGAGACTTGAGAAGGAAGAACATCTGCACACATTTTTATGGTCCACTCAAACCTTAAGTGCTTTCAAACATACAGCAGCTACAACACTGCTTTAGATTTTTTTAAAAGACACAAGTCTATAAACAGCCCGCATCATGATCTTCTCAATTTATCTAAAATTTCCTCCACTTATGTTTACCTCATCCAGTTCCAGCAACAAGCCTTCCAATTTGCCAGTCTCCTCCATGCTTCCATGAGATGAAGAGCAGTCAAAGAGCTAAAACCCGACCAAAACCTGGAATAACTATTTGAAATGAGTGAATTTGCTCTACCCCCAACTGGCTGCCAGTACAGAGCCCTCAAACACCACCTGCCCAAACCAGCCAGATTCCCCCCCTCCCCCTTAAACTCTTCCGGCTCATTCACGATTTTGTTCCTTTTCACTGAACTCGTACAGCTGCAAATGCACTCCTATAATGCGATGCCCGAAACAAGAACACAAGAATTTTCTTGAAACATGGAGGAAGTTGGTGGGGGAGTGCGACCGGCACCAGCTGCCCATCAGCATTCAGGGCGCGCAGCTGCTCTCGGTGGCATCCCTGGAATTCAGCTTGGCTGGGGAAAAAACAACCGACGCTGCTTTTTTCTGAAATTTCACCTAACCACTGCAACATGCCTGTGTAGTTCTGCCCAAATTCTTACATGTGTTTTAAACACTTCAGTGAAACAGTTAAAGCTCAACGTTTATTTTGCAGGAGTGCCCTTGTTTGTACCGCTCCCTTTGTTGCCATCTGTCAGGCTTCCTCATTGAAGCTTCTTACAGGGAAAACATCAGTAATGGCAAAACAGCAGGAATTTAGGCAGCCAGCCACTCCCCTCCTCCTGCCCTTAAAAGGTTTGTGTCTGCATAATTTTAACAGGGATCCCTTTTTGCTCAGACACAGACACCGAGCATAGTATCAGCCACATCCAGATGGTGCCAGTACTTCAATACTCCATTTTCTGTTTTTTTCCTCTAACCAGTGCGAGGCCTTTTCATTTTCCACCTCCTTCTAATCGCCCACCTAGACAGCCCATGGCTGAAGCAAGAACATGCAATACAGTGCCATGAGCCCAGCTGTTAAAGCAGAATGCCCCAAATCGTATGGGATTGCAACGAGCACCCTGTCCCCATGCATGCACACAAACATTAAGAGACTCGCAAACTCCCCTGGCTGCTCATACACATGCTCAGGAGAAAATAAAGGAATTAAGAACATGTGTTATCTCAATTTGTCCTCTGATTCTGTATCGGGAAGGGCCCCTTGCTCCCCCTCCACATTTTGGAGCCAGTCCTGCAGACAAGCCTCACACATCATTTTAGCACAGCCCACCACAGCTCTCACGGGCCCTTTTTCCTCTTCTTTTTTTTTTTTTTTTTTTTAAAACGATGGAAAGACTTTATGAGTAGGACTGCCTGTGTTACGCGTTTTCTGAAGTACTAAGCATTTCACTTGAGCTATGAATCATCAATAGTGACAGCAGCAGAGACATCTTGTCATAAGCAATGAAGAAATTTCAAATTAAGTATCCCACCAAATAATTTAGAGATTGCCAATCCACAGTCAAGAGGACTTGCTTATAAAAATAATTTATAATTTAAAAATGATTGCAGGGACAAGATATAACTCCCAAAAGATCTTCAAAAAAATGTTAAATCACAAGGAGCAAAAGGGGAGAACGGAGGTGAAGACTGGAGACCAGCATGTCCCAAGCACCTCTTGGAGCTCAAAAATGCAAACATTTCTTGCATACCTGTAAGATGATCCATCTGCAAACATGTTGAGAAAAGCTATTTAAATTTCCTCAGGCAGATGCAGCTTTTCCCTCCTATTCACCCTTTTTGTAGCTTAAAAACTTGATGCTCACAGCCCAGTCTCAATCTCTCCATATTTTTTATCAAGTCTCAGAACAGAAGGTAGCACTTCATTGTTATTCCAAGGGATTTGCAATACGCGCCTCAGCATTAACATTCACACAATGGCACACACCAGAGACAATTTGGAACTTTTTGTGATCTGTAAAGTCACGTGGTTTTGTCCCTTTAGTAAATGCTCTCATGATGTAACTCGAGCGGCACCATCTTCTGCGATAAGGTAACATTTTATCACTTTCCTTTAAAATTGACTCCCTCTACAGATTTGTTGCCCTTTCACAATTAGGGGCAACTCCATGCCTTCTGGAATTCAAACTTCTGGGACACCAAAAACTGCTTTAACCATGAGACTTTTCCCTTGCAGAGTCCCACGTCCCATTCATTACACTCCTTCCAGCTTCTTCAGCAAGAAAAACTGGCAATTCACACCACCAGTATCCTTCCCCGCACACAGACCATTCATTCCCAAAGCCCTTCCGTCTCACGCACTGAATGAAATATGTATTATACACAAAAAGGAACTGCCATCACATACTTAAGAGTTCTCTAATCACTCAAAAAACCACAAGCCTGAAATGTGTTCGTTTCCTTGATTTCACTGTAGCCAGCTTACACACATACCCAGGCTATGTATTCTACATCATTAAAAATAACTTTCTATACTAGTAATACCTTGCTGCTGCCTCTAGCTATAACCCAAACCCAGAAGTTGATGTGCTGACTATTTCAGACCCAATAAAAGTATCCCTCTGGTTTCTGAACCTTTTCACCTGCTTTCAAACCTCTCCACAAGGAATGGATGTCTTGGTGCTGCTGGGTCTGGTCCCATCATCTCCTGCGAAAAAAAAAAAAATCCCACCCATGTATGGTCCTGGAACTTGAGTCCTTGTAAGAATGTTGTGTCTTGAGAGAAATTTTCTTATTCACTGTCCAAAAGAAGCAATTTCCTTTTCTAGTAACGCGTCCAGGTGCAGCAGGTGCTAAAAGACAGCAGAATAAATTATTTTAGGCATGTGTGTATGCGTGCAGACTGACCTTCCAGTACGCAGCCTAATGAAGATCAGAAATCATCAAGCACCCTGCTACAAATAACCTAAAACCTGGCATGTACACTTAGCAAAATGTTCAAGTGACTTCAAAGACCTCCATCAATACAGAAAAGAGCTGCATTAAAATTCTGAGCCTTTGAATCTATTAAGCATTTCCAAACACAGGAGGACGAGTACCAGGATTTGTTCAGCCCCCCTCACCGCGTTGTTCTCAGGAGAAGAGAGTTAGCTCGGTCAGCCGGCATGCAGCCGGCACACGACCCTTCCATCAGCTCAACGATTTAACAGTCAGTAAATCTAACCTGTATTTTTTATCGCGTTTGTAAAAACACTCTTTTAACTTGGTGGAAACCAGCGCACTACGCCTCTGAGGGGCACCGGCACCGAATGGATCAGATTGCGTTTTCCCCAAAACGCGCCACTGCGCTTTGGTCCTGGACAAGGCTGAGCCGGGAGAGGGACAGTGCGGCCCCCGTACGGATACCGTGCATGAGCTTTGTCTTCTGCACCGTGGCCAGGCACCGACCGCAGAGGTGAAAGCCCCGTCCCCGTCCCCACCGCTGGGGCCTGTGGTCCTGGCCGGAGGCACTGGCGGTGCACGGCACGGTTCGACAAGGGCCGTCCTGGGTAACAGAGCTCAGTGGAGGGGAGCGGTGAACACACGCGCAGGCTGGTAAATGGGATTCATTAATCAGGCTCCGACTGCTACACTTCACTAGACGGGAGCTCTTCATAGACTCTGCCTCATTTATTTATTTTTTAAATGCCTAGATTAGTGTGAAGCTGTTGAGAGATATAATTTGTCTGAGCAGATGATCTATAGATCATTGAAGGAACACTAACCAGGCTCACGAAGCCCACAGAAGAAACCCACCGTGACCTCTCCCACGGCTGCAGCACGGGAAAGATGAAGCTTTTTTCCTAAAATTTAGCCACATGCACACCATCCCCGGCAGCCCAGAGGTCAAAGAGTTGGCACCTCTTCTAACATGCTCAGCCGTGACTGTGGGCAGAGCTGCAGCCTCTGCTTATGAAGAGCAGGGCCCTCAAATCAGAGGGAAATCAGCGAGTGACAACTAACCTGGCATTCAGCTGGGGACAGGCATTTCTAACACAAACAGCCTTTTCTGCTTGCATCTGTGAACATATGCATATTTAAAAAACAAATTATCTTTCATTCAGATTAGTTACTAGAATATCTCTTTCTTCACTGAAGCAGATTTGTTCCTATGGTTGTATCTACTGCTATTCTGGGACTTGGTATTGTCTTCCCACTATTGCTGCAGAAAATGTTCAGCAGCTAATTGCACAGTCAAGTCCTTTCACATAATTTTCACTTTGACAAGAGTAATTAAAAAAGCTAAACGGCTCGAGAACCAATTGATTAGGTCTGCAAGCAAAGGTCTGTTTGGGCGATCCTGAGATGCATGTGTACAGAACAGCAAGCTTTCACAAAACACAATTAGGAACATGTTCCTCAATGTTTATGATTCAGTGTCAGATTCTTGCAGGATCTCTTCTTTGCCCAATTCCTATCATATGTTATATTCATATACGTGCTGCACATATTCTATGCTTGCAAGATTCAGGAAAATTAACCTTTACAGGGCAAGTTGAAGAATATTTTCCCTCCATCTCCCATATTCGCACAGTCTCCAAACAGTCTAAGTTTGCAAATGGACTCCAACACCCTCCCACCATAGGAATGGAACTACACGAGGCTGTTTTATCTCTAAATTTGAAAGACTATAAATAATGACAACTTCTGAATTTTTCCCACTTTGTATACCTGCACCACAGAAAAGACATTTCAAAGAGTAACCCTGTCTGTAGAGACAGTCTCTGTGATACGGTGCTGAATCACCCATTTGCTTGCCTTAAAATTGCTCCGAGTCCTCCATAACAGGACTTCTAATATCATTACATTTCAAACTACATAATTGAAGTTATAAAGTAAAGGGCTCCAAAATTACTACAGATGTACCAAAATAATGAGCTTATGAACCGTAATGAAATGGAAACTCTTGGAAGCCTCAGGTTACACACAAACTTAGAGATGCTCCCTATAATTTTTTTAATAAAGCTAATAATTCTACTCTAAAAAGAGAAGTTGAAAGGGTTTTCTTTAAACCACTTCCTTCTCAATAAGTTTTGGTCAGTTACTGACTACATATTTGAAAAATTGTCATGAAATCTGCAAGGTTTAAAGCTAATGAGAACTTGGAGCAACAATAAATGAGAAACTCCCTCCACGTATAAAGGAGAGCAGTCAAACACCAGACACCTCCTTGTGCCACCTGATGAGCAAGAAGGTGCTGGTGCTCTTCAAAGCCAACCACTCCGGCCTCTGTAGAAGTATGGGGCATTAGATGCAGATTAGAGGACAGGTTCGTGGCAGAGGTCACGAACACACACGAATAAATCTTTGAATAAAGCCACAGTATCATCTGAAAGAGAGCTGGGCGCATGCATGCCTGTCTGCAGAGTGGTTTCAAACAACAGAAATCTAGTGCCAGCAGCTCAGACTTGGGTCCTGCTCTCTGCACTAGCATCCCACACCATTGCTCCAGGCAGAACAGTAGCCCAGGGACACAAAACCAGTTTCTTTGGTACAGAAAGCCAAAGGTTGACCTAACCTTCCTGCACAAGTTAAATACCAAATCTTTCGAGGAATGTCAAAGACGTGAAGAGAACTGTGTCTTTATGTAAGTACAGATGCTGAAATAAGCCATAGGAAGGCTTCACACATTCACAAATGTGATAATTTAGATGACAAATGTAACAAATTAAACCCAACTTGTTAGTTAATAGAATATTTAATTATGTACTATGAATGATCACTTGAAGATTTGGGAATTTAACCAATTATGTTCAGAAGGTGTGAAACGTTCCTACGCACGAGTTTTTTTAACGTCTCGGCGCTGTCCCCCTGCATCTCCTTCCACCTTACCTTGTTTATAGCTCTGTTCAGTAATAGTTTTTACTTGTTTCCTTGATGTCTTAATTTCCTGCAATAATACATCTGCCATGAATAATTAAGCAACGCATTTGCTGCTCGCTGAAAGCTGAACAAGTGCTATAAATCAGTTCTGGGACCCTCTGCCAGCACAGACACAATCAGTGATCTGCTAATGTTGGCGTTTCTTTTTGCAGGTGAGAGAAACAGAGCGCAGAAACACCCAAGGAGCCGCGCAGCGGCACCGGGCTCCCTCACCCCAGCACTGGCATTTCGGGAGAGTGCTTGTCTGTGTCTTCTCTTAAGCAGCAGGACTCCAAAGCCTGTTCTAGCATTTTCCTGGTGAGGGACAGAAAACTTAAATGTACTATGTTCTTCACATTTACTTATTTCTTACTTTCTCACGTTCCTGGGTTGTTCCCTCTGATTTTCCTGCTCCATAGGCAGGAGGAGGACAGCAGCAGGAGATGGCCTGAGCATGTATCGATAATTCCCTTCTCAGCACTAAAATGATGGACTGCAGCGGGTTCTTCACTGTGTTTCCCCCCTGTTTTCTCCTGCTGCCTGAGGTTCAACACACGATACAGGCTACAGGATGGTAGAAAAGCACTAAAGGATCATCTGTAGTCAGGCCTATTACACCCTCTGAAGGTTTATCTTGCTGATTCATGCTCGCCCTCAGACAGCTGGGCATGCTGCATTTCTCACTTTTTTGTATATGAAGACTGATGGAAGATAAGAAGAAACTACAAAAACAACAGCGATAACACTTTCCTACAACACTTCCACTTGCATGCATATCAGGGGAGAGGAACAATAAAACAACTTTCCATTACCAGAACAGCATTCACCTTTTAATTGGAACGAGGTTTACAGTGCAATCGCTTTAAAGAAAGCTCAGCTGCAGAGTGTGCAAGCCTCTCCAGCTTGGCTGAGCAGGTACATTATAAAACTAATCAAGCTCAGGTATCCAGCCAGGCCTAGGAAATGTCAGGGTAGCCATTAGGATTCCACATGTCTTAATTTGAGAATGTCCCCAATTCACTAGAAGGTGCAAAGCCTCAGAAAATTTTTTTAAAGGTCAAAATGTAGAACAGTTCATCATTAAATTTCCCTACAAAACACCCTCACGCAGAAACAAACCATATAATGTTCCTGGTTTTAATTCGTTGACAACAGATTGTACATATTTTAAAAACGTAACACTTAGCAGCTGTGCTGCCAGTCTGCAGAGTTTGCATATATAGTTGTGATATTACCATACTCTATTATTCATAACAGGCAACAGACTTCATTCTTGGTCTTGTGAAAAATAATTGCAGTCTGAAGCCAAGGTTTGACTGCAAAAAAACACCCCAACATAATGGCTAGAGTTTCCAGAATTCAGGAATTCAAGTAAAGGCCTGCATCTTGATTTAAATCAATTCATTTAAAAAGACAAATTTCCTCTGATCTGTTTTTAAGACAGCTTTCCAAGAAGTATATGGCTCTTATATGAAACCCAGGAAAGGAAAAGCTTAGGTGGGCAAACAGCTTTTTCTTATCCAAAACAAATATGCCATGAATTAACCATAATCTTTTAACATGAAGCATGAGATACTCCTATCTCAGACAGTCTTGGGACTCCACTCATGAGACAGAAGTCCACGGGTTGATGCATAGTTATTCATAGGAAGAATAACTACTGGAAGGAGAAGGAAAAAAACCTTACACATCTTCCTTTCCACTACCATTGACGCTAAAAGCATTCTACACAAACACTCATTTTTAATACATTTTCTCTTTCATACTCACAAATAGGCATTAAGACAGATTTTAGTCAGAAGGTCTTACAAAACCTACAGCATCCTTTGCAATTGTCCCCCAAAGCATTTTTTGGTGCCAGAAGCCGTTTCAATGCACCCTGCGAGGGCTGCTGGTCAGCGTTGCTCTAGACAGCAAGCAGCATCGCTCTCCTGGAGCGGTCCAACAGGCAGACCCTCCAACCTGCTCTGCTGCAGTATGTGCTGCGTTACAGAGTCCAGCACAACCGCATCAACTTCATTAGAAATATTTGACAATCACTGCAGAACAGCAGAGACATTTGGTGCTATGACAGAGACAGGTTTTTGTGCACCATGGCAGCAACCACCACACACGCACCGAAACTCCCTGCCTTGGTGCAGCAGCTGCCTGGCCAGCAAAGCTCCTGCAACCATGGAAGTTCAGACACGGACCTCTGTACATAAATAAATAACATGTACAGAGAGAACAAAAACCCCAGAACTACCTGTTACAATTTGCAGAGCTGAATTAACCACATGGCTTCAGAAGATGAACCACACATCGCAACGGGCAGCTGAAAGACCTTCAGCCAGTGCACAGACAGGGACAAAAAACTAGCAAACCTGAGTGTTCATGAGGAAGTTACATATAGAGGATGTTTTTAAGTCTCATTTTGTTAATGGCATAGTCTCCCCTATATTCTCCCCATCAGCTCCTTTCGAGGAGAGCTAGAAAGTCAGAGAAGGACACTGAGGAGGATTAAGGGCCTGGAAAACACTTTCACACAAAGTTACAAAGTCAGATGGAAGAGAGTCATTGTCACTGGAGAGGAGGATGAAAAAGGACAGGATAAAAATATCAGAGTATCAGGCGACCTAGAGAAGACAGACTGGAAGGCTGTACCTTCCTGGTTCACAAATGAAGACAAAGAAACATTCAGTTCAAGAAATAACACTGGCAATTCAAAAGCTATATGAGGGAGCACTTTCTGTTTGTATATGAGATTCCAGAAATTCCTGTGGAAATTCAGTTCAGTGCTCAACAATCCTTCATGTCAGCAAGCATTGCTTAGTGCCTGACCCAAACTTCCCAGCTGCAGTTTAGCACATTATTTTTTCTCCTAGCACTGGATGGGGAGGACTGACTTCTCAATTAGTCCTTCCATTCTGGCAATGGGATGCTCTAGATGAGATGTCATTTCACTGGAGGCTTTATCAATGCGAGCAGAGTAGAAAGACTATCTTATGTGTCTTCAGGATGGTAATCCTCATTTCTGCATATCACTATGATGTCTGTCCCTCTCAAAACAGCATGGCATTGTTGACTCCTGTATGGTTTCCGATCCATTAGCACTGCAAGACCTCTTCTGTATACCAGCTGTCTAGGCAGTTGTCTCTCATTCTGTATTTATGTAGCTGATTACTCCTATTTTCAAACATCTATCCACATTTCTCCTTATTGACATGCATCCTTTCAGACAGTTTCTCCAATTTGTAAAGATAATTTTGAATTCTAATGGTGTCCTCCAACATGCTTGCAGCTCTTCCCAGCTTGTTGTTGCCTGCAAATTTAATAAGCATGTTCTCTATTCTATCAGAGAGATCATTACTGCAAATGCTGAATGCTACCAAACTGCCAAATACCCACCCTATGAGCAGATGTTTCACAGGAAAAAGTCTCATGAGGGAGCACTGAAAACTTTGCTAAAGATAAGTGACATCTACTGCTTCTCCATTCACAAAGCCTGTTATCAAGTCATTAAAGGAAATTAGATTGATCTGACCTTGACAAATCTACATTAGGCATTATTCCTTCGCCCACGTGGATATAACAATATTTAGAGAGTTGTTGCAATTAACAATGCTTTACAGAAGCAATAATAAAAGTCCACCTTCTTACAATTGCTAATTTTACATAGGAAATGGGAACTAATTTGGGTGGGATGAGAAAAGGCAAGAGGATGGGATCTTTCTTTTTGCACCTCCCTAAAACATGTAGCATTTGTTGGCCATCGTTGGAGGCTTACGTTGGGGCAATTCTGGGATAAATGGACCTTGATCTTGACACAGTCCAGCAATGATTGCAACACAAAATAATTCATAGTTTCTTCTGCAATTTGACATAAACCTGGAAAACACCATGTGGCATACTGCATAATACTCTTTATACATTAAGTGGAGTTTCTTAAATTCCTCAAAATTATACAGGAAACTGGTCTCACGCAACATACTACAGATTAAAGACAATGCCAGAAATTTTAGCTAGATTTCCCTCAGAAAAAAATGTTTTATCTGCAACAGAAGGCTGCATGTCTAATTGAAAAGATGTTGAGCAGTGCATAGATGCTGACTGAACAACACATATTCCCAGGGATTCTGTCTTAACGTGTAAAAAACCGCAAAATCATACTCTGCGCCTAGAATAAAGACACAACAACTCTGCAGCCATAGGAAGAGAGGTGTATCTTAGCATTTGAGAAAAAAACCAAACTTAGGCAGTTAAATATGTTAAATGTTTCATGCATTTACTAAGGCAGAATCAAGGTTCAACAGGCATCATCAAGAAAGACAAGTCCAAACCCTTGTGGCCTACAGTACAACCACAGAGCAACTTCAACAAAGAAAACTCTCTATTTGCACAATTGCCTCAAGAAATAGACAAACGCACTAGAACATGAACTCCACAGTGTCGATGTGATTTAATTCTCTCTGCCCATGTTACAGGCCATGCACTGTAGGATCTGGAAGACTGCCTCTGCTGTGCACCTCCAGGTCTTAGAAAGGCTGAGATGAGACCAGCTCTGGCTACATTCACAGAACAAATACACGGGCAATTTAGTTACACACAAGCTCAGACAGCATCCTTTACTCACATGCACTTAATGATTTAGCATGACACCCCCTTTATATTATTCAGTCGCTTATTTTTCTATGGTTCACCCCCTTCCACAAATCGAGTTCCATTTTCTCTTGACTGAAGTGCATCTGTAGTAACATCAAATGTTTTCACAGACATTTTAGACTTGAGACCTATTAATAACACCACAGTTTGTTTTACAGGGTACAAAGGTATTTTTCCACTCTCTTTGTTTTTAAGAGCATCCAAAGACGATTTTTGCAGAAAGGTCCAAAAAACAAATGTCCAACTCATAAAATACAGCCCCCCATCTTGAACGTTGGCTGAAGACCAAGAAGGGCATATTTCAGCCATGAAATGAACTTGTAAAAAGCTGAAAACAACAGGTTATAACTAAAGAACTTTGTGTAACCCCTGATAAACTGTGTGTAATGGAGCATAAAAAACTATGTTGGAAGTCTATATGCAGCATATATAAATGACAAGTCAACAGCCAGGACCATTACCTGGCACACCAAACAGGAGCAAAGGGAGCCCTTCCAGTGCTTGGACTATCCTCATCATCCTCCCGAGAGCCATACTAAACTCTTTGTAGTCAGCTTGCCAAGAACGAGAAGACTGTGCCAGGATAAGGCATCCCAATCCTTTACATGGGAATATTAAAGTATTTTCTCTGTTTTCCTCTTCAAATTTTACTGATTCCTCCTGCTAGCATACACCCCCCCCCCCATTTATTAAATGCCCTATAAATCAAATGTGGTGAATGCACGAGATAAGTTCACCTCTCTGACAGTTTTCTTGCATCCTGAAACTACTGAAAGCTTCTGTTTGATACTAAATAGGATTAAAATACATAGTAATCCTCTTCACATCAGTATTTTAACTGGTTTTGGCATTTTACAAGATTTTTCACGACTCATCATTCAGTTCTTCCAATGAATCTTCTAAATTAAACACTGTATAAGTACAATATACCTATAGCCTTCTCACTTCCAAGCTGTGTTTTTTACAAATACAAAGATCGAAATCTTTTCTGAAACCAATGCATGGCAACTCTCACATTTACCTCAAAAGACAGCACTTCAGTTTCAAGTTTGAAAACCAAGTGCCATCTCTGCCTTACGTACGGCCCCACAATGAAAGCAAGAGCTTGGCGACATGCTCACATCTCCCACCCACACGTGCCACCAACTGGGTTTGACAAGCAGGTGAAAACAAAAACTCCTACCTGCCAGGCACAGCTGTGCTAATGCCAAAACTCAAAATGGTTATCACAAATGGAGTTTTTCAGGGGCAAAAGATGTACATGAGTAAAGCTGCTGAATATTTCCTGGCCTCTTTAAAACCCCTTTTCCAAAACAACCTTTAACATTAGTAAACAACAGTTGCACTAACAGTTGAAGTGAATTGGGCTAAAAATAAATCCAAAGAAAACAAGTAGGTCTTCTGCACTCTGATACTTAAGTACAGAGGCTCAAGAGTAATTTCTCCTCCCCGCATGGCAATTAACTTGCAAGGGCTTTTATCACTCACCTTTAAGGTGAGTCAACAAAGTCATCACATGTAGACAGAGTTTAGAATAAATAAAAAAAAAAATACAAGAAAAGCAGCAAAAGCAAGCAAGAAGAATTCCCTGAGTGCAATCTTCTTTTTAAATTTGCAGTATTAACCAGTGCCAACAGTGGACTGATTATGGTCTTTTCTACAAGACCATGGCTACTTCCAGAGAACCCAGTATCGGCTGAAGTAGAATAACCACATGTAGCAGAGACCAACCAAGTCCAAACCTCTTCTTGACATGCTGACTTTATGCAGAGCACTAACTCAGAATGGTCACCCTTGGTGCCACAAACCTCTGTTGGAAAATTGGTGGCATTTCCATTTGCTTTAGGTTTTGACCAGGTACTATGTACATATCTCAATCCAATTTTACAAAATACGTTCCTGGAAGTCGTATTGTTAATTACTGAAAAAACAAAATGGAAATAATGAGTAATACATGCAATGAAGAGCCATCTGAAAAGCACAGCAGGACTGCAAGTTCATTCCAGCCTGTACTACATGAAATGGAATATATTCTGCAATTATTTCTTTTTAATACCATGTGAATGCCCCTTATTGTGAAGGCTTAATGTTATGAGCATCAGAGAAAGCCCAAACGTAACTGACATTCACGGCAAGATCTAGCATTGCAGGCTACAATTCATATACAAATGTAAAGCCATCATTCACTATAAAAAGTGCTTTAGTTTAATTCAGTAATCATATGTTGGTAAAGTGTGCAAGGCAAAAGACGGTAAAGTGTGCAAGGCAAAAGACAGTAAAGTGTGCAAGGCAAAAGACATTTCTTTGACTTAAAACTTTCAGTGAGCATGCTACAGTGTTTTCACATCAACAAAATAAATGTGATTTGTCTTTGGCATAGACAAAGCACTGATTCTCACAAGGGACTAAATACAGCATTCAATTGAAAGTACACCACTGCTTTTCAGCTACTGATACATAAAGATAGACATCTTACCAGAGAAAAAACATCCATGAACAGATGCTTCCCCCCCCTTTTTAAACCAAACATGTTCACCATCAAAGAAGATTGACTAACATTTTGAGCAAACAAATTTCATACTCTTAGTTGTTCACAAAAATGAGCTTGATCATCTTATATTACAGTATCATTCTGAAGCACCAATATAACAGACACATAATCAAACAAACAAAAAAAGCATCCCTATTACCACTTCATTGCTTTTTACAACTGCTCAGCTAAAACACTGAAAGCTCCAATAGACCCCATACTTTTCCCCCCATCTGACATCAATACTACTACTAGCAAGCTGCAGCATGACAAACCATATTATTTTATCAGTTTCCTGGCACTCCTTTCCATCTGCAAAGAATGTCACCATCACTACTATAGGATATTTTAAATATCTCCTTAAAATACTCACAGCAGCCTCTGCAAATAGTCACAACTGATTAACATCTGGGAATAAATGCAACTAACTTGCAACTAGATTTGGAAAGTACCAAGACTGGTAGTCAGCTAATAAACTGGGCAAGATTACCTGTACAGAATTACTCAGATGACTGGATGAGCTGGGATCCAACAAAATATATTTTCACGTACTTAAGGGCAGATATTAATGAGCAAAAACCCAAGTCACACTAATGAAACAGGAGCTCACATCCTGAGAATCAGAGGCCCAGAAAGGGGTTCAAATGTCATTATGGAGGACCATGTTCCCAGCTCAATGCTGTGTTTAAAAGGGCTAAAGTGCCTTTGTACTGTGGCAAGATGTGGTCACTTCTCTTCTTGGTCCTGGTCCCTTGACTTTAAAAAACATATTGAAAAGTCTGGAAGATTAGTGAAAAAACTGTAAGAACTATTTCTGATCAGGAAAATCAAGACCAACCCATTTTTCTACAACAAAAAGGACAAACCTTCAGCTTGTCTAACTCTCTTACACTCTAACTTGCTTCTCGGGGAGATTGCATTAAATAGCAGGAGTCTCCAGCCTAGCTGACACAGGTTACAACATCCAGCGTTTGAACCCAAAGCACACATAAATGAAGCCTGAAATAAATACAGATTTGTAGAAGTAATGATTATTTGCCATTTTTACAGATCACATAGGAGACGGGTAAATTCTCTACCATTTAGTCTTCAAATCATGACTTGATAGCCTCCTAAAAGCTACATGCTAGCTCATCCACAGCTGTTAAAAGTAGATGTAGAAATTACTAGCTGAAATTATACAGCCTGTGCTATGCAGGTCAGAGTAGAAAACTACACTGATCTGATTTCTGGCCTTAAAATCCATGAATCTACACCGAAAATAAAATTTTAAGCAGGTAGTTTTACTGTTTTTCTATATCACCAAGCCAGTAAGCACACTCTCTCTCACAGAACGTGTATTAAATATATCAGCCCCTCAACATCTGCCGCTGTGCTGGGTAACTTACATGGACACTTAAACACAGGAACTCCCTTGTGAAGGCAAGAGACTAACTCTGGTTACGCAGCTCAGTCTGAATGATGCAAACGGCAAGTGAGACTGTTTAGCCCTGCAGAGCAGCAGTAAGTGGATTAAACAAGGAGCCATAGTGTAGAGGCAAAAGTCAGAGCCTACACCATGGTCTTCACGCAAACCACTGGCCCCAGGATGTCCCTGAAGACTGACAGCATGCTCAGAGCTGCCTGAAGAGCAAAACCCGGAGTGAGCTTGTCTGAAGTGGCTACATCACCTCTGTGGGCTCAGGAGCCAACACCCACTGAAGGCCAGAAGACGACACCAGGAAGGGATCACTCTATATTTACGCTGTTCTTATATCCTCCATAGGTCTCTGTACTGACCACTGCTGCATAAGGGATTTTGGACTAGGCGGACCTTTGACCTAGCAGCTGATGTTGACCGATGAATGACGTTGGCTTTAACAATAAATAAAAAAGACAAATGACAATCCTGTGACCTGTTGTAGGTAGCAACCCAAACAAATTCACATGACTCCTGCAAGTGCTGGAGCTAAAAGGGGCATGGCTATAAATGCAGAAAAAGATCTGTTGTCTACTCTATACATGGCCATTTGCCCTCACAGCATCCCTCCTACCTTGATGTCTGCAACTTCAGTTATAAGCAGGCAGCATTTAGATATTTTACAGAAAAGTGCAGAAACCATGTATACATATATATATATATATATATGATGAGTAAGGACACCAAAAATAAAGCTGCACAATAACTGTGGTTAATATTTCAGCCTGTCCCTTAATGATGCAACCCCAATGCCTCAGGTACAGGGGTTTTCCTAAACAGTATTTTACATGTTCTTTTCACTGATAGAATTTGTCAAGCTAGTCGATGCAGAATTGCAGAAGATTAGTATTTACCTGTGCTGCAATACCTGGATCCGATCATACCAATTACACATAATCACTACATGCAGTGTTTGGGGACAGGCATGCAAACAAGAAACCAAGAAGCAGAAACAGATGCAAGGCAGCAGCAGAGAAGCCTCAGGTCCAGCTTTCGGGGTGGGACTCTGCTGCCCAGCTCTGCAAAGCGGCTGTTTTCCAGACTTTCACAACAGCAAGTATGTCCCGCAGGGTGGCCCGAAGCAGCTGTATTTGGAGCTGAGCTGCTGTGGAGGCATCATTCAGGTTATGGAGCATAGAAGGCAGAGCTGAATCAGGGAGTCAGAACCTGCCACGCTATTCCTGGGTCCCAGGAACACAAAACAGTAATGGCAGACAGCAGAGCTGGGACACGAGGGGAACCAAGCGCCCTAACAAACACTCCAGCGCTCTTCTGTCCAAAACCTCCAGACGGCACTTCTGATTGCAATGCAAAATCCCTGGCAAAACAGAACTCACCTGGAGCAGCGTGTCTAGAAAGGCCATCAGTACTCTTCCTTTTCCCAACCTTCACAAGTATCAACATCTCACCTTCCTATTTTCTTTTTTAATGTGTCTCCTCAATCCAGTTAGCATCCAAGAAACATGGTTGATTGAAAAAAAAAAAAAAGTATCTGTACGACATGTATACCTTTCGGATGTAAAGCAACTATCTCTTACAAGGGGCAGGGCAGCCTGGAGACACTTGAGACTTAGGGTCCTTGCTCACCAGAGGTGGTGAGAGCCAGAGACCTGCCCTCACCAGCCCCGGCTCACTGCTGCAACCTTCCCCCACCCCCTCAAACAAAAGCCAAGCTTGCTCTTATCTTTAGAAATCAAAAGGTGCAAATTGTTTGTTTATCACGTATCACTTCACAGGTAGTTGGCCTAATACTGCCTTAGTTCTTTCCTTCTACAAGGTCACTTTTGAAGTGGTTTTCTTCCTCAAGCCCTTTGAAATTCTGTGCAAGACAAACCAAGATGTATTTCAGTTAGAAAAGACTTTGGATGGGTCACCTAGTCTCTTCCTTTGGCTAATGAAAGCTGTGCCCAGGACTTCAAAAACAAAGCCTAATTTTTAAAAAACCGAGCCAACAACAAAACACACTGCTGATGATTTCTGATGACAGTATTGATTTTTTCCTGTTTTCTCTGCATTTTGTTTTGAGAGGGGATATTTTTTGTTGGGTTTTTTTATTTTAGTAGAGTAACTGACATATTTCCAAAAGCTGGAAAGGAGCAACTTTTAGTTGACAATTGAACTGAACATTAAATGAAATCTGCAAAGCCATTTTTCCCATGCACAGTCAAAAGCTGACAGACGTGGAAGCACAGAGTGCATTAAAAAAAATATGCAAGCAAGCTGAGGGAGAAAGTGTAAAACAGCCATCCTGAATCAGCTCTGAGCTGCTCTAATGGAATTAGGGTCACCCTGACAGAAACACAGTCAGATCACAGAGAAAATTTAATAATTTCTTACTGCAGTCTGTAAAAGCCGGGGAGGATTTGAAAGTGCTTTCTGCCAAATTAGCACTTCTGTATCCACTGTTCACGCACACGTGCCCCTTCCCGCTCACCTTCTCCTCCCAGCACCCCACCGGAGAGGCCAGGAAACCACTGCTCCTATTCTGCTGGCAGGAAGGCACCTAGCGAGCCCTTCTTTTTCTAACACACTGCCACACGTTTAACCTTTGGATGCCCCTTCAATTCCGCAGCTCCGACATTATTCACAGCTCCTGTGAACTCAATTCCAGGAGAGGCATCGCCGCGCACGCCCGGCACTAATTCCGCTAGGCGATACATATTCAATCTGTTTTATCTCAGGCGTTAACGTCTAGCTATCCGCCAGTTGCCTAATTGTCAGGAAGCTACGGCAGAAACACTGAAATGTGTTGCGACAACAGCAGCTCCACGTCCCAGGCAGGGAAGGTAGGGAAGCCCGGTTGTGGGTGCTCCCCCAGCACCTGGCCGTGAACCACGGGGCAGCCTGATGCCAAGGATACAGCACAGCCCATCCCCAGCCCTCCTTCCCTGCCCTCGATCCTTGCTGTTCCTACAAAAAACGATTTTGGGGACTGACTGCAGGAATTTCAGGGATAAGCCTGCTCCCACTATCACGTTGCTTTTAATTGGGGAAATGTAGAAATGCTTTGCAGATACAGAGCCTACCCATCCCTCCCAAGCAGCGCTGCAATGGGGAAAAGGAATAACCACAGTGAAACCTCAGGAACAGCCATATTACATCAGGAATCCATGTAAATAAAGAGTCTTTGACTGGAGCCGACAGGATGCTTAGGGGACCAAAAAAACCGAGCAGGGTGCATATGGGGTGCTCCTTTCACAGCATCCCTCTGTAACTTTTACAGTCAGCTCCAGTGTGCCTATATTATCATACCTTCCCCTTGCCCTTCACTGCTGTCCTGAACCAGGACTCCCCCAATGCCATATTCACTATCGTATCTTGCCCATCTGCATCACTGATGGCATGACATGAAATATGCAGGGTTTGAGGATGATTTTTCCCCCCTGCAGAGGTGCAGGGCAGGCCCTTTCACACAGCTCCTTGCCACTGAGAGTTGGTGGCAAGATTCAGTGGGGTAAGATAATAGAAAAGCTGTAAATTGCTAAAATACACAGAGCAACACTTTCTATCCTAGGAAACCTTCGGTTAATCCATGGTGGCTGTGGCGGTTAAAAGGTCGTTGTCCTCCAGATCTGCCTTCCAGATTAGGAAAAATAATTCAGAGTCAGTCTACGCCAGAGAAAAAGGCATACATAGATACACTTGCTTCTCAACACAGAAGTGTTCCACATCTGAGACACCAATATTTGGATCTAGGCCTGTGAAACAGGGCCAATTTTGTTAAATTTAAGCATGTGGAAGTATTCCACAAAATTAGTGAACCATGTCTAGTGTTAGTTATCCTCAGGCCAAGAACCGTCCTAGGACATCTCAAGCTCCACCAGCTTCCGCATACCTGATGGAGTGATGCTTCTCTCCTTTGCAGGGGCCAGGATGAAGATAATGAACCTCTGAGAATTTTTATACACCTCAGAACATCAAACATATACTTCTCTGTGCCAGACTCCAAAATAGGCTACAATGTGTAGACATAAAGTGATCTGAATAAGCATCTTCCAGCAGCACCAGCAGCCAGGGAAGAAAGCTGAGGAAGGAGACAGCAGCTGCCCTCAGTTTAACTGGGCCGCTCAGACTCATACAGACAATCCATTGCCTGTGCAAGTCATCCCTAGTGACAACAAAAGAAGTGAATTTGTATCTTTTCTCACATATCCCCTTCACTCTTCTCTCCAGCTTCTCTAAATTTACTCCTTCCCATTCAGTCAAGGACATTTAGGACCCTCAGTCTGTTTTCTCCATTCAGCCAGGCTCCTAACCAACATGTATCAAGATCTCCTTCAACTTTCACATAATTACATCTTAATTATGAGCCTGGTGACTAAAGCTGGAGTGAGAAGCAGATGGTTGGTGGCAGCTCAGGAGGTACATCACGGTCACCTCTCTGCTCCGACTCAAGTATCCCAGGAGCCCTGGGCGCTTTCAAAGGCGTGGAGCATTCACAACTGCCAGAGTCTGCAATGAATGTGCAAGCATTTGGACACTGAAAAACTGGTTCTGGTAAAAAAAAAAAGGGGGGGGAGTAGGACTGCACAAATACTTGGGGACAGTCTAGCAAATACACATGAGGTATGAAAACCAAGACTAGGCAAAGAACCCACAAGGTTTCCTGCAGTCTTCATACAGGTATTTTCAGCAGTCCACCATCAGCCAAGTTTCTCTCCTCTTGTCTGTCCACAACAGCGTTTTGTGCACAGCTTTGCCCTTGGCCTGGATGGGGCTAATCAATTCCTGCCACAGCAGCACACTGTAAGACTATCACGACAATAGGCATGGACACAATAGCTTGAAGCATGACCACAAGGAAACATTCGACTCCAATGCTGCCGAAATACAGGTGTAGGAGAGCTACACCAGAAGGTAAAAACTTGCACCCTTTCCCCAACAGCTCTCAATCACCTGCCGACTCAGGAGACATGTCTCAGTACTACACAAATTACGAGAGCTGGTAGAAGAACAAGGAAAATAAAGTAACAGGGATACTGTGACCCCAATAGTTCTCTCTTCCTCTGCCCCAATTTTCTTTACCTCATCTGTACATGTTAGAAATCAAATTGTCAGGTTTTGATCTTGCAGCTACTACAGAAACTCTTCCTGCACTTGAATAAATTTTGTCAGCCTTTTTAGTTCTATTTGTGCCCCTTCACATACATACTGTTCATCTGTATTGCACACATTGGAAAATAAGAGATTGCGGGGGTGGGGTGTTATCCCTTAGCCATCAGTGTTTCCAGTACAAACCAAGAAAGTTTAACATTTGTTGAAAGAAATTTTACAAGGTATTCAAGCTTTCCAAAACTGAATGTTACTTACTGTCCGCTCCTGCTAAAGGCAGCATCAAGCAGCAGAGGATGGCTGCTGGCACAGTGAGTACTGGGACACAGAAGTTAGGCACCATATTCCAAAGTAGAGCAAGTCCTCTTTAGATGGAGGCAAGTGGTCAGTACATCCAGTGTTAGACACAGACTTACTCCTGCAAACCAAGAGAGGAAGAAAAGGAAAATGATCAAATATGACACACAGATTAACTGCCAATATACCAAACTGCATTGTAAAGACATAGTTACAGATAATTTTAAAGTGAAATTTAACTCTGTCCTGCTTGAACAGTAGAGATTCATGTTGATGTCCCCAAATCCAGTAAGCTGTTTTCAAGGGTCATGAGGCATAAATGCACACCCATCTCCAAGTTTATCTTCAGGTCCAGTCTCTCTTATGGCCTATTAATACATCCTTTAGTTGTTCTTTTTCACAACAAGTAGTTCTGAAGTTACATGTTACAACAGAAGGAACAGCCTTAAGCTCGTGTAACTCCTCCTTCATCCACCTGCCCAAGAGAGACATACTTGATTGCATATGTAGGGTGGTTTGCAGTCAACTATATGTTAAGCGTAGCTTGGCCCATCCAGCTGGGCTGGTGTACACCAGACAAGTCTCAACAGGTGCAAGCAAGAGAAACAGAACCTGAACTGAATCAGCTGTCAAGTTCACAGGGCAACCAGAGTCACAGTAGAAGGTTATTAAGAAAGCGTCTATAAAGAGAAGCTTTACCCAAAGCAAACACCTACGCTTCAACCTCCCAAAAATGGAGAGGAGGACTGTCTAAAAGGATTGGGGATTGGATATTCCTTCTCCAAAACACAGCAAATTATCTTGGAAATTGGCTTAATTTGGGCATCTGCTTGGATATAGAAATACAAAAAATTCCTTGAAACCGAACCAAAAAAGGTAGGTGTTTAAAAAGAATGCAATTTCTGTGTATCTGCCTTCTTTATCTTTTTGTGAGAGTATACTCATTTTACTTTCACCTGAAAGTCTAAAGTCTGCCTGTTAAGACAGATATTAAAGGAGCTAGCAAGCCCCATTCCCTCAAAGTGACAACGCTCAGCAGGGACAGGGGCTCACTCTTTCAGTGCTGGGCATCTCAACGCAAGCTCAAGAGTCATTCAAAAATGGACAAGATTCTCCTTCACGAAGCTGCAAGAGTTACCGAAAGTTGGCCACACAGCACTAATAGAGAAAAAAATCTCGTGCTGGCAGATGCCAGCCTGAGTGGGCCCCGTGAGTATCCCTGAAGCAAAGTATCTGCATGTACACAGCCTGTACGTGGCACGACCCACCACTTCTTCTTGTTGGCAGACATTTCACAAACACATTCAAGACTGCTCTAACAAAGGTATTTTTGCATTTTGCTGGGGTTTTGGAAGAGGAAGTGTCTGTGTTTGTTTGGGGTTTTTTTGAGAATCACTGAGCTTTTGATGGAAGTATCACATGTTATGAACATGTTTACTTCTGTCAAAAATATAGTGCTTAAAGAATGCCAGCAACGACAGTGCTGAGGGAAATCCGCAAGAAATCTCAAGAGAATCTACCTAGGCAAATATTTACATCGCATCATACTAACAAACAGCAGATCATGATTCTTCTCCATTCTGTTACTGTATTTGCACAGTAAATCTTTTCACACGTTATAATATCACACAAAACAGAGAAATCTTTATTTATGCAATGTCTTCTACAGCCAAGACATCTGAAAATACTTTACGAAATAACCTAGTTCTAACCTAGATGCAGAGAGAATACTGATCATCTCATTCTGCTTTTATTATCTCAATGAGAAAGCATAAATCCAAGTAAGCTCAGCAGCAAGATTTTGAATACTGCAAAAGACGCTCTTCGTACCAGCCGTGCACTCAGTTCTCTTTGTTGCTCTCCAACCTCCATATCCTCATTCATCTCTCGCCAAAGAATTACTAAAAGCACCATTAACGTGTCTTACACCACAGAGACAGATACAGATAGTTGTATCTTTATAGCTGCATAAGCTCTATTCCAACGGGAAACTCCGTTCAGTCCCCAAGCAGTTTGCCCGGTGTTAGCCAGCTCTCCAGATATGGCCCACACGGGAATGGGAAGAAGTGCCTGGATTAAGAGTGAAGATAATGTCTCTAAATTCTGCGTGTACGGTGCTAATTTGTGCAGCCCAGAGAAGCGAACCCACTGAAGCACACTTTAAGCTGCATTACATCTGGCTCAACAGCAGCCACAATCTTAAGAGGCTACTCTTCTTGGTGGGGAAAAAAAAAAAAACCAAAACAAAAAACCACCAACAAGGGTTGAAATTACTGTGTCAAAACTAATGATGTGTGTCAAACTCTTTCAGATTAGGACAGAGAACAAGTTTTACAGGTGGTGCTGAAAACATTTTAGGTATGTATCAGACCAGATTGGGGATGAATAGCTTTCAGAAAGCTTTTCCTCTTTCATTCACTTCCATTAACAACAAAAGCGTCTGATCTAATGGTGTATCTTGAGTGCAGATTGCTCAGAAGTCATGTGAATGGCATCTCCACAGCCCTCATTCAGGAGTAACTCTCAGGAACACAAAAACCTCAGCTAAAGAATAGGTCTGCCTCTCGATTTCTCTCTTCTTTTAGCAAATGTGATCAAGCTTCTCTCCAGTTTCAAGCTTGACAGATTTATAACTTTCCTCTCAAGCCCATGAGATACATACAACGCGCATCATGCAAAACTGATGAATTGTCAGTTACCCTACCAGATGCTTTATAGACTTGATCTTTTTGCAACTGTTTAGTGCTCTATAATAATTTACCATCTGGTAGAAAAGCCAGATTTTCTTATGCAAGACTGCTGTCTGTCCCTCCAAAGTTAATAGAACACCTTTAGCCCTTAACAGGATCAAACTTTGCTGCTTCCTCTTTCCATGGTTGCTCTGCCTATGGAATTGTCGTCTGCATTCAATATTTAAAGCCCTTTAAATTGGAATGTTTTAAAATTTTATAAATCTCAGTAGCTGTCATTCTCTTTTGAAATTGAAAATATGAAAAAGCCTCTCCCAGTGGTTCAGCTCTCCCATTTTTAGAAGCGAGGTGTTCTCTCCCCCAGCAAGACAACCCAATATTCAAAGCAAGGTGGCAGGGTGTTAGCTGAAGCTCAGTTAACCCTTAGAAGGCCAGCGTTACTCTGACTGTTTTGAACAGCCATCTTGAACCAATGCTAAAGGCTTCCTTTCCTGGGACAGAAAGGCACCCAAAGACAGAAAGTAGCTATAAACCAAATAAGTAGATTTTAGTAACCGGTAACCGGTAGATTTTAGTAACGAGCTAAACACATACAGAGTCAGTATTGCTTTGGTAAAATCAAGACCAACAGCAAGCCACCAATTAATGCTCTTAAGTTTCTTAGGGTGTCTTTTGCCCCAATAACCTTACGCCTCTTCAAGCTGCTCTCCCTTGCACCTGGAACTATCTCCTGTGCACCAGATGACCTCAAGTCCCTTCATTTGAAGGCCTCCTTTAATCTCACTGCTTTGGCTAGCATCTCACAACTAATTTCATTTGGGAGCCCAGACACTGTAGAAGAAGGTTTTTCAAAAATACACATACATTCTCATTGTTACTTCTGCATCTGGTCCTGGCAATATTATAAACTCTAGACCACATAACCCAAAAGGAGGCTGAGGCTAAGCACTCCAGATGGCTTTGTAAAAACAGCTTTGGGTTTAGCAAGCTAAAATCCTGCCTCTGCTCCAAACTCGATGTTAGAGCTACCGAGTGCTACTTTGGCAGAAAACTAGAAAGTGGGAAAGCACAACAAAAAAATGGCAAAGTTCATTTAAATATAGCTCACTTTGCCATGGGGCAGGTGGATGGAAAAGAGGCAGTCCTGAGAACATTTTTGAAACCTACATGGTTTGATTCTTTCAGACAACCAGAAAAAGCTGGACTCATTTAAAACAGAGCCAAGAATACCAACAGCTCATACGGTACTAGGAGATTCTGGCAATGACTATGTCCCACAGGAGATGGTGAAGAGATTAGAAAAAGCAGTCAACTTTAAAGAGTCAAGAGGAATTTCAAATCAGCACTGAATAGCTCATGTCCTCTATGAACTCTTCTGGAAGCTAAACTGAACTGAAGCAAGTGTCACGTGGGTCACTAGCCATGAACAACAGTACGGTGAAGAAAAGCATCCCCAAAGTAAGCCTGCCCATTGCAAACCAGGGACAAAAATACTGCACTAAAAATCGCTTTTCAAGTTTAAGCTACTTTGCATCCCAAAGTATCTAACAAGTCAGCACAAAAATGTTCCCTCCAGGAACCCGTGTACATCCACAGAACTGCCAGGTTTGGTTGCGTGTGTGACTACTGACACCGCGTTCGCTGTGAAACACAGTTAAGAGACTCTCTAGAAACTTACAGGGCAGGAAGGTAAGCCCAGTGCATAAGCAATGTCCTTATCTGACCTGGAGACGTAATAGTAGCTTTTCATAAAGGAACCTGAAACAACTGTGTTTGCTTTTCAAGGTGGAAACTTCTTAAACGTTCTCAACGTGAGCCCAAGGATGCAGGTCAGAAAACACCAACTAGACGCCACCCAGATGATAGTAAAGATGGGGCTAAAACTGCATCAGCTTCTCCCAACTCTACTGCATGTGCAGCACATAATGAAACCCAATTTTCCTTCTGGACACCTACCCACAACTTTGTATTTTACACAAATACCCTGAAGGGGAACCAGTGCTCCAGAGACGCCCAATCACCACAATACTTTGGGGTGTCGCACAAACGATGGGAATCAAGAACTGACCAAGCGAGGAGGGGGCACATGCCACGCAAAGTAATGAGGCAGCTATTTATTCTATTAAAAAATAAGAACAATAATTGGCTACGGCTCAACTGCTTCACTCTGTATATATTGCCTCATCTGTGCTCTGAAGGAGGAAGAGGAAAACCATGATGCACTATATAATTCAAGATCATCTTATTGCACACATTAGAAGTTGTAGAAGCACAGTTACACACAAGTTAATGACTTTTGAATGTTTCACTTCACTAGATTAGTATTCCTTTAGCATAGATTTCTTTGTGCTTTTCTGCGAGAAATATAATATAAAGAGACTTGGGGAGTACAGCAATATGGCCAAAAAAGACAAAACGAGTCTCATTCCACTCCAAACTCCCACATGCAGGGAACGTATGACAGAGATTCAGTGGGGAGATATATGAAGATGGCAACACTAGCTTAGATTTAGGGAGGAACTTGATATGAACTTGCAATACAGTAAAAAGGCCAAAAGCTAAAGCGGCTGCTACGTGAGCAAAGGTATCACCTCCAGGACCCAGGTGTGAGCAGGCATAGAGCATCAGTTTGAAGACTCTCAAACCATCTGGAGAGAAGGGATGAGCAAAGCAATTCAAGAACCGGGAAGGATAAAAATCTCTGTCAAGTCACAAGCGCTAGACAGACTGGCTAAGCAAGATGGGGGTTTGATAACCATCTGTAAGTACATGAAGGATACAAACACCAAGAAAGGAGTGGAGGAGTATAATTAGCCACGGGCATATAACTGTGAGTAATGGCATGAGACAGAGCAAAAGAAAGTGTATGTTGAATGTTCTCAGTAAAGTCTCCAAAAAAGAATGAAAAAAAAAAACCAACAAAAACCCAAAAAACCAACACACAACCAGAACAGACCCCAGCAGGAAAATGTTTCATCATCTGTTTGGATGGAAATTAAAAGCAGGGTGGAAAAAAAACAAAAAGAAACACCCCCAAATATCCCATAATGTAGGGGGGGGTTGGGAACCAGAAAACCTGAACAGAGGCAGATTGGTATGGGGAAATACATAAAACAGCAAGAAGAATTCAGAAGTACTTCAAAAAGATTCTCCTTATTTTGGCAAAGCCTTAAAAAAAAAAAACAAACGTGAAGACTTTAGCAACAAGCTGGCCCAGCTACAGATCTTTGTGATCCTGAACACACAATCACAACTTGACCCAAGGGGAGAAGCACAGGGAAAGAGAAGCTTTTCAGCAGGATACAAGCACAGCTTGGATACTCCCATCAGCCTTATTGGCTACATGGGCCTCTGAGGATATTAATTTCTGAAAGTGTCATTGCCTGCAGACAATCCTAGACAAAAAGGAGGATTTTTTTCCACTGGAACAATGATTATGAAGGGGCCCATTAAATAACTACAGTGATAAGTCAAAACATCCACTTAAAATATAGATCAGCCTTGAGCCTCACAAACCCAGCCATCATTCACAATGAGCACTAAATACAGATCGCTGTAGATCACCCTACCCAAGTGTATAGGCTCTTAATGCCTGCTGTAAAGTCTCCTTAAAAGAAGTAGACTATTGCATATCGCCCTTTCAACAGAGGTATTTCACACTTACAGAATAGGCCCAGTAGTGCAAACAGATACATGGATTAAAAATTCAAGGCAGTAGAAAATTCTGCAAAAATTAAAAAGAAATTCAGCTACTCCTTTAGCTATCAGCAAACTCCGCTAATGTGGAAGAACATGCTCATGAGCCAGCCGCTTCCTGTGCTTTTTCTACAAATTATTTACACACATGACGATATATTATTAATACAAGTGACCATGCCATTACAGACTTGCATTCAGCACAATGGAAAACAGTGTAAAGATTAAAATCACAAGGTACCAAGTCTTCTCCTCTAAACCCCAAATCCTTGGCATCAAGTTCCACACATCCAGGATGTAGAACAGAATGTTTTAAACTAAAGAGAGAAGAGCCGAGAAACACAGTCCTTCTGGGCTTGCTGCTTACAACACACTGCAGCTGACTGCTATTTACTGTACAGCTGTGGTACTGTTATTCCTGCATCTGGCTCCAGCAATGCCAAACACACTGGTTCTGTATCTCTCAGACTGACAGACCAAGCAAAGCAGAGCAGATGTAAGATCCACCGAGCACCAAAACTAATTTTAACCAAAACAGCAAGAATGTAAATGATCAATCAGATGAGGGATAATCTGGCCTTCCTTCCCTTCAATGATTTGCATGGTGTCTACTGGCTTGAGACCAAACTAAATTCTAAACCAATCCTAATTCAAAACTAAATCAGTTTCTTCTTTATAAGAATGCTTTTGCTCTATCCACATGTGTACATAGCTTTGTCAGCAGCCTTTGTTACTGTAGAAATTTTTCAGAGAATTCCTGGAATCTGAACAAATTGTAAGCCCATTCTCTGGCTTGGGCATTTCAAGCAACTACTAGAACAGTTTTCCTTTGCAGAAACCATGAAAGTTGGACCCTATGAGAATATGATCTTTCAGGTATTCTGTTATTTTCTCAGTAATTTTTGCTTCAACCAGAGTACAAGGTATATAAAGAACTGTCTTCTGAAAAAAGTGGCTCTTTTTAATGAAAAATCCCTTACTTTTGCTGGAAGTTCAGTTATCTTTTACATAACATAGCATACTATTGGGGTCTGCTCACTTAATGCTCTTCAGATTAATAGCTTATTCCAAATCTGCTTTTCCCAAGACCTCAATTTCTGAAATTTGCTTATTTTTTATATTTAGAAAGACTGGGCATAATACTAGCACCAAGTCTTCCACAACATTTTTAGCAGTTAAAAACTGATGCAAAGCAATAATTTCCATTTTTGGCAGTACCCTTCTCTTCTTTAATTGCCGTCTTTAACCTCCCATCATCCAGTAAGCCCAATTTTTACACAAGACAATGGCACTGATTTGCCTAAATTATTTATCTTCTATGTATAGTCGTTAGTTCTTCAAAGCCCACCTTAGATCTTTCAATTTTCCTTTTATACTTGTTATACTTTATACACTCTACTACTACCTGGGAGCTGGGTTTCCAAATTTTCATCTTAAACAGCTTCTCAAACCTGCCATCTAGCTAGTGTGAATTACTCTGAGCCTTGCTAATTTAACTGCTTTTCCCAGCTTGCTTTCTTATGTTCCGCTACTGGTTTCAAACCACATCAAGGAACTGGTTCACTCCCCCTCCACCCCCTTTTTCTTTTCTACTCGTACTTTCTCCCATTTTTAATTTTAGGGATGCTTTGAGTGACTCGTTCACTTTCTTTTAAGTCATCCTTTCTGAAGTTTAGCATCGTTCTCAACATGTTGATCTTCTTGGCCCCCCCAAGCTCTACGACCGTACTCATGCACTACGTGCACCATAGTCATGGCCACTCACGAAGACGTACGTGAGGATCCCACAAACAACTTCAACCTTGCTGACTCAGCAGCAGCTTGACAAATACACAGGTGATTAAATAATGCTGAGCAACTACTTGTGTCTGGAGCTATTTTAAGTCAGGCTCTGGAAAGCATGCACATGCTGGCGACAAAACCTCCACCCACCATCTCGCAGCCGCTGTTGTGTGCAGCAATCAAGTAAAAAGGACTTACTGCTTTGAACCTGCTAACAGAGACGATAATCGTTCTCCACAGGTCCACCAAGCGCTCACGAAGTGGCAAGTTCACAAATGCATCTTGGCTGCTGTCCTTTCTAGACGTGGTCACCACCAGTACAGGAGCAGCACCACTGTACCAGACCAGATCCCAGCCCCAGCCAGCTCAAAGACCGTGCAGGAGAAGACAGCAGCAGGCTGCCACGGGGCTGGCTTCTTTTAGCAGGCACCATCATTTAGCAGACAACTTATGCCCTACTGGAGGGTTTATATATCCAATTAAACTTTCTGTAATTCTCATCTTGTGAAAATATGAACATTTCCAACGCTAGATTTTAGAATTATTCTCTCCTAAAGGGTTTTGAAGTTAATTATATCATAGTTGTTATTACTGTCTCAACCACAGATACTGCTTGAACCCCATTATTGTGTGTGTTACTGAAGGCTAAAATAAGAATAGCTGCTGCTTTGGCGTGCTCTGGAGCTAGCCTTTCCTACAAACTGCTTCTCTAACCTTTGCCCAAACATTATGCATGCTCAGTTTATATGCAGGTAGTTAACATAGCCCGGTAGGGTAAATGAGCTTATTACATTTATTAAACTGAATTCACTCCATGCAGAACGCCCCCAGCATCCTGCAGTCCTCTGGCTCTGGAGGCATTTGGCTGTTACCATGGAAGACAGCACCCAGAAATTCCCTTCGCAACTAATAAGCAGGAACTATGAAAGCACAAGTTTCATGCAATTGCCTTCTGTATGAAAAATGAAAACTGTTTCTGTAACCTATAAAGAAACCAAGATGCAATCAAGCTTATTGTAATAAGATGCTAAATTTATGATTATTCCTTTTGGTTTTTTCCCCCTTCTACTAAGGCCCCTTTGCTTTGGCAAAAGAAAACACCCTCTGAGGTAGCATATACTATATAGTACCCAAGCCATATTAAAGGGATGTAAATAAAAATCAAGCCCTAGATGTAATATAATGTTTACTGAAGATGAAGAAATCAAAGGTCTGTAAATTAAGAAATCCTGAATTAATGGTGGCAAAGTCAGTCTTAACTCTGACTCAGTCCAAAAATACAATTTCTCTCCTTCAGTAGCACTTCAGGCTAAAAATTAAATTCAGATTTCTTGCATCATATTCTGTACAGTAAGACACACAAAGCATCTACACATCAGATTCTGTCTCACTCAGATCTGAGGCTGTACGTTCAAAACAGTTTGATGGAAGAAAATCAATTAATATATTTTACAAGTCGTCTTTTTTGGCAGATCAAAGCAGTAGTTTCCTAGTTACTTCCTGGCTAGAGGGACCGAGATAACAGCTACATCAAGGCTGCAGTGAATCCAACACTTTCTGGACAGACCAGCCATCTTCCATGCCACAAAGCAAATCCCAGGACTCCAGAGTCAAACAGGTCAAAACCTGCTTCCACGCTCACGTTTTCATGCACACATTCTGCAAGTAAACTCACATGCGTGGACCACGCACAAGTGCTGAAAACTTAGAGGCAGCAGATAGGAAGCCTCCATGTGGCTGCAGATCCACGCTGCCTGCCACCTTATCAAGGATGCGCAACCTCATCTGCTTCAGATTAGAAAGATGAGAAAAAGTGGGAGGCTAAAAATATTCTGCACATTTTAATGAACCTGTAACGATTGCCTCTCCCAACCTCAGAAAGAAATCCAAAACATACAGCAAAAGTAAACAACATCGCCTCTCACGTAAGTTGGGCACATCAACACCCCTGCACAATTCTCGCTGGTCCCTGCACCTTGTGTGATCCTGTACCTCCCATGGACCCTCACCCACCATAAAATCCATACCAAATGTATGTGGGGTTTTGCTTTTGATATAGAGCAATTTCTTGATTACTAGAAAAGGCATGCTTTGGTAGCCAAGGTTATTGAGTGCACACCAGCCATGTAGCTACTTCCAATGGCTTTGGCATTTCTACACTCGGGAGGCAGCAGGAGAGATCAGTTCTTACATTCAGCATGGCACAGACATACTGATATGGGATATTCTTCACCCTTCAGCATAATTCTCCTCCATGACATCCTACGGTTCTAGAAGCTTCAAGTTTTGCAATTCAATCTTAAGTAAGGTATGCAAAGGAAAATGAACAAAAACTACCACCATAACACTTCTGCATCCACAAGACAGTAGCTTGCTTTTCATTTTTATAATCCAATCTTAAAAATTCCTTCTTCCCCAAACTTTGAGAGAATTTCCTCTGTAGCTCAGTTACATCTTACAACTCCTATGTGTTCTCTTTACCAGGTGAATTGTCCCATACTAATGGTCTGACTTAGGATAAACCTGAATCCTTACAAAAGATCAACCTAAAAAAAATAAATTATGTACCTCACACGAAACTGCCCTTTTGTAATGGAGACTTCTGCCAATAGCAGATGGAAAGACCTTTGAAAAATAAGACATCCCATATGCCGTCTGCAGCAACTTCGTAGCTTTACTATTGAAATTATCCACTCTTTCCTTCCAGGCCACCACCTTTACACGACCTTGAGTAAAACTTAAAAGAGGATAACACATAATGTGCAGCTTTCTTGGGACACCATTCAGTAAAACTCAAGGAAAAAAAATTACTGCTAGCTGTTTTTTCAATCCATTTGTACATTAGTGTGTTGAAATGCATACTCGGAGCCATTGAAATCAGATTCAATGTACGTTTTACAGTACTTAGGAGGAAAGCTATTTTAATTTTGTTAGTTGCCAGGACATAAAATCCTGAAGGCAAAAAGCTTCCAGGAGAAAAACAGAACAGATCTTAAAGGGGAAAGACATTGCCTAGCTTGATGAAAAACAAAGGAAAGCTTAAGCAGGACCTGGTTAAGTACAGCTGCAAGGAAAGGAACAGCCCCTGTTCCTCCACATGGCTGATGCTGGCGTGGGGCTAACAACACAAGACCCAGCACCTTGTTCATCAAACCCAAACATATCAAATTAACAGTGGCACAGAGCAACTCCTCAGCTGCCAATAAACAACGGCTCTGAAGCCCTGAGTGATGTACGAAGAACATGCTCCAAGTTTTAAGCATTTACTTTTGGATATGCAATGCACCAGATGTCCATGCTTTTTCTTACCTGCAGACTAATGCATCAAAGTTGTTTTGATGACGTTCCCTCTGAAAGCTCATTTGCTCAGAGACCACAGGCCTATGCCCATTGCTTCTAGACATGTGCCCAGACCATTAGTTAAAGTGGACCCGAGCCAGGCGTGAGCAGAGGGGCGGTTTTACCGAATTAGCTAGAGCACACAACACCATGTTTGTGGCAGGTCTATGTTGTAGTCTGGCTCTGGGAAGGCAGGACACTCAAAATGTTTTGAATCAGCTTGAATCACCAGACTATGCTTGCACTGGTACAGCACTCTGCATGGCATTAACTAAGGTAGTCCTGATCTGGTTATACATGATCCAGAATACAATGGATTTTCTAAGGCCCAAGGCATCTGCTGCCACTTGCTGAAGAGCTTTTCTCAATGCAAGGCACCCTGCATTTCACAGAGGCAATAAGCAAACCCCAAACAGTTTCAGCTGTACCTTGCTCTCAGGGACACCCTTCTCTTTTCATACCCCAGGACAGTAACCAGAGCCCTGACTTTCCTTCCTTGCTTATTGAAGGGATCCAATGCTGGAGCTCGCATCCCTGGTTGCTTGACCTCTAGCCGGTGCATGGATTCTGCGTCACTCAAACCTTCCCCAGCAACATGATGCAAAGGACGGGTTTTTTTACTGGTACATTCTTTATGAGATATCTCTGCTTTGGTTTTATCCTTGTGGGTTTTAATAATTACACACATACACAGAGAGCTTGCAATCAGTATGCTTTGAATTAAATTTTAACCAATTTATGAAGTATTAAAAACCACAAAATTTTTTATAACATTTTAATTGTAGTATTACAGAACTCATCTGGTAACACCTAATTATAATTCTAAATGATCAGCAATTAACAAGCTATTTTATGGTGCCTAAGTCCAAAACAAACAAGGTCAGGACAGTCCTGCAAAAGGAGCTGCTAGTGTGCACCCTGCAGAAGGGAGGCCAGTCTATCTTTGGAATGCACTCATTCCCCGATTTCTGCATCAGAGCATTATATTTTAGAAACCGTATAGAATATCACCCATCAAGCACAGAACATGCTGTACCACTTGATCCTTGTCAGGAAATGGGCAGCTCTGCTCCTGTCGTAGCATACACATCACCAGTATAAGCTCATTTGAAGTAACACATGCCAACATTATGTCACTGGTGGGGAAGGTAGGAGCAGCTCCAGCAGAAGCAAGTGCTCTCACCTACCAGGTAGAAGAGACCCCAAAATGGGATGGCTTGAGGACAGAGCAATGAAGGAGTTTCTCTTCTTCACACAGAAGCCATAACACTCCCTGCAGTAAAGGCAGCCCACCTATTGCTTGGAAAAATTAGTTCATCTTGGCATGGGGAACACTTCAAATTTGCCCAACGCTTACTAGCGGGAGGAAGGCTGATACTGCAGAGTCACATATTTCAGGTCAGAAATTCCAGGACATTTCCCACTGACCTGGATGCTGTCCCAGAAATTTCTTGGAAGAATCTTGCCCCTTCACTCCATGTTAAATGTATTAACTCTGTAAGTGTACTAACTCCATCAGTTAAAGCCTTCTACCTGGTAAGCATCCATGGAGTGTTTCAAAAGTAGCTATAGCAGAGAAGTACCCTACCAGCAGCATTTTAGGGGTCAACTGGCAAAGGTTCAAAGCCCAGAGGCTTTCCTTCAGAATGCGTTACCCTTTGCTGACAGGCTGGGCTTAAAATTTTATTTTTATATTTTATCCTTTTTAAAGAAAAGTTCTTTGAGAGTTGAAGTGTGAGGAAAAAAAAAAATCAGCCCAAATCATATGCAATGTACAAGGTAATTTTCTCTTCTCAGAGGAAAGAGAAGGTTTCTGAAAAGGGCTTTGTGACAGACTCATGTATCTGTCTTCTGTTTCTCCCTTTACCACTCTTTCCTTGTCTTCTAGTGAAAATGAATCTCAAACCTCTCCCAGGAAGAACATGGGCCATTCCTGACTGTAGGAGAGGAGGCAACAGAATGGGAACTTGCCTGATGCAGCTGGTATCCTCTCTGCCTGCAGGAGCAATGCATTAGATATTTTGAACTAACATTAAAGACATGGAAACATTTGGAAAAGTATCAATGATCAGCTTTTTAAGCAGAACAAAGTACCCAGGGTACTGTCAGGGCTAAATCAGCAATCCAACTCTGGGAAACGCTGGCAATAGAAAATGTGTTTTATGCATGCAGGTGGTTTATGAGAAACAATTTGTTTACAGCCCTTTTAAAAGCAATACATGAAGGAATTTTAATAGCTATTCCTCATGAAGCACTGCTGTTCATAATAAAGCTTATTCTATCCTTCAGGCTCGCAGAGGTAATTCCTGACAGATTAACCTTCTGCGTCACACCGAGGGCACCAGCAGTAAAGGGCTGCTTAAGGCTCTGCAGATTCCCCACCGCTCTGTCGTGCTTCTGCTCCACACGCAGAAGCCCTAAAGCCTTGCACCAGAAGGGCCATGGTGGTGTAAATCTCTGTGCAAAAGTATTCTGGGCTTGCTCTTCAGCTGAGACTTACAGACTTCACAAAACTTCGCAGTCCACTCAACCTGCCTTCGTCCAAACCGGAGCGTGCCTGCGGCCTGGCATCTCCTAAGGAAGTCAGCACTGTCTGATGGAACTTTTACAAATGCAAAATAAAATAAAAAGTATGTACCCTCCTTGACAGTGTTCGTCAAAAACCAGTTAAGACTCGTATTGCTAGCTGAAGCAAACTGATCATGTCTGGAAAACGAAAACCCTTCCTGAGCAAAGGCAACAGGAGAGCTCCGCAAGGGCTGAAATGGACAGTCAGGACTTCACAAGATACAAATATCCCTCTGCACGTTTCTCTGCAAGCAAACGTGGAAAACCATGTCCCTTGATTACATGGCAAAACTTCTGGATACACGGCAGTTTCTTTTACTTATTAGTCATCACTGACCACCAGAAGTTTGACCAACGTTTGCCACATGCTTGTCCCGGCAGCCTTCCCCAGGAGAGCCGCACGTGGCAGGGTTGTGCTCCAAGTCCTGTTTTGGCGTTACGGTGGATGAACGGCTGCAAGATCAATCCTGACTCTGGAACTCGGCTGGGAGGAGGGTAACCTTTCAAGAGCCTAGCAAACACCGCTACTCAACCTGCAAGTGCCTGTCCTGTGACCTCCTCGGGAGCCTTTGCTGCCGAACAGCATCAGCACTGCGAGAGAAGCCAGCAGGGTTTTCTTTCTTCACTGTGCGGGTAGGAAAGGAAAAGCTTATCGAACCACTGCCTGAAGTGAGGATGCACCAGGAAGGCCAACCGAAGTATTGGCACAGCAGACTCATAGGCAGCAACCGTCATTAAGACCAAGATCGAATAACTACTGACAGCCAGTTGTATGAACCAGGCAAAGCTTATTATTTCTTTTCAAACAAACCAGCTGCCCTGGGAAAGCCCACCATCCCCAAACCCTTTTCCATCAACTGTCCAAGAGAGTTTCTTGCAAGTTACTGGAGGCACAAAAGCTGCAGACGCCCGGCTCTTTATCTTTGAAAGCATTCTACTTGAATTTATCACACTACATGCAAGTCAAACTTTATTTAGCCGAACGAGAATCCTATAAGCCCCCCTCTCCTCACCAGAGAGTGGGAACAAGCAGAACGGCTACTGCCTTCTTGCTTTACTGAATTCATTATATTAAACCAAAAGCAATGTCATCTTAACTTGAAAGGACTTTTAAAAGAGCTTGAAGCAATTCTGCTGCTGCAGCATTTTTGTATTTTGGATTAACTACAAGCCTTCTTAACCCCTCAGAGTTTGTAAACGCACATACCCATATCCTCCTAAGCTTTCAAGAGCAGCCAGCAATCTCTGAACTGTTAGCAAGCTGAGAGTTAAGGCGTACACCATGTACAACTATTGTAATTTGAGCTCCTCTACAAGTTAAAGAAGTCAAAGTTTTAGATATTTTTGTCCACAAGAAAGGACCTGCAGAATTTGGTAAATTATCTCAGACATTCCTCATGTCTCATGTGCAATTTCCCCGATTAACATCCCGGGCTCACAGGGGCAATAAAAAGGTCAAAATCCTACTACAGGAGACAGTGCTAAAATATTATTAAATGTTACCTTTAAAACATTTCCAATTAGTATTAATATAGAAAGATTTCTATCTCAAGGGATTTTGTAAATTCATTATTATCATCACAGACTTTTTAAGCTCTTTTTCAAACACGATTTTTTTGGCCTTTTTTTTTTTGCCAATAGAGTGTATGAGAAGCTAAGAGAAAAACCTTAGTAGCAACTTTCTTGAAATGAAATATTAAAAAAAACAAAACCCTGCCACCAATAACTGGTTCTGTTTGATGCAGTTTGTCATTTTTCTGGACAGCTGAAAGCCTTAGGCAAATATGCAGGGAAAAACAGTGAACCATCTCATCCGTCTTTTGTTTATTAAGCCCCAAGTTTATTCAAGCGGCTATGAATCCTGAACTACACAAAGTCTTCTGAACCATTCCACAGTCACCAATTGATACTGGGGGGCAGAGAAGAATCAAACATGTCCTTTAAGTTTATTAACTTCTGGAGAAAGCATCAGATAACAAACCCTTTCATCTCAACTCATGCAGCTGATGAATGGTGAGAAACGACAGCGGCCAGAACCAGATCAGCTCCACCATGGTGCTACCTGAAGATCTTCTCAGGTCCTTGACACAAGCCCTGCTGATAGCACCTGTACCACTCCTAACCCAGAAGCCTTTAACAGCCCTGTACAGGCCAGGCTCTCTCACCCTACCCTTGGGGGACACTGTTTACAAAACAATCGAAGAACCCATTTATAACACACTTTTAAGCTTTCTTCTGACACTGCCATGTTTTCAGAGGAACGGCTGCATCTCGGGGATGACCGTACGTGGCCTGTAGATGAAAGGATGCCAAGCAGTGCCAAATTATCTCAAACTAATAGTATCTAGAGGAGATGGATGGAGTCACAAGATCAAACTGCAAACACTCCCAGCTCAACATTATTTTGAAAAGGGCTGTCTATACTCTGCCTATTCACCAAAAAACCCCCCCCAAAAAAAACCCCAAACCCAAAACCAAACAGGGGAGAGAAAAGCCATTTTTATATATAAAATTGTACCAGAAGAGTGCCCTAGGGGCCACTGTATCATTCATTTTCATACTAAATTTAATAAAAATACACACTTGTTATTTAGATTAAACAGCTTTAACACCAAGGGGTCTTGCTGCAGCATTTAAGACCTTGTTGAGAGCATGCCCTGCCCTAGTCCAGGCAACAAGCACATCAGAAAGCTGACATGGGCAATTTGACTGGCAGTAGGTCTAGCCCCAGAGCTCCCATACATCTCTGCCTACATCTGCATTTCCCCTCCCTTTGCCATCTTTCCTCAGACATTTCCCAATGTCCACATGTGTTTCAAGACAGTTGAGAGGATGTAATTTTTAATCTCCATTCAGCGCAACATGAAGTAGCCCAGATGGTTAAGAAAGAAGGGGCCTAACTCTACCAAGTTAGTTTATTGTACCTTTGCAAGAAGAATTTATTTCTTTTCCAGCAGTGCCTACAGTGGTGTGTCCAGTTCAAACACAGAAAAAGAGAAACAGACGCATTCAAGACAGGCTCACATTTTGCACACCGCATGGTAGAGGAGCTGTGTGTCCGTGAGGATGCATGCACTACAGCTGGCTGCATCCCCTAACTGATCCATTAGTATTTGGTCAATGACAAGAAAAGTAGAGCCTTTCCTTCCCTTAAGTAAGACAGTAATCTATTACAACTCTACAAGCTAAGGTAATTAATCAAAAGTCTATCATACCATATAAAATGAAAATGGCTCAAAGATGTGCCTGTTCACATCAATTAATTATTAAAGGAGCATTAGCTGAAGCTTTTCACCTGCCATTTAGAAGTAGGGATAACATAACATGACACGCATACAACTACTGTAGCACAGCCTACACCCGCATTCACCCACCCACCCACCACAAACAACCCAGTTGTGCCAGTACCTACTCTGCTTCTGCAGACTGGTCCCAGTACACCCCAACAGCAACCAGAGCGTGCCTGCTAGGGATGCTCGGTCCATACAGCCATGAAATCACCTTGGGGAGCCAGCGGGTAGCCCCTCCAAACAGCAATCCCAACAAGCATTTGCACATGTTTGCCTGACATTGCCACTTTTGTTTCAAAATAAAATCCTCAAGCAACAAGGCAAGGGCTTGGTAAATGGTAGCACAAACATTCCTAGAAACCACCAACCGTGTTGTTTTCAGCTGTGTTCGCACTGCTGTAATCAATGGAAGCACTTACCAGTGATGAGTACGTACCGGCAAGAAAACAACACCCCATCCTTTATGCCATGGCTGTTATCTTCTTCCAGACCAACCAATGGACCAAGACCACTGACTGCACTAGGAGGCAAAGCGCTGAGAGGGCTGGTGCTTAATTAAGCTGAAGTAAATACACCCCAGCTCAGGAGCAGAGTAAAATCACCTCTGCAGCACATAAGCCGAGAGCAGACAACAGCACAGCAGCTTCCGACTCTCTCACATTTCTACCACTTGTGACCCGAGCTTTATTCTAATTGCACAAATTGAAGAATGATTAGCAGTTGTGTGGACATTAAATGCCCTGTTGATGTAACCAAAACAGATTTGCTTTATTCAGAATGATTACTTAAGGCCATAGCTGTGAAACTAGAATGAAACAAAATAAAAACATACATTAAAAACACAAAGCATCACCTCAGAAACAAGGGGGGTGGCAATATAGCCTTAGTAATAATTTAAAAGCCGAACACTTTAATATCATGCTTTCTAGAAATGGAAAGGCAGGCGCCTTTTTCATGAAGCACCATAAACTCGCTACAGCGTGCTTCTCATCCTTTACAGTTTCTAAAATGACCTTTTATGAATATGAATACTAACAAAATTCTCCCCGCCTATGTTTTGCATCAGGTTTCTACTTAAGAATCCATACCCAATTGTGCGATAAATTTCTATTTCTGCTGAAAAGTGTTATGCACAACTCTTGATCAGCTGAAATACAGGGTCAAGTCAGAGACCAGCTTCCATGAGCCAGGGGAGGTGAGCAGTAAGTGCAACCCTTATAGACCACAGCTGCCTCTGCTGCAATAACTTTACAGGCAGTACACTCCCTAATAAACTACCAAACAGGCACCAGCACTCCTGGTGTTGTTTGGAAAGTAAATACTAGGCTACAACTTTAAACATTCTTGCCTCGCCTCCCATCTTTCACAGATGCTCCTCTTCACAGCTTATCTCCCAGCTGAACCGTGAGAAACGGGGGACCCCAAACTAACTGGCTGCCAGCCAGCGAGCCTTTTCAGGATTCATTTTTAATACCACTACCTATGAATATGTTACATTTACTTGGCCTCCAATCACCTCATTAACCCTGGCAGCACAGCAACTAACATAAATACAGCTTACAATATATACCTGATAAGGAAGCCATGCATTCTTCCTTAGCACTTCATCTAAAAAGGTAAATCTCGAGAGGTAGGTTTCTAGCTGTTAACCAGCTATTTCCCTCTCCTCACAGAGGAAGAAATTGTGTTTTTCTCTGACAGCAATATACATTACTGTCATTACAGCTGTTTCAGAACAGCTTTAAACTACACTTGTGTTTCAGAACTACCTGCCAGACCCCTTGGTCAAAACTTTAATCTCTCAATATATTGTTTCAAGGGAAGCTTTTAGTTTCAACTGTCCAAGTCATCAAGTACACAAAAGAAAAAGCATACTGAAAGGTGGATGATACAATCCTACTCACTGCATTCAAAACACAATCTCCTTCCCTGGGGCTTTCCCAGACCAGATGACCAGATTTTGTGCCTGCTATGAGACAGCATCACAGGGCTGAAAAAAACAGAAAAAGTTCCCTAAAAGTAGGGACTGGCCAGTGCAAGAGATCTTGTTAGACATCCTTCTCACTGTGATTTGCAGCCACAATCTCAGCTGCTGTGCCTCTCTAGATTTTACTTAGCAAGCAGATCTCACTTCTTTTGACTCCAATATAGACCTGCTAAGAGTTTCTTCCCAAAGGATTTTTAAACATGATGCGCGCACATATTCACACATTATTTGTGCATATTTTACATCTGTATACATATATCCCTATAAAAATGATACCATACATGTGTTTTATAGTCAATGCGTTGTAATTTTCTTTCTAACAGCTCCAACGCCACCATTGTGCTCTGCTTTTACATCAGAGGCAGCGGAGCAGAGGCAGGGCAGGTCCGGAGCTCCAACTCCGCCTCCGAGCACAAGGACTCCTGTGGCCTCGCCAAGTGCCTCCGTTCCTGCACCTTGCACTCCCCAACTATAAAAGCAGTGATAGCACTCTGCCTCCCCAACACTATTTTGTGAGAACAGATTTAAAACAAAACAAACAACCAAACCAACTATGAAACTCCGAAGAGTAAACACTGCTATCTTGAAAGTATCAGAAGCTTACTCCAGTTACCAGGCTTCTATAAAAACAGACAATAAATTATCCTGCAAACGTTTTCTGGACTAATTTTATTCTTCTGTTTCTTAAAATTCCACTAAACCTTTAGTTTTAGTACAACAATTTATATCACCACTTTGGAGAAAAGCTGCAAACCATTTGAATTCTAGTTTTTCCACCTTAAGAAAAGCCTAAAAATACACAGGTTATCTCTTATAACCCTGTAACAACAGAGGTTCGGCTCTAGCAGAAGAACAATGAGATAAGAAATCAAAACGGTCATCTATCCGCTGATGGTGCATAAACACTGTATTTATTAGCACTTTCACATACTGATTTTAGACTAACCTCTTTCTCACAGTAGTAATAGCAGGAATGACCATTTCAAAAACGCTGTCATCCAAATGTCACAAAACAAAAGAGAAAAAATGATACTCCTATGAGAGATCTACTTCGCCACATCTCCTCTGGCATTTAGAAGCTGGCACGCGAGGAGAATAATCCAGCTCCCGTGACTCATCTCACCCTTCAAAGCCAAGGCAGGCTCTGGGACAGAGCGAGCCCGGGAGCTGCACCAGGAGGTCCGGCCAATACGCCCCATCTCTCTGCAGCCTGCAGCGGTTCCTCCATTTTGCAGAAGAGGATCCAGTCAGCACTCATCTTCTTAATTACACACCAACAACTAGCTGGAATCGCGTTGGGCTGTGCATGTCACCTGTTAACAGGGCTCTGTGAAAAAGGGCTAAAACTGGATGTGGCAGATGGAGCTATATATCCTGCCCATCTCTGGAGAGCAGATTTGTAATGCAAAACACTGAATTCAAGATGCGACCCATGGATACAAGGAAGCAATCAGAACCAAACTGATTAAACAAGACCCAGGTCTCAGCACGGCTCGCAGAATACTAAGTAGAAACAAAGATACCTCGGGAGAGGGAAACAAACTGCACGCCGAACCACGCACCAGCCAGATCTTCGCTGCACTGCGTGACTGCCTCTTCAGAAAAAAATCAGACTATTCTTCTAACAACTCACCAATGCCAGAAACATCCGTATCCTAATCACTCTATCCCAGATACACACAGATGAAAACCTCGGGTTGTCGCGTTGCCTGTTTTATAATGGGGAAGCCCGGGGCAGTGATGCCGTGATCCACACAGCCAAATGCGACTGTGCTTGTTGCTAAGCCCTCCAATTCAGATTTACTGTATCCCTGGTCAAAAGCCAAGTCTGGACTATTAGCCCAGCCTCTCTTACAACCCCAGCGACATGACATTTCATGCAGTTACGGCTACCATGAGCCCAACTCCCGTTTGACTAAAGCAAATCTGGATTCAGTACGGGAGGAATCCAGACCGATGCCCAGGACAGACATCAGGACACAGAGGGGATGCACTACTTCTCCTCCCTCTCTGCCCACTCTCCAGACCCCGAGAGAGGTGTACCTTGCTTCCAGCTTGAGTACTACTGGCTCCAGCACCTAGTCACACCCTCTTGCTCTGCTTTTTGCTGCAATATTTTAGAGTATTTTTAAATCCTTGCATTGGGAACTGTGCTTTCCCTTATCATCACTGATCTGGCTTCACAGACCTCCCACTCGTTTTGCCTCACCGGCTAATGGAAGAGGAGAAGAATTAAATAGCCCTCAGAGCTTCTGCAGCCGCTTTCTTAAGAATACTCTGCCGAGACACACACACACGCTTCTCAGCTACACCCTTGCTCAAATAGCCATCAGGAAAACTATAATTTAGACTTTTAACAGCTCCTTCAGTGAAACACAAAAAGCCAACCACCCTTAAAGCTGGTTTTGTTCCACTTTCACTCAGCAAAATCCTTACCCCTCAGACAGCTGGAACCAGCCTCATACATTATTTTGCTGTCTTACACCTCCCTGCTAAGTGTATGATGTCACGTAGCCTTACAAGAATAAACATATTCTGACACGCACTGAAAAAATGAACCAACTAAGCTATAAGCAAAGATGGTTTACGTAATGCTTTGTAGACAACTTTACACTGCCTGGGCCCCACAGCCAAGTTATTTTTTTTTTTATCCAGGGCTTAGAGAGAAGAAAAACTTTCGAATGCCAGTACAGTGCTCGCCCGCTGATTTACCAAAGCATGTATTGCCAAGCTGCTGCACAGCCTGCATGCCCCAGTGACCAAGTGCTTTTGGAAAATTCCCGTCATATGCACACATACACACACACAAAAGAGCAATCTAATAATCAGAAAAATTAGACACATATTAGTCAGAGACACTCATATGGCCTCTAGGAGCACATTTCTTGATCTGGGTGAACTGACTTTAAATGTAAAAAGATGCTGTGGTGTCCCTTCTCCTCTCTTCCCCTGCCAATTTCTTCAGGTTTTGGGGGTTTCATTTCTTAGTTATTGCCTTTCTTGTAACCTGAGAGAAAGTTTCTGTTATTCCACCAGATTTTATCCCTCTCACTTTGGCAAATGTTGACTCTCCCCCACCTTCCTACACATCTCACATGGAATTGCTACAGCCTCTTTTGTGTAACAAAAAAAATTGTGTACCTTTATCTTACTACAAAATCTGCTGTTTCAACAACATCAGCGCTGCCTGGACATTAGGGTTCAGTGTCTAACTAAATCAGAGAAACTGGATCTCACTGTCCTCGAATGCAAGGGGCCACAGAGCCCACCTCCACACACTGTGCTAGCACTGAGAGCGTGGTAGAGCCCCCGGTCTGAAGGCAGGGAGCGACGGCTACAGCCCCCTTGTACTCTGCAAAGTACGCCGGCGTCCCTGCACTGCATACAGAACTTGAAACTGATGCCCCTCCTAGCTCTCGGCTGATGCAATTGTGTTGATATTACATAGGCGTATAATAATGTAGGCCTAAAATATCTCACAGTCTTCCCCTGCATCTAACAAACAGGAAAACCAATGATAATTTTATTAATGACTTACAAATACTATTGCCCAACCTCTTTTTCAGGGGGAAGGAGCAAAACTGTGAAGAAGATGGGTAATGGTGGCAATACCCTTACTCCACAGGCTTCTCCCAAGTAAGACTTCATGCCTTTGTGCCAGGCACTGTCTCAACCCTCCAACACCAAACAAGACGAGATTTTAAATTGTTGTTGTTGTTGTTGTTCTTTTAAGACATGCCTTAATACTGAACACGCTGCTCCACTTCTGCATTCCTGAGCTCCACTATCTGTGAACAACAGTCAGGACTGGAACTTTGCAATGCAAGTTCAGATCTTTGGATGGGAAATGGTAAGTAAAAAGCAAAGTAATATTACAGAGTACAACAGGATACCTCTCCTATAAACAACTTAAAAATCACCTTTTAATGATAAATCTCACCATCAGGAGCATCAAGCACAGCATGACTGTGCTGAGGGAGCAGGGAGTTGGTGAGGATAAAGTGCTTTTCCTTTCTGGAAATTTTTAATAAAAATGTAGCTATGAGACTAAGTTTACTTCTGCTAGGAAATCTTCACAATAAAATGATTGCTATTTCTATATCCAGGTGCTTTTCATGTGTATGAGTCTAGTCATTTGAGAGTCAGCATAGATCTGCTTTTGTAGTTAAAAAAGCATGCTCCTTACTTCCTCCTCAAGAGTAGGGGACAATCAGCCAGCTTCCATTTAATATGGACAAACATGATTTCAGCATTATTCATCACTCCAATTTCATTACTGAAATGAAAACTATTCCTCAAACTAAAAGATTTAAAAATCTAACTACCTCCCATTATCTTCCAGTCCTCTAGAAGAAATTAAGTTGATGTCCTCCAAGAGATTTAATGGACAACAGACTCTTCACAGTCCATCTCAAAACACTAAAGCACTGTTCCTGGAATGACCAGTTGTCTCCTCAGATAACACTGACAACAAGATCTAAACCCAGCCACTCGTGAATGCATTTTCTGGAGAAAGTAACTGTAAGACCTCTTCAAGTTTAAAATTTTATCAATCAAGTTGTCACTGCAGAGCCAGTATATCCATCTGTTTAGGGGTTATCTCCATTTAAGCTTTAAATGTTTTGAAGAAAAATCTAGAGTTCATCCATAAAGCTTTAAGTGATAACATCACTGGCAAGTCACTGAGAACACAACTGAAAGCCAACTGCCCAATATCTACAAAGCAGAATTATTATTTTTTTTTAAGAACACCTGGCTTCATAGTCCCAAAACTTTTAAGTAAAATAGGCCAGTACTAGTATTCACACCTTTGAGAGTATAATCATGTACTTCAAGATAGTAGAAAACTTTTAAATTTTACTTCAATGCTTTCAAAACCATAGCAGGTTCTTTTAAAAGAAGTAGAGGACTCTTGCACATCCATGGGGATCACTGCTACCCAGGGTACATAGTCTGAGTTTTCACTAAGTCTCTAGCATAACTTAATATATTTGTCTCTTGTAACCGAGGCTGTAGTTTGCTAAGCACATCCTTCAGCAACAGTGATGGCTTAAGCAGCCACAGTGCCCAAGTCCAGTCACCTCCCCAGCTGCGTCAGTACAGTTTTGTGCACTGGACTGGATCCGGGAACCAATCTGAGTCAGAATTAAACAAGAGGTGGAAAAAGAACACAATTCTCTTGAACCTGAAGCAGACTCCTGATTTATTGCCCCGCTGCTAGTGACAAAGCAGGTTTGGAGCAAGAAGGAGGAGATGGGCAGAGACTGGCGAAGCCCAGACCGACTCTGTTAGAAATGTTCTAACTACACACAACAGCCCAATTACTGCATACTGTAAAGTACTTACTAACCTCTAAAAAAAGATTTCAAGGCAGTATTTTGATTGATTTTCTTTTGCAAAATAATCTCTCACCCTGGGTCTACAGTTATATTTCAATACCATCAGAAAAAAATTCTTAAAACCTATGTTCTCTGCAGAAAACAAACTCTAAGGAAAGCACCAGCACTCTTACACTGCCAGAACAGCACTCCTCCCTCATCATCAAAATTTCCAGGAGGATAAAGCCTTTGCCAGCTCTTCAGAAGGAGAATCTTCCGGTAAGTGTTGTGTTTCAGCATAACACTCAGGACTTTCTACTCCTCTTTCAGATCAGAGTCACTGCCACACAATTCCTCACCTTTTATGAGAGATTGACTAAATAAGGAGACTGAAGATTTCAAGATTTACAACTCACCTGGACTAAGTTCCTTCAAGCAGCACAGCTACATCTGATAAAGACCTATCAATGAGGATAGCCCCTCTTTGAAAAGATGCCTTTGAGGATCTGTCTCCTTTCTCAGCCAGATCAAAAACTGTGTCTCTGCCCTGTCATTTGACCTGGGAATCACAGCTGATGGCAGTGCGGAGGCAAGATAATTCCCTGTCAGGTCCTTCCCTGACAATTGGGAAAAACAATGGAGAACAGCCCATGGAGAGTGGATTATATTCTTGAAACTTCTTTAAACATTTTCCCATTTATTCTGGGAAAAGGTTCAGAGCGAAGTGTTCATCAGCAAACTCTGACAAGAACAATATGAGGTGGCACATACATGCTTCGCATCCAGTCCTTAGATGATGCTTCCTGGACAACAGGTGTTCAAGGCAATAGGGCTGTACCCTACCAAAACACTCATTTTTATATAGCTTTAATAGAATGTTACAAATTCACCATAATTAGGGCCCCCATCCCACCTCCGAGAGCCTACAAATTACTGGTCAATATGCAAAAAATAACGATGCAACTGTGGAAAAAGGATATTTGGTAAAATAAGTAACATGAAGAATATTTTCTTTCTCTCTTCCTTTACCAAGTGATTCAACAGAAGGATCAGAGGCTCAGATTTCAGGAACAAATGTTTAATTCTGAGGGCTTAGTCCTTCCTGGCCAAAAACTTCGACATTTCACTAGATTGGCTTATTGATCAAAATAACAGGTAACTTTTGTCTTGAAATAATGAGATTGTAATCCGACTTGCAACATACTTGTTATTCCTGTATCACCAATGAGTATGGTCTTTATTATCAGCTTCTAAAATCCTCTTTATACAATCTGGTTCTTCAGCACCGTGTGATTTGTGCTCACAGTGGCACCAAAGTGTTTCCTCTTAAATGTTATTCCCAGTTCAAAACTGTTGCAATGTATTTAAAAACTATACAAGGAAAAGAAAACAAGCTGCACTGTACAGCTTTCCTGCACTGTATAATTGACTTAGTAATTTCCATAAACCCCAGTGAGAAGTTACCAGTTTGTCAATTTCTTCTCTTCCACACAACAGATTTTGGGAAAATGCATTGAAATGGCTGATTTACTAATTCTGCCCTAGGTACTACTTCAGTAGCAGATGCCATCTAGCCCAAGAGAATAGTCTCATTTAAAGGAGCAAAATGCAACTACAAAGCTAGTCTAAATTTAGTACAGATCAACCACCAAGGAAGGAACATTTATGAGGACATGGAAAAGGTCTGTGTTAGCAGTACAGGTGCGACCCAAATATCTCATCTACACCAACATGAAGTGCTACTAGGTTTAAAATACTGAAATATGGATATACACGGGGTGTACTATATCTTGGTATGATTGCTGGAAATGCCATTAAGGTCATAAATATAGTGACAGCTGACAAGAAGTTCAACAGAGGGATAGATATTCTCCCAGTAGGAGAAAATGCTCTTAACAACTACCTGTGGGATTATGAAAATAGGCTACTTAAGTATCTGCTGCTATTAGTGATATTGTACTGCCTGCCAGATCTGTGAGAGTTTTCACTTTGAACACATGCTTGGAGTGCTTTTTCTTTTATCAAGGGAGTATAAACACTAATCTTTGGGGAGGACAAACAAAGCAATCTACCCAGCATGGAGAACGGACACACTCATTAGCCCACGAGGAGCATTAGTAACTTGTGGTATCAGCACATTATGGGAGAGACAGTCGTTAAATCATTACAGTTGTCACTTGTGAGCACAAGTGGCATGGACAGGGGTGTCTGAACACAAAGACACCACCGACCCAAGGACCTCACCAACCACACAAAGCAAGGCAGAGGAGATTAAGTGCCATGGGAAGCAAAGAAAAAATCCTAAACACCACTGCTGAAAGCATTCAAAGAAAGAGAAAATTCTGCCCAACCATCACATGTGATTCTTTTCCCTGAAACTACACATTTTTCTTCTATTTGCACACTAATTTGGCCAATGTTCTTCCTTTACCTGTGAAGGAGCTTCTATATCCAAGTGTTCACAGAATTTACCATTTTTCTCATTCTTTCACCCCTGCCATGTCCCCAGCATAAAGCTCCCTCTTCATTCTAAAAATACTTTATAGAATCTTGCTGGGTTCACATGAAGACTTTCAGGACCATCAATAAGACCAAGGAACACAAGATGTGTCCTCTAAACCCAGAATTACAGATTACATCTTAGGTTTCTAGAAAACAAAGGTTTGAGTGATTAACACATAGCTATTTCTAAAATTAAATAATTGCAGAGAAACAGTGCTGCTTAGTGAAACTGAGAACTCCGTACTACCAAAAATTAGAGGTAATTATAATGTATATGTAAAGGGCATAGTATTCTGAGCGCTAAATCACCTTTAATTATGTTTTCTGGATTTGTAACACTGGCATTTGAATTCCTAACACTACACTGATATACCACATTAAATCAAATACACCAACAACTCTATTCTGAATCACCTTGAAGGCTTGCAAAACAGAGCTGTGTTTGAACACATTTATCTTTTCCCTTACACTCTTTCAGCTATTCAGTGAGACCACAATGTATACTTCTGGAGTCATAACTGGTCACCAAAGCAACAGCTTGGATGCCAAAAAGCAGGATTTCAACTCGACTGCGCAGGGTGGTGGGGAGAGAAAGGTGATCACAATGCCTGCATTGTAGCCTTGATCCTGCGACTCAGCCCCACGACAAACTACAAGTTGTTCATGCGCAGAATCCAAAATGAATAACTGGGAAAACGACTGAAAATGAGACTTTGTTTCTTTTAACTTCTGTTCCTCCTACTAATGGCCTTTAAAAGGGTCTGGGCATTAATCTTAGGCAGTAACAAGAGAGATGAGGAAGATCCCTGGCTAGATTTTCATGTCCCCAAGGGGGTAAAAAAAAAGTTAAAAACCAACCAAACAAAAACCAACCCAACCAAACAAAAAAAATTTCCTCTTTAATCAGTTCTCTTGAAATTGTCAATTTTCTATTTATTACCAACCCTTAGAAAGGGAGGTTCGCACCACAGTTAGTGCACCGTACTGACAGGAGATCTTGAGTTCCTTCCTCACAAGGAAAAACCAGACATTTACATACCAGAGACCTTTTCTCATGTCGTCAGCTAACCGTGGCTGTATGGATGGTGGAAAAAAGACCCGCTCCTCATAATTTCATTGCTTAACCTCTTACAAAGAGCTTAGGTTTCTTTCCAGCTGATATTCTGCTATAAGAGGAGTGAGAGGGGGTATTTGTTTTCAGGTCTTTTCTCCTTCTTTGCCCTTTTCCTCCCATACTCTAAGGCAGCTGTTTATCAGGTTTCACAATCCAGCTGAAGGAGGTTAAATTAAGAAATTTCCCTTGCTTGTCTCCTCTGTTTAAAAGGTGTTACATTACTCCCTTCACAGTTTGTGGTTCAAACACTGAAGCTGCTAAACAAATATGTATTTATGCACATACACACATTATTAGAAATATTTACGTTAATTCAATTGTGACAAAGAAATCCTGTCCCAACTAGACCGCGGGTCACCATGGTTCAAGTGTTGCAGAGCCAGCACAGTGCTGGCAAGCCCAGGGCTGAGGATGGGGATGTTTCACCAGCACTTTTCCTGTGTGCCCACCCCACCTAAGCACCAGAACACTTGGACCACCCCAGTGCCTGAGCACTGGTGAATACCCTTCTCCGCCAGACCCATCCACACGGCTCTGATGCTACAGCTAGGGAGTAAAGAGGGGTGAAGGGAGATAGCACTGCAAGGGCAAAACATCCCTCTGGGCAGAGGTCAGCAGCAAGCTGGGCATGCAGAGAGACAAGACCAGCGGGGTGAGATGGAGAGCACCGCGAGCACCAGGGACCTGCCGACCCCGGCACCCTGCTGGCAGTTTTCACGGCTGCCCTGGCTGTACTGAAAGTGCTTCTCTCCTACACATCCTAGACTAATGGCACAGCTTTGTAAAAAGGCATCTAGCACACAGATTTTCACTTTCAAAATCTCCAAGCAGCTCCCAGCTGCTCCTTTTAAACCTGCCACTGCCACGTGTCACACACTTCCTCCGTTTCCCACCCATAAGAAGCGGGCTGCAGACACACAGCATGAAATGCCAGAGCAGCAAAAATCTTCTGCTATAACATTTCAAACCAACAGATTAAGAAAGACTGTCACAAAGTGACCAGCATTAACCCTGACAGTCGCAGAAATATCAGGCATTAAGATCAATACAAAGAATTAAGAGTCAGTCTTGATAGATTTCAGAAGTGAATTGCCTACAGTTTTTCCTCTCCGAGGTTTCTACAGCTGGATACATGTTGAAAGCACATGGCCTTACTAACAGAGCAAGACAAAAAGCACAGCCTATTTAATACCTCTGTAACAAGTCTGCAAAAGTCTTGGCATGCACTGTAGGCAAAAGGCAGGCCAGGCCAAGACTTGTCGTTTTTTTCTTTGGGATCACCTGAAAAAGATGAGAGTTTTACCTACATAGATAAGATAACACACCATTACCTCACTCCTATGAGTAACGCTTAATAAAAGATTTGATTTGACCTCACTGCAGCTGCATTGGAGAAAGGCATCACAACATCGGTAAATAACAAAAGAGTTAACACAAAATGCTTCATCTGTATCTGCCATCCCTAAATACTTCACAGTCTGCAAATGGGATGGTTTTATTGTTTTTAAATACACTGAGGCACGTATTCCTTAATTATACTTTAAACCAAGAACAAAGGTCACGTATACGCTCTTAGCAAGAGGCAACCATCCAGTCACTGTATGTTCTGTAAACAACTCCCATCACTTCGACAATTACCAGTAGACCTTTAGACTTATGCATCTCTTGGCCCTTTTCATATTGGAAAAACATCATTAAAAGAGATTAAAACTGCTATTCCAGTCAGACCGCTTATCTAATGCTTGAAGAAAATGTGTACCTGCAATTCTCTTCTTCAAAACAAATGATAAAATCAACTGCTACTTCAGACTCTTAATCTTGGAAGAAAATATTCTCTCTAATCAGAGACTACTAAATCTATTCTCTCTTCTGCCCATGGCAGGGGGGGTTGGAACCAGATGATCTTTAAGGTTCCTTCCAACCCAAACCATTCTATGACTCTATTAAAACTATGTATTTGCATAATCACAAAAATGTTTCAAAGAAACATTTTTAGGATGGATAAACACAGCAGTCATGTGCTCAGAAACACCAAATTAGGTGAAATAACTTCAGTAAGGAAAAAAACGTACATGAAGTACAGTTTTACAATTAACGTCTGCTTTATCTCTTTTTTTGTAAGATGACATTTAAGCTATATGCATGTATCAGAGCCCTTTATCTCACAATGCCATTTTCCCCTGGAGCATTCATGTCTCACTTCAATAAAATATCAGCACGCAAGGGCCTGAAACTGGCTTTACCTGCAGCAGAGACAACTCCCAGACTATCAATTTGTAAAAGCACTGGAAAAGCAGCAAGAACAATATTGACAGATGGGCTCTCCCACATTTCCCCTGCAAAAGCCTCTGCTCTGGTACCACGTTCCCCACAAATTAGCCTTTGGGGAGCTGATGGATAATGATTCATTTCAGTCTTTCAGACCTCAAAAAAGGGGGCATGGGCTATTTCAGGTTTTGGAGCAGGGGATTTTTGCCCCCCCCCCCCCCCAAATTAAACTTTGACTCATACTTTCAGGAAAAGATAAACTTAACCATCAGTGCAATTCCCTTCTTTCTCTAGAACTTCATTAACATTTGGGGTTTTTACTCAATGTGTTAGATGTCCAAAGGCGTTTCCAGAACTCTGAAGCTCCAACCCATGGGCAATGCTTATTCACAACCAGCTCTTGGCGTCTTTGGCCACTGAAGCTTTGGCAAGTCTGGGGACCGCAGCATCACCAAGCCTACGCTTTTTGTTTTAAATTGCTTTCATCCCATTTGCCCTCCCTCTTTATATCTGAAGTAACAAACGATAACTTTGGGTCTTCCTGCAAAGAGGCCCTGCTGTAGTGGTACAAAATAAAAGACAAAAGTGAAACGATAAAATACCAACTCGGCTCAACAGTACATTGGCCATCCTACTTCCACTTCCCAGAAGGAAGCCAGGGATGTACTTGGGGAACAGAGCCATCCATTCCCACCTTATCTATGGACTGTAGTTTTAACCTTCAGCCTGCATTTAAATTGAGGGTTTGTAGGAAACAGCAATGGACGCTCCTGACCTCAGGACATCAGTGTCCTCAGCAGCAGAAGGTGCATCAGGTCTGTTGTCATTACCAGGTATGTTTAATTACTGCTATTACCAGCAGCCAGGGAAGGGCTCCAAGGCACCTACTCTTCAAAGAGAAAAGGCAGCACGAGGCAGCACAGAGCATTTCAGCAACTGTAAATACTTCACCATCTGCAGAGTCATTGGAATTAAACAACAACTTTGAAAAAGCTCATTTATTCCTCCCTGACCACACCACGCACACAAGGCACCTACGCCGACCCTATCGCCATGGTATCCTCAGTGTCTCCATACCTGTGGTCTGATCGACGGGCCACACAAAGTAAATACAAAGAAATCCAGGCAGAGAGGCACGCTCATGGGTGGAGCACACAGCACATCTATACATAAAAACAAACAATACTTGAACCAACTGTTATTTTTATCCGTATGTAAACAGTAGCACACAGAGAAAGTGAATCTCCTGCCCTGCTCTTGCTGTAAGACTACGGGAAGGGAATTATTTAGCATCGCAAAGGAAAATAAATTTCTTAAGAGCCCAGCTTCAAATCTGAGCCCACACAGAAGGTGGGCTGAAGCAAACCAGAGTGGAAGATACCCAGCCCTGCAAAGGGCTCCCGTGGATATGATGATTTCCGATCAATTAGGCCATTGTATAATGGACACAGCTGCCAATGTCTGCTCTGATGCCAAAAAGCAGCAGAGGATTTGGAATCAATCGGCATCGGATCTCTAGAGGTGCTAGGGACTGCACTGAAAATGTATATGGCTTTCTGAAAAAAGTGTGAAGTATGGTACTAGGACCGACAAATTCAGAAGGAAAAAGTTACGCCAGTTCAGCATTTTGGAAAAATCCCACTTGAGTTTCTGTCCAGGCTGTGGCCGTAGCCCAGCCCCTGTGGGAAGCAGGCAGCTCTGCCAGGAGCCGCTCTGCCGGGCCAGGAGGTGCGGGAAGACCCTGCCCTCTGCCATGCCTGGAGTCAGCAGCCAGCAGGGGCTGGGGAAGAAGGTGCCATGGCCAAGGCAGCTCCAGGGACATCCACAGGGGTGAGAGCTCCTGGACCGTCTAGGGGAGCCACGCTCCTGCCACCAAAAATAAGCACGTGTTGGAAAACTGAGATTCAGAGACTCTCTCCTGTTTCTGAACAGGTATCACGGGTTTCTCTCTTCACTGGACTCATGACTTACTCTGATCTGATTCAGCTTTTCAAAGGACAATGAAAACTCCTGACTTTCAAACAAAAAAGTTTAACAGATCTTCTGTGCTTCAAAGTAGGTGGTTAAGCTACAAAGAGTTATTCATTCTCCACAGTCACTGGCCATTGCTATTCCTGGAACAGCATGATACCCATCTAACACACACAGACACCAATGTGCATTAATTTAATCCACAGGTCCCTCTGCCCCTGGATAAAGGACCAACTTTAACCCTACGCTGCTGCCGCAGTGACAAGAAAAGCTCCGGAGGAGCAATGGAAAGAACTTGTTTCTCCACCTGAAAGCACCCATAATTAGGAAGTGATGGATGTCACTAGTAAAAGTGAGTGATGTTTTTCAGGAGCTCTCTCATCTGTAACTGCACTGTTTTCAGATAAAATAACCCTTTCTGTCAGGCAGTGTCAGGAATGTCTACAGCCAATCAGTCACTCTGCTATCCAGCAAAAAATATGACGTTCTTGTCATAACATCTGTAGCGTGCGTTGTATCAGCCCTTCTTTTTTTGTGTACCTCATCAGTTAGGGTCTCCAACTCCAGCAACACCAATAATTCGTGCTCCTGAGATGAACAGATAAATTGAAACTTCCAAAAAAGTCAACCCCATTGCATGTGAAACAGAACTTCATTTGAACAAAATACCTTTTACAACAGTGTAAAATGGTATTTGCCATCTGGAGTTAATAACTATCAAGTAAAAATTGGGAGAAAGCCCCCACTCGCCACTCCAGCATGCTGGCCGGCAAAGCAGAACCACCACAAGAAACAGCTTGGAGGAAAGTCAACAAGATAAGTGGGATGATTTCAAACTTGGACACCATAAAATTTCACACTGTAGCAACTTCATTTACAAGACTTTAACAAACATTAAATGAGGAGAACAAATATCTAATACAATTAACCGAGATTACACAGATGGCTAAAGTCTCCATGCCACTGCGCAAGTGCCAGGAGAGACTGTCCCAACAGGGAGGATGGGGCAGCTCCATAACTACGTGACCTTACAGACTGTCACAGCTATCATGGGAAATAACCCGTCGATCACCGCTCCTCTGAACAAGGTGGCCTTGTCAGCTTAATGGTACCAGTTCAAAACCAAAACAAAAAGCCCCATCAGCATGATTAAGGAAATGGGGACAGATGAGCAAGACAGACCATTAGTCTTTGGGAACGCTTTATGTGGTCACCTGTCAAGCAGCCTGGCTATGTTTTTAAGTGATTAAATCAGACCTCGACAGAAACCTTAGTGTCGATTTCTCAATATTCTAAGCCAGAAAAACAATTGCATTGAATTGTTGCTAAGGTTCATGCAACAGACCACCTCTCCGAATGGCAACACACTCCCCTTCTAGAAGTCACCTTACAAAACTTGATGGAGCTTAAGAGAGAGTTAACATTTCATTACCTAAGAGCCATTCTTGATCTTTAAACACAGCCAATGTATATTAATATTTAACCACTGCATGTTAGAGATTGCATATCACTATTACAAGCTCATAGCTATTACTTTTGCAAAACATTAAGAAGAAATAGACACTGAAGTCACTGATCACATGTTTTCCATTTATTGTGATGGGAAATAATCAGCTTCTCTGATTAGGTACATGTTTATTATATTACAAGGCAACAATCTCCTTCAAGCACCCAATCCAATCCATGTGCTTGATGCAAAGGTTTCTTAAAGGCTATTAATTTAAACACCTGTATCCTAGAAAACGCACTGGTGCTTCTAACAAAAGAAAATGCTGAAGCATTGAAGAAATTTGAACATCTGATTACAGTGTTTCCTCTTGAAGCCTGATTGAGAAAACAAACATTTTTATGTTATTAAGAGACACTACTCAAAGGGAAGCAATCTCCGTAATACCTGGCCCTTCTGAACTGTTGATTAACATTACCTAGAGGAGCACTGCCACTGACCTGAGACACCGATCAGTCAAAAATTTCATCCTCTAAAGAAAAGGAGGATAGTTTATTGAACCTCAGAATAAAGCAGGTGGGAAGGAACCTCTGCAAGTCCCTAGTCCAAACCCCTGCTCAAAGCAGGGCTAACTCTGAAGTCAGACCATGATGTCCAGAGTCCTGTCCAGTAGATTTTCGAGCACCTCCAAAGATGGAAGTGCCACAAGCTCTTTGGACCCTTGTGCCAGTGATCTTCCACTCTCAAGCTGAACTTTTGAACTTCCCTTGCTGCATCCTGTGAACTCTGCCTCTTTTCCCTTCCCTGTGCTCCCCCAGAAGAGTCGGACACTGCCATCACCCCAGCCACCCGCTTGGGGTGGGTGACCGTGGTCAGATCCTCCCACCCCCAGGCATGGGAAGCATTGCTCCCTTGGCCCCCACTCACACATCTCCTGCTCCAGTCCCTGGCAAGCCACACAGTCCTCTGCCTGATTCACTCCAGGTTTTGGCACCTTTCTTGACTTGTCAAGCCTTTCTCATACTTGTGATCGCCGGTGGGATCCAAGTTACAGCTTTGCCATAAACTGGGAGGACCTCTTGTCCATCCCTTGGTCGAGACAGCAACTGATCACTCTGTCTCCTCACCCACAGGCTGATCGGACCCAGCTCCAACAACCTCCACTTCTCATCTGTCCTCCAGACCCCAGCCACATCTGAGTTTAATAGGACAGAAAAGAAGAAAATAATAACAACAACAATAGTAAAATGAAAATAATAATAAAAGGATTGGAATATGAAAAACAATTGATACACTGTGCAATTGCTCACCAGTCACCGACCGATGCCCAGTTAGTTCCCAAGCAGCTATCTGCCCCCCCCTTCCCCAGCCAATTTCCCCCAGTTTATATACTGGGCATGACGTCACATGGTATGGAATATCCCTTTGGCCAGTTTAGGTCAGCTGCCCTGGCTGTGTCCCCTCCAAACTTCTCGTGCCCCTCCAGACTTCTTGCTGGCTGGGCATCAGAAGCTGAAAAATCCTTGACTTAGTCTAAACATTACTTAGCAACAACTGAAAACATCAGTGTGTTATCAACATGCTTCTCATACTGAATCCAAGACGTAACACTGTACCAGCTACTAGGAAGACAATTAACTCTATCCCAGCCAAAACCAGGACAGAGTGTTAGCTTGTGCATAGGTGGTGATCCAGCAGCATGTCCCAAAGCACTCTTCCATGCCTGTGCAGCCTAGCCATGTCCTCACCATTTTCTATTTCCTCATTGCAGTTCATTAAGTTATACACTGCAGATTTCCAAACATTTTTTCAATCTGCTGTAGCCATTTAATTCTGAACTATGCCTCACACTGCTTGAGCCCCTCTCAGTTTGGGCTTACTTGCAGATTTAGTAAGTATTCCCTTGTCCACACCAGTAAAGAGAACAGCAAATAAAGCTCAGCCCAAGACAAACAGGGGTGTATTCACACGATTCCTCATGCCACCCCCCTTTTCCCCCCTGATTTTCACAGCAAGTTATAGCTAACTACTCTTCAAACATGGTTTTTAAACAGTTATTTGTTTACCGTACAATTAAATACATATATTTCCCTATTCCACAGAAATGCCACAAGAGGTTATGTCAAAAGTTACTGAAGGTCAAGGTAACATCATAGGTACTGCTCCTGCCAGTCCTCATCATCTTATCCTCCAGATTCCTAGAAACTGATTAAAAGTTTTGTTCCAATTCTCTAAGCATTGCAGTTAGACTAACTAGTCTCTAATTCCCTGGATCTCCCTTTCCCAAAGGCAGGTACTGCATTTGCCCTTTTCAGTCCTCAAGGACCTCTCTTGCTCTTCACAATTTCTAAAAAGTAATTGTAAATGGTTCAAAGGTTGCTTGGCTAGTTGCTGATGTACCCTAGGGCAAATTTCATCAGGCTCTGACTATTTGAATACACCTCTCTTATCTGTTTTTTCTGATCTATCCTTTTCCTACTCTGCACTTTACTTCTATCACCTTGTTTAAATTAATTTTAATTAACGTGAAGACACACTCAAGAAATACAATAACTACATGAAACCCGTTTAGTATTTTATCTTTCAGCTATAATGTTAGCAAAGAAAAACCCCGGCTATTCATCCTCCATGACTGGCTTTTTGGAGATGCAGAAGAACGTTTTTTAAAAAAACAAAACAAAGAAAAAAACCCCCCCCACACAACAACAAAAAAACGAACAGCCAAGCCAGATTAAAGACTGTATATGGCTTAGACCAACCCTCAGCTGAGATATCTGAAGGGAAAACATTAAGAAATGTCAATAAACTCCTTGTCTGCAAAGAAAGATTTAAAGAGAAATTTAACTGCACTTCAGAAGGGAGTCTTTCAGTGACTAAACCAGCCTGTTTTGGTTTGATACATTAAAAAAAGCCAACACTTCCCCAGCAGATAAAACATTTGATAATCAAATCCATGATTTCCTGTACATTGCCTCAGTTATCTGGCACTGATCATTGCCAGGGGTAGGGTACCGAATTAGACTGACCGCTGGTCCAAACCAGCACAGCAAGTCCCACTCCTCTGTGAACACAGACAGGTATCTTGAAGCACATTACGATTTTAATGCACCCACCTGTTCTAGCTATAATTTACCTTTCATCAACTGGAAATTACCATCCTCACAGCTGAAACATGGCAACTTATTACAGGAGCATAGCTAGTCTGCTTCTATGCAAAGCAAAACAGTCTTAGATCATCCTCTGTGATTTCTATTTTGTTTTTCAGCAAAATGAACTAGACACAGTTGTGTGCTGTTACCACATCTCATCTGAAGCACCGTAACTTCTTAAACTGCTCCATTTCCATCCTCAAAGACACATCAGTCTCTGCTCTGTGATCCCCTAGGCAGAAGATGCAACGTTAATGGAGATTCTGGCTGTCATTCTCAAAAGCGGTTAGCGATTTGAATGCCTCAATTTCTAGTGTACCCAACCTGAAATACTTTAAAAGGTCCAATTTTCAGGAAATGATGAACACTCAAAAACTGCTGGGTGGTGGTTCCCTCCCTCCCTCCCCAGTGTTTAAATCCAGAATCCATTTTACCTGATGTTTCTACCTAGAAAATCCTTTTGCAAGACTAAAACCCTAGTACTAGTCAAAAAGAAGGGGAAAAAATTGGGGTTTTTTTGCTAGCTGTGATGAAAACGCAACAAATCCATACATTCTTCCAGTTACACAAAATACAGCAGTCTACTCTTGAATATGGATCTGCAAATATTTTCTTCCAGATTGGTAGCAGTGAAAACCTTCTCTTACAAGATACTATAATCAGCTTTCAGTGAAACCTGCTTTACTGGACATAATAACAAAGCTTGATTTCCAACACTGTTGGGCCAAAAAAACCCACCCAGTATTTCCAACCCACATATGCTCGTACTTGTTCTCACTACAAATGCAACCACCAGTAATCCCTGTCTTTCTGCCTAACTCCCCTGAAAAACGCATTATAATTAGCAGAATCCTTGGAAATCATCCCTGAGTTAATGATGAACAGAAAGAAGGTATGAACAGAGAGAAAAGCCAGACCAGTGAAATACTGATAGTCTCTGCTGCTGTTCCATATTCTATTAGTGGAAAAATTCAGACTCTATTTTAGTCAGAGGAGTTTGGTATCACGCAATTGTTCAATCACAGCTCAGCAAACCTCATTATTGCGGGCCTCTTCAGAAATCCCAAATTTTGCCTGAGAGTACAACAGGATGCGTATCCGCTTGGTGTGGCACTCTGCCCCCAGAAACGGCACAGCTGGTGCTTGTGCCTGGCACAGCCCTGGAAGCTGGAACAAGCACCGGGAACCCCAGCACAGTCACAACTGCACGGTTTTTAATCCACCATCCCATTGGGCTCTACTTCGAACCCAAAATCTAACCAATACTGGCTGGTTTCAGCCAAGCCTATGCTGATAGTAGATAGAATGAAACCAAGTTAATTAGAGGTAAATGTATCCTCAAAGAAGATCTCAGTATCAAAACTCCTTATGCACATTAACTTATGTAGCATGTATTTTTAACAAGTTCAGCACTTGTCTCGGGTTTAGAAAACACACACACGGGGTGGCAGCTATTCAAACCCACTGCACCAGAGCGCAAGCAAGTGCTGACTCCGTGGGATGACAGAAGTTACGTTGCCAGTTATGGTGATTCTGCTTTTATTGCATAACCCTCAGATAGCTAAATTAATTAAATAGGTGTCATGGTTTAACCCCAGCCAGCAACTATGCAGCACGCAGCCGCCTGCTCACCTCCCCCCCACCCAGTGGGACGGGGGAGAGAATCGAGGTGGGGGAAGTAAAACTCATCGGTTGAGATAAGAACGGTTTAACAGAACAGAAAAGAAGAAACTAATAATGATCATAACAACAATATAATAATAATAATCATCATAATAATAATCATAATAGGATCAGAATATACAAAACGAATGATGCACAATGCAATTGCTCACCACTTGCTGACCGATCCCCAGTCAGTTCCAAGCAGTGATCTGCCCCCCCCTTCCCCAGCCAATTTCCCCCAGTTTATATACTGGGCATGACGTCACATGGTATGGAATATCCCTTTGGCCACTTTGGGTCACCTGTCCTGGCTGTGTCCCCTCCAAACTTCTCGTGCCCCTCCAGACTTCTTGCTGGCTGGGCATCAGAAGCTGAAAAATCCTTGACTTAGTCTAAACATTACTTAGCAACAAGGGAAAACATCAGTGTGTTATCAACATGCTTCTCATACTAAATCCAAGACGTAACACTATACCAGCTACTAGGAAGACAATTAGCTCTATACCAGCCAAAACCAGGAAAATAGGTAAAATGACAAAAAAAACCCCACCTACCAATATAGTGATTATATAATAGAAAAGGAAATTAAAAAGACCAGAGGGCAAAAGCTCATGTTCAATTTTGCAAATAAGGTTAAATCTTGTAACATCTCCAGCTTCTGCTGATGCTCTTTTTCATAAGCACACTTTTAAAAACATATATCCCTGGAGACAGCTAAAGCATATACCTTCAAAGCAGGAGGGAATTTTACCAGTCTGGATTTGGAGCTTTAAACCCCACCCTTCCCTCTCCACAGGCATTCTTCAACACACGCCATGTGAAAACCAGGTAAAAGGCCAGCAGTCATGGCCTTTGGGCTCCAATATAGTAAAGCACTCACTTGTAAGATAAAAAGACCTGTAAAGACTCTTAAGTCAAAAAAAAAAAAAACAAAAAAACCCCCACATATATAGCTATACATAAAGAATGCTGAGCTACGCCAATGAATTCAGCCAATGCCTTTCGAGGATGTCATTTAAATACAGGCAGAAAATACTGTTCACTATATTACAGGTAACTCACTGTTTTGCATTAAGTATTAATATGTTCTGGCCAATGTGGCATTAACACACAATCAAATCACTTTGAATCACATAAGTTCTTTGCCAACATTTTGTAGAAATACATAACCTACATGACAGAAAACACCCCTTAAATTAGAACACGGTATCACAACACATTTTCCAAAATGCAAAGAAGTTAAAAATATTTAAAGAATTATAAGAGTACAGTGTGGCCTGATGACAACTGTCCTATACTTTAAAGTCAGAATGAAGAAAACTAATCGTGCAGAAGTCTCAGTTTTAACTGTGACTCCAGTATCCAGCTTTCAGTGGTAACAGTGCATGCATAAAAATCCCCCAAACCATAATCACACAGATATATAATACCTCCCTAGCAATAGCCAGGTCAAATGGAAAATCCCGAGTTTGGGGTTTTTAATCTTTTCAAGCAGTCTTCACTTTAATCAATTTATTAACTTCAGGACTGTAACATTCAAATGGAAACTTTAGGTATTTTTTTACATCCCTGAAAGAGCAACCACACAGCAATTTTAGTTTAAATGAATGTCAGAAGACTCCTTCAGGATGCACTGCAGTCTCCAAACTCCTGAAAACTTAATCCATATTCTGCTAATCTAGGTTACAGTTTATCTTCAGGGGTTCTCCTGCAACATCATTCCTTGATGCTTTAGATTCAGCCTGACATGATTGAAAAGGCTTCCTTTTCTTTCTTCTCCCATTCATCTGAACAGCAAAAGTACACTTTTTTTCCAGGTTCCCCTGCCTCTTGCCCACAAATCAGATGGACATTATTAAGGAAATTATTTTAAAAGAAAACCCTACAGATAAACTATGACCTAGATCAGAAAGATTCTGCCCAATTTAAGTTCGAAAAAACCCTGATTTACTTTAAAAGTTGTTACTGCATGCCACTCAAACCGTACTTTCAGCTACATTTTGTATGGACTGAGTCTGTCATCTTTTATTTCCTAAAACCTGAGTTTACATTAAGAACGATAGAACTTCTCAGGGTCAGCTGAAAGCATACATAACTGCACATAGCAGAAAAGAAGCAGTACAAAACCAAGAAGCCCTCAAGGACCACTGTTTTGCTGAGGAGCAGCATGACCAGCTGCCAGCTCAGCTCCCGCATCACATTTGTTGTCCCTGCTCTTGGTTCAGTTTTGTCACCACGTAGCGTCTTCCAAGGGGAGCGGCGATCCTCAGTCTAGGACTGCTCTAAGATGCTTCTGAACGCAATATAAAACTACATGCAGACGATTAGTTAAATGTCATCCTAAAGATGACAGCCTTTCTGCTCACACTCCCGCATGCATCCAAACGCAATCTTGCCAGCCCTGGGCTCACCTTTGAGGAAAGCTAAGCATGCAATATGCCACGCCAAGACATTGTTCCCTGCCCTGCTACTTCTGTGAAACACGAGGTTTCTGAAACCAGCCCTCCCATTTGTGCTGTCTTTGCATAATCTCTCAGGTGGCACATCCCAAAACCTGAGCACCATCTCCTACTGCACCTGCTGTTGCCTGACCCGATGCCATCCCCGCCTGGCAGGATCTGTTCCAAAAGGCTTTGAGCTCAAAAGCTCCCTAGCAGGCTTTTCTTCACTCCTGTCATGGTTTAACCCCAGCCAGCAACTAAGCACCACGCAGCCGCCCACTCACTCACTTCCCCCCCATCCCCTCAGTGGGATGGGGGAGAAAATCAGGGAAAAGAAGTAAAACTCACGGGTTGAGATAAGAATGGTTTAATAAAACAGAAAAGAAGAAACTAATAATGATAATGATAACACTAATAAAATGACAACAATAATAATAAAAGGATTGGTATATACAAATGATGCACAATGCAATTGCTCACCAGTTGCCAACCGATGCCCAGTTAAGTCCCCAAGCGGTGATCCCCCCGCCCCCACTCCCCCCAGTTTATATACTAGACATGACATCACATGGTATGGAATACCCCTTTGGCCACTTTGGGTCAGCTCCCCTGGCTGTGTCCCCTCCCAACTTCTTGTGCCCCTCCGGCTTTCTTGCTGGCTGGGCATCAGAAGCTGAAAAATCCTTGACTTAGTCTAAACATTACTTAGCAACAACTGAAAACATCAGTGCGTTATCAATGTTTTTCTCATACTGAACTCAAAACACAGCACTGTACCAGCTACTAGGAAGACAATTAACTATCCCAGCTGAAACCAGGACAACTCCCCAGGACCACACCAGCAGTACTTTCAAACACACATACGCAAAGACGTACCTACTGCAAGTGCTTCGATCTCCACTTAAGCAACAAGACCAGTTCCTGGTTTTAGAGAAATCTTGTTTGTTTCAAGCATCAGCATCTTAGCTAATGAGTTTTCGCTTCCCTTCTACACTCCACAAATACTGGGCTGAGTAATGCATAGCCTAATTGACTGTTAAGGTCACTGGCCAGCTCTTTAATCTTATTTAGTACACTTTGAGACAGTTCGTGAGTCATTAGGGCTTCATTCTTGGGGACACAAAGACACGTAATATACATTAATAAAGAGCATAAATGTAATCCAACGTGTGTATTTTACAGATTGCAAAATTAGAAACATGGCATTAAATATTTCTTTGCAATGTTATCATTTTAATAATGTTGCTTATTTTAATATACAATAAAAATACTTAATTGTCAGAGCCTGCTGGTGTCTTTGTAATTTATAATGTTGCCATAGCTCTAAGAAAATTCCTTAAGTAGTAAAAGTCACACTTTAAATACCAACTTGAAGGGAAAGAAGGGCTCAAGGGAGACCTATCTTAAAAATTCCTTACTTGAAGGGAAAAAAAAAGACATTTTTCAAGCTGTTATTCATGATACTGTATTTTATGATGTAAATTGCAATTCAGTGCGCGCACATGTATCGGGAACTTTGCGATACTTCTGAAAGGGCTCAGCATTACTAATCAGGCACTGAAATCCAATTTCTGGGAGAATCTGGGAGCTCAAAGCTGACAATTTTAGCTGGCTTGGAAAGACCTTTGAAAAATAAAGTTAAACTAATTATACATAAGTGTGCTTGAGAAACTTTACACCTGTCTTGACATGAATCAGATCTTTGCATGGATGATGAAATTCTTGGCATTGCTTTAGGTGATTGGGATGGCATTAGCTTAGGCAGGGTAAGAATTCAACAGCCACAAGCCTAGACAGGTAGGATAAAGGAGTTACTGACTCAAAAAAGCATGACAGCTTATCTGTTGAAAGTCTAAACATGTTAATCATTTAACATAAACAGATCTGCTGATATTTTTAGAAAGGCATTTCAACTCATAAGTAACAATGTTAAAAAAAGGACAGGAGTAACCCTAATCATATTTTCCACAGGTCCTCCCAGCCCCTTGCAGATTGCTTCTGCTAAAACTCAGACCAGGGAAAAGAAAGGAAAAAAAAAAAAAAAAGAAGGAAAGAAACAAAGCAAGGAAAAACCCAAAGACAGGTAGCTGGGCTTGGGATTAGGACAATAAAGAAGTTGCTGGCAATCAGCATTTGACTGCTGGCTATGCTACTGACTCCTCCTGCAACCTTTATCCCCCCCATGCCTCAGTTCCCAGTCTGTAAAATGAAGGTGATAATGTTTCCCTACCTCACAGGAACGTTCTCAGAATAAATCCATAAATGCCTGGGAGACACTGAGACACCACTGTGACAGAGGCCATAAAAATACCTAGGAAAGAAAAAACAAACATAAAAATAAGTGTCATAAGTGACCATAACAGCAAAGACATTCACAGATTAAATGTAAAGCAAAAGTTAAAACTTCATTTAACAACGCAAATTCTCCATCCTGGGGCAAAAGCAGTTTGGTTCAGCACATATTCCCATCCAAACACTTTTAAAACCATGACAGCAAGGGACAGTTTCTCCTTTCCCACCTGGACACGATGCAGTCGTGATAATCCACCACCACATACAGATGCAGATGGGAAAGGTGTTTTCCTTTACAGATCACTAGCTCAGGCCCTCCATTACAAGTATCACGTCCAAGAACCCCAATCGCAGCAACGGACCCCAATGTACTGACAATGCTCTTCCTCAGTCTCTATATCCGATACCTACTGCAGAACTGAGTTCCTCCAATAGTTAAAAGAGGTCTAATTTTCAGTGTAACATTTATTCCTGAACAGCTTTTATCCATTTGTTTTCATGCCAACGTTGATCCGGCAGCTTAAACAGCTTTTCCTTATCCCTGAAGTTTATTTCCCTGACGGTAAAAATGAATTACACCACCTCCCTGTTAAGGTTCATTTTACTGCCCAAACCAAGCAAGTTCCTGGAGTTTGCTCTCAGATGACTCCCCATTCTTGAGAATACCTACCTCCTCTGTTACCCCACTTCACCAGCTTCTGCCCAGTGCCATCCTTGCGGCTCACCGTCACCTTGTGACTGCACAAAGTAAAGATGTGTTTCTCCAGCATTTCCAGCTTGTAACCCCCTCCATCCTACCCCGCTCAGAGCAACAACTTCTTCCTCCTAAGGTCACGACCCTGCATGCTATCACAATGAAGATACATCCCACTTCCATTGCTCCGGGTCTCCAGCTCTTTCTGAAAGATATCTTGACCCTCCACAGCCCTGACCGTGCCTCCTGCCTGTCCCACCCGCAGTGCTTCGAGCCCTCAGGGCACTGCTCCATGGTGCCAGGGACATTACAGGGAACATGCATGGTCTCCCCAAAAACACACCTCCTACCTTCAGAGTCAACTCGGCTCAGCAACCAACGGCTTGAGCTCAATTACACCGTTAAGCGTTCTTTAACGTGAGCCAAATGACTACAGTCCTCAGAAGGATAAGTGATTCAAAATTATGCAAATGCATAGAATGTGTTATTTAGTCTTTATCATTTACAGAGTACTCATTCCGTAAACAGTTTCAGCGCTCTTTCAGAGAGTGTGACAGTGCCCTGAAATCCGGGTCTCTGGTGGTTGCTGCACCATGCACCGACCGCATCCTTGGTGGGAGAGGGAAGGAACACCGCTGGATCAGTCCAGCTCCAAGCTGGGACACAGGGCTGAGACAGCCCGCCTGCCCACTGCCCCACACACTTACAGATACCTCCACCTATTCTCACACACGCAGGCCTTGGAGACCCCCTCTCAACCCCTCACAACCTGAGCTGACCAGGACAACAAAAATCCCCTTGGTTTTTTTTGTATCTGGGGAGAGAGGGCAGTTCCCTTCCTGCTGGCACAGGGAGTGGAACCGGCTCAGGAGCCGGCTGGACAAGCACCAGAGCTGGTAGGAGGGGAACAGCAAGCTCACCCCTTCTGCTGGCAGTCTGCCGCCAGATCGGACTGGGACATATTGGAAACCAGGGAACCAGAATACACTCACCTTTCCAAGGACTCAGATCCATTTAAAACTGTGCTCTAAAAACCTTCACAAACAAAGATATTATGCAATTTTATGTTATGCAGCGTTGACTTCAACGACTCTGTAGCAGTGCTTACTCTACTATATTTACTTCTGGCACACACTGGCAGCACTCACTGCAGTCATTCAGAGCATGTTCCTGTTTTAAATCCAGAGGTCTTGCCAATATCTATGCACAATGCTCCTCAGTATGTTTTTTCTAACTTTGACCATATTGTCCCTCTTTCTTCTGTCCCTGCAAGCTCCCTTGTTTGCAACATGTTGTAAGTTTTTTCCCCTCTCATACAGGGTCCCAATTTTCTACCCCAGCACCTCTCCCACCTTCAGCTGTCCCACACTGTCAGTCTCCATCCCTCAGGTCACAATTTTAGAGAAGCAACCTAGCACCTCCTGCCAGGCTCCCTGGGATTTGAGGAAAGCCCTCTTTCAGGCATGCACACATACCCCTTGATGCCCATGACCAAGACTAACATACTAAATGAATAGAAGATAGATTATACAGACCTGTTTTCTCCCTTCCCCCACAACTAACATGATGACCATTTCGGTACTGGCTTTTTTCACTCTCTTCATCAGCTAGTCTTTGTTGCAAGAAAGGCAATCACATCTGAGTGGAATCCATCCAGCAGCAAGTGGCTTGTTAAATCCCAGGACACGTTGTATACAGAAAAGGATGCTTAAGGTACTTAAATGGCAACCCTTTATTAAATGCATAAAAATGCTTGAAATTTCTGTAAGCCAACAATTTAAATAATATCCTCCCTTAAACATACCAGTCTCTGCTGCTAATTGTTATATCACTTTTTATGCATTTCTTTTGAATTTATACTTTAGAAGCCCTATAGAATTTCCTGTAGTTCTAACACATATAGTTGCACTCATCCATGGTACAGACGGATGTCTTTCACTAAAAACTCCTTTTTCCCAAAAGCATAAGTAGATTTTGCATTTGCATAGTAGGGGCAGTTCAAGTCAACTATTCTCAGCTACACCACAGTGGCAGTCTTGCTAGAAAAGGAAGGGGAATCAGGCCACCAAAAAAAAAAAAAAAAAAAAAAATCTTTTTGTCGTGGTTTAACCCCAGCCAGCAACTAAGCACCACGCAGCCGCTCACTCACTCCCCCCCCATCCAGTGGGACGGGGGAGAAAATCAGGAGAAGTAGTAAAACTCCTGGGTTGAGATAAGAATGGTTTAACAGAACAGAAAAGAAGAAACTAATAATGATAATGATAACACTAATAAAATGACAACAGTAGTAATAAAAGGATTGAAATGTACAAATGATGCGCAGGGCAATTGCTCACCACCCGCCGACTGACACCCAGCCAGTCCCCGAGCGGCGAATCCCTGCCCCCCCCTTCCCAGTTCCTAAACTAGATGGGACGTCCCATGGTATGGATACCCTGTTGGCCAGTTTGGGTCAGGTGCCCTGGCTGGGCATGAGAAGCTGAAAAATCCTTGACTATAGTCTCAACACTACTGAGCAACAACTGAAAACATCAGTGTTATCAACATTCTTCACATACTGAACTCAAAACACAGCACTGTACCAGCTACTAGGAAGACAGTTAACTCTATCCCAGCTGAAACCAGGACACTTTTCTACACTGGAAATATTAAGATGGAGAGCAAAGACTTTTAAGATGAGGTTAGAAAATACTCTCAATCATACCAAGCAGTGCTTAACATGTAATTTAAGACCCCTGGAAACCCCTGCCACAACAGGACCTGTGCACGTTGAAGTGATCACTTACACTCTGAATTTCTTTGCATCCATTTGTCTGACATGTATATTTAAAATTTTACACTGATTCAGTTTTGGATGTCAGAGCCAACTTTATAAAACAGATGTTCTGCTTATACAGGGAGAGGGCATATAAACATTAGGCATTTTGCTGTTGAGGATTAAACATTAACAAAAAAATTTAATCATCAATGACGAAAGTGGTAATGGCAGCTCTCTGGAGATAACCTCCTCCGTGAACCACGCTGCAGCCTCCCTCATGCTAATTTAGGTTGTTAGAAGCCTAAAGTGACTAAAGAGAGACCATACCAATAGGATTTTAGCACACTAAATTACACACAGCTCCCGCCCTCCCCCAGGTTAAACTCAAGGCCAGCAGGAGCAGCGGAGAGGCTGCCAAGAGCTTCCCTGCCATGCACGGCGAGTGCAACGCTGCAGCACCCTGGAACAAGAGCTCAGCACCTACAGCTGCACCTGGACACCTCTGCAACCAAAAGCACAAGTGCTACCACCACAGGTTTTGCCAGTTTCTGTGTGTCAAGCCCAGAAGAGTATTTTCTGAAACTCTTCAAGCCTGCTTTTTCAATCTACGTGACAGTATTTACGGAACAGACAATACCAGTAGCCATAAGCACTTCACGTGGCATTGACAACAGCAAAGAATTCCTTGTTTCTTGGTAAGCTCCCATGCTGGATGACACACCAAGAGGCACTGGGAGAGGCCAAGAAAAGCCGCAATTTATCACAAGAAAATGGCAAATTGTGAGAAACCTGTATCACAAGGTTAGCTGCCTAGGCACAGCTTTAATAGAGCTCCATAAATACCTCAGTCTAACACTGACAGAGGTTAAAAACCTATCATCTTTCCCAAATGACAGTGTGAACATATGTTCAATCGAACACCCCGCCCTACCAAGCTCCAAAGTAGATTCTGCTCTTTCAGTTCCACAAGTACAAACCACAGGGAGCATTTTAAATGAAAGCATTATGAAGATTACATTAGGCAAGTTTGATCTACTGTAAAACACTCGCACACAACATTAAGAGGGAGAACAACCTTTAACACCTGCTTTCTCTTCAAACATAGCATTATCTCTGTGCATGGCTTGGCTCTTAATGGGATGAAATCTCAAGCTAAATCGCATGGCTTACTCCACCAGCAAAGAATACTTTAAATGTTTGGGACCTAGTGGCCCACTAATACCGAACTGGTGAGAATGTTCTTCTAAAAGCGTATAATACTCCGCTGAGCTGCTCGGCTGGTTGCCACCCCCCAGCACGGCTCCACACAGCGGAGAAGTTTTCACCCCGGTGTGAAATGTTGTGACACAAGAGGAGATGCGGCAGCTGGAAAAGCACTGCACAATCCAAGCAGTGTTGAAAGTCATCATCATAAATATTCACAAGCAGACTGATTTGTTTTCTTACCAATAGCATATTGTTATTCACAAATATTAATTGGTTTCTAAATACCACCTGTTACTCAGCCCTCCCCTCTGCTGCATGCCACAAGCTCCCCGGCTGTGGAGGCTTGCAGCCCCTCCACACTGCTCAGAGATTTAATGATGTTTCAACTTCCACAGCTCACTCAGCTACTGGGAGGAGAAGCAGGGAATAATTACTTACTTATGTCTTTCTCTGCCGACCTCTCTGGAGGATGAAACGAGCAGCTTTAATGGCCTCTGAAGGGAGCCTGGTCCAGCCAGTCTCAGATGGGAAGGATGATGACTGCACTAGTAGGTCTTTAGAGTGGAGAACGGTTTTAAAGATCCAAACTTCAAAGATCTCAATGAGGGGAAAGTTAAAGCTCAAACACTCTCCCCACTGCAGGGAGGAAAGCTTCTAATGCAATCACTCACATTTCCAGCGATCGCTCACGCTTTAGACAGAGCTGAGGCACCAGGAATTGCCTGTCACATCCTACAGTATAAATAAACCTCAGCCTTCCAGGAGGAAAGCTGCTACAAACCTAAGCAACTTCCTTTGGATTTCTTTAGATCGCTTCCTCAAAGGATCTCTCTGAAGGTAAGAGGTACAGGTGCAGGCAGACAGCCAACACAGGATTCCTCCTCCCCACTAGCAACAGCGAGCATGTTCCCTCCTCCTCCTAATTATATGCATCACCCATAACATGATAAAGTTGGGCACAGCATCGATGAAATTGGGCAGAGCACTGATAAAACGCACAAGTTGGTAGCACACTTAAGGTTGAAGAAGTGACACAGATGAATGATCAAGTACTGTCTTGGTCTCTCAATGAACCCTGGATGTACGATCCCTCAGACCTCTGAAACACGCTCATCCTGCTCGCTGTCAAGCCGAGACAACTAGGGAGGATGAGCTTATCTTGGTGAATTCAAATAAAAACAAAGGAATGGAATTAATTCCTTAAGCCTGGGCTCACACCTATCCCCACTGGAAGAGATGAATGGGAAGCATCCTCCTCCCAGATGCCAGCCAAAAGACTCAAGCTCCAAAACCCAGCATTTGGCATTTCCATTGTCTCAGGAAGCGGTGCTGCCTTTTCAGTGCAGATGCAGCACGAAGGTTGTTATCCCACAGCTGCCAGACTTGATACCAAGGCACAGACATCAGCTTGTACGCTTCCCAGGGAGGAGACACGATCTACTCAGTATACCTTTCCACATCATCATTTTTCTTACCAGGTACGCAGCATGATTTCACTGGTATTATCCAATCTGAATACTTCTTAACAGTTTTTTTAAAAACTTATGCATGATGCAGTCAGCTCTACAGAACAGCTACAGAGTAGAACAAGTAATAAAGAACAGATTTAAGGTGAACAATCAGAGCAGTTTTTGCTGGAAAACATAACTACAGGACAATTTAACCTTGTCCTTGTTAAATATGGAATGGGGGAGTTGCAGCTGGGGCTTGCCATCATAAAAGTCCTAATAGAAAAAAAAAAAAAAATCTCTGCAATAGTCCCTGCAGACAGCAATAACCCAGGATTATCAGGATTTTCGGAGAGTTTGGTTAGCCTCATGTTCAAGTTCCTAAGATTATAAAACTCACAAGTGGGAGGGCAAGAAGCATGCAAGAATGTCTAAAGTCATTTTCCCAGTGACTGACAAACATGGTACTGAATTTCTTAGGGACTTGAATAGCTGAAGCTGAAGTTAAGCTTCACCAGAGCTATATTTAGTTCTGCACAAATACAAATTAGGAAACACTTTCTTCCCAGTTACTAATGCAGTGTGACAGGAAACAATTATTTGCTCAGTGTCTAATGTTACCTTTGGTGAATATCTGGCTTGCAGAAATTGTATATTGTATAATAAAGAACCAAGCTGATATTCTGCAAATCAGTGAGAAAACTCATTTAAGAAGATGAAGACATATTTGATTTGCACATGTCTGAGCTACACTGGTCTTAGCTATGCAGATACAGTTAGCGTTGAGGCCTCTTTTGCTTTGATACTAAACTACAAAGTGAGTTTGTTTTCCAAATTGTACATTAATTTATTCAGTAACTCTGTGGATATCTAAAGAATATCATGGCTTCTCCAAAGTGTAAAACAGAGCTGGGCAGAAAGACAGAACAATTAAAAAAAAATATTCATCTTTTATAATTTCAAGTGCCAGTTTATCTCTATACAAAATGCAATTCTGGGTCACAAGGGAGCTCTCAGCTCAGCAATCGCTTCAGACTTCAATGTCTACAAAACACAAAAGACAACAAAATGCATGATTCAAATGACGGCCTAGCTAGACGGTGGAGAACCAAGCCATGATTGTATAGAGGAATCCCACGTGCTTCAGAAGTGCTCAAAAGGGCTGCACTTGAAAAATCCTAGGCATGTGGCCGAGAAGAAACCCTGCTCCTGCCTACTGCAGCAAGAACGTCAACTAACAGGCTTGGATTTTCCAAGCCATCTAACACAGCATCCTTACACAATAAGAAGCTAGAAAGCATGCAACACCGCAGCAGAAACAACATGTCCTTTTGTGATGGGTTGACCCTGGCTGGACGCCAGGTGCCCACCAAAGCCGTTCTACCACTCCTCCTCCTCAGCTGGACAGGGGAGAGAAAATAGAACAAAGGGCTCGTGGGTCAAGATAAGGACAGGGAGAGATCACTCACCAATTACTGTCACGGGCAAAACAGACTTGACTTGGGGAAAATTAACTTAATTTATTACAAATCAACCAGAGTTGGGTAATGAGAAATAAAACCAAGTCTCAGAACACCTTCCCTCCACCCCTCCCTTCTTCGCAGGCACAACTTCACTCCCGGATTCTCTACCAACCCCCCCCAGCAGCGCAGGGGGACGGGGAATGGGGGTTGCAGTCAATTCATCACACATTATTTTCTGCTGCTTCATCATCCTCAGGGGCAGGACTCATCACACTCTTCCCCTGCTCCAGTGTGGGGTCTCTCCCACGGGAGACAGTTCTCCACAAACTTCTCCAATGTGGGTCCTTCCCACGGGAGACAGTCCTCCACGAACTTCTCCAACATGGGTCCTTCCCACGGGCTGCAGTTCTTCGTGAACTGCTCCAGCATGGGTCCCTTCCATGGGATGCAGTCCTTCAGAAGCACACTGCTCCAATGTGGGTCCTCCACGGGGTCACAAGTCCTGCCAGAAAACCTGCTCCGTGGGCTCCTCTCTCCACAGATCTGCAGGTCCTGCCAGGAGCCTGCTCCAGCACAGGCTTCCCATGGGGTCACAGCCTCCTTCAGGCACCCACCTGCTCTGGCGTGGGGTCCCCCCTGGGCTGCAGGTGGAGATCTGCTCCACTGTGGACCTCCCTGGGCTGCAGGGGGACAGCCTGCCTCACCATGGTCTTCCCCACGGGCTGCAGGTGAATCTCTGCTCTGGCGCCTGGAGCATCTCCTCCCCCTCCTTCTGCACTGACCTGGGGGTCTGCAGGGCTGTTTCTCTCACATGTTCTCACTCTCTCTCCAGCTGCTGTTTCTGTCTCTGTCCTGCAACTTTTTTCCTTCTTAAAAATGTTATCCCAGAGGCGTTACCACTATCGCTGATTGGCTCAGCCTTGGCTGGCGGCGGGTCCATCTTAGAGCCGGCTGGTATTGGCTCTGTCGGACACAGGGGAAGCTTCCAGCAGCTTCTTACAGAAGCCACCCCTGTAACACCCCTGCTACCAAAGCCTTGCCACACAAAGGCAATACACCTTTCTTTTGGCACCGCTGGGCAAATATTTGCCAGGCGCTTTACCATACTGAGTCATATGAGTATTTCTAGAGCTGGGGGAGTTGGCCTTTCGTGCTTGGCTTAAGTGATTAAGACCCAGTATAAGCAGAGAGATGCAGTAAGTATCTGCATCCTGATGTGCTGGTGACCTTTCCAGTTGCTGATCCCTTTGAGATGGAAGGCAGATGAGCACTCGGCACCATCCACAAGACCACCAACATATGAGACTTTTTTAGCCAAAGCAGGACTAATACAATAAACACATGTCTTTGCCTAACCTTCCACAGCTTTATTCTGGAAAGAAAAAAGGAAAGGAGCTGATAAACATTTTGTTTCTTGGTAGAGTTTTGTAAAAGACTATCTGTTATTTTGGCAGTAGGTTCTCGGCAGCAGGTCGAACACGGAAATGTGAGTTCTGGGCACAAAGCAAACAAACAAACCTCTCGCCATAAGCCAAAGCATTTCTTAATACACTCCAATCCTGAACAATCTCTCTTACCTACAGCCCTAAGCATGACTAATTTTGATGAACAAGTTACAAAGATTTCCAGGGAGAAATGACACCTCCACTACTCCCACCTGTATGAAATCTAGGAACACTGTTTACATGCTTTATCTTCTTTGAGGATCCTGTGGCAAGGGGAAAAATTCATGTCCCAAATGCCTAAAGGGTCAAGTGTATCAAAACTTCTCATATGAGTTCACCAGCAGCCAGCGCTGCAAAACTGAAGATGCCTGTTTAACTGTGTTCTTGCATCCAACTGGGATATACAGTATGCGTAATATTTTGTCTTGGGCAATTCAAGATTTGACCAGGAATTTTACTTCTGATGCCCATAAGGTCCCTGCCTGTGTTTTACTTGCTACCTTTTTACTATAAAAACGTAATTCCTACAGCGCTTTCTATACTGATCAGCAAAAACAGTGCTGAAGTCAAAGACTGTTATCTTGTCTACACTGCTGGAGAGAGGAGGCCTAAATTTTTTTCAGATACATCCAACTAACATGCTACCATTTTATCCAAGCACAGCTGCACATCTCACCCCCATTCCCAATACTGTCAAAGGAGCAGGAACAATCACAAATGGGTGTCACAGGGGTAGAGGTACACATCAATACACAACCCGCAGCTCTTGCTGAGTACCGAGGGCCAGCAGCTACGTCATCTTGCTCAGCTATCTATCAGATTAAAGGCTTTTCTCTATTTCAGCGGTACTGAGACAGCCAGACTGGTAGGCCAACACAGGCACGAACTTGATAAAACAAGATGTGGCTGAAGCTTTTCATGCAGCTTATGCAATATCAGTGTATCTTCTCACTGCTCTTGTGTTACTCCTGTACACAGAACACTACAGCAACGCTCTCCATGATTAAACAGTAATAGTCTCCGTCAAACTTTTCTGAAAGTCCAGTCTGGTCTCTCCAGTAGTCAAGCACACATAGGCCACATTCACCTTCAAGTTGCCTAGAATCTTTCATTAAGTTATTATATGACTCTGCACTTCTCCTTGGCTGTTCTCTCAAAAGAGAGGACACAAAGCAAAACAAGGCTCCGGCTTGGAACAAGATGAACAATTTCCCTGGAACAGACTCATTCTCACTAGAAATCTCATTTTGCACCTTCTCCCACTCCCCCAAAGACCCATCCGCTTGCCCTCTTCATCACAGTGCTAAAATCATCAGGAGGAAAAGTAGGAACCTCCTTTCTGATACGGGTTGCCACGTAGCACCTCCCCTCCCCCCTCAAAGAGTACTGAGTTTTTAAACAAATGCATAATGTGAACAGAGTCTCCAAGAACTTCACAGAGGTGTACAGAATGAGGAGACAAGGATGACAGGCAGAGAAATTACCATTAGCTACTGAGTAATCAAAGGGATAAAGACATATGTTTTAGGAATTAAGAGTAGCTAATTATTAGGAATTAGGATTAGAGTTATTCTTTTTAAAAAGCTAACTACTACACATCAGCCTACTCTGTCTTCTTGCACACAGAATATCTAGCACTGAATAGGATGCTTGAGCGATGGCTCTCATCTCATCCAAAGCATCCATTCCCTCAACAGCCACCCCAACCCTGGAGTCTGTGAAGGGTAAACCAGAAAGAATATTTCATTCTATACACAAGACTTCAAAATCCCAGCTCTTCACGTTCCATAAGCCATGGTAACACTGCTGTCCGAAAAAAACCTGTGCTGATACTCAACTAGCTTGAAAAAGAGAAAAGGAACAGAACACAGTTACTGCTGCTTTGTTGAGGATGAGCTAGAAAGGAGCAGTCTCCGAGCACTGCTCAGTGGTTCCCCACCTCCTCTCTTGCAAGTTTTTAACTCCACATCAAGCAGACTCCTGTACAGAACTGACTTTAAGGGAGTCTAGAGGACTTTCAAGTTTTTTAGAGCAAGAGAAGACCACACCAGTATCTTGTGAACACCAGAAGAGCAGAACAGCTCTAGCATAGGAGTGAATCTGAGATAATAAAGTGTCCAAACCACTACACTACTACATGAACTTGCAAAAGTGCCACTGATAAGACAGCATGAAGTCAGGACTAGGGTTGTTCTTTGAGGATGAGTGGCTCTCAGCCTTCTTTGGTTGCCCAACGGCTTACTCCACAGGACAGTAAATTCTGACTGTAATGGAAAAAAGACTTTTATGTTATGAGAAACAAATGTTACAAAATTAATGTGAAAATACACAAGGGAAAGGTTTGTTTCTTTTTAATCCATTGCAGTTTGTTGCATCAGACTCTATCACAACAGGATAATCTTCAAGTAGCTAGCGTTAACATCTTGCTACAGCATAAATCCAAGAAAAGCAATAAACAGCATGAAGGAAAATTTCAGAGGAACTATTAGATCAAGTTCACATTAGTGTTGCCTGAAATGTGTCCTCCATTGCACTGAAGAGCTGATGTTTATCTGTCTCTCTACAAGGCTTTTGACACAAAGCCCAAAGACCCATAAGAATGCATTAACATTGGAGAATTAGCAGCAACATCCAAACCGGTAAACAACTACCACCAGCAAACCCTCATCCTAAATATAATCAAGCTTTCTTAACACCTCTACAAAACATACTACTTTTTTCTTTCCCCCTCCTTTTAAAGGATAAGAAAAAATTAGAAAGAAGATAGCATCAATCTGCACGAACCTAAAAGGTTTTCCTTTCAGCAGCAGCAACGCTACTGTCCCAGACAAGAGAAGGAATTGCAATAATCATTCAGACTGGAATATCCAATCCCTGCCAACTGACTAAAAGGTGAGCTGCAGCTTAAAAATAAAATACACGTTTGAAGTGAAAACAGATGAACACACTTACTATATCCTACATCCATTAGTACACAGCATCTATATAGATGCATATTAAACGTGGATGGATATACTCACAAAATCTAGACAAGCATATTTTTAAACAAAGGAACAGCCTTCCCAACTCCCATACCAGAATTATCAAGAGTTATAATCTCCAGTGAGTGATCTGCTATAACAGAAAGTATTAAAATAAAGAGCACTTTAAAAAGTTATTTACAATACAAACATTCTATTTTTTGCTTAGTAAAATAACCAAAACCCTGAGCTGCCTCTATTTCAATTTTATATATGTGAATAAAGCACCAAAAAAACAGAATAGATTGATAATAGTAAAATAAATGCATTGCATATCCATTTTGCTCTACAATTCCACCTTTATACCATCATGCACTGAAATATTTGTGTCTTCTGAAACTCACAAAAAACTCAGTGTGACACCAAATGTAACCAACCCCCTACAACACAGAATTCGACATTAATTATAAAGGCTATATCAGCACTACATACTTAGAAGTATATTAACAGTACCAAATAGTACAGTAACCACAATGATCAACTTTGGATAGTCAGAGTTCTTATTTTGTGCAGTCACAAATGTAAGAAATTGTAATTTCTTGTAATCCTGTAATGTGCTTATACAAGTGACAATGAATAACAGAAACTCTCAGATACATGAATTTGTCTTTCCATATTGTTAAGGGGCTTTCCTTGAGAAGCAAAATAAACATTTACTTTTAGCATATATTTAAATAATGTCTTAAATTACTTAATAAAATTTACATTTATGTTTCTAAAGCATTACAACATATTTTATATATTTATAAATACACATAACATTAAAATGAATTTATATATCAAAAGCATTCAAATTTAATATACGCTCAAAAAAACCTACATTTGCTTCTCATGCCTTCAAGAGAGGTAAATCACCAGGCTAAACAACTGAAAGTAATACACTAAACCAACTCCAAATAGTGAATGACCTTTTGGCCGATGTAGAAATAGCTTTTTTCCTAATTTCAGTTTATTCAGTTAATTCAATTCAATGACTTGATTTGCTCAAAATAAGAAATCAATTAAGAAATAACATAGCATGAAGATTTGTTTTCATTTTCCAATCTAGAAATAAACATTAAGTGCAAGAGGATGACATCTACCATTTACAAAATCCTCCAGGGCCAAAACCATTTTCCAGTCACTATCCAGAGTTAATACCATAACTATTTTAAACCTTGAAAGCACTCCCTTTTCAATTCAAAATGCAAAATGCAGTAAGTTTGCTTTTGATTTATGTGTCCAGTAAATTTAAGAGAAACATAGTTAACAATTTAATATCGTTTCATGCATTTTAACTGAATTCAAATTTTGACATCAATACAACTATATATTCAGCACTCAATATATGTTAAACAAATATTTTACTACCAAAAATATGCGCATGAAGTACCTGAATGCTTATTTGGCATAGTTAGGCAATTATAACATATGCTCGTAAGGTTGACAAAAGGTGTTACCTTACTGTAAAAGCTGTACTTAGCAGCAAATCAAGGCAATCTAATAATTACCAAACTACTAATAATTAACCTCTCCTTTGAGAAATGTAACAAAGTAAGATCAAAGTGACTGATTTACATCAAAGTTTCTGCTTGATTTACATCATTATTTAAATCATGTTTCAGAGAATGAGATATTTATTACAAAGTAGCAAAAAAAGAGTGGAAAGATTTAATGAACTCTGACAATGACCTCTATTTTTAGCCTCATCCCAAATTCACCATGGATTTGGCAGAAAAGTTCCTGAAGGTCCTTGAGCTACCCTATCAGTTTTGTAGCTGACAGTCACCTAATTTAATTTCAGGACATTCAGTTGGGGTAAAACTCAAGAATGGTTACTTTACAATTACTTGGGAGCTGGAACGGCTGGGATACTTGGGACAGCGTTCAGTGTACACCTAACCATGCTAGGATCATGTTCCTGCTGGTGAATGAAGCCTCCTAAGGATCTCCTACTCATCTGTGCACCAACAAGTAACAGCTCAATGGTACTCCAGAGCCCACAGTGCGCTTAAGCAAAACATCCCAGAGCTCTGACACCATCTTTTACTGATGAGGGGAGTAAGGAGGGAGGACAACCTCTTATCTCAGTCATGGTATTTTTTCCTTTATTACAAGAATTAAAGAATTATGAGAAACGTACAAAGTTAATGCAGACAAATTATTTTTTTTTTAATCTTGCTAGTATTTTAATTAAAACCTTTTGTCATGTCTGCTAAGCAAGTTCAAAGTGTTGCAATGCAGTGGCAATGGGAACGCAGAAGTCTTGTTATGCTGGGGGAAAAAAACGTTTTCAACTTTTACCAAATCAGCGACTGTAATTACTACGGGAATAAATCAAATTTATAGCAGGCAAACACAAGGCATAATCATTTTTTGTGCGGCCATAAATGAGTTTATTTTTGTTGCAATGTGATAAAGTTTAACATTTTCTGCATGTCAGAGACTATTTTGATAATATTCTTTACATTTCCTCCTTATTAACGAGATGAAAAATTTGCTATTAAGATATGCAAGTCATCTCAATACATCTTGTTACTGGATAAGCTTCAACAAAATCTTAAAGCGGTTTTTTCTAACCACATTAATACAATAAATACATAGCCAAAATTCTTGCTTTGGTATCAGACAATGTTCTGTTCTTACAAAATATCAAGAGGTAGAATTCAGCAAACTACAGCAAATCAGTTGGTCCTTTTTTTTTTTTTTTAAATTCTGTTCAAAAGACTGCAACAGGGGAGACAAAAGCAGTTTTAATTTTCATTATTTCCAAAGAGATTTTTTTTTTCAATTTAACTGAATGCGAGACAAAAAAATGTTGCCTCTTATTTTTTTATCATGCCAAAGACTACCTCTGCTATTTAAAAGTACTTTCACATCTCCACTTTCACTACTAACCTTTTGTGAAGAACAATTTCTGATTGCTAGGCTATTTTTCATCTGCCTACCTCTATTCATAAAAAAAAAGGGAGCATGTGAAATGGCAGATTTGAGAGACTATTCAAAAACTTGAATAGCTTACATACATAAAACCGATTACAGTTCTGCAAAACCTAAAAGTAACGTTATCAAAACATGGGATTGCTTCAGTATACAATGGCACTGCTAACCGCAGAACAGCTCTAGCACTCATTGGCATCAAACCACAATAGCACGTCATGAACACAAGTGATTTGTTCTTTGCTTGAATGTCAGTTTTGAAGAGTAAATATGTACGTGCACATGCACACGTATGCATCTGAGCACGTATACAAAGGCCGCTCATAATCAAATAAATCTGACAGCTCCTACCTGAAAAAAAACATTTTTATGAGACCGCATAGCTCAAGTCAGCAGAATAGTTTGGACCAAGTTATCCAAGAATTCTCCATTTACAAATTTCAGCTTCTCCTTGACGTGGTCTGGAAAATTACAGTGGAAAGATACAACGGAAAATACTGCAGGTAGGCTGTCACCTCTGGTGTCGGGCGAGACAGCTGAGTGATGCCACCGCAACAGGAAGGATGGCTCCGAAAAATGTTTCTGCAAGACCGCTGCGGAAAGACCTTTATCAGCTAGTGACTATAAATTTATTTTCTGCAAAGGAACCTTCTGGCATAATGTGCAGAGAAAGGACATAAAATGCAATCTGTCTGCCAATGAAACTAAAAAGTGAATGCGAAGGCGGGAGAGGCAGCATATTTTGTTGAAATACGTAGATATGCCACTTAGATCCCAATGTGTGCCACCATCTGACACCAAAGGGTGAAATGTTCTGATCTCCGCTGACAATATTTATACTGAAAAAGCCTCCAATATTTCATTCAAAGTTCCCAAAACGTCCATTGCCCTCTCCAGAAGGAAGAGGGTTGGGTGAGAGCCCTCTGCAACTCTGGCAAACAGGCAACAGAGCCTGCGCACCATCTCACCAGCATCACTTGTTTCCATCTTAGCAGCACTCACCTATCTACTTCCAGAAGACAACTGAGGACCACGGAAACCATATTCACTTTGTTTTCTACAGCAGAAAAAATAAATAAAATCCTTCAACAAGGACCACTGCAACCTGCATTACTAGCAGGGTAGGAAGCTTTCGCCTGCAGACAGATTAAGCAAATAAATCATCTAGAAACAAGTTTATGGATTTGGCTTTTTCCTTTCTTCTCACCTTTGTTAGATAATTTGTGTAGCCTGTAATATTAAATAAAAGAACAGCAACCATGTCTTTTATGAATAGTTTTTTTAAAAGTAACAAAATAACCATCACCCTCTAATCTAATAAAGCTGTTAAACAAAACCAATAATATTCCATCAAGTAAGCATGCAGAACTCTAACGCAAGTTAAACAGACATGTATCCAGAAAAAAATTAGGACCTGTGTAATACAACTCAATTTCCATTGAGGCAATATTGAAATATAATTAGCTAAATATTTTAAAATACAAATATGAAGATTAAGTAATGCCGAAAGAGGGCACAGGATCTAAAGGGCAATGGATCTAAAGATACACTTTTAAATATTTAAGCCAGTTTTTCCCCTGAATTTTTATCATCCTATTAACATAAGTTTATACATTTTGTATAGTAAGTTTGTGCATTACAATGTTTTTTCAATTGTTTAATCTTCCTATTTCTATTTTTTAAACATCCAGCAATTGCTCAAGCCTCTGGGTGTATTTATTTTAATTAAATACAACAAAACCAAATGAAAAGCTTTTGCATTGTTTGAAAGAGGAGACCACTCAGAATTTTACTCCATGTGTTGCAATAGAGATCTGTCAGATACATCCCCAGAGTAACCCCACCAAAGACAATAGCTGCGCCAACAGCAATTTGTCTGCATTGTAAAGGGAAACGTTTAACACACACAAAAAAAGTAATTTAATATTTGTATTGTGTTTGCACAAAGAAGTGCTGATCAGAGCGAATACTGAATGCACGGGGTAGCACCTTCCACCCTGTGCCCGTACAAGGGCGCACTCCCACACCCCAGACGCGACGAGGGATGGACACAGTCTGGGACAGACTGACACTCTACCTGTATAGTCCCACCTTTACTTCTCTTCAATCAATTAAAAGCATCTGCTTTTATTCCACGGGAGATGGATGTTGACGTGTTTTGGCAGAAGACGTGTCCCCCATCAAAACCCAAGCAAGACTACGCACCAGCAGCCTCCGCCACGTGCCAGCCGGTCCTCGCTCCATCGGGTTGCCAAAGCATCAGTTCTCTTTTCAACAACTCCTGCCGACATGCCTGTGTACAAGTCTTAATTCCACGCTGCATTCACCAGCTTCCTGGGTTTTTACTTTTTCTAAAGGTACGCTCAAATTGGCAGTCACACCAACTTACTCATGTGGGGGCCAGCCTCTATGTTGACCTGAAAGCAGGTAATGCCAGGCTCTGTCTTCCCCTTCACCCACTGCTACTTACTCCCACAATCAGAACAGTCCAGTTCAAAACACAGAAACTAAATAGAAAGGCTTAAAAGGCTTCCTCACAGTAAAACACCTTCTCAATATTTATGCCTTTTCACTGCAACCAATTTCTTCTGTAACAAAAGGCTGCTTTTGAGGTAAACTCCTTACACTGCATTAGAGCAACAGACTCCAACAGCACTTTAGATGCTGTTAGAAGAGGTTTTCTAAAATCCTGCACAAATACACAGGAACTGCAGATGCAAGGAAGAAAACAGGATCTCTGTGGTCTTTCAGCCCACCACTCTAATGGTGTACAAAGTCAATGTAGAGAAAGGCAGACAACACTCAAAACATGTGCTACTGCTTCAGAATGCTATTTCGTAATACTAATAATAACCAAAAAAGCAAGTGGTATTTGACAGATTTTTTTTTTTTAAATAAGCTTACACTGATGAGAAGTTATTCACCAGACTCACTATTTTATCTACAAGGCAAATGCAAGTTCGAAATAAATTGCCAGGCAGTATTTTAGGGAGGCTATTTTTGTTCACATACATGGATCTAGTTACTGAATACAAGCAAAGTTGAACAAGAGTAGCAAATAATTTCACATCATACAAATTGCCCTATACTTCTAGGGAATAACCTGGAAGTAGTCTACTGCAGCAGAGACTAGACTATTTAGAAATTACTTGTCTTCAAAGTCTGAAGAAGACTGAGAGACAAGCGATATCCTTCTCAAACGTAGTCTATCCAACTGAAACTCACAGAATTTCTGCCCCCGCCCCCAACAACTTTGAAGTCACATCTGCTTTAACTCTGATTTCTTCTATGCTAACGGAGAGACTCTCTGGATGTTAGGTTTCAGCACCAATTTCACATCTTTATATTGGTTTCACCTAACTTTCAGACTTCTTCTCACCAACTGCAGAAACCAGGAGAAATAATTTCCCAGAGTAAATTACTTACTAAAAAGCAAACATATCAATGAAAGAGCCCAAACTAGGCCCCATGCAAGGGCAAAGTAATACTCTCGGCCCCATAATCTCTCCCACTAGATTTTGTCAGATCACTTTGAGCTACTCGTGAACACTGCTGGTAATTTTTTTGATAGCCAACAAAGGGGCAATTACAGAGTAGCACCAAGACACAGCTCACATTTCGGGAGGATTTCACCCGGAAGCATGTTGCTGATATTCACATTTAAGATCTCCCAGGGCCCTATTATTTCTTTCTTTTCCAATAATATCCAGGATTGCTCTGGTGTTCGAAAAAAAATCAAGCCTTAACAATCCACAGTTCACCAAAATTTGCTTCCTTTTAATTCTGACAATACAGAAATTCATGCTAAACTGTTCAGCTATCTACCTGGTCAATTTTACAGCTGTATTCATACTCTGGATGAATCACATTTAGAAAATTATATATATATATATAAAAAATATATAAACATGGTATGACATTCCATCAAGTTATCTTTTATTATGTAATTCCATCCTTTAAAAGACCTGAAGATAGTTTATACAGTCATTTGGAAATTTCATCCTGGCACAGATGTCTAAAGAGTGTCAGAGAAACAACCCTGATCACCCAAGGAGCTTCCAAAGCAGGGTGATTCCCCACTCCCCAAAACCTCAGTATTTTGGCTCCTGGTAGGTGCCGGGAGTGCTGCAGGGACAGGATGGGCTCCTTCCAGGGCACTGGGAACAAGGTGACTTCTCCAAAAATCAGCAATCTATCCTCAACTTATCCCTCCTCCCCACCCTTCATGTCAGAGCAATCTGCCCTAATGTACAAACCCTATTCAGACATTACACCTTTATTACCTTGTTTCATGGCTGCCCATTATCATCCAACTTTCATCCATTCCCAGACTTTCAGGAGAAGGAAGAGGTATTAAAAAAAAAAAAAAAAAAAGAAAAAAGGTATTGAAAAACCCCAGCAGGGTAGAGAGAAAATGCAAAGTATTAACCCAACAAGTAATTCCCGGGTGTACCTGTCACCATGGGTGGTGCACATCAAGGCCAGAGAGAACTGCCTGCCCTCGGATATCACAGGCTCCCCAAATTAACCATCAGCAGAAAGCTGATCTTCAAAACAATCAACCCCAAAAGCCCCTCAGTTCCCAAAGTTTCCAATCATGCTAGAAAGCAAAAAATAAAGAACCACCAAAAAACCCCCACAGCTCAATTTTATCCTCTGATAAATGGCCAGTGAGCAAAGGAGGGCTCTGTCCCAAATCCTCACCCCAAAACACCCCATCCCTGCCACTGCGTATGAATGAAGCCCCACCACAGGCAGGAACCACCAGCAGGACTCGCTGCTGCTCCATCAGGTTTATTTGAGAACAACCCTACCTTCTCCCCTAGTATTAACACTCAGCAACTTATCTCCAAACCAGTTAGGCTCACATAAAGACACAGTGTCGCAAGAACAAATTGCTTTTTAGTAGCACTGTCTATTTTACAGAAGTTTAAAATAAATTTCACATAAAACCTCTACTTTGGATGTCCCTTAATCAGCCTCCTGTTTATGACTTCACACAACCCTACCCAACACAAAAATCTGTCAAACACAGTAATTTCTTCAGTAACATTCAGCGTACCAAATGCTTCCCGTGCAAATCAAGTGATGACCCACCTCCTCCCATAGGAAAGCCAACAGAATGCTTTTATGCCTTTTTTTTTTTTTAAACAGTTCAGTTAACCCTAACCCCTATTTCTCCTCCATTTCCAGTCAGATGGCTTCCTCAGCTGAAAAATTTAATTCCTGGTAAGATAACCTTTCAACCAACAGAAAATGGACTTTTGACTAAGGGCAACCGGCTGCACCAGCGGAGGTTGTTCAATTCTGTTTAGATTTTTTTCATTGTACTCGTAATCACCGCGAAATCAGTGGACACAGCAATGATTTAAAGTGCAAAAAACCCTGATGTGTCTTGATTCCATAGGTGCTCGCCAGCAGGCTCAGCCTGGCATCCCCAGCGCTCACAGCGAGGAGGCACAGGCGGCTGCAGCTGCACAGAGAGGCTCCCACGTAAGGCACATTCATTGCAAAGGTAACTTACCATTCTATTAATGTGGCTTATTGACAGCTGTAAATTTTCAGCATTACAACACTTCATGATGTTAAATAATGCATCATATGTTGCAGAGATAGTTTATTGTACATTTTTCCACTTTGAAGACCTTCATGGATCCTGTAAGAACTGCACACAGCTGCGTATTACTGGTAGTTGACAAGTTATTAAAAATTACATTATCTGATCATCTGAGAAACACGATGCAATAGTGTCGTTGAATACTACACTTTAAGATGTGCATAAAAAGGAATGTTGTGGTCCAATTTTTAAGTGCTTACCCTTATGAAGAAATTACTCTTTTTAAGTAAAGATCTACTGCTTTTACAGCATCTGAATGTGCACTACTGCATATTCTGCATATAAAAATCACACTATGAAGAGCTGTACTACAGTGCAAAAACTGCCACTGGAAATACTGGAATTATCTGGCTTTGCTGCAACTAAAATCCCCAAATAAATGTTGTATTAGCATACCTGTTTGTGCTTCATTTTCTGATAACAGAGCTTGGTTAAGGCTTGAGAAGCAGATAAATCACAGAGCAAGCACTAAAACTCAGGACAGTCAGCTTCCAACTTGTTTGAACTTGACTGTATATTGCTAAGTTTGAACAGAATGTAAACTGCTGCCCTGTAACAGTTTTGATCATATGTTAAAAATCTTTCAAGCATAGTTATTTTAATATTGCCTGAAGGTCCTAAACCAAGATCATACCCCATGATCCTGGATTCTTCACCATACAGTTCCTGTCTTGAAGAAATTATGATCTCATATAGACAAGATGCAACAAAGAAATACAACGAGCAATCAAGGGAAAAGAAGAGTGGGAAGTCATCAACTTAAAGGTACAGTTAGTTACTTCTCTAACTACTGAAAAATCTCTCTAGGCAGGGAGCAAATAAAGATAAATAGAAGTAGTTACAATAGGAGCCCTTTTAAGGAGTAAATACTTAAGTAGTTCTGAGAAGTAGCTACAGTGCTTTCAAACCTGAACCTTAACTAGTGCTATGCAATACAATTTATAATCTTAAACATTATCAATTTGCGGCAGAGGAATAATAAACCATCTACATTCTTGCTATTTTCTAGAACGACTGAAAAGGAATTGTTTCAAGTGATCAAGCAGCAAGAACCCATACAACCCCTTGAAGTCCTCTTGGTTTGTTCAGCTATTCCCGTACTGCAAAAAAAAAACCAAACAAAAACAAAAGGTCCTTAGTTAAAGGCAGGTAAGGTCCATCTAGCCTAGGAAAGGGGAATTTTTACCACTCATTTTCACTGCATTTTTAACAAGAACTACTCTCACCAAGGTTTCTAGCTGCCTTAACTAAAGGCCATTTGCCTCTTTACCAAAGCAATCTAAGAAACCACAGGTTTCTGTGAACACCCTTGCCCACTCATCTTATTCCTTCCTCCTTTGCAGATTTAAATCTGCAAATTAAATTTGCAGATTTAATTTGTGATACTTGTTTCTTATCACCACCAGCCATTTTGTAAGCCTAGTTAGATATTCTTCCACATTAGGAGAACACTGGGACAAGAGGTCTTCCATTTTGGATACCACCTCAATAAAACTCAAGTAATAAATACTGAATTTCACATATTCAGTACAGTAAGACATATGGCAACATAACTTGTAACACATAAAGCATGTAACTGGACCCCAATAAATAAATAAACAAACAAAACAAACCACGAGTTCAAGTCTTTTTCCATGACGACATTCATCTTCCTGAAAGCCATGTTTTGATGTGACTGATTTGTTCTTCCTGTGTAAAACAGATTCTGTTTAAGGGCAAGTAATGGCATTTGCCACATGTCACGACAGGGGATGGAAGAAATCAAAACCCATAAATCCAAGCTGAAAGCTTGTCCAAGGCTGATGCTGCAGCATAGAACCTCTGTCTCCAGGACGAGTAAGGTCACCACCAAATGAAAACTACCACCAATGACAACAAACCTTGACAGTGCAACATCACAGGTGGAGAGACAAAAAAGCCCCCACAATTTACTAAATAACTATCAAGACCTGCAGCTGTAAAGACTATGCACTGATTACAACCTCCATTCTGGTATTTTTTTATTACTGAATGCTCATCCTCCAAAAAATATCATTTCTAATACACTGAACCTGAGTTTCTGAGCAAAATATATGTAATATGGAACCCAGCCAAATACTACTGATTACACCACTGTCTCGAAAGCCTGCTGGCAAGGTACGCATTGCTTCAAAATCTAAAATTATGGAGTCTTCATTCTTTATGAAAATAAAACAACCTGTTATCTCTTGCTCACCTGAAGTTACCAAATATATACTTCCCTGGTCAAGGAAAAAGCAGACCTTCTCCAGGTCCTTTATTCCCGCTGGGTGGCCATGAATATGAATATGCATAGCAGTACAAAAGGATATAAAAATAGAAAGAAAGATAACATGCAAAAAAATGCTAGTATCAATATTTGAATAATGAGGCAGCTTTATCTTAATCAGTATATCAGTTTATTCACATGGGGTGACAAGAATATATTAAAGCTATTCTGAAGTTGGCCATTAAATTGCTTAGACAACCTGTTAACCAGTGTTGTTGGCAATTAGGAACGCATTTTCACTGGAGGCTTTCTGTAGAGCCATGCTTCAACGGTTCAATCTGTAGTATATTAACTTACTAAGAAACAACCTGAGAACTGCTCCTCCGTCATGTAAGCTCATTGCTTCCAACTAATTAAACCTACAGTTCATATTCTTAAGAAGTCGATGTCCTTCTGCCAGTTTAGCATTTGCACAACCACGAGAAAGGTAACTTTAAGCAGCCAAACTACACTAATCAACACTAGGTTAGCTATAAATGTCCTCTATCCCAAAGTCATTTTTATTTATTTACTTGTAGCACATTTGGCCTAAAGTGTTTTTATTTTAGTCTTCTGCAGCATGCATGATTTTGTACACGTACTCATGTATGCACATGTACATTCTTGAAAGGCAAATTTACTTGGTTACTTTTCTATTAAGGGAAAACTTGGCATTTCTCTAGCACAAAGCTGTAAAAACTATCTGGAATGCAGATCCTAATCACCAGAGAAAAACTTATTGAAAGAAGGTATCCACACCTCGCTGCAAATAGAGCTGTTCCACAAAGACTGCAGGAACAAGCAACAAGCTCAAAAGAAACGGAAAAAAGGACTGATGGGTAAAGAATAAGCAGCCTAAGAACAAAATGACAATCACCAAAGTTTCAGCTCCTTCTGCATTACAGGAATTGAGTAAAAAAGCAAACAGGAGGAAAATGGGGTTGTTGAATGCATGGATAAGTTACCCAAAACTACCTGGATAGGTTGCCTCAGTCTTCAAGTGAGGGCAATAGCAGTGAGAAGGGTGGGATGAAAGCAGGATGCTGTCGGCAGTCAGGATGGACATGGGAACTACTGCAATCAAACAGGACGCCCAGCTCTACAATACTCAATGCACTGCAGCTCAGGGACCCAGAAAAGGCCTTTTAAAATATTCATATGGGGTGTGATTACTGCAGGTCTGATAGCAAATACATCAAGCTAGACTGGTACCAGAGGATTATAGAACAGCAAATGCTATTTAAAAAAACGGGAAAAACTGATTTTGTTATCTAAATGTTGGCTGATTTGATCTCATGAGTAATGAAATGTTTTAAAACATTTCAAAAGACAGATAATTAGAGACCTGAAGGAAAAGAGAAAAAAAACAGGATAAGACAAAACTTGGGTTAACCAGCAATAATTCATGCCACATTTTCCCAGTATGTTTTGCAAATAAAGCGCAAGATTTCTCTAAACATAATGCGGTAGGTCTCATTTACCCGGCTATCAGAAAACAACACTGCAATGTTATGTAGGAAATAACCAATTTAGTGGGAGAAAATAAAAAACAACGTAAGAATCCTAAGATAAATAAGGAAAGGGGCTAAAGTCAAAAGGTCAAATACAAACAAGAAAAAATGAGACTGCAGTGGTTCCCAATAGATTTTTTTCCCCAAGGGTTTATTGTGAGACATATATATTCTAATTATATATACATGTGTATATGTATATATACAAATAAAAGTGACTTGAAGACCAAAGGGAAGCATTAATCAAGTTTGCTCCATGTCAGTGTAGGAGATGACATCTGCCATACACTACGAACAGGGTAATTTTAAGGATAGGTAACAAATATAGACCCAAATACTTAGTACCACATACAAAATTGCGCACTCGAGGAGAAAACAAGACTAATTTCTGGTACAATCAGGTAGAAAATGATTAAGAAAGAAGAAATTTGGTGTATTAGATAGTGGACACGGAAGTGACACAGCTCTGAGAGAAGTCTCAGAGCATTTTTGCTGCTCTCATTACAGCCTCATGGGCAGCCCTGGTCACTTATATTCACAAAATATTCCTTTAAAACAAGACCATGCAAGGCAAACGATCCCTAAACAAATTTAGGTGAGAAACTGGATTTTTTTTTTTTTAATATGAATGCTTTGCCCATTCATCAAGCAACAGCCACAAGAAGAAGAAAAGAAAAAAAAAAATTTTAAGTGATCAGATTACAAGGAGGACTCTGATGCAATTGCCTGCGATAGCAGTGGACTAGATGTGATGTGTATTCATACCGGGGAAAAAATCCAGGGAAAAATTTGAAGTGGCATTGGCATTGCTCTTCTCTTTAAAAGCAAATTTTTCAGCACATACCTGAGTGAAAGAAAAATGGTACTGGTAAACCGGGAAGGACAACTAGTGAAGAAACCAGAGCGCAGGCAAGTGAGTACACAGTTCTTTGTATTCTCTTCTCCACAAAATATCACCAAAACTGCTGTTCAGACACCAGTTTCATTTTAAAAGAAGGTTCATAAAAAGAAGAGACAAAGCAGGGCAATATGAACAGCAAGAGGGGATTTGTTTTGCTTTACAGGGGAAAAAAAAAAAAAAAATGGACCTTTGGTGTTACCCAGTGCCTTCTGAAAACCTACAAGGCTAGAACTATTTCTTAATTGACTAATAAACTCCATCTCAAAATGTTTTTCTTCAGTTAAAATCCATCTCCCAAAGTAGATGTCACCAAGGTTTTTCAATCTGAGCTTCACCACAGGCACTTCAATAACACGAAGATGAGGGCACAAGGAATGACGCATTGTACTTCACGGCTAAATTATTTTGGTTTTAATTTAGAAACAAATTTTTAAGTCCAATGGAGAGACTGCTCTTAGATCAACCCAATGCCAGAGGCAAGCACTTCAACAGATAACTGATTTGAGAACTAACCATTACTGTCACACTCCCTTACTCAGACTCCTTTAATGACTCCAAGATAATGCAACCAAATACCTCCCTTGCACAAGAAAACTCAAATGCCAACAGCTGGAAACCACCAGGGCAGCCTGGATGGCATATTTAGCAGATGTGGATTCCTGAGAATTCATTACTTCTGATTTTTTGCTTCTGATAAAAAGACAATAAACTTAACAGCATCCTTCTAGTAAAATAAGAGTTATTTAGCCCCTAGAAGCCTCCGCAACTCCTAAAAGGAATTAAAATGGATTTAAAAGATTTATAAAGGACTAAAAATCTAGTTTGTGCAGTGGCACTTAAGCAGGGGAAAGAAGATGGCCTCCTGCATGTGTACAAATCCTGCTGCACCGGCCAAAGCCACCCCTGGCAAGCTGCCTTCAGTAAACCGCCTTCAGCAAACCGCCTTCAGCAAGCCACTAGCATGCCCCACACTTAAAATTGAGGAAAAGGCACATAAGTGAGCAGCAAAATATTAGAGACTCAGGTACAGTGGGAAGAACAGGTTCCTGACCCCTCAAACAAGCAATCCTATATCCTAAAGAAATGAGAGCTGGTTAAAATTATCCTATGCTGCACATCTGTTACTGCTGGTAATCATATCATTATATTTTTTGAGGCAGGAGGGAAAAAAAATGAATCTTTCTTGCAGCAAATTCCAGAAATGAAGTGATTACTATGTAAATATCACTTTATTAATTCTAAAGTATGTCAGTACACACACATACACTATACATAGATATGATATATATATAAATTATTTCCACTTATCTTTTCCTAATTGTAAGTAGTGCAAGTTCTCCTGCTTTTCAGAAATAACCCTACTTGAAGTTCCACTGATGAAAAGGAAAAGCAAGCCCTTTAAATGGAGCTTTTAAATCTTTTCTATCTCAATCTGAGATGAGCAAAAATGCATATAATTATCCTCTGTCCAAAAATGATGCATTTCCAGTACAAAGTTAGTGAAGTCCTTACACTGCATATTAAAAAAAAAAAAAAAGAAAAGAAAAAATCTACATTAATTGCTATTTATTGAACAACGCATTTCCCTAAACACTTTTTTAATCCAGCAGCCATTCCAGACTGAGCCAGCCCTATAAAGAATAGGGAAGGTGGAGTCAGGAGGCAGAAAATGGAGAAAAAAACCCCACAACCTGGGTTGATACAGACCATTCAAGGTAAGGTTGCTTCGTACACAGACTTGCACGCATTCAGTCCCCAAAGCCTTTTATAAGCTGCAGACACCATGATGAAACACTTTTCATTTTGTAAACACGCTACTGCTTTCCTGGAGTTTTTCTTGTAACAAAAACAAATACACAGTGCCAGAAATACTAAGTAAGAATGGTCCTGCAGGAGCTGGCAAATTCCATCACAAACCTCATATGAAAGTGCTGCTGAATGGTAATAAACACTCCAGCATTTGCAGTCCCTCTTCCACACACCAGGATAGGAGTAACTGTATGCATAACATGCCTGCTATGCAACACGAGCAGCACACGCATCTGAAGGAACTGCTATGTGGCCAATACAGTGATTATCAAAAGCAAAATTTCAACCATAATGGGAAGCAAGGGAGAGAAGTCAGGACATCAGATGTCTAAAATACAGCATTAAACAGGCAGCTATCAGCAGAACATCAGAACAGGTTTTGGACAAACAGCTCAAACCCATTTTGCTTTCCCCACATCAAGAAAACAGGCAACCTTGGGAATCCGGATTCTTGATCTCGAGCATATCATCTTTGTTTCTTCTCCTCTCTGCTGCCTCTGAACATTTTTACTTTCAACATGATGAAGGTGGCAGAAACAAAGAATAATTTGAACAAGCTGAATGTTCATTATCTTGTCATAATGCACAAGACTCACATGTTCTGAAAGGCTTCTATTCTTTCCTTTAAATATTTTTATTCAAATAACCTCAACGCTGTAGAACCTGAAGTTAGACTACAATACCCAGAGGGGAACCCATATGTTCTCTTTTCCACCCTTAAGAAGAAAATAGGTATTTATATATCTGCATGCCACAGAAGTACAGCCCACCATGCCTTTCCATAATGCTGCTGTAGTAACAGAGTTATTGCCAGCGTAAACCAGCCAAAAGTATCGGGTGGCCACACCAGATCCAAAAGCCCAACTAAGTCCCCTGCTCTGGTAGTGGCCTACAGCAAGTGAACTGTAAAAACAGTAGTAGTATCAAAAAAATCCCTCTGTATCCATTTTTAACAACTGTCAATTAGTGATTTTCCAAGTTGCAGGTGATATATAAAACTTGGGATTTAATAGGCACTAACCATCCTCCTTTAGTTCACTCTGAACATTCGACCGCTCTGCGATGAGTTTTAAAGTATTCCTGCTGGCAGATTCACACCCCCTGTCTGAGAACCCCAGTAGCAGTATAGGAGTCATGAAATTACAAGGAATCATAAAGAAGGTTTTTTCTTGCCCTCTTTTCCATATTCCTCTCAACTGCACAGAGCCTGTTGCTCAGCTGTGACCAGTCAAACAGAGGCTCTACCTAGGAGTTCTGAAGTGTTAAGAGCTTTGAGGGACCTGCTTGTAACCCTCCTGTAAAGCTACGCCTGCCATGCCAGCCAGCTCACCTACACCCACATACTTGTGGGCTCCTTCAAACAACTTTCCTCTCTGAAAGCTAATACTGACTCTTCTCCATGTTTTCATTAAGTCTCTTACAGTTTCTATTGATATGCCCTGTACTTTTATTGTCTTCAGCTCCTTGCAACACTCACCAAGCTCTGAAGGAAAAAAGGAAAAAAAAAGAAAAAAAAAGAAAGAAAAAAAGCAAAAAAACCCCTTGCATCACATTTGTAATTTTCTATTCCTCAGCATCAAGGCCGACTTAAGTAATAGGTTACACACCAGAGTCAGCAGCTCATCAAGTTCACATTCAAATACTTTTAGAAATCTTTATTTAATACCATCTGGTCCTGATGATTTGTTACAGTTCCTTTCACCAATTAATTATAAATCCTATTCCACTGATACTTCAATTTGAGACAGTTCCTCAAAAAAGTCTTCTGGAAGAAAAAGGTTCCAACGTGCACGACTCACCCCACAATCCTCTCACATGCAAAGAAATAGTTTAGTTTCTACATTTGCATTCCTATCTCTCTCAAATGCTCCTTTCACACATGGAAGCAAATCTATTTGGAAAAGGTTTTATTAGTGGTTTTTACTTACAGTCATTAATAAGCTGATCTTCAATCTTGGAAGCAGACTCTCCTATTTCATTCTTACATTCAACTTTCCAGAATTCATGCCCTTTTCTAGATTCCTTGTTCTACGACAGCTTCCTCTTTCTGAGAAGTGTCTTTTTACTTCTAGTAATCTTCTTTGGTTTGACAATATTGGCTTTTCCCCTCCCCAGAACCCCCTTTTTTTATTGGTGGCGTAAGTCCGCTCTTCACTACTGTCTTTAAGCAGTCACCGTTCATCCTGCAGCCACTTTAAACTTTCAGCTGTTTCTTTTACAAAGGAAAAAATAACAGAACAAATACTTCATAATTTTCATGTCATTCTCATTATAGAAATTTAATCTGACAGTGATGGGGGGTTTATTGCTGTAAAATCGAGTACAAGACAGCCGCTGTCGCAGTAGCTTTACTCTACTTCCACCACAAACCAACTGCACCAAGACGTGATTCTCTTCTCAGGGACTCTCCACCAAGCTGTTCCATGAAACAGTAGTTTTCGACATTTCACGCATAATCCCTGCATAAAACTTGTCTTGACATGAAGGCAGCCCTCACAAGTGTATAACAGAGGCTGAGTTTTTTTGTTCTTACAGGCTTTGTAATCTTTTAGCTGCATATAGTAACTGCTATTGATGCAACAAAATAATTGTAGTAATTCAACTGAAAACTATCACTATTAGATATATCCAGGATCCCAGCAAATACGAAAAAGTTTCAGTTTCCATCTATTACATCCAGAGAGGTCAGAGAGCCCTACAAATATTATGCAAATATCTTGTGTTGATTAACCACAAGTACCACCTTTGGTTTCACCCAAAACACTTTCCCAGAGGAAGGCTGAACAACCAGTCTAGAGTGTCAGGATTAGTAGTACGGAAACACCACCAAAACCTCCAGCTAAGATCAGGGCCCACAGTAAAAAAAAAAAAGATACTTCACAGACAGACAGAAATATTACCCAATCCATACATTTCAGTTGTAAAAAGCCTACAAATAATACTGAGATTTGTAGTTGCATTGTCCCAGAGACAGGCTGCATGAGAATTACATGATCAGCACTCTATTCTTTCACTTATTTTTGCCTAAGAGCAAACCATAAAGCTATAGTAATAAAAAATGAAAAATTACTACACTTCCAGAAAATGGTATTTTTTTTGTGGCTTTACTTGAATTTTCTTGGTGGTGCTAGAAGATTAAAAAAATCCCAGAAGTTAGAGGCAGAAGAAACCTGTAAGGTTACCCTGTCCCAGATTGCTCCCACCATGTATTTCCTAATAGCCTGTCCAATACAGCTACTTACTGCCAAGTTACAAAGCCCTGTACAAAAGTTAGACTACAAATAAAATGAGCACAGTTTCTCTAAAATGCTTCCTCAACTTATTAGAAATCTTTGCAAGTTTTAACAAAACAGGGAAGAAAAACCAAAGCGGTCAGTAATTTCAGTGAAGTATCATGAAGAAATTAATGAATTTATCATAAGGCTGCCTCACCAGGGAGTGCAGGAAGGTATGAGATAAAACAAACTTCCACTGTGGACTGGAATATGATTACAAAATAAGAAAGGAAAGTTGGATCAGTTTCCAGCAATAGCTTAATTCTTGGAAGGCTGTTATTGAAAAGCAAGATTCATCAATATGCCTTGCTATAAAATCATGGCAAAGTAGGCAAGAAGCAAGCTAGTAAAATAATTAATGTAACTGGTATGGTCAGAAGAGATTGCTTTAAATATCACACTGTGTTAGAAGAAGCCATATTTCAAATCTGTTTTTAAAGAACAGCTTTTGAACATGGCTAATACTGGAAAAGTACAGTTGGGTCTTTTTCCTCCCAAACTACTCAGGCAGAGAAAAAACATCTCCATTCTAGAAGCAAACCAAAAGCTGAGTAATTAAGGAACACAACTGTCCATGGATGTCAGGCGAGACAACAGCAGCAGTAGAAGAAACCATGTGAATGACTTGAAATCCAGAGGTCTGAACTAGTCACTAAGTTTGATCGTGAGGCACCAGTTGCTGAAAGCAAGACATGGCTCTTAGGAGAAAGCAGGACACCTCTCACTTGGGAAGTCTAGAGACAGTCAGTGCAAAGGCTTTTCTTCAATAGATGAGGGGAAATAAAGTCCGAGCATTTAAAAAAAAGGAAGCAACATTAAGGATTGGAATTACCTGCTATGTTGCTTCATAAGCAAGAAAGTTAATAGTACCAGAGACAGGTGCCAGAACCCTGGATCCCCATGCGGCTCTGAGCACACTTCTCCAGGAATTACAGGTAACTGGCACCACCAAAGCCAACTCCTTAGTTATTTCAGTCGGAGCTATTCTACCTCAAGCTAACTCGCCCATGTTTGCCTTGATAGCATGTCTCCATTTTAATCCAGATTCAGCTTGCAGCACTGTCCAATACCCAACATACAGTGACCTGATAGCAGTACAGCAACCACCACACTGCCACAAAGTCACTCTTCTCAAACCAGCACAAGCTTAGGGAAGGTCCACGCTGCTGCCCAGTATGTGCAGCATCCCAGCCTTATTACACACCAGTCTCCTGCAACCGACACGAGCAGGGTGGGCTGGAAGAGGAGGAAAGGACATTTGCCAGGCGGCAATGCCTTTGAGGGAGGCATTTGTACATCACAGGGAATACATAAGCAAGCTGAAAATGGCAAATTGCAAACCTCCCAAAGAAAAGGCATCTGCATCTCAACGCTTGACTTTAAAGAGGGGTTTTTTTGAGAAAAAGACCCTAGCAAAAGAAGCAGCAGGAGATCCAAACACGCATCTCACCCAGAGCAGAGTGGACTTGTCACACCAGGGGCACAGGAACAGCAGCAAAGCAACACTTCGAACAGCCCTTAACCCATCTGAAACCAGAGAGAAGTCTAGCTTACAGTAGGAACCCTTCCCTGCTTCTGTTTAATGTATTTCCTCTTTGAGATGTTTTGAAAATACTAGAGGAAATTATTTACAGCACCACTGATATGTTAGCCAACGGCTTATACACTTCCATTGACAGTCTTCCAGCAGAGACATCACAAACTGTCCGGAGTCACTGCTACAAGTACAATATATCAAAATTAATCTGGCACCTGTGTAAAATTTGGCAGTCATACCCAATAAACCGTTTCGACAATGATGTAGCAGTGACTGACAACTCGAACGGAGTGAGCTGGGCACAAAGCTCCCCTCCACGCCTCATTACAGTGCCGTGCCAGTCAATATACGCAGCACTACCCGCTATTGCAACTAGGGCCATTACTCAACACAGTAGCCTACAAAGACACCAAATGCTCTCCAGAATCTGAAAGAGCGCGATTTGCCTGTGAAACACCAGCAGAAAACATCACGTTACTAGGAGAGTCCCTAGAATAAAACAGGAGCAGGGCTGTAAGCATCACCAATAGGTTGCACCTTACACAGCAATCAGGGACTAAATATATTAGAGGAGAGCAACTCTGGCAATTTAAATTCATGGAACAAGCACATCCTTAACCAAAGGACCACGATGTAACCATGAAATATCATACAGACATTTCATCGCCATTTTATGTTCTTGACATTGTTGTGTTTCTCAATGCACTGCCTTGCCAGCAATGATTATCAAAAACCTGAGTGCCAGTGGAGAACAAGTTCTGCACCTCGTGCCCCTTCATGGGCATTCTGCAGTCACAAAAATGTGTCCTATCTGGATAACTCATTTGTTCTTTGTTTGTATTGTATGGCATTTAACGAGGTTGAGCATAATCATTTGAAGGCATGCAAATCATTTTTATTTTGTGTATTACCTAGGAAATTAAGTGCTGCCTTCTCCTTTATCTTGTTAGCACAAGTCATTACATCTTTTTCATATGCCAAGATAAATTTAACACATATTCATTGGTTTCTAAGGAAAAAGAAACTGTAGGCATCAAATTATACCTAAAATGCATTTAATTCCCTCTGCTCTTTTAATTGTATGTAAGAGCCTGATTCTACCCTGGTACAAACTTCAGCTTCCCCAAGCTTACTACTAAAGTGTTATTCTCCTCTCAATATCACCCGCTTCCTATTTTATTTTTTGAAAAAGCTAACTACCTTTAAAAGATGCCATCTTTTTTACCAACATACTATTTTCAAATTATAGCTGCATCTCTGTTAGTAAAACCTTATGTGACCACTGAATACAAAATGGGTTTCCTGGCCCAAACTACCTTTTCCTTTCTGACACACTGAGGTCTCTCCTGCTGTAATTTCAATGAAGCTCCTGCTCCTGTGTTCATACTTTGTGGGCACACATCCATCACTGCTCCCCACAAGGAGGGCAGGCAAAGCGTTAATCCTTGCCACTGAGCCAGCAGAGGGAGCACAGAACATATTTAGACCAAGATTCATAATTGATTCTTAAAAAAAAAAAAAAAAAAAAGAAATAAAGAAGTTGGTCAGAGTCATTAAAATCGCTTGGATTTTACGCAACATCTTCAGTTAGACTGCAGAAGAGCAGGGAGTTAAATATGGGGTTAAAGCCCAATAACAGTAGCTCTTCTAGCACCATAAAGTACCAGTGAAACCTTACATAATAATGTATTTTCAATTATTAAGTGAGCAAAATATGTTTTTGTTTTGGAGCCACACTGAACAGCCACAAGGGTATTCTCTTTAAGCACTCAGCAGAGTAATGAATTGATCAGCTGCGAATGCTGGCAGAGGAACAGCGGCTGCCTGCAAGCACCACCTCTTCCAAGCGGCTCCGCTATCTGTCAAGGTCTTGACTTCTGCTAAGTGTCCAGCAGACATCCGCCCCAAAAGTGGATCCCGAGAAACCTGTCTAAAAAAAAGGGCTACCCAAGCCTTCACCAGAATAGGAAAAGAAATCACGTCTTGCTTTGAGTTTTAAGGAAAGCAGGGTGTAAGAAGGAACGAAGGCTCCAATTTTACTTTTCCAATAAAAGCTAAAAAATGAGTAAAAAGAGCAAGCAATTTATTTCTGCACCATGCAAGGTCTGGGTACTCATTAGTGCATATCACTGATACACTGTGATGACCATTTTAGTACCGAGCTTACTTGATTTACTTTGTCTTTCAATAACACAGTATTTCTTTTCACAAAAATGAACATAATGAGAAAAAAATACATACAAAACATGCAAATTAAGAAATTCAGAGATGTAACAGTATGCTGTGGGTTGGTACAAAGAATGAAGCCTCAATTTACTTGACTTAGTCAAGAACATTAGAATATTCTTCCTATTAACTCCACCATCAACATTTTCCTAATGAGCGTGCCCAGACGGAATAACATTTGCTATTGAAGGTACAAAGCAGCAAGTAAAATCCAAGAGGAAAAGGAAGGAAGACGACTTGGAACTGCAAGATGACTGGGAATATTTTGTTATACAAGAGCCTAATACCCAAATTATGGAAACAAAGGTGAAGACACTCCCATAGCATGCCTCTACTAACAGCCACTGGGCCACAGAGCCTTCAGGGAGCATCAGAGGCAATGCAAATGAGTCAGCAAATAAGGTTCACAAGGTCACTTTCACTCGGAGCACCTTTCCCCTGCGTTCGTTACTCTGACACGGGCGATAGCGGCTGAACGCATCCCTTTCTCACAACTCCTGTTGCAGGGGCAGGCACTGCCCAAGACCCAGAGCTGCACTGGCTCAGCCTGCACCAGCAAGCATCCCAGCACAAGCTCCTCCACCTTGCACTGCTCCCAACACATCCTTATGGGTGTCTCCCACACCTTTTTTTTTTTTCCTCCTCCCCTTTTAATTGAATGAGACAGATCCAGTGGTCGTCAAGAAGGGTAGGTCCTCTTAAAGCTCATAGCACAGCATGCTCCATGCAATTTAAAAAAAAAAAAAAAAAAAAGTATTTCTGAGTGCAGGTGAAGCTGTTCCAGAAACTATGTAAAAAGCCAGGAAACCTTTGCAGGAGACACCAGGGCTGAACTCGAGTTTTGGGTTTCTTTTTAAACTACGTTTTATATACACTTTTTGAATGGGCATGTTAGTATCTGATGCAGGGGTCTCCTCTTGTCCCAGTCCAAGATCATGGAGAGAAGAGAGCGGATTTCCTTGTTTCCATCTCCTTGCAGGTATAATGATTTAAGAGCTTTTCTCTCTTTGCTGGCTGAAGACTGGAAAAGTGCAACTTTTCAGGAGAAAAGTCCTCACTCTTCTGGGCGCCGTTTCTGGAGGTAACAAGGCAGTCTCCCCGGTCTGCCCAGTGCTCCTCAGCACATGCCAGGATGGGGGTACAGCCACAGTGCTGCTGTCCTTAAGCATTTCCAAGCAGCAAAGCAGAGCTGGAAGGCTGCTGCCTGCTCTGGCAGCCGGGGAGGTGGCTCACCTGCAGCCACCCAGGGTCCCGCTGGGACACCTACACACAGCACCGGGCACACGCTGTGACCCTCCGCACTGCTCCGGTTTTATTCTTTTTTTTTCCTTCAGTAACTAACTGCCAGAACTAACAAATATTGGTGACTGCAGCCCCATGCACAGCTCAGCCACATCCCCCAGCATGACACTGGGGACATTCTCTCTCAAAACAGAGCATCACCATCAATGTCAGTGTGCTCAAAACCATCACTCCATCATGGCTATCCTAAGGCACTTTCCTTTTGTATTCACCCGAAATAACAAACAGCAGCAACTTTTCTCCTTAAATAGCTCACTCTATTGGCACAGTGTTTAGACACATCTGCTAACACCAGCTAAACGTCCATGTTTTCTTATCCATCAGTATTTCTCCAGAGCACTGGCATAGTAAGGCATTTTGTATAATCCATTCCCCACAGTTATGCCTTTTAGTGATGCATTTTTCCTAATGGCTATTGCCAGAGGCTTTAAAACACCAGGAAACGGTGGACAGCCTTGCCTGGGGTCTCTGAACAGCATGAAAGCTGTGTCCGTATGTAAATTACAGATTTCAGATGTCACTGCTTTAAAAAGAATGGTGCCTCTAATCAAATTAGGTCTGATTCTGGACACCCCAGAGACCCAGAACAAGCAGTACTACTTCACCTCCACGTCTAAAGCTTTTGCAGCATCTATCAACGCAGGAGTAAACAATGAAATAAATCTGTGATGTTCCACACCTAAAGAAAATGTGCCTTTGCATTTCTGACTTTTGCAAACACATTTAGATTAGATGTGACTGTCTCTCAGTGTAGACCTTAAATTCCAAAATGAATAAACAGTACATTATTTTTCACACAATGCTATGTCTATATCCTCTTAAAACATAGCAGAAACAAGCCGATCATAAAATTGGGGATTTTTCCCCCCCTCTGCCTGCATGCACACTGTGTACACATTGCACTTGCTGAAGGTGTCATTCCTTCATGCACTTAACAGCTCCTGTGATCTACTTTGCTGTGAAAAATCCTAAACTGTGCTCAAGTCTCTTTCATACTACAGAAGATTATTAAATATGGTTTCCACCACAGGGCACCTGATGGGTTTCCACATCTCTACAGTGCTCGATTACATGGAGAAAAGTAAAATGGTTGGACATATGGAAACTAAACTTAAGGATACCAAAACACAGACTCTGTGGCAGCCTTCCATCTTGCTACATTACCTCCACCATATTTGTCAGCCAGCCTGAAGATGCTGAAGCTCAGACTCTCCCAGTCACCACAAAAAGCTTGTCTACGTGCTCTAGTGCTTCTTACCATCATTCTAAGTTTGTCAAAGTTCAAATGGAAGTAACTTTATATAAAAAATATTAATCATTTTTCTGGTAAATACTTCAGTATTTCTTCACCTTTCTGCATTAAGTTTAAATCAAAAGCCTCCAGAAATCACGCAACCACCTGGTAAGAGGCAGGCTCATAGCAACACTAATGAATGGCTTACTAACAGTAACAAAAACACAAACCTCCCAAAATGCAGCTTCATGGACAGCCCAGCATGCTATCAGACCTCACTGGTCAAGGCAACAGAATTTAAAAACACCTCAAAAGACTTTTTTCTCCAGTGAGGTAAGACATTATACGTTAAAAATGTTACAAGTGTGCTAGTAGACTCATCATCACAGCCAGAGATAGTTGGATTAATATAAAAGCTGCATAATTAATTTCCTCTATCAATTTTGTTCTGCGATGATCTCATCTAATGATGTAAGCACTATCTTTTTTGACTGATGGTCTATGAGTTGATGATGCATTGTCACCTGCTGTCCTACCGTTTGGCCACACAGCACACATGTTCCAAGCTAAACGGAAGAGAGTCTCTTTTTAATGGCAAGAGGTTTGAACTCAGAAACCGGCCAGTGTAACCAAAATTATCCATAAATCCATACCATCCATTAACCTCAGACCCCTCTGCGTACCACCCTTCATAGGCAGGCTCTGCTATGCACATCTCTGCACATACCGACCGATGCAAGAAACCACCTCTCTGTGGCTCTGCTCTTACACAGAAGAAGAAAGTCTGGTTGTGTCCAAAAATTGCAGCCATTAGAGCCCTGTGCGGGGAGCAGCTCTCCCTCCCCGGCACTGGCATGTTTTTCATTTCCTAATATCTCCGTGTAACTAAATGCCTAATGAATTTCCTGTGTGAGCCTTGCGCAGCTCCAAGCTGCCCCCAAACCAGCCTTAACCCTCCTCCTCTCCCCACCCAGATGCTCCCAGCCAGAGCCAAACAAACAGTATCAAAAGGCTTGGCCAAGATTTCTGCCAAACACTGGCCATTAGGAAAAACACATCATTCCCTGTAATTATGGAGAAAACACCTTACAGAGGATCAGGTCATGACATCGGGCAGGGAAGCAGTACCCAGCAAGGCTGATGGATGTAAGGGGAGAGTTGACTCTGCAGGAGAAGGATGCATCGTTGAGATACCTATGTTTTGTCTTCTTGCTATCATGGAACAGGACAGAGCTCTCTTTTGGAGAGCACTCTTCCTCCTACCACCCTCTTCCCCGCAAGGAAAGGCTATGGCAAAGCCACCCTCTCCAGAGGTGTGATGTGAGCCAACCCAAATGCCAGGACAAGATGGGGCTGCCCAGCTGCGCTCCTCTCTCCAGCCCATGAGGCATGTCGTACCAGCATAGCCTTTCCTTCTGGATAAGGAACTACAGATCTTCAAGTTACTGATTTGACTTTTAGGGATGATAGCAAATGCAGGTTTAGAGCTCAGCATACTAAGTTTTACGAGGCTTAACATTACAGCATGCAGCAAATTAACCAGGGGGCGGGTCAGCTTGAGGAGAACTTAAAAGAAATTTCACTTTTACAAACTGTGTTTCTTCAAAGCTTACAGAAGTTAAAAGGTGTGTGAGGACCAGGAATCAGCATTTAAGCTGTAAAACTGGCAGCACAGTCTCAGAGACCAGAGCAGATCGCTCCCCACAAAGTGCACAGGAATTTCATCTCAAATCTCGCCCAAGACAATGAAATCCGGCACACGCTCTACGATGCAAATTTCTTTCCCTCCCAACCATAAGCCTCAAAAAACCATTCCCCGTGCCATCCTGTTTTATATAATGTACACCTGTTCTACAAGCAAATGGAGGATTATCTTTGCTACCTCAACTCTGCACTGAATTTTATTGAGTAATGTTTTTAAAAGTTCCTGCTAGAAGGCTGATGTTCATTCAGACAGTGTAAACTGCATCTGACATGTTGGCATTGGCGTGCAAAGCAACTCGAGCAAAAATCCGCCACTGCCCAGAGCTGTATTACATGGAGGCTGGGGTCTCATACATCTTCATAACTATATGGGTGACAACAGGATAGCTGGATTCGCCAGGCAGTGCAGAGGTAAGCTGGAGACACCATCGGCTCAGGATAATTCCTCCAGTTTCCTCACGCACAAAGCTCCAGGAAAGAAAAAAGGAAAATGTGAAAACAGATTTCTAGCAAGGAAGCAGATTATTTTGCATTGTGGAAACCGCAGCACATCTCGTGTCCTTTAGCAGCGGCAGCACTAGCACTTTAGCAGAAGCGGCTCTTTCTACCATCAATAAGCATTCATCCAAAATTGTAACTGAAACTGTGCCTGTGTAAATTTCATTATTCTACTCCATGCCAGAGGTTCCTTCTTAGATGCATATTATAATCTTATAAATAAGCTTTCTTGACTGAACTGTTTACCCACTGTTTTCCTTACTATCAGTCAACACTTACATACACGCAAAATAAAGGTACAGGAAGAGTGCAGACAAATATTTGACGTGAACAGATTGGCCCCACTTTGCTCAGCTCACAGTATACCTAGCAAACAGCTAGAACATACAGAACTCAAAAGAAGAATTAATCCCCAAATACCAGATTAACAACACACTTCCCTCAGATCATCACTTTTATTTTAGCACGTGGCAAATTTATAACTAAATTTAGCTCCCTTTCACATTAAATTCTTTGTAGATACCACCTAGAACATTACCTAGAGAAACAGACTACTGCTTGGACAGTCTCAGAAGACCAACGCCATAAGCTGCATTTCCTTGGTTTCACCTACAGAGAATAGTTTGGGCATGCAAAGTAACGTCAGTGGTTCTTGAAACACCTGCACGCTCCCTGGCTAAAAAGCTTTGAAGCATGTGCTGCATCATTAAGGCAAGTCCTGGTTCAGAAAGTTAAAAATGTTCTTGCTCTACCCTGTACATCACAGTGCAACTGCAGAAAAGGAAAGCATGGGTCAATTAGCTTGTATGTCAACCCCTGTCCTATTACACCTCACTATCCCTTGAGGGATGGCATATCTGCACAGCTTCACCATGGACAAGGGGTTATGAAAGTCAGATGAGTAAAGGTACACTGCAAGGCTTAGTCAACACATGCAAGCAATCAATATATGAAATTACAAGGCAAGGTTCCAATTGGATTGCATACACTAGCAAAGACTTTTACCTCCAAATCAGCAAGCTCCAGTATTTGTGGGTGGCTGTAAGTTAGCTATCCAGGTATCTACTTTCCCCAAGCAGCTATCTGGAAACTGCTGATGGACAAAATCCAAAATACCACTGCAAACGGGGAGTTTCTTGCATAGCAGCTGCCAGAGCAAGTTGCAGAGTAAATCCCAGCTCTTGAGGATTTTTAGCAGCGGAAATTCAACATTCTACCGGGACAGCCGAAGATCCTCTTGGTAAACACTACAAACTCTCACCTTAATTTTGGTATAGGAGACTTGCAGTACCAGGGCACTACAGGTGTAATCAGTCAGCAACCCAGTTGTTTTAACTATAGAAAAAAATTAAATTAAGGCTGTGAGTGGAATTACATTAAGAAAACAAAATAACTAGCTTCACAGCAACCTTTTACGCAATGGTATTTTGAATAAAGAAAGGTCCTTTGAATGTACTTAGAAGAACACAATTTTTTTCATATGGAAGTAGATCAACACATCCGCACGCTGTGACTTTATCAAAATGTCACCATTACAAATCTCAGCAATGACTAACAACCAAGTCCAATTCAAGACACAATAACTACTAATTTTGCATTTACACATAAGCTCCATGCGACTGAGACAGATAATGGCTAGCAAAAGAGCTGGCAAGAGTTTTTTTCTACCCTTTTCTTCCATCTGTGGGAAGTCCTTTTGCAATATAAGGCACAGATCATCATCTGTGTGTATCAAGGAAGCACAGAGAAGGAAACACTCAGCTGAAGGTGTAACAGTAAAGATAGCAGAACAGATGTCTAAGCTCTCTACCCAAATATCCCAATAAAAATCCTTTCTCAGGTCTTTCATTTAGACAAAGGACATGCTCTCCAGACACCGCCGCTAGCTCAGTCTTTCTAAATGACTGCACAAACAGCTCCACTTCTGAAGTAAGGAGTATCAAATGCATTTTCTTCAATCAGGTGATTTGCTCTGCTAAAACGTTTTCAGGACTGGCTTCCTTTAAATACCAAAAAAAATGTGGTCTTCTCAACAATCAAACTACAATAAACTGCTTGGTAGAAAACATATCCTCTCAAATTTGTCTTACGTATTATTTAATATACCATTTTGAAGGAAAAGAGTTCTGAGTGATAAACAGAGTGCTTACCCGATTCACTAAAAGTTGACAAATTCTAGCACCTGCATATCATTTCTTATATGCAGTATTAACACCATGCCTTGATTAAAGGGCAGAATAAGGAAGACATCTTCAGCAAACATTCTGATATTATTTTAACATTAATATCTAATCAAAAAGGTTTTATCCATAAATAACCATATACATACACAGCACATTATCTAATACGTGTGTTTTGAAATATATCAAGGCTAAACCATTGCTCAAGATAATGATGCAAAGTGTTGACTTAAAGTGTGCATTATTTACAAAGAACAAGCACCAGCTTCAGAATCCCAAGCTCAATTTTCGCTAGATACAATCTAAATTGCATTAAAAGCACACATATTGTGCTAACAAATAAAACAATTCTTTTTAACCTGCTTTTTTTATATATCTATAAAATACATTCATGTAAAAAAGTATATTCTGCTGATGAGATAGTAAAAATAAATAAATCCAGAATGCATTTGAATGAATTTTCAATATGAAGTATATAAAATTATGCTGCCTCTACATCTTAGAGGAAGAAGGAAAAAACATAACACCAATGAATTAGATATTGCATGGAATTTATTTTTTCCTAAAGAGAAGTAGATTTCACAATAAACCATTCTCTTCTTAATCCTGCACTGCTGTCTGGCAACTCTAATTTGGTATGAAGTTTGCAAGAAAAGTCTGTTTTTTCTTAAAAAAATGTTTTACAGGAAGGAATCCTGTTAACACATCAGTCATCCTTGTAGCAAAGGATACATTATTAACCAAAAAAGTACAAATAGCAGCATAAGGTTCAAACCTCCAGATCACATGAACTCATCATCCTTTCACCTGCTTTAGATCAAACTGTAATCCAAACTAATTAAAAACTAAACCCAGGGCTGAGAAGAGAGTTTTTGTTTTGAAGAGAGCTGAGACTCTTTGTTAACCTCTTCTCTTCTATCAACTTTTCACAACATAAAATTATTCATGTGCAACTGAAAGCCCCTTGCACTCACATACAGTCGGGCACTGCGGCCTTAACGAGAAAGTGATTTTCTTGCTTTAGTAAAAGGTTGCAGGTACACATTACACCATTACCCACATCCGTAGAAGCCATGGACTGATGGACGCCCCACCTGTGATCTCACACTAGTGACTTTATTTCCAATGAAATGCAGAAATACACAATCCAGAACTATTCCACATGCATCAGCTTCATGGGAAGACCAGCTGAACCCGGAGCATCAGTATACCCAAGCTCCAGCGGATGCATCACGCTGGCAGGCTGGAGCACCTAGCAGCGCCGGGCTCACATGCCACTGCCCAGCTGTTTCGGAGGAGCAATGCAAACACCCCAGCAATGGATCCGGAGTGAGCCTCTGCTCCCGTGCACCCACTTTTCATCCAGCTCCACCCCCCTCCGCCACCTCTTACCAGCACGTCCATCAACCTATGGCTCATGTAAATCGTAACTAAATTGGTCTCCGAATTGGTAAGTCAGCACAATCCTCTTCTACGGGTACGCACAAAATTGCTTTACAAACAGCTAAAATGAATTTAGAATAATTCCATTACCCTAATACCACACATATCACAACAGTATGCGTGGGGCTTCACAACCCTAAGAAACAGCAAAAATAAAAATCAGGCTTTCACAAAAACATTTCTAACCTCAAGGTACTTTTACACTCAGAAATTTGTTCTCCTCTTCTAAACAATATTTACAGATACAAAACGCCATCTCAAACACGGGGCATGAATCCTGTAGCATAAATCTGTATTCTAGTCTCATGCAGTGAGTAAATCAGCATTCAAGCAGCTACGTTAGCAATAGCATATGAAAATGAACTACATTCTAGGTATCTGTTGTATTTTGCAGTCTGAATGTCAATAAAGGATTTGGATTCATTCAGAGCCAACAGACCATCCAGACTGGTTGGGCACAAGTTGGGGTTTTTCCCCTCCTGGAAAAAGCCAGAAACCTATGGTTTAGAATTCGAAGTATTAGATAATTCTCAGTTACTGGAAGTTTAAAAAGGTTTTACTTTGAGATTAGAATTAACTAGCTTAATGATCACCTACAATGCTCAGATTTATTTCAGCTAAGAATTACCCTTCTCCACCTGCCACTGCTATCATGGCTCAACAACCAGTCCCAAGCTGCTATTAAACGATTTATTTGGAGAGACTAACACTAATGGGATGAAATTTAATATTTTATTTAATATATAGAAGGCCCACTTCCAAAAAAGTGAAAGCACCAAGTTAACAGTGCAGTCTAACTAGCTCAGCAAGCCCAGGGAGCACAGCAAGACCTATAGCAATACCTCCCTTCACCCTTGCTCAACTCCTCATACTTCCTTACACTGTAGGATCAGTCAGTCTCAGCATCCAGTGAACTAGTAGCTTAACCAGAACACCACAATTCCTTTACATTTAATTTAGAATAGCCATGCTGCAAGTTTCTTTGTGCTTAGGAAGTTTTCTTCTTGCAACATCTTGAAAAATTAGCCCTTCCTCCCAAAAGGACAACTGATCAAGAAATGACCAGCAGGATCGCAAAAGTTTGTGGATTTAGGGTTATGAAATACACAGTTTCTTAAAGAAAGAGCCGATAAAACACAGACCAGGTCTGCAAGCAAAAAAAACCCAAACCCTCTCCTCTTCAGCAATACCTTGCCTGAAAAAACAGTTAAGAATAAGATACCACAAGAGTATAATTTTGCACCATCCACATTGTGTGCTGTGCAGGAGTCATAGGAGTTGCCCACCCTCTCCCTCCCCCTAGATAACTAACTCAGCAAACATTTCACTGGGGTATTTGGAAAGCAAAGTGCATTAAAACAGTCTTAAATTTATCCATTTCACAGAATCTGCTGAAAACACAGGATTAATCCACTGGCTAGGTGGCACGACTGTCTGGATTGCTCCTTCAGCTGGTGACCTCCCTGCCTCCGCTTTGGCAGGCTGCTCCAGGTCTCTGCAAGTAAGGGTGCAGCTCACACGACAACTGAACTAACCCACTGCATCACTGCCAACAAGCACTATCTCATTTCTCACTTCCAATTGCACTGGTCCCTCTTTTATTCCAGCACCAACAACATTCCTGTTTAGCTGGTGCAAAGAGCTAAAAGCTCCTCTGGCTTTCGTTGCCAGCCCTAAACTGGCAGAGCTGCTAATTAGGCACTGGGAGTGACTCACCACCACCAAACCAAGCACACACCAGTACCAGCACAAGAGAAGCAGGGGCTGGCAGCAAGCACAAGACCTCCACCAGCATCAGCATCTACAGCCTTTGCATTGCCTTGGCTATACCATTGAAAACAAACAGATCAAAGCAATGAGGTGGGACAATGAAGGGTTGAATCAGAAACACCACTGGAAGGACACAAGGGAAAGGGGGGGGGAATACTTTAATAAACCTTTCAACTTCAGGAAGTCCAAAGCATGCTGGGATAAAACTGGTAACTACAAATTTTAAGGTGAAAAGCTGCTAAAACCACAGCATCTTTGATCTACTAAGTTCCTTAAAAGATTGCATCAACCGCTAATTACCTCCTGTAAACGTTTTCTATATTCTCTCTGCAAATTGTGTTGCTTCAACTATCAATTTTGGCTTTTCCTGTAGCTTTCTTCTTTCCTTTTTTTCCAAATTGATATCTTTCTCTTATTTAAGTATTTCTAAGCAACAGCAATGTCACCTTTTCCCTTCTCTTCAATAAACAGTTTGAGCTTTAAATCACTCACTGAAGTGTCTCCCAAACTTGACTCACTCTTGAAGATTTTATTGAAAACACTCAAAATACTGAACGTTTTTAGAAACATGAACATTAAAACAGGACACAAACATTCCTATAGCAACCACATTGCTACCAAATACCAAAACAGCATCACCTCAGTATGTTCAGGCAATATTTTCCCCAACTATAAAACTCAAGAACTTTTTAAGTCTTTTAACCACAGAATCAGTGACAAATGCCTCAAAAATCAGACAAAGTCACATCCTCTTAGACTAACACTAGATAGAATTCAAAGTGGGGTAGAAGTGGCAGACAAAGAACAGTGACATGTAAAACAACATGAAAAACTTTGGATTCATGTGTCTGAGGGATAAGTCCCAATTAAACAAAGAACTTCAAGAAAAGTTTCCAGCTCTCCACTTTTGCTTTTATCACCCTAGCACTCTCTATTCTAATCAGCCTTTTCGCTCCTCCTTATACCCAAAATAAACCAAAAGAAAAGTCAAAGTAATAACATCAAATAAAACATATGAGGGTTTTTTGCTGCCTCTACTACAAGTAAACACCAGAGATGCCATTTATGAAAGTATAAAGCAACCCAAGGATGGTAAAGGAAAAATATAAAATATGCATTTACGCATAAATATTTTACATGGGTGAGATAAGGCCTTTATAGTCAAACTGGGGGCGTTTTCAGGCACAATTTATTACATTTCATGCAACTTGCAGAAGGTTTTCTATTTCATATAAATCCCTGAAGTACCATCTTTATGAATGCAAGCAAAACACGTCCCTTCATGCCCATTTTATTTGCCTTAAATTCTGGTTTTGGACAGTTTCAAGTCAAAATCAATGTTACACTTAATATACTCTACAAAAACAAACAGATTTTTCTTCCTGACTGCTAATAGTAACTTTTATAAACTTTAAAACACAGTGTTTGGTTTAATGAAGTCCTAGTGATTGATTTTCATAATTGAAGCTGACAAGGCTCAAGGATGACTCCACTGCTGGAGGTTTCAGCAGAGATCCTCACCCCTCTGCTGACCAGGTGCAGGCCAGTACAAGCCTTCTCCGTAAATTACACAAAACAGGAATATCCATATTTCCTAAAAGCTCTTCCTCCAAGAGGACCGCCACTGCAGCACCTGCCATTATTTCCCCCTTAACGGTGTTCTGGGAGATTTGTAGAAAGCGTCTTCTTGAGTCCACAGTGACTAAGCAGAACTAAGCTAACGACCAGGCTTTTCCACCACCGTAAACCTGTCCTTTCCTCTCCTTGCCTTAGCTTCTTTGATGGAAGCCGAGCAGCAGTTCAGCCTCCTGCCACTGAGCTCTCAGCATGCTGCCTGCTGGTAATGATGCAACAAGGGTGACGGGCATCTGTCCCGTTCTGGTGGCAGCAAATATCCTTCCAGCAGCAAAGAACAACGTGCCCTGCATTGCAAATTTGTACTATGAGCATTTACAAATCTGCCAGAGGAACGCGATACTGGGTCACAAAGCAGGTCACCTGAAAACTCAGCATTATGCAAAACATGAGCCGCAAGCCTTCAAAAGTCATCCAAATTACTTTACTTTTACATAGGAACAATTCTCCCAGGGAGAAAAAAAAAATCACCTTGTTAAAATAATGCAGGCTACTTAAAAACTATTTAATCTGGTTTAGGTCCACTAAAGGAAGTTACAGCCTTCCTCTTAATACAGCATATCTGTCAGCCACAAACACCTCAGTGCAGGAAAATCTTTTTTTTATTTACAGCATCCAAAGGACAAATATCCAACTATAACATACTGAGCATCCCACCTGGAAATTTCAGGTGTCTCTGAAGCCTACACATATTTTCGTAGCTTTGTTTTAGAGCATGGGCTGAGCTGAGAAGAGATCACCAAGCTGCAGCAGTGCTGGCAGGCATGTGCTTTATATCTGGCTGCAAACACAAGGAATATCTGCAGTTACTGGCCACATAGGCAGGACTCGGATATTTATGCAGCTGCATCACAGAGAAGTTTGAGCTGAGACAGGCAATGCAAAGAGGAGAACGCTTGAGTTGTGTCAACACATCCATTCACACCATGGCAAACACCACACGCAGCCCCGCACTGCTGCAAAGCAGAGACATCTGCTCCTGCAAGGTGCCCACCAGCACAGCCGGCAGCAGCCGTGCGCTGCCGTCCTCCCCTCCGGCGGCTCCCAAATATGCATCCCAGACCCGGTGCCGGCACTGCCTGATGGGATGGTGTGGGGTTTGTTTGCTTGTTTAACAGAGGGCAGGTTGTCTTTCTTCTTTTGCTAAAGCCTCTATCATCCATTCACGTGCAGAGCAAGGTTAATGATGATGAATAAGATCCTTTCCAAAATGTTTGTGCCAGGCACAAAGCAGGAAAACATCACTTCACTACATCAGCGGTGGGATCTTACCAAAAACTCTTCCCCAGATGCACAGATCTGCACCTGTGGGAGGGTTTTGGTGAAACACCACTGCCACCTTCTCAGGACCAACTGCAGGGAGCACAGAGGCGTTCAGGACCTCCTTTACTCCTCCCTACCCTGCTATACAGCCCAGGGTAGACCTACGACAGACACATTCCTTCAACAGCCCAGCTGGCCACCAAGTCCAACAGCCACAATGCAGACTCCTCTGGAGGACACATGGGAAAGCTACTTTGAATGACTTCTGACAATGCTGACACACTTCCTTACATGTTTTAAAATACCTAAAGCACAAAGAAAAAAAGTCACGCTTAATTGAAGCGTTCTTTAGCAGTGCTGTTCTACACAGGTTGAGAAATCCTCTTGCACTGTATCAAAGAGCTGTATCTCCTACTATTTGTGTCACCTAATATCCATACAGTGTTTTTCAATTGCAGTTCATTATATAAAGATAACTACTAATTTGTCAGCAGTGCAGCTATTTTAAGATATTGACAAGAAAGGCTTCCTTTGCAAGCAAGGAAGTTTTACTTTACAAGTATCAATACCGTTTCAAGCTCTTCTGTGATAGTCAAAAGTGACCCCAAAAATGTGCATCCTAACCCAGTTCGCTAAACTCCGTGGAACATGCTGAAATCCACAGCTGTTTATAGCTGCAGCATTATGCATTTGACAGTTTTATTTGTGTAACAGTTTATGCTTTCATTATGTTCTGTCACTTGCTACACGGAATTTGTGTTTAAGAGGATTCCACTGTATCATATCTAAGAGGTTTACAACAAAGTCCAAATAGCTGAACTCACAGATACACTGTGTCACTAGATTTAAGGGTTCACAGTAACTTCTTGTAGCCTTATTACAACATTAGCCATCTTTTCGTGAGCAGATTCATCCACAAACAATACACAATGCTACAGAAAAATTAGGTTCAGGATTGATTAAATGAAAAATCAATACATAGTATTATTACACCTGTTTTCCCATCATTCCATCACACATAAAAACCATAAGAAACAACCAGTTTTCACAAGTTTATTCTCAACTCTTAAAAAAAGAGCACAGAAGCACGTTTCCTTCCAAGCCTACCAGTTAATTAACTGCACCAGGAGCTGAACAAGTGGCAGAACTACAGCTTTCAGTAAAAGCACATAAACAACTAGTGACTGAGATGCCAAGAAGTAACTGGAGTAAACAAGAATCACAACACACACAGGATCTCCCGCACACATCATCATGGGTTTTTTTTTTTAAAAAAAAAAGGGGGGGGGGGGCAGGCAGGGAGAAGGAGAGAAAGTAGGCTAAACATGGAACATGTTAAGGGCAGCAAGGCCAACAGGCTATGGCAAACCTCTGCTACATATAGCAAACCTACATTTGCCTGCCTACGGCCAGGTAATCCTTTTCACCATTCTGCATAGATCCTCCTCACGAGGCTTCTACCTCCGACCCAGCAGCTGGGGTGAACCCCCATCTTCAGCAGTACATAGACAGAGTGGTTACATTCAATCACCTTTGCTCAGTCATCCTGACTACAAATATCCCTTCCTTGGGAAAGGGTATTTATGGCCCCCAACTTATTTTTCTTTTACTCCAATTCACTTTATCATTCCTCCTGCTGCTAAATTAAATAGCTGTCCACCAGAAATTCCCCATTCATGCAGGCACTTGTATGCTGGCAGTAATTAAGTCATCTCTGAACCTTCTTGGAAATAAGCCACCAACAGCGAGTACAGAAGCTCAGGTAAGACAGGCTCTATAGACCCCATGTCATACCGTGCCTTTTTTAAACCCTTTCATATTTTTAACACATTTTCTAAGAATAAGTATGAGGAATGTACAGCATTAAAAGAATACACGCTTACATCAGCTCCCTTCCAGGTAACACCGTCACCTCTTTCTGCCTGCAGCATCACCCTATCTTACAGCGCACACTGGAGATCGGCAATCACAGCCATCAAGTTGAAGACACAGGCTCAGCCGACGGCCCGCCATACGTCCTGCTCCAGTGGAGTAACTGCTCTGCGTTACACTGCTCCCCAGGCTGTAATTGTGCTCTGCTCTCTGCAAATCTACTTGACAGAAAGCTTCTCTTAACTACAGATGATTTCAGTAATGAGTTATTTCAGCTCATGTAACTGTGGTCTGTGGTGGAAAAGTCAAGCCAAGCTATGTCACAGCTTGTGTTAATTTCCACTAATGAGAATCCCAACAGTTGCAACAAATGGATCCATCCACAAACTGAGAAACTAAATATTTGGAATTACTTCCATGAAAACAATCTCCAAACCATGGAGGAAAGAAAGTCTGCAATCCACAAAGTAAAGACTGTCCTCCAGCAGAGACATGTTTCACACATGAAGAACAGGGAAACACATCAGCAGCACAACTTGCATCAAAATATCAGACAAGTAGTGGAAGCTGAAGTTTTAAAAGCAGCACCTTGTGCACTGCAGAGATGCCTGGAGAAATAAGGAAAGCTCTTCTGTTTAACTAGGAAGGACCAGTCAGTCTCTACCTTGATGGGATCCCACCATAAAGCATAAAATAAATGCTAGACATTATGTTCTGGGCTTAACAAGAGTGAACTCTCCAGGGATCTACCTAGGGGAAAGGAGAGGTAGTGACTCGTGTCTCCAGCCACTGAGTCTTTTATTTTCCCTTCACCTACGCAGCTCCTCACTGGCTTCAGCTGGGACACAGGGTGCTGGCGCATGTTTCCTGCTCAGCAGGCAGCATGGCTGCTGGGGAGTTTGGTGCTAAAGCCAGAGTCCCGGATCAGAGCAAGCTGCACGAATGCCACCCCCACAGAAGTACCCATCTATTTTACCTCTTCACCTTCTCCACTTTGTCATCCGCTGTCTCACCATGAGGGAAGACCAGCTGAACTGGGAGCCTACACCTAGAAGTCGCAGCAGATTGTGAAATGACAGTGCTCTCCGCTCCAGCTGTGAGGTACAACACTGCTAGGACCAAGGACGCTAATGCGAACCTGGAGAAACCAAAGTTCACCCATGATTTGTTGCCTGCTCAAGTGTGACCATAAAATGAAACCCTCACACATCAGAAGGCTGACCTCATTGTGCACTGTGTTGGATTAAACGGGTATGAGGTTCAAGGCAACGTAAGTAAAACCCATTCCACAGAGGTGCGGGATATAAGCTAAATATAGACTACAGAGAAAGTGCTGAGTTTTTTATGGCATCTCTGTCCAAGGAGTAAATAGTTACAGTATGCTAGCTGGCACTCGTGATCTTCACTAGTGAACTTTTATCCACTTTAACTGATAGAAGTCACATTACAAAACAAAATACTCCTAGAAAAGGTGTGGATCTGTAAAAGCCAGCCACTTAAGTTGTTATTAAGTATTCATAAGGCAAGATGCAGTGAATGAGGCTGTTCACGTACTCCAAATGTGCAATGTGTATGGTAATTGGGATTTGGCACACTAAAAATGAGGTTCCAAGCAAATTTTTGCACTTTTGAAAATTCCTTCCTCACTACTTCCACAGAAACTGCGTATATTAAACTTTAAGTCTTATGATGCAGAAAGAGCAATAAAGCCCTTCACAGCTAGCAACTGAATTTGCAGAGCAGTATATCTGATCTAACCCTGATGTCAAAGGCTCAAGCCTTTCAAAGCACATTCTATTCAGACTGAAGCTTTCCAGTATTACTTTTATTTCTTTAATTTGCTCTATTCCTTTAAATTTAAGCAAAGTTAGATTTGATGATTTAGGAAAAAAGTTCAGGGTGAAGACTGAAAAAAATCTTAACAATTTTGTCCTGGTTCTTTCCTGACATGTGGGTAGGAATCTCTATGACAAGCTTAACTGCATTACTGATGCTTGATTTAGCTGTCAGAAGCCTGGTATTTCTTCCTCCTGCATACTTTTTGTAGCATAATCATCTAAAGAGCCTTTTAAATATTCACCTATTGATCTGCTCCATTTACTTACTTCATTAACGACATCCTATCACTTTTTCACTTTTACAAGTAAATAGGCATCTGGCATTTTAAAACACCAGTCCCACATTTCCTGGAGAACACAGTCTAATTCAGGAGTTTTGCTGAGCCCTTTTAGAGTGTTTCTTTTGCATTCAAGAGTTACAGCTGCCTTATATCAATCCCAAAACTGGGTCATCCAAAAGCATTTATGAAGCATTTAGCAAGCACTAGCAAGCAGAATTACATCCAACCCATGCTGTTTCATGAGTAATTGAAACAGCCAGGTAGCTTAAACATATAACATTTCATCAAACTGTTGTTGGAAAGACGTTAATACTGATTTTTCCCTCAGTAGCCATGTCATTTCTTCCCCTTTACTTCATCTTCATAAATCCACTAAAGTCTAAATGCAGAAGAGTGGATTTAATCAGGTAGCCAGTGATGTACAATTAACTTACTTTTCTCTGTGTCAGTTCATGATTTAGTGACATGATGCTTTGAGTGACAGAAGTAGAAAAGAGAAAAGAGGGGGTAGGGGAGGAAGAAACTAAAGAGTTGTTTTGTTTTAAATAAAGACAAAAAAATTCTCACCACAGCAATAAATACAGCTCCTGAAGTTCCAGTTTCTAAAACTGTTTTCACAATTCTTTCTACAATACAAATCACTACCATGCTGTTACACAGACTTGTTTATGGCACTTCCAAAGGCTGATACAAATGAACATGAGAAATGCATTCAATAACCCCTTCTATCACAGTTACGCTGCAGAATAGCTGATCTCTTCATGCTTCTCACTGAAACATTTGCTGTCATTAGACATCAGTCCAAGTTGGGCATCCCCTCCAGTAATGCCAAGACTTCTCCAGCTTATCCTCCTCTTCCAAACACTTCTAGTTGGTTTCAACACAAGGTTTAAATTTTAGATTTGGATTTATAGAGCTTCAATTAAAAAGGCACAAAGCATACACTTGAAAGATTTAGGAAAGGTGACATTTGCCTCTTGCAAAATTCTGCTTAATACAACATGATGGCAGCTACTGCCATCAACAGAAATCTGGGAGTTATCATGCACCTTTCCTTGACATTTGAGAGTCACCTGGTGGTTAATGATAAAATGCTGATTCATGACCTGTAGCGTCTTCTTTGTTGGAGGGCAAAACTCCCTGTAGGCAGACATTGAGACAGCACAGCATACTTGCAATTTTCTGTAGTCTCTTGAGAAAGCATATTCTAGAAGTTGCAAAGGCAAATCTGCATAAGGTTGGCACTCTCATATGCAATTTTCATTTAAACTAAGATTATAGAAGAGAATAAAATGCCATTTTAAAAGCTTGCTGTTTTCTCTAACAAAATGGATGCTGCTTTATTATAGAAACTACAGTTTCTGTGTGGTTTGAAGAAGAAAACTAAGCACAAATGCCTGTTGATTCTCCCATCACTTCTGATGCCATACTGAGAAAAGTGAGTTATTGATAGAACAGGATTTAGAGCAAGATTTGCACCACTGGAAAATTTTACTATGCTTCTGAGCAAACAATTGTCTTCTCATTGTAATAAAAAGCTTTCAGGTGTGAATGTTTAAAAGGATGCTGTGAAACAAGTTGTATAATTGTTAAGTATTTCCAGAAAAAAAACCAAACCACCCAAAAATATTAAATCCTCTCTTTGCAAACTGAACACACAATCTGAGTGAAATTCTCCATGGTAGTGATTTTGTAATTCAGTAAAAAGGACCATCTAAATCTATAGGAATATCCTTTTCTTCTGGAGGAAAAAAGTCTGCTACTTGTAAAAGTTATCGATTTGATGCAGCCTACCTAAACTACACAATTAAAGTAAAATGCCTCTTAAACAGAGATAAAAGAATGCAAGTGGCCTTTGTCAACTTTAAGCCAACTCAGATGGTGAAGCTCAGTTGAATTTTTCAGCATTGCCATTTTGTAGGTCAGTGCTGTGACCAGACTGAGCTCCACTTTTCATGCCATGTCAGAGCTTAGTTATTAAGGAATAACTTGCACTTAATAATACTAACAGCTACACTGTAATATTAAATCTCCCATAGAATCACGTAAATGGCTATTTGCTGATTCCCGTTTCAATAAATCAGTTTCTATGTGGTCTGCACACTGACATACAACTAAGGTCTAGGTTGAGATATGTTTAAGTTTTTGTGTCTCAAAGTGCCTTCTCTAATACTCACCAGAACACTGCCCCATTACATCTGTATAGGCTTCAAGAAGCACGTGGCTACACAAAACAGAGCATGCACTAGCTCAGTCCTTGCTGGAGACTGGCAACGCAGCTGCAGAAGACCCTAGCCACATCCCACACACCCATTACTCCTTTTCTCCCACTGATGCATCCGCCTGACTGTGCACTTTATCCAGATCAACTGAATTGCCTTGTGATCTAGTAGATCCTTTCCCCATTTCTTCCCCCACCTCTCAGAAACCCCAGTGGACACCAGGAATAAAGATGCTTCCCTCCCTGTTACTTCTATTCCCAAGGTCTGCAGCTCCAGGTGGACCCAGGAGCAGGGCAGAGAAGGCAACCTGAGCTGAACACAGGTGGGAGGGCAGACAATGCTGACAGAAGACAGGATGGGGCTAACAGCAGGAAAGAATTGAAAAAATGTGTTAAGGGCCAAGTGACTAAAAACTCTAAAAACAAATTCATGATTGATGAATCTCAATACCCCTCAGCTGCTCAAACAGCCAAGAACCACACTGGCCAAAGTGGGACATGATTTACTGTCACCTGATATTCTGAATAGAAAGTTAACATTACGAAATACCAGGAGAGCACGCGTTATTTGGATTACAAACTCACTAAGAGACCTTAAAATGCAGCTGTAGTAAATTGGGAAACACCAGGAAGAGCAATGTTTCTGTTTATCAAAAAGTCAGCAAAGGTGAGTCGGTTACAATATCCAAGCAGCAAGAGGTATGAGTGGACCAGGTAGAAGAGAAAACTTTAAGCAGAGACGATAACTAGATGCTGAAGCTAGTCCAGCTGAAAATGGAAAAAAAAAAGTTTGCCTTTCTAAGGCTCTCAGTGGAAGATTAACCAATAGAGCAGGAAATTCCTCCTCTCTACACCTTCACCTTGAGCTAGATGTCTTTTAGGGAATTGTGCATTAACAAAATCAGAGTTAACGCCTTGGGCTAGATGAAAGGTATTAGTTTGCAATATACAGAAAAATCAGAAAACGCATCTAACAACATCATCCTACCTTAAAGTACCACATGGATAAAGGATAGGAATCTACTACTGCTATTAGTTACTCTTTGTTCACCATGAACTGTGAACTACTGTGATTCAACCCTGATGACAGTCTGCATAGGATTTAGTATACTTACTTGTAGTGGAACTATTACTTTTCCTCCAAACTTACTTTCTCTGTAAATCAAGAACTACAGAGCATTACTCCTTATATTACACACAAAAGCTATTCAAAACAGGAAAAATTCAAAGGCAAACATTAAAAACATGAGTACATTCCAAAATTAAAATAGTCCAGCTTCTGGATATGTTTCCTGACCTAAATGCACTTGAAGGTACCCTTCCTTTCACAAAATCATGCCACAGTCAGTGAACAAAACAGAAGATACTCCTGCTTAAATTCTCAGTGCTTGAACTGAATGCCTGAATTTTCAACCCTGATGTTCTTTTAACATAGCTGGTTTACGAAATTTGCAGCATGGCACTACAGCCTCTGGGGAAGAAGAAAGGCAAAGCAAATTAAGATACAATTCTCTAAGCTAACTAGGAGCCTGAAATCAGTAATAAATCCGCTACTTGACAAAGATGATTAAATGATGCTCTGCAAATTACTAGTAGCATTCCTCTTCCAAATCCAATGTGGTGATAGTGGCATGATATGACAATGCTGATGGATGTCAAATGCTTTACGTTAAAAAACACTGGTATTCACATTGTGGCCTTCAAGTCTTAAGGTAGTTCACTTTTAACCGATAGCAAAAAAAAGTACACTTTTGTTGGTCTCGTTTCATACTAGGCTTTTTTGAAGGGGGGCAAGACAAGGATAGGTAAAACAATCTTTTTTTAAAAGGTACAAAGAAACAAACATAATTTATACCTGAAAGGGTTGCTTTCCAAAGAATTATTTGTACAAAAATTTAAAATAGCCTTGTCTATGAAATAAAAGTAGTGTGCACTAATTAATATTAGACTCCAGGTTTGTATCTAAAATTATGGCTGGGACTGACTGTTTCATGTGCCCAGCATGTCTAAAACAACGTGTCTCATCATATCATGTCTCCTCGCTGCATCAAGTGCGCCAGAACAGTCAAAATCCACTGCATCACCTGTGTTGCACACAAAAGAAAACACAGCTCCTTGCTAGTACCTGGTAACTCAAGGTATTTCACTGGAAAAAAACCCAAAACGTGGATGTTAAACTAGATAGATGAGGTGGCTCTAACAACATGTGCACACCTGCAAACTGTCTTCAAAAGCAGGGTCCCAAATCTGTCTGGGTAGGAAAACCATGGAAAAAACCTACAGTAATTATTCCTTCTACTGTATCACTGAGCAACTGGCAGACCTATATTAATTCCCAGTCAGAATTTGTTTCTGTGTGACTGCAAGATTTTCTTCCTCATAAGCCTGTCCAGTCACATTTTGAACTTCTTTAAACTTTGGACACCAAAGACATCCTGCAGCAATGCATTTCACACCTTAAGCTACACATAGGATGAAGTATTTAATCTTAAACCTGATGGTGACCTTCAGTCCTCATGTGAGGAAGAAAAAACAAGTGTCTCCACTCTTTAGCCTTCCCCTCTCTGTTAGGACTTTGTCAAGTTTAACACAGATCTCCCTTGCCCCCAGGCTCTTCTCTGCTGAAGATTTGGAAAGACAGCTGGTCATCCTTGCTGCATTTCTCTGAAATGTTAAGTTCTACTAAGTTCTTTCCTAGATGGAGGACTAAAAACTGACCATCATTCAGAGCATAAGACACACCACAGACTAAGACAACAATGCAATTATGCCTTCATTTTATTTTCTATTCGTCTTACAGTAATTCGTAAAATTGTTTTCTTTCTTGATCACTGCTGACCACACCAATGATCAGTAGACTAATGTGCAAAGACATTGAAGGCTTGTCACTTTCATCATATAAAACTGGGTCTGGCAAAGCAGAGAAGAATCCACTTGAGAAAATATTTTAAAAGGAGTCCTTGATGAATACAGTCTTGCTCTCAACAGATACAATCTCGGTGAGACAATTATGTCTAAATTACACTTAAAAAGTAGCTTAAACTCCACTGGACAGAAGTTCTTGGCAGACTGAGTTGAGAGCAACGCAATAGCATTTTTAAAGGTAGTTGGTGCTACTAAATCAAACATAAAAGTGGAACGCTGCAAGGTAAATGCTTTGAGTCAATGCAGTAGGCCCTTGCTGGGCTTTGAGGATGGAGAAGCACTAAATGCCACCTAGGCAAGGACAGTCTCCTTGATCAATGGAGATAAAGTTCTGCCCAAACTAGTAATACCAGATGCAGAACACAGGATGAGAAGAAAGCTGTGTCCACATTTTGAAAATTTATTTTGAAAAAAATTAGTGCTGACACCTTGCCATATACCTTCAAATTTCTACAGAGTGAAGTCTGAGAGCATTTTTTTTTCCCCACAGTACAACTCTTCAGTTTTCTTACATTTACAAAAAAAATAATGAAGTCTTGCTTACAAATATATTTCATTTTTTTCCACACATGAACGATTTTGGAAAGAAAAGTCCAAGGAGACTAAGGCATCCTCCAGCATAGAGCTCAGTGAAGCAGCTGCGACACTATTACTCACTGTCTTGCCCATGGTGAAAACAATGCCACAGCTATGCCTCGGTGGGCAACAAAGGAGTTCATTCTTCAAGGGTTATTCAATTATTTGTGTCTTGGCTGAGTCTGCAAACTCAGAAAGCAGGAGACGAGTTAATGTTCACTAGGACAGCTGAAACGTAATGTTGATAGGTGCCTTGTTTAAGAACTGGACCAAGGGCTCCTCAAATTTGTTTCTCAATCCACAGCGTGGTCATTTAAAGAGAGAAGAAAACAGGAGAGCAGCGTAGGAACTGAGCAGAGAGAGTGCTTTCTCCAAGTGCCAGCGATTTCTGACTCATGGATCACTCCACAGAAATCTAAGGATTTTTCTTCCCTAGTCATCCTGTCACCATAAACAGATTTTTTTTCATTAAAAATACGCCAGGTTCAGACATTTTGCTGCTCCAATCCAAAACTCTTACCCAAGTAACATTCCCAGTTCCTAATCTCTTCTCCCCTCACAGTTTTTCCTTTTATTGTCCACCCATCACTGGATTTCTCAGAAACTGTAGACTCCCTGTTTAATGTCTCCCCTTACAATGACAAATGAAGAAATAATTTATTCCTATTCCCTATTTATAAGCCACCCAGAAGCAAGGTCAAAGCAGCTCCCCAGACATCTGCTCACGCTGCATGCGGTGCAAACACAGCAGCAATGCTCCTGATAAACCACAGCACTGGTCTTCTAAAGTTCCCTTGCTCCAATCCCCCCATCCCCAGAAAGACAGAAAAGGTCTCAAAATAGTTTTTGCTTACTAGCACAGCGACACTTACGTATACAGATTTCATATGACAAACTGAAAAACACAAACTTTCTAGTTTGGAAGGGAAGTAGGAAAAAGACGAGACACTAAACATGAGATGGAGAGCTCTTTGACATCCCCTTCTTGCTTAGGGAAGCAGAGAGAAGCTGCCACTTCCCCATAGAGCGCCCAGACCTACCGAACCACTTAAATCTGTGGGTGAGAGATCATGACTGAGGCATACAGGGTGCTGAATGAAAACCAGTTAGTTGTCCCACCTAAACCTCAACTGATGCTCAAACTCAATTCTTTCTTAAGTTATGAAGTGGCAACAGGGGAATTACTTTTACACAAGAGGCTAAAAATGAGTCCGTGAAGGGTCCACTCTGTGCTTACTACACGTACAAGTGTCACACTGGAACACAGCTTTTCTCGTCCTCTTACGCCGTACAGATAAACCTGCATATCTCCTCCCTCCTTGGTAGCTATGCTTTCTTTCATAGACCAAAACACAACTAACCCTGCAGTTCCTCTCATCTCTTTTCCTCTTCTCAAGCTTTTGGGAGATCAGGAGAGGTCACACTGTTCAAGTAGCTCCATCTAAAAGGACATTTTCCGTAACACCTGTGAGTTCCCATCTTGCCTGTAATCAGGACAGGATGGGAGAGGGAAGAGAGGGGTTCTTCTGAATTTCACCCCTTCCATACAGTTCAAGCGAAGTGCTACTCTCAGCTGCACAGAAACTGGCATGTCCCAGGCATTTGTCCATGCTGATCAAAGGTGCTTGGGCTTTTGATACCACAGCAAATGCCACAGCTAGGTACCAAATGACACAGCTGTATGACCAGATTACTCTGAGGTTCAAAAGACCTAATTCTCCTATCTTTCCTCAGTCAGACACGAAGGGCTATTGTTTCTCCCATCTGTTCTCTACTTTCAGCAAGCAAAGGCTGAAGGACAGCAAAAGCCGTATGTTGAGGCAGATGATATAAAAAGGCTAAGCTCATCGCTAATCACCGGTTAAGAAGAACTGAGATACAAGTGTCTAGACTTGTTATACTGTCATTTCTCTTTGCAGTCGACTTAGTAGGTACATCCTAATTTATCAGCAGTCTGTTTAGACTGTCTTGCGTGCTCCAGTCTTCATCTAATAAGTAGCCATCCAAGCCACATTCTGCCAATTCTCACAATTTGCTTATGTCGCCCACTCTTCTTACATAGGCAGCTGCTAAATCCTCAGTGTCGACTCAACTGAAAATTACAAACTCCTTCTGGATAGCACTGCAGGTCACTAATAATTATTCTCTGACTGTAAGAGCAGTCTTATAACAGAGGAATTGAAAATAATTCGATGTTTTGTCATTCAAGTTTATTCTCACATTTCTGCGGTAACCCTTCTTCAATTTACTTAAAGTATACGGTAATTTTTAACTACAGGTTTGGACAACAAAAAAGCAAGATGAATCATTCTGGATATTTAAAGCCTACAATCAGACAGCTTGAGTCTCCTTGTATTTTGCCACAGTTCTCAAGCCAGAGTTTTATTTTCTACTTATCAGCAGGAACACTTTTATAGGGAGCACTAATTCACTTAAACATGCAAAACACTTGAAGTTTTGGGAATTTCTTATATTCTACAAAGCTTTAAAGGTCCTTGTTCTTCCCGCTACATTGATTTTTGCTTTCTTTGTAACTGCATACCCAGAATTAGAGGGCATTAGAGCTAAACTGGGAAGATAGCACGTGTGTATAAATATATCATGTAAAAATAAAACTGGGCAGATGCATAGGAAACACCCTGCAGCATGTATTACCCTTGTTTTCCTCATCACTGCATGGGCAACACATGTCTACCGGTACAGTACTTCAGAAGCCAGGACCGCTCTCAGGGATAAACACAGGGCATACTGTTGGAGAGAAGATGCTCTGGGCAAGTTAGCCCTTTCACTTTAGCTGCTCTCCAGTAATTCACCAGCTGAGTTGTATGTTGGAGGAACGCCGAAATTAACTTTTAATTTGTACTGCCAATAACTCACAAAATGACACAGCTACAAAATATTCAGTTTGTATAAACAGCCTTAGATCAAGCAAAGCTTGCTGGAGAGTTGTCTCAGGTTGGATAAATCCATGATAGCAATCCATGTTTCCTGCTGTTTTCTTTTTTTTTTTTTTTTTAAGCATACCTTTGAAATATATTACAGTAGCAGCAATTTACACATACACATAACACTCAAGTTGTTCCTTCATTATGCTCCACAAAACGAGCTTCTCAAAGAATTCAAGAAATTACTCTACACACAGAAACAGCAGCAATCAGGTAAGAGTCACATAAGAGCGTCATTTCAACCATGTCATCCAGTGGTCCAGTCTATAGCTACATACCTTAAAAAAGTACACAACTCCCACAGCCTGTCAGAACAATTCATGTTGATATAACAATACTGTCATATGTCAACACACTGGCTTTTTAGATAGCAATGATGAACAGCCTGCATCAATTCAAGTGATATAACATCGAACTGCACATCTCCAGCTTGTGAGTTCTACATCAAAATCTATCTCAAATATGAAATCCCAAATGCAGGGATTAATGATACATCCCAAAGGATTCCCAAAGTGCTCTTCCTGACCTTTACAACCATGTTAGTGGATTCCCCTTTACTCCTCCCTTATAGAACAGCTGAAATTTCTCTTGTCCTGCTTTTCTATAGCTGGTGATAATCCCCTCTGAATGCAGTATTTAACACCTACCTGGTAGGTGACAGGTGCTACAATGCAAGAAGATTAGCACAGTGAGGTCCTTTTATAGAGAAGTAAAGTCACCATCAGCCAAGTACAACAGCAATGGCTCTGCCTAGGCTTATCAAAGCGCTTACCACCCATGTGTGCACCTGCACCTTTCACACGTGCATAAACATTTATGTTGAGGGCTTGTGCAGGGATATCTATCTTCCCACAAAGGCAACAGATACATGCTTGGGCAAACAGATTGCCATGGGATGGTCCACCTCCTGGGCAGCCTGACATCCCCAGGGTAAGGATGCTGAATTCTCAACAGTAGCATCACATGAACTTTTTCAAGTCCTGCTGCTTTCACACCAGCATGCCTGACAAGACAGTTAAGAGTCTTTTGAGAGAACTAAGGCATATAAAAACCCAATTTGAGATGGCAAGTCATGAAATGGGAAGAGCCAAGATTAGACAAAGCATCAACCAAACAGCAGGTATCTGAATCTGCAAGGGCAAAATCAGCAATAATGAACCAGGCAACTATAGACAGAAATACTAAAGCATTTTCCCTGAACTACAATCTAACCCAGAATAATTCTTACCCTGGAGTTACTTATCACCCCGACACAGACTGACTTGTGGCCCTAAGGAGTCTGCAGAGGTTCTACAGAAGAAAGAGGGATGCAAAGAGCAATGAAGAGGAATAGGATCAAACAATCTTCTTTAACTTTTCGAACACATAAGAAGTAAAAGTCAGCTAAGCCTACCTGTTATTCAGTTTAGCAGTCATCATCTGATTCTCTGTTATCAGTCACAACATGATGAAACCATACCTCCATTTCATGCCACACTCAAGATACCTTCTCAAATCTCATCTCCCTATTGTTGTAGCCTATTGGTTGAGCAAGTCTTTCCTCTGAAAGAGTCAAACACAGGATGAAAGACAAGGAGAGACTGTGCTTTCTTTCACTAAGACTTGGCAGAGGAAGATAGCAAAAATCATCCTCTGAAGTTCAGTACAGCTGACCTTACTGATTTCTAAACTAATGCCAACAAAGTACCTGTTGAAAGAGAGACACTCATTTAATGTGAAAAAAACAAAAATCCAGGAGATCATGATTTCAACCTTACCAATCCAGACTGCCCTTCCCTACTGCTCTGGATGGGCTTCTTCACTTCTGTGTCAAAAGGCCCCAGAGCCCATGATTTTTTACTCTTCAATGGTCATGTGTTCCCAATTATCTCCTATTGACCAAACATAACCAGAGTATCTGCACTGTGAAAAGCAATGTTACCAGAGCACCTTTAGCATCTCACCTCTCCAAAATTAGTTCTTTACATTCATCTCCTGTGTACCTGAGGCCTTCCACGAATACAAAATTACAGCATGAGATGCCTAACAGCTTGGACTTTCAGTTTCTCCCAAGTATCAAACTGGCTTCACTGCCCTCCTTAAAAAGTATTGTCAGCATGAAAAATATTACACAGGAGAAGCTGTACTCTATTATGTGGGAAACTTTTGCTTTCAATTATGCTAACTATCACAGTGAAAACATGCAATTAGTAACACATCCTATAGATATTGTTAAGCAATGTGTGGCAGTGAAAAGAGAATTCAATTAGAAAGAGTGGCCCACACCAATGAAGACTGCAGGAAAAAACTGTACCTCCACCTCAGCAACCCATAAGGTCACTGGACAGGCTTTTGCTGCAAGAAACGTGGAAAACAACTGGGACTGCTCCTGCAGCAGACACGCTATTCCACAGTAAGCGTTGGTTTTACCGTCTCCACTCTGCAAGCACACCAATTATCCCACAATAGGGATGGTTACCACGAGGAGCTATTCCAGAACACTCCCTGGTCAACACAGGCAAGTCTTAATCCAGCTTCAGCCTCAAAACCAAAGCGGAAACCCAGGAACCCTAACTTGCCTGGGGAGCAGAGGTAGCTTATTCCTTAAATGAAAGAAGCCAGACTACCATAAAAACAAGTTTCCAGCAACCCACGTAAAATCTTCAGCTGTGTTTGGGAATCACACAAAAAACATCGTGGAAAGCTTTCAAAATGTAATACTCATTCCACACTTGAGACGGTAAACCTCCCAGATTTACCAGAGACACCAGCATTGCGCCAAGCATTGCCCGAGAGAGGCAGTGCCTTCCAAGTGGAATGTCAGCAAAGCAAAAGCCATTTCCACTTGCACATAAGCTGCCACTGATCCTGGTGCGTAGACACCCTTGGAAATATTTTTGCAGGATTTTGTTAGGACAAAGAGCTGTGTAGTATCTTCCAGTCATAATATTTTACATTATACAAGGGCTCCTCAAACCGGCCTTTTTTTCCTGTATAAGGGTGCTCTCATGAGCTGCTTAAGTGATCAAACAAGCACTGTAAGACTGCAAGCAAACAGACCACAGCATGAACAAGCAATGCCCACTTCAGAACAGAGAAGCAAGACAGTCACTTACCCCTGATGAATTATGAATTACTTTACACTTACAGAATGCTTCCTTAAAATTTTTAACATTAAAATACATCACATCAGTTTTATTCTCCCCATTATACAGATAGTTGGAGACTCAAGTTAAGACGTTTCAGGTCAATTGCTATGGCAGTTGACATCACCAAGATCTTATCACCAAGGCATCCAACCGATGGTCACTGACATACAGTGCTGCTCTGCTGCTCATGAGATGGGCAAAGGGGCTGCTTTTGCCTGGCAGAAGCACTGTGCTGGCACACTGCAATTCTAAATGCCAAGGAAGCCAAACCCACAGCACCAAAGTACTGAGGGGCTGGGAGGTCTCCTCAGCCTTCAGAAAAAGATTGAAGTGTAGAGTCGTAGTAGCGCTTCACTACAGCAACTACAAAATACAGACTTTTCTCCCTTGTAACATTTGATGTCATCCAATGGAAAATGGAGTCCCACAGTTTTTGTTCAGGGTTTGCTCACATAACAACTGAGAAGCACCAGAGGGGCACCACACCTCCCAAGCTCAGGTCACGTCATCTGCCAAATGCTGGTAAGAACTGGTAAGCCTCTGTCCCAGTCGCTTGCGGCCACTGATCCCCTGAGACCGTCTGACTACCTGTTGGACCAACCGGTCCAGCAGACAGGACGAAGGACCAAGAGCAAAAAACCCCACGTTCTGTTTCCCCAGCTTCACTAATAAGGACCTTCCTGTTCACACAATAGCTCTTTATTAAAGCCACGAGTGGGCAGTTTTCTGTAATGAGTACCATTTCAAAGAGGATATGCTAACCAGAAACAAGACGCTCTTGTTCCAGAGAAAGAATTTCTGCGCATTTAATTAATCAGAAACAACTACTGTGCTTACACCCTACCTTAATCTGCATTCACTTCAAGCATAAACAAGACCCAGCTTTCCAAATTAGCACAGGCAAACATGGCAAGCATCTCTGGACATCAGTTTCTTGAAAATACTTGCCCAGCTCGCCACAGGGATGTTATGAGTCTAAACTAGTCTGTAATATGCACCGAGATCTTTCGATAAAAGCTGCTTCAGAAGTTATATTAAAAATATTAACCAGCAACTTTAATAACCAACCAGACCAACTCAAATCTTCCTAAAGGATCTTCCTTTCCATTGTGAATTTTAACTATGTACATTTCTTGCTTATTCTTTTATTTGGTAATTTTCAAAGCTAAAGAAATTAGAGACTACCATAATGTCCTTAGTCTTTACATACACAGCACCACACATAGCATGTACCATAGCACATTCAAATGCATTAACAACATCAACATCTCTGACACCCACCAGTAAACAACGACCAAGACCGTAAGTTCTGAAACAGCAAGGTGTACCAACAATGTGAATTACAGCAATCATGACTACAGGTTTTTTTGGTATATAATTCAAATTACTTTGATCTATATGCACACTTATCTTAGTTTTATTAAAAAAAATCAAAGAAAAAAGAAATCAAAGAAAATAATAATGTAATGCTTGTACAAGACCTCTCTCTATTTTCTTGCCAACATCATTTCTATTGCTATCAGTTGTCAATTGGTACCATTGCTGTCTGAGGGCCATGCCTGTTATAAATAATCACCAGCCAGAGCCCTTGTATTTTATCTTTAATCATGCATATTACCCTTTTTATAAAATATTATTTGCTTAAACACTGAAGTATTTCAAGTTTGTTCCCTTTTGTGAGAAAGCAAATTAAGTGAAATCTTGGCAGAGGAAAAGGACCTTTAATAAACATCTGATTTGCTGCTGGATGGTGTTTCAGATTATATTTAAAATACATCATGTTTTGTTGACACCTTCCTGCACAATTGCTGGTATAAAGCCCAGTAAGAGAGTGACTATGGCAACAGCAATAGGATATTTATATATCTATGTATATGTGTGCAGGTGTGTGCTTACATATATACACATATACATTCACACACATACTACCCTGAACTGGTTAAGACGATCCTCAAAATTCTTTGCTCTCATTTTCACAGGAACAGGTAACCATTTCTAAATGAAAGGGCTGAGGTGGCAGCAGCAAGTTTCATATGATGAAAATCTTCCAAGAGAGAAGCCTAGAAACCTATCAACATTTACAGAGTGTACACAAACACATGCTCACTTCAGAATGCTTTAGCTGTAACCAAAAAGAAATCCAGACGTCTGCAGGCACAGATTCAGTGACACCATCAAAATAAGAGGCACTTAATTTTCAGGATTTTTTTTTTTTTTTTTTATGGGGCTTTTTACCCACAGTACCAGAGCCTCACTGGAGTATGCACACTATTTTAAAAGAGATTCAGCCCCTCCTCTCCTTCACCAATAGTCCCATTCCTCTTCCTCTTCAAACACAAAATGTGCAAGAGTTCCTTTTAGCCTGCAAATTAAATAGCTACACACTGAGCTCAAATTGTTATTTCTGGTATTAATTTCTGTCTCCTGACAGATCCCAATAGGTGATGCAGGAAATTTGAGGTAACAAAGGCTTCTGTTTGCAGCAATAAAGGACTCTCAGCTAGAGAGGGAAAAAGGGGATCAGAATAAAAGGCTAATATACGAAGCCTACATACGCTACAGAATATCTGTGTTGAGTCCAGCAAGCAAAAAGTCTAGCAGATTCAAAGCAGTATTAAGAAATGTTAATCCTTTTACCTCTGAGCTATTCATGAGCAATATGCAAAGCTGTTCTTATGGCGTCGCGTTTGCAATGCTCCAGTTATGCTTGCATCAGCATTTCCATTGTGAACCCTGCTTTCAGAGATTTTTTACTTTGCCAAGTTTTAGTCTGGAACAATTTTACTACAAGCCTGTGAGATTTTAGTCCAGGATTAGGATTTAAGTCTGGTGAAGAAACATTTGGACAAAATCTGCTTGGCTGTTTTATTTATTAGAGTGCAAAGTTAATCCTCCCGAGTTACTGGACTGGAAAATACTCCAAAATATATATTTTTTTTCCAGCTTAGAAAAAAGAAAACAGAAGATTTACTCTGCCCAAGAATTCCTTGCCCCCAGATCTCTACAATCACAGAACAGATGAAGGTTATAGACCACAAAACTAAGGTACAATTGAAACATGCCTTCCGTTGCCAGGCATTTTCTTTCTTTTACGGATGCAACATGGGGGCCAGGAAGGGGAGGAGGGATGAAGCATTTCACTGTGGGTTGCAGGTGCAAGGTGGACACTTAAACCACAAACTGTGCATTAACAACTATAAAACAAACCCACAGCATTTCGAACTCCGGAAATTGTGCCACATTTCTAGGCAATGTAAATCACAAATGTTAAAATATCACTACATAACTTATCAGGTATAAGATGTTCATTCACAGCGTTGGCGAGCACATGTTGTAACTAGCTATGCTACAAAAATCCATACAAAAATCAACATAGCAAGTATTTTGAGAGATGAGCTCTCTAGACGAGACAGAAAATGTTTGCTGTGTCCATACCATTTTCCTAAGGCTACCTGCCCCTCAGTTCTCAAAACCTGGGATTTGCTGACCTGGTTTCAGGAGCTCAGAGTCACTCAGCTTTCAAGTCTCATGTCCAGTAACATGCATGTTAGCTGCTGCATGTCAGTGCATGTGTTAGCTGTATGTCTAACACCCAGTAACACACAACCACCATGAGCAGTGTGCATGGCCAGGGCTACTGGCCACGTAGCCCACTTTGGTGATTCTTCATCAACACCTCTGCATCTGCTTCACGATCACTACTGCACAACCCAGTGAGCTGAAGCTTTGGGTTCTGCACAGCATGACAATACAGACTGATGACTGCAAGAAAGCCCTCCTTGATGCAGCTAAACAGCTGTAGTCCAGGGAAAAGATCTGGTTAATTAAAACCAAGGCAAAATTTCCAAATAACGTCCTTTCATGAGCTTTCCAGATAGCATCCACCACACAGCCCCGCAGTAAACGTAAGGGAATCAACACTTGGAGCTTCTCTCTGTAATACCTACCTGGCATGGTCCTGCATACATTATATGCGCCTACATTCAAGCAGAGAGCTAAATGTTTGCAGGTAATGTAAAGTTTTCTTCCATACAGAAATTTCCCTTACCAACTAGGCTTGGCTTCGTAACAAAGTTTTCTGCCATGCCTAAATCACCCCTCCTACCTGGGCTTTGTATCAGTATATAAACTGCCTATTGTAAACAGACTAAATCCTTTCAAGAGGTAAATCTTTACCATATGACTGCTGAAATGCAAAGATTACCTAAGAAGCAAATGATGGAGAACACTTTTTCAGTGATGATAAACCACAAAATATAATCCTAATTTCAGGTATCACACCAGATCCATTCTTCACCTTTTTGACCAGACTTTCCATACCAAACACCTACAAAAAAAAGTACCAAGCAATACTTTATACCATTTACTTCAATAGTATATATAAGATTGGGTTTTTAGAAAGGTGACAATCAGAATGGATTTCCCTCCCATGATTTAAATAACCAATTTTAATTTGTCTCTGCTTTTGTGCTTTCCAGCTATTTTCCTGAAGAAATGCTGTTTCTTACTGATTGCTTGATAGCAGTGAGCATTAATTTGCTTCTAAACTTACACTTCACACTTTAATAAAAGTAGTTATATGGTTAAAGTATCCACATAAATTGTATTACCTGTTTGTGTGTAAGTATGTGTATATGCACACACACTTTTCATTTTTAGTTTTACATCTGACACCAAGCATAATTTCCCTTTCTTGTTTACTAACTACATTTTTGTCTTTTGACTTGTTCCAGTTGAATTTGGATGGAAACTGAACTCAAAAGTATGCAACAGAGACTCTTAAAAGATTTCAGTCTTTCAAAGTGTTCACATGAAATGGAAAAGGTTTATCTGAACATATTTGTCTATTTTAAATCCATCAGGTTTAAGCTAAAGATTTATCTACCATACGTCAAAAACAGTCTCATCATCTTTCAAGAAATTTTTATTCTTATACAGTAGAAAATGAACTTTCCATCTTGTACAAGAAAAATAAATCTTTCAGTTGCTTAACAGTGTATGAATGAGGCCACGAATGGAATTCACTAAGTAAACCAGAGCAATACTGTTTTGTCTGCAGATGTAGTGAGTTACAGTTGATTTAACATTTCTCGTAACTCTAAATCCAGGTGGTAAACAAACACCTTCCCAAGTTCAGCAATGTGATTACTTTTTTTTTTTTTGAAGTACTGGAAGCAAAAATAGAATGCTTGGAAAAAAAAAAAAGTAATTTAATACTAAATTTTCAGGCCTTAATGCAAGGCATAATTTTCCATGCAGTTAGTCTGAGCTCCATTTCATTTAGCTGAAAAACTCCTTTTTTTCCTAATTTAACAAAAACTTGCTAATTTTCACTTACTCTTGAAAGACCAAAGTTCAACTTCCAAGCTTCCCCAAGGCACAGCAGGTCGGTGCCGCTGCAACTTGTGCATCCTCACACAGGACAGGCAATACAGCCGCCTTCTATTTGTCACAACCCTTTCTTTTGTCACTTCTCTATTTTTATGACTGGGTGGTGATTTTTCTTAAAGAAAGAGAAAACCAACTGCCAAAAGAGGGTAGCTACAAACAGCACAACACTTACGGTCATTTTCAGCATGTGAGGTCAGCCAGAAAGCCCCTGGGGGCTGTACGTCAGGCCAAAGAAACCATAGGTTTTTAACATTCAGCTACAAAGCTCTGCACTTCAAACTTCACACACACACAAAAAAAAAACCCACACAGCAAGAAAATTTTGAACCTATATGTTCATTTTTACGTAGCAGTGGAGATCACCATCCAAAGTACTCCTAGTCTTGAAACAGGTAGGCACAAAGACAGGGAGAAAAACTCCTCCCAAAAACATAGCTCCAAAAAAGCATGACTGTAACTACCAAGTCCATGATGTGGTTTGAAGAATGGCTGAAGGACTAAAATAGTTAGCTATGCTACATGCCAACAAATACGTTCAGTACATTGCCACAGGGATTAGAATTTTGTCTGGATGTATTAAGAATCTTATTTAATATAAAGATGGGAATAAACGTTGCAATTACATTTTCTGAGAGTCTACAAAATGGAAAGCTACCATCAGAGACTATGAGATTATATATTACGGCAAGAAAGAAAGAAAGAAAAAAATCAGTTTCAACCTGGAAAAACACAAGCAGAAAAAAATAATCCAACACACGTATCCAATAAGAGGTAGTAACCCAGAAAGGAGCAGAACCAAAAGAGGTTATTTATACAAATGAGAATTGCAATGAAATATATTATGAACAAGAGAGACTACAGCACTTAACTATCAAACGAAATCTGAGCTACAAAAGACAAAGGCTAAAGCAGTTTTACCCACCTACAGAGGAATAAAAATTGTATACTTGGAAGAAGGTTGGTACATTTAAGGAAAGAATTTAAGACAGAAACTGGGTGGGCATGAATGGTAGAGAAAGGTAAGAAGGGAGAGTACTGATGTTCATCACAGGCCTTCAGGACTGGGTGATGGAGATGACAAAACATTCCCGGACCAGACAACGGCACGCTTGGAGCACAGACACCATGCTCAGAAGGGCTTCAGTTAGACTGGCTTCTTGTTGATTAACACACACAAAAATAAGAAATTAGGCAGCAATAGCCCACAAAGCATGACAGTTAATAGACCTACGAGAGATCTTCCAAGACAGGAAACTGTCCTGCATCGGCTTCCTACCAAGAAGTTACCAGTGATGCAAGACAATAGAAGTTTTGGTGCCAAATAATTCTATGGATTTGGCACGCACGTGAACTGGGAACTACCATTCAAGGTGTCTACCAGAGTCCTGGAGTTTAGTTTCAGGAACAAAAGCCATGTGGCATTAAAAGCAGAATAAGGTCAGGCAGAAGAAAGGACTAAGAGTGTGAAACAACCTCATGAGATCTACAAAATAACCCAGAAGTTTAGTAAGTGCAGGCCCTCTCAAAGGCAAGGATGCAAGAACCGAGATGCGATCAATGTGAGCTCCAGGGAGGCTACATCAGGATTTGTGCCTCAATAATCCTCTGTACTGGAGGAGGACACCCTAACAAGAATTACACAGCCAGTTACAGCCTGCAGGGAAAGATAAGCACAGCATAAAAGCCAAACGAGCTAATGCTTTGTGGCCATTACAAGGATAGGCTGGACCATTAATAAATGATGAAGGAGGAGGAATTAAAAACTCAAGCAGCTTGCAACACTGACCACCTTTTAAAATCTAAAAGGGAAAAGGAAAGGCTGAACAATTAGAATGTAATTATGAACTTATAAAACATTTTTTTATATATATACACACACACATACATACCCACACACGGATGGGTAAGGTGCACTCAGCTGCAACAAGTATGAACAGCACCACAAAGAAACTCAAAATTTCACACACCTACAGTGAGAAACATATGCACTCAAACACAAGAGAAATCAAAATTATGACAGACAGCTATTCTCAGCAAGCACTCCTGGCAATACCCACTACTGCAGTTCCACGCTTTTATCTGTATTACCTCAGTAAAGTACCAACTGATAGCCATTACAAATGGGCATTAATAATTACAAGTAAAAGCCTTAGGAAATGGAGATATACGTATCAGAACCACTCCATAATATCGTTTATTCCAAGGAGTTGAGCCAGTGAAGACAAATTAGCAAACAAGCTTAGTAGATATAGCCACTAATTCCTTTACAACATGGAATATCTATAGATGAAAGACATATTTAGACCTCAACTTCACAGAAGACAAACACACGGAAACTGTTATCATATAAGCAAGCAGATTTTACTTCTCCTAAAAGAACAGTTTTATTAAGATAGGAGAAACCAGCCCCTAACACTCCTGGAAGATGATTATCTTCTTTCAAACAAAGTGAGAAATGGGTTATAAAGTATGCACAAAATTTGACGCAGCCCATCACTTTTTTAAAGAATTGTAGTTAGTTGATGGCAAGCACACAGTAGATAAAATATACTTGGATGTCAGTAAACCATTTGACTGTATCAAATGATACAGTTTCAAAATTATTTAAGAATCCAGTTTTGATGCAGACAGAACACTCTACAAAAAAAAAGCATAAACAAAAGAAAATGAAAATCACATACCAAATCCTTGAAAGTATCTCTCAAGGATGCAAGAAATTTTCTTACATATTCCCTTACTTAAAAATCTTAGTTAATGATGCGGAACAGGAGTAAAACGTGTGTTCTTGAAATCTGTGAATGATACTAAATTTAGGAGTTGCAAGCCCCAGCGAGGACAGAGAAAGTTGAGAAGCAGGCAATTAAAAATAAGGTTCTCCTTGGGAAAGTGCAGCGAAGACATCCAACAGGAAAATAACCTGAAAGAAATATTCAGTGGGAGTGACAAACTGAGGAGCCAAGAAATTCTTACAAGGTTTGCAGTGTGATCTGGTAGCAAGAAAGATTAATGAAACCTTGGATGCACATGCAAAAAAAAAAATGCCACATCAAGCAAGAGAGAAGCAACAACTAAACATGCCCACTTTGGGTGGCAAGCAATATAGAAAAAATAATCACAGAAGTCTGCAGTATTAAAACGGATGCAAATACCACTGGGATGAGACAGGTCTTATTCAGACTAGTATGTAGTAGTAGGTGGACATGTTTAAAAAGAAAGGAAAATAAGGGCGCCTGAAAGCTTCCTTCTAACAGCCTTTCTAAAGCCCCAATATTACAACCAGACTCACAAGACTTAAATGACCATTTAAGAAGAGTTCACCCCCACAAATGAGATTAGTAGCAGAAAGCTGAAGACGTACTGAAGGATCTCTCGCAGGAAATATCACAGGCTTGTTCTGCGAACACCTCTGCACAGACCGGCAAAGCAGGAATATATATTATACAGTGCAAAGCAACTCTACACCAGGGCCAAACAATGAGTCCAGGTAGCTCTCAAGTTGGCTGAAGGTCATGAATTTCTCAGCAAATGATTAGGTAAATATTTATTTTCTTCCAAGCACAATTTTCATAACAGAAATGTATCGAGGAAGGTAAACCTCCTCTTGTTTGCAGAACACATGAGCAGTAAACAAAGAAAAGAAATACCATACATGCAGGGTTAAAATTTGTGATTTTTTTTTAAGTAACTGTTGTATCTTAACACAGCATGTATTTCTAGCTTGCTTTAACAAAAGCAAAGCAAAGAAACACAAGCTTAGTGGTACTGCACCTCCCAGCGGGAGACTGGCTTTGAAGTTCACTCATCACTGGGACAGAAGATGAGAAACCAAGCAGGCACAAAATCTCATCCTACAGTGTCACGGATCTCTCCTCACCATGCAAAATCCACATTCCCCCCCCCCCCGCACAGGTCAAACGCCGATACATATCAATAAACATGAATGCCAAAGAACTGCTTAAAACACCCTGGCATTTAGTATTGGGCATGTCACAGGACTTCATCTGCCTAGGTGCAAACTTTATAGGGCAAGAGCTCTGGTTTTCTTTCGTTGCTGTAGCATACCAAGTTCAGTCTAGTTTTTAAAAGGAAAAATGCAGACTGTAACTGAAAGCCAGACTATCTGAGCTGCTGTGTCTGCTTTGTTTTCGCATTCCTTTCCGTGGTGCTTGACTAGCCAGTCCATGTACAGCCAGCCCGTCTCCCCACAGTACAGATCATTCATGAGCATACATTACTCAAAGAACAACACTGCAAGCGTATTTAGACAGTGAGATTTTAGAAGTCACTAGTACCAGAACTTTTAAATAACTTTGCCAAGTGATGTTTACTGAACACTCCTACTGCAACACAACAGAGATTGTGTCATTGGTTTGGCACAAACGGTGCCGCAATCCAGTGATCTTGTGGTTGGTGATTTTTCTCAAATACAAGATGGTGTTCAGGTTACTTCTGCACAAGAGGGAGAAAAGGAACGAACATAAGGGTGGCAACTTTGCCAGAAATATTCCAGTTTCCACTGAGAATTAGTTTAGACGCTAGTTCTAAATATATTACTTTGAACTGTGGATTAGACCAAAGATTTTAAAGAAATAGGCATTTTCCCCTACCAAAATACCCATTTAAAGACCAATTTGTGGTCCTGCAATCACAAAAATAACGATATTTCTTTATTCTCATGCAAACTTTTTAATAATGGCTCCAGGTAAGGTAAATCTGTACAACTCTGTTTTGTCATTTGTGGACTGAGGACACTAATTATCTGACACACAAGGTTTACAAGATGGACATAACGATGTTATCAAGCACACAAATTTCAAGTCCTCTGTTTTCTCCTGTTCAATCATGACTTGCTCCAACAGTTTTTGTCAGGGTGACTGCAACCTCAGTTCTGCCTGGCACATTGAGTTTTCACCATCACGCTTCCCGAGGTTAAACCTCAAGGTTTAAAAACAGTTTTTTCCTCCGAGATGACCTTCAGCAATCGCCCCAGTTCTGAGAAATGAATGAAATGTTCCCAAAACAAAGCAGATTTTAGTAGTAAGTTGTAGCTAAAAAGAACCTATGTGACCTGCTTTAGAGACAGAGATTGCTAAAAATGCTGCTGGCTGGGCAAGACTTTTGGGCAGACTTTTGGGATCATGTTAATTGGGTAGTTCCTCACGGATTAACAATATACAAGATTTTTGCTTACCATGTAAAATACTTTCATTCAATGGCATAAAACTATCAAGTAAGTGTAGACCGACCTTTTAATACAGTAGTTAACACAGGATATAGGATTAATTTTAAGGGACCTGACCTAACGTCCACAGAAGTCAACAGGAATCTCTGCACCAATTCAGCAGAAATCACACCAGACAGCAATATTAATCCAAATATGAAAATCCATTACAGTTATACCTGCAGATAAAAAGCCTATCAGTCAACACAATCTGCCAGTTTACCACAGGAAGGCTACGTCCCCTAATTTTTAGTTGCATAGTAGTCTATGAAGCGCACTTTGCTGATCTCGCAGAGGTGCACAAGACGTCCAGCCTCGGAGGATGCTACGAGCAAGGCACGATCAGCCTCAAAGCTCCACCCAGCCACAACCAACCTGTTACAGAGACACCGCGGGGCTTGGGGGAAGATGCAAGAACGTCCAACAGAGAAAATACTGCCTAGTTCAGTTTCAGCGTCATCTTAGTCTTTTAACAGTAAGTACAGCATTCTGTTTCTTCTTTAAATGTTTTTGCAAATCCCAATACCCGTATAAATATCTCCAATACCTGTATAAATATCTAACCATCTTCTGAACTTTAAAAACTGACCTCCCACACAAACGCCTGCTACAGTCTTCCTGCACGCACCATGAAAAGGATTTTCATTTTACTCATCTTGAACTGACCAATTTCGAAGTGTTTCAGATTTCCTTTCTATCTTGCAACATAAGAACAGTCTCCTGACCTAGATTCCCAAATAATTTATTACATTCTAGACGTCTTATGCCCCTTCTGATTTGCCTTTTTTGATGCAAAACAGTTCAGCTTCTCTTCATGTGAAATCTTCCCAGCCACAGATGATCATTGTCCACCTTTCCTGGTATGTCTTTTAATTCCTTATGTAAAGCTCCTAAATAAAATTCAAATACTGTTTTATTATTTACTTACAGAGTATTAGGAGAGTTTGAGATCTGAAGAACTTCTGTTTCAGTTGAAGTATTTTGGCCAATTTGGAGGCATATCAAATGATATTTTTATTACTTTAAAAATTAGTTACATTGATTGAATTACCCTCAGTCAGTCTTCTGTATTGATAAGATCAAAAAGTTACCCAGGGAGCAGTTTCAGATAGATTAAACTGCTCCACGTGGCTTAGGACATTGCTTTATATTGTTGCTTGCAACATGTATTTGCAAGCATTTCAAGTACTATAAATATTTTGCATCATGCTGTGAATGAGTCAAATGCTGTTTTCCAGGCTTAAATAAAGAAATATACAATCGGGCAACGTTTCACTTCCCACAGCAGTCTTTGCAGCAAATCATTAGCAGCTACAAATAGTCTTTGGATGCGTGCAACCACTGCAGCTGCAACTCCACAGACCAGGGAAAGGAGCATACCTGACAGAGAACCAGTGAGCAAGAACTTAACTACCAACCCAAGGTACCAGATGCGTAGCCCACAGTTACACTCACAAGCTGCACACACACGCATGAAGGCATGGTGTGAGGGGCTGGGACCAGAGTACACCTTCCAACCCTCGTCTCCCTAGTAAGCCCAGGAGGACAAATGAACACATGTGGTCTGCACATCTTCAAGGACTCCACTCACAGGCAAGTAAACTCTGTTCCCATCTTTAAGGAGAAGTCAAAAAGCTCATTTGAACTGCAGGTGCCTGCAAGCAGCGTGACATGCACGCACAACTCCAAGGTCCCCAGAAGTCACGTATTTCAGGGGAATAAAGATTCAGCGTAGCCCTGCCAAGTGCAGCCTCATGTCAAGGCGCTCTGCCAGCAGCTCCCTGCCCAGAATGGGGCAAGCGGAGCTCTCACCGGCTGCTCTTCAGCATCGTGAGAAACACCCCTGCACGAAGCACAGGTGGAGAATGTCATCACTTGGGTTGCTGCTTCCCAACACAGCTCCTAAGCACCTAGCTCCTAATGCTGTTGTCCACTGTGAGAGCTGCCAGGTATCACTGCACCAGAGCTCTACACCACCAGGACAACCAACCTTGAGGTTCACCCACAGGGTCTGGCTGCCGGCCAAGCAAAGCCCTCCTGACATCTTGGGTACACCAGGCAGCTTCTGCTCTGAAGCACAAGGTGCACAAAGTAAATCAGGTTCATCAGTCTGTTCCAGCAAAATTCTGTCCTGGCCTTGACGAGAGAGAGGCTTGGGACAACTCCTAATGTGAAGAAAAGACTGACTCTCCTCCAGGCACAGACCTCTCCCAGGCTCCCAGCTAAGGAATTCGGTGCTTCAGGCCATATTCTCCATGGGGTAACCCGGAGCACAATGCTTCATAGAGACACAGCGTGACCAAAGTCATGCCCCACCAGCATGAATGGGGGAACACCTTTAACCATATCCAGCGGGAGCCAAGGACAAAGGGGCGAGCACAAAGCCACACACAGAGTCCTGGCAGGCTGATAACCACTGCCAGGCAAACTGTCACCAAGCTCAAGGAAATGCCAGTTTGTTCCGTGCACCCCAGGAGAAAAGGGACTGAAGACCATTAAACATGTTTGGAAAACATCCAGAACACCACAATGATCCTGAAAGAACAAAGATGTCATCAGAAATCTGTTCAAATCTGCCCTCAATAAAATGCAGGTAAAGGTTTGGATTTAATTGTTATTTCTGGCAGTGCTCCAAGGAGTAAAATAAAGGCGGCTATCGAGCAATGTGGAAGAAATGACTGTATTGCAAATCACTCATCACAAACCAGTTCCCTAGATGAAGAAATGAGCCAGTGCAAATCCCAGGTAAAAATCAAGTTGAAGTCCCATGACTGATGCCTAAGCATGCCATGACTCCACGCCATATCCCCTGCAAAAAGTAACTCCTGATAGGGTGGCTGTGGGAGCAGTTTAGGGAGCAATTTCTCCTCAAAATAAATAGTTGTCAAAGTCACAGTATAACCCACTCCCTTCACTGACTAGTTTAAATTTGGGAAAGCTTTTGGACTATGACCAAAATAATTAAAAAAATGTGCATCAAGATGTTTTAATTTTCCACCACTCCAAACGTATTTCCATTTACATAGTCTGTTTTACCTACCTTAGTATCCACCATCCTAACACATACACTCCAAGAACTAAACAAAACATGCTACTTTTCCAGTCATCATCTATCACCAGTCCTGCCTATATTCATACTGACGTTTTCAAAATCCACCATGTTACGTATGTAACTTATAATAGAACATAATAGAATATTTTCCTCCATAAACTATGCACTAATGGAATTAATCTTTAAAGAATAAATAAGATTAGGATTTCAAACAACATTTTAGTACAGATTTTAAAAGCTAGGCCACTAGAAAAAGAAGTTGAGGAAAATAAGTGAATTATTTAATAGCATCACTCCAGAAGGAGCTTTACTGCATAACTGTACTGAATAGAGAAGCTATTAATGATCTTCAGCTAGTTAGACACACTGAATTAGCACTGTTTTAAAAATTAATTGTAAAGCTTTCTGAAAAAAAAACAAAAATCTAAGTTTGTGAGAATCTAAAACACTACAGAAGTGTTGAAAAGTAGGCCACAGATATGCCTATTTACACAGCCTTGCAAAAGCTGGGAAATTTTCTAGTCCTGTAGAAAGTGCTGCTGACCTGCCCATACTAAAATGATAATGGAAAAAAGTCTATGTGACATTTTGCTGGCTTGTCCATGAAAGAAAAAATTATTTTGACATGTAGCATTAGACAGAAGCAGTAGAGTAAATCTCTTTTGAAACAGGTAAGGTAGAAAGATCTACCTAGAAAGATGATATTTGCAGAATAGTTGGAAGTCATTAATATTGTACTATATTTTTTAAAAGTAAACACATTTTTTCCACCAATCTCAAGTGTTAGATCTCTTCGAAGAATTCAAACACAAATCTTTATCCTCCACCATTATTGCTCATAGGTGTCTGTGACATTCACAAGGTAACTCCCTTCAACTAAAAGCAGATCTCTTTTTCATTTTGTATCGTGGCCTTTTTTTGCTTCTTATCCAATAAAAATAAAAAGCTCCGAAGATCACAGCTACTCACAGCCTTTCAGGGTGTCTGATGTCAAAAGGAGGAGGCATAAGGCACGATCCATCTGTTTTTAAAACAAACAGGCACATTTGCAAACATTGCTCTTTTGCACACATTAATAAAGTGTTAAGACCTTGATCAGCGTTTTGTACACAAAAGCACTCATTCTAACAGAACAGAAAACAATTCACTTTCACAGAAGCAGAAGAACTAGCTTCTTGCTGTTCCCAGGGCAAGCAACATCTCCATGCTATCGCCCACAGACACTAAGGAAGAAGCTCTGCTCCAGATCTAATTCCCACAACCTTCCCTTTCTCAAGCTGCTTTTGGAAAACACTTCCTAATCCCTCCCTCAATGCAAAAGTAAGTAAATAACTTCTGCTCACCTGCACACTTAGGTGCCCTCTTCACTCCAGAGCACCCCAAGTTTACAAGGGCAGGTAATGACACTGCTTATGCATTTCGGACAGCAAGGAAAGTCGCAGTCTCTACCACGTTGTGGGAGGCAGCTGCACACCTACATCAGCAGCAGTCTGGTTTTGCAAGGGAGGTTACCACCGCTGCAAAAGGGACTGCTCATGCCTGTTTGGGCACTGCTGCCATTTACCTGATGCTGGCATGGAGCCCTACTTAAGCACCACTTCTGATCTGCTTAAGCTTGCCAAAAGCTGTAAAGATTGCAGCAGAATTTGATAGGTTTATTTCGTATTACTGAGCTGTAGCCTTCCACAAGTTGCTTTAACAATCACCAAAGTCAGTGTAAGCAAGGCAAGACTGTGCAGCTGGAAAACGGGTGGGCTGTGCCCTGAGACATCTGAGTTATCTCATGGGTTGCTAGTGGTAAAAAGCAGAATGCCTCGCTGCCTTCTCTTAGGCTGTCCAGATCCATCCATCCCCTTGGGCATCCGCTGCACCTATGAACTGCTTTAATCCACTAAGCAGCAGAAAGCTATTCAGCTCTTCTCTTCCCCCCTGAAGTTATTTTTCTGCTGCTTCAGTGAAATGACCCAACACCAAAATAGCATAAGGTAAGCCACAGCAACTGGGAACAGGAACGGGAAAGCAGCAACTCCCCCTTCTTGCTTTCAGCTTTTGCCAGCTGCAGCTTATCTACTCATTGCTCTTGCTCAAGAAAGTAAGTTCCACAGAAAAGGCTTTACTGCAGAGGGCTTGCCCTATGTTAAGCAAACTGGGGACACAAAGTTCATGGAGTTCATGGCAAAGCACAGGACACAAACGTAAAAACGGATGTGCTGGGTCACACCACTGGTCCTGCTAGCCTACTACCTTGTCTCCAACACAGCCTGTAAGCACAGGGCTAGAGAAGAGCAAGAAAAGGACGAGCACATCTGCACTTCCCCCAAGCACCTTTGTAGCCTTCAATACTTTCAGTGGTAGGGATTTCCTTAAGACTGGCATGATTTGTCCACTCCGTAGTCCCTGGAAGACCTTTTCCAGGAGTTCCACAGGCTTACCACCCCTGCATGAAGAAACGCTTCCTCCTGCTAGGGTCTGAACCTAGCTCCTACAAAGTTCAGTTGACTTTCCCTTGCTCTTACGCTGGGAGATGAAATAGCCAAACCGTTTTCAAGCTACTCATGATTTCACAGACCCCCATTGCATCCTTCTTCAACCACCCCTTTCCCAGTCACCTGTCACATGCAAGCCATTCCAGATCTCTAATGACTCGCGTTGCGTTTCTCCACACTTCTTCTAGCTACTCTATTCTTCCTGAGACGAAAGGAAGGGGAGATGAAACAGTGCTGAATGTATGGACAAACCATGGATTTAGACATGGCATAATAATGCTCTGTATCTTACTCTTTACTCTCTTCATAGCATTTCGTAAGATTTGATATGCTTTCTTTGATCACTACTAAGCACAGAGCTGACGGTTTGATGGAACTACTGTTGATCTCAAGATCCCACCCAGAGTGGTGACAGTCAACCTGGAGTCCATCACTTTGTACAAACAGTTCGGACAGTTTCCTGCTACCAATGCAAATCATCTCACATTTATCTACACCGAATGCAGATATCACACATTTTATCCTTTTCAGCAGTATCAGGGACCTAGAAAACATGTCACAAATTATTTAAGTTAAAAATCTGGAAGTTACATGGATCACTGAAAATGAGCCTGCAATAATAAGAAATCCTGTACTCGGGACAAAAAGCTGCTGAAGCACTCAACTGCAGAGAGTGTGTAGGAGGATAGAGCAGTCCTATGAATGCACACGTAACAAGGAGTTCCTTTGGGCTTTGATCTTTTAGCTATTTGAAACCACACAAAAAGTTGAATGAGAAAGGTACAAGATCCCAAAGGAATCAGATTCCCCACTTCTCCGTGGCAAGCTTCTAAAGTTCCCTTTTTATGACCACCTTCACCAAAATAAATAAATCACTTCTAAGTAAAAAAAAAAAGTAAACCAAGGCATTTCCACTCAATTCCTTTCATGTCTTTCCACTGCCTCATCTAGAGTCACATGCTCAGTCCTGACCTTTCCAGATTCTCCTCTCTGCCTCGCCACACTTATTCAGACTATCAAATTCATTTAGTGAAACCATCCTATCCTTTCACACTTGACTCTTTTCACAGACAAGCAGTTCATTTTCATGCAGACCCACTTTTAACTTCAAAAGGTTGCTTTGTATCTCAGCTTCTGATGTCCCTTGTTTAAAACACTTTCAAATAAGGATCTGAAAAGCGCTGTAGCTGGGATCTCTCAGTGTCTTCTCCGTCCCTCCTCGAAAAAGAAAACAAAAAAATCCACTATTAAACAAAGCGAGAGGCCACGCATCCACACAGGATTTCTGTCACCCATCAGTAGCTCTTGTGCACATCCAAGGTCACGGCCAGCGCTCGGAAAACTGAGCCCACGGCTGCCAGGCTCAATTGGTCTCCTGGAATTACCTTCAACGTGACACTCGCCTTTACCTTAAACCTCCTCTGAATTCATTCGTTTCCACTTACCCACACTGGTTATAGCAAGAGAATCCTTTTGAGAAGGTCTCACAGTGTCAGAAGGTAGTGTGACAACCTGATGAACACCCAGCATCGTCTCCTCCGACAGCTCCGCACCCCAACTAAAGTGAGAACGCAAACCCCTCCATCACCATTAACAGAGAAAGCCACCCTGCAAGCACATTTGCTCCTCACATAGACACACACAAAAGACAGCACTGCAAAATCGAGTGGTGCAAGTTATTTCACACCAAGTCAAACTATTTTGTTTTCCTTTCCAATGGCTCAGACAACCACATTTCCCCAGGTGGGCGCAGAGCAACACCGCGCTGCCCTCCTCTAACAGCGGCACCCAACACTCCAACACCCACCACACAACTGATACCAAACCACAAACACTTTGGTCCATAAAAAGCACTTTTTCCCCATTCAGAGATGCTCTAGCAATCATGCAAAACCAATTTCATTAACAAGATTATATGCAAACCCATAAAGCAATTAGGTGAAAAGATACAGCAGAAAGTCTGCCAAACCTACACCTTTTAAGCACACCTAGAAACTACATTTGTGTCACAGCAAACTACCATAAAAACCAATGTAGTGGCTCTACTAATCAAAACATGTTTCACTCTGAGACCACAAATACAGGAGAGTTCTTGTTCATAGCTCATTTCAGAATCAAAGTTTAAGAACCGTTTGATTTAAAATATTTATAACTCAGTAATTTCAGGTGAGAAAACCATACTGAAAAAAAGAGTAGTACATTACACTAAATTTCTCATTAACCTTCCTGTGAAACATTTGAGACTCCAAAAACTGACTTTTAAGTTAATTATGCACAATTTGGACACTCCAAAGTCAGGAATTCAGAGCTGAATCCCGTCTAGTCACTCACAAAACCTGTATGATGAAAACACATTATAATCATTCTCTTTTCTTGCCAGAATAGACAAAAAGGTACTATCAGCATTTTTAAAACCACATTTGAATCCCAAGAGGTTTGGGGGGGTTTTTGTACTAGCTTTTTCTCCCATAAAAATTACTAGCCATATTTCTACCAGAACAGCTTCAGCAATGCATCCAGAAATGCACCAAACTGAAATTGCAGCAGCTATTTCCTCCTTACTTTCCTCAGATTTTTGCGAGGACAGGAATTTTACCTAGTCGTAACACAGAGAGTTACCACAGATCTTCAGAAAACGGGCAAGACTGAATGCTTCAGCATACACACCTGGTCCCCTCCCCTTGAATCTAAATGGAAATACGACAATGGAAATACGACAATTGAAAGCGTCACTGGTTTTACATAAATTTTACTTTCTTACAGTAGATGCTGCATCAAAACCACAGCAGTTAAAAAGTCAAACAATTTTCCAGCTGGCTGCAACACCCTTCGAAAAAACAAGACCGGTTCAAGATAAAACCATGTCTTTCGTATTAAAATACTGGTCAAGCTGCTGACAAGGAGACAAATGAGTTTTTAAACCATTAGCGTACGCTCGCATAAAATTAAAAACGATTCTGTAGAAAGAAATTTGGATAACCGTGATATGCCTCTTTCAGTGCAATACTTCATTTTGATTTTTTGAAAAGTTATTAAAATTGGACCATCTCAGCTTGCTGGAATTTCATTTATTCATTATTGCAATGTACAGTTAATGCAGGAGATTAGATTAGGTTTTGACAAGTCTTTTACACTTCTCAGGACAGCGTTGCTATTTCTGCTTAGGCTAGTAACTTTATCTACCAGCTAACCTTTATGGTGTTGACAATCCGCAATTAACAATTTTCTCCCTTGGCTCCAAATCCCTACCCACTGCAGATGATGCTGTTGCAGCGACATGCATCACCAGCTCCTCCCGGGAGGAGGAGCAACACCCCTAAAAGCATCCACCGTGTCCCCCATGCACGGTTCCCTTTCCAGATCGCACAAGACTTGGCAACAGCAGCAAAGCAGAGTAAACTCAAAATGGAGGAGGCCATCACCTAATGAAACATGACTAACAGGACTGCTGACTGTCCAAATATTTAACTGCTCTCAAAGGCCGCGGGTCAGGTTGGTTAATCAAATAAACTTGCATATCCGGAGGGATTGCCCATTATTTGTGTTTTCTTTAAGTCCTTACCTGACTTTAGGCTCTGAAAAACTACCGAGCTCTGAGCAACTGAGTATTTGCATACAAAAACCAACAAAGCAGACATCACAGTTCTCCATCATGAGCTGAAAACACGGGAAACTTCTTCCAAAAGAAGTAATTTTGCTGAATAACATGACAACTCTCTTCAGCACACAAAGGCAGCACGCGCTGATGGGAACTGACAACGCCTAGACCAGGTACCTGGAAATATAACCTATGTCACAGCACGCAACTGTACTGTAAGTGGGAATCTAACACGTTATCTCTCCCAGACTTAGCCATTAAAAATTATCAGAACAAGAAAACACCAATATGGATGGACAAAGTAGATGCAGTGTTTTCAATGTACAACAATGGAAATGAAAATAAATCTAGGATTAAAATATAGCTTAGTTTCACCGATTTCTGATAGCATTTGTCTCCATTCAACAAGAATTTATGCACCATTTCAACCTGATAAGAATTTAATTCTAGTTAATAAAGCTTCACAAATTGAATTCAAAGGAAAAAGCCAGCATTTTCCCAATTATTTCCAGAGCTCCACAACTACAGACTTCAACTAAAGGAACAGAGAAAGCTGCCACTACAAAAGCAGAGCTGACATACGACCCCCAGATACAATGGCACTAGCAGACAGCTATAATAAAAATCAATATTAATTCCCCACACTTCTGTTTTGAAAATAAAGCAATGAAATTCCCTCACACTCACCTGCCAAAGGGACACAACTCAGACCAACTTCATCGGAGAGGATTTGTAAAGTCTTTCTACAGGCATGTAATGGATTCCAAGACTGAACATGCACTGAATATTCAGTGAACCAAATAATTTTTAATAGATTCCTCAGGGGAGTTTATTTTATATTTTTAAATCACTCTGAGACCTTGGAATGACAACCTGATTCAGAGGAAAAGACAGGCTAGTGTTCATGGGGTGGGGTATTGTATTTCTTCCAGGGTTTTTCTGAAAGAGAAACAGTCGTGTCTACTATAATTTCTTGCCATACTTTAGAAATGTCTTCATTTCTACAAACCTCAAACTTATAAAATTGCTTTTGAAAACATACACTGAGCAATTTTAGAGTTCCTCCCTGCAGAAGTACTACATCAGCAATTACACAAAGTTGATCTAACAAAAATTTGGCAGGAATTAAAAGTTAGAATGAGGCAGCTCACCTACTTCAGCCAGAGCTGCAAAGAGGTAGGTGATAGACAGTGTTAACAAAACCATCAGGCCCAGACTCAAAACCCAAATGTAGCATAAATTAGATCAGTTTGAAGATTTCAGATTAACCACCCTCTCTCCCCTAGAACTCCCAAACTAATGCCCACCTTGTTAGCAAGGCCCCTACAATGTGACAGCAGATTCGGCACGAGAAGCAACCATCCCTTGGAAGAGGAAATTTTTCCAGCTGTATGATGAAGTACACAGGAAAACGAGACGAGGAGCCTCGAGCGCTGCTGTCGTTAGTGTGATTTCAGCAGGATTAGGCAGAGCTCGATGGAGGAAAAGCCTCAGACAATGAGTCCTTTCATACGTCGGAAACAAAACCTACCGTTAATCACACCAGCGATTCAGTTTCTTCCACTAATTCCTAATCAGACAACAACAAATAAAGCGAAACACTTACTCTTGTTTTAATTCTATGAAATAAACACAAGTGAATGGAAGTGCTCAGCCCACACTGTAAAAATACCATTGCCCCTCCACTTCCTGATGAACGGGGAGCTGCGAGACACACGAAGGTTGGGAAAGGAGCTCTTCCATAAAACCCGTCCACAGAGAAGTCCAGAGCAAGAGATTTAGAAGAGTGCTGCATTAACAAGAGAGAGAAACTTCAAAGCCAAGAGATGAACTCAGTCAAAACCTCCCTCTGTACAAAAGAGACCTTGAACCACAGTCATTAGAAAAAACATCTGGCGTGCCGCTTTGATTTTCAACATTAGTCATTGGACAGAAACAAAACATTGTTGTGGGCTTGGTTGGTTTTTTTTTCCCAAAGCAGCAAATAATTGCAAATCCACTTCTACATATAACCTATCATTTATCACCTCATCAGTGACTGCTTGAGTCTGATGGAATTAAACACTCAAGTCAGACAGTTTTTGTTAAAAGCAATAATTACATTGTTACTAGAATATACAATTAGGTAATAAAAAACAAAAACAAATCTGCCTAGCAATATTTTTTATGCACTCTCACAGAAATATTACCAGACTGGAAACAGGCAACATTATAATAATAATAATAATAAAAAAAATCCACTTCCACCGAAGTATAGCTACTTCTAATTTAAAACTTCACCCACAGGCAAAAATACATAAATGATTAGCATTATAGTGTTTATTTTAATTACACTGTGCAACTAGAATCCAAGAGGCTGTTAACTCACTTCAGATATAAAGAAAGCCAGTATCAGAGAGCTCATCCTCCATTTATAACCTACGCAGTTGTGTCAGCCCACCCTACCACCTAAACACCAAAAACAGAACACCTGAATTCTCATAACATCCAAATCCAACATACAACAGAGGTATCAGCTCAAAGAAGGAAAAAAATAAGAAAAAAAGAAAAAAAAAAGAAAAACAGGAGGTCAGGAGATTCCTCACTTGCTCCTTGTAGACTATGTTTAAGGGCATCAAAAATTCACTGGTCTTCAAAGCACAAGTCTTCTTTTTTTTTTTTTCCCATCACTAAACTTTGGTAAGTCTCTTACTTCAAACTTACATTTACAAATGCTTTCCAGCAAGGTAACTGCTGTGCAATGTATTCAACACCATACATGCACGGTGTCTGCCCTGAACACCTAATGATCTAAGCAAGCACAATTCACAATTTCTACTGCATTAAAAATGTTTTTCGTCACTGCAGTCAAGTTGCTGATCCCAGTAATTCTGTGCAAGTCATGTTAAGACAAACGCTTGCCCATCTATCTAGACGGTTTTGGCCAGCGAAGAAGCCTTTGATCACTCTTTAAAATATTGCTCTTAAAGAATGCCCAGTTTTCTGACACTGGGGTGGGGGATCACTAGAAGAGCATGACAGCCTGCTGCCACGTAACCCTTCAGAACTCTTCCTCCTTATAATAAATTATGCTCCTTATTCCTTCTACAGGCATAAGCAAGAGATTGGCACAGAGGTAGTATAGCAGCACACTTTATTATTATGTTGTTTACAAAGAAAAAGCTTCAGGTAAGAAACCTAGTAAGAGCCCAGCACAATTATCAGAAGTAACAACTTGCTCCTATAGAGCTGCTGGAGTTTTATCACCAAGGCATACATGTTACGCTTCCGTGCATTTCTCCTGCGCACAGGTGAGAGGTGCCCCTTGCCATCGTGGCCTCGGCTGCAGACCCAGACAGCCAAGGAAGTCAGCAGCAACGAAAGAAAAACAAAGCGCCACGCTCACTGCCAGGAGGTAGACATCTCTGTGCAAAGGACAGTACCTGCCCACTCGAACACGGGGGCACCGAGAGCCCACAGTCGCTTTGGTCTCATCCAAAATCCAGCTACAAATAACAGAAAGCTACGCTTTGCATCAGCCCCCAGAAAAGCAGCTAAAACCACGGCCATGCTACAGGCTTCCACACACTCTCCCTGTCTTGACCTGTCTGGGTGAAGTAGTAGGATCCGGCACCTACTGACCTGTGCTAAAAAGAACCCCCTGCAACGGGAAAACTCAGGAAATTACGTTAATGGAAGGGCTCTTCTAAAATGCTTTTTTTGAGCCAAAAGCCCTCAAACAGGTACTTTACCTTAACACTACACCCAAAGCAAAAAGTGTAGTTTTACAGGCTCCAAAGATGTAGCAGAATCCAGAGAAATCTCAAACCAACAAAAGCAGCAGCTCTGTTAGCAATAGACTTCCATCTCACAAGTATATTGAAGGTGACAAACTTTCCTCCAAAAGTTTATAATTCTACCTTCATGTCAAGAGGCAGTATTAAAGCACTAACTCTACGATCTGCTCAAAATCCTTGTCTCCCTAGGTGTAATTCTTCAAGTCTGCACTTTATTAATTGGAAGCTACCTATGAACAAGGCTATAGTGAGAAGACAGTCTATCTAAAATGCATGTTCAAAATGTACACTTCCCCCTCAGGTTAAACACAAGTTTACGAGTACGGTTTTTTACCACATAATAACACAGAGACTAGAATACGTAAGACTGTAAAGGAATTTTAGTGGTGCCCAAGAACAGTCTCAACAAAACCAGTGAGAATATATATTACAAAATTATTTCCATGCCTTCTAGTTCATAGGTTTAAGAGGCTAATTTTCATTGTTTATGGTAATTATGTTTCATATTTCACTGAACTTTGACATGGAAAATGTATTATTGGATTTTGCATGCATCTTCTAGTCAATTTATGTAATCTTGCAAATTCTGTATTACAAGTAGTTAAAATACAATGGACAATACGTTCATAAACTACAGGTTTTCCCTTAAGATAAGAGAATTATTATTGATTCTGAAACAACTAAACCTTTGATCAAATTTGGTGAAACAAATGTTACTTAATGTTGCGGTTTAACCCCAGCCAGCAACTAAGCACCACCCAGCCGCTTGCTCACTCCCCCCCACCCAGTGGGATGAGGGAGAGAATCAGAAGGGAAAAGGTAAAACTTGTGGGTTGAGATGAGAACAGTTTAATAACTAAAATAAAATATACTAATAACAAGAATAATAATAAAAAATATAATAACAATAATAATAATTGTAATGAAAAGGAATATAACAAAAAGGGATAAATTAGACCCAAGAAAATACAAGTGATGCACAATGCAATTGCTCACCACCTGCTGACTGATGCCCAAGCAGCGATCTGCCCCTCCTGGCCAACTCCCCCCAGTTTATATACTGAGTATGATGTTCTATGGTGTGGAATATCCCTTTGGCTAGTTCAGGTCAGCTGTCCTGGCCATGCTCCCTCCCAGCTTCTTGTACACCTGCTTGCTGGCAGAGCATGGGAAACTGAAAAATCCTTAACTTAGGACAATCACTACTTAGCAACAACTAAAACATCAGTGTGTTATCAACATTATTCTCACATTGAATCCAAAACACACTGTACCAGCTACTAGGAAGAAAATTAACTCTATCCCAGCCGAAACCAGGACACTTAATATGATATAAATAAACATAACTCCTTTGTATTTGAAGAAAATGGTACTTTTATAAAAAGGCAACAACTCCATCCAAAAACAACAGGTCACTTTTTCCTCTCCCCCCCCCATCTCATGTCTTCCATGTACACCTCAACACATTCTTAACACACAGTGTCCAAAACGATCCTCTTTACCACTTCTATGGTTCTCCTTCAAGGTAAAAGATCAGAAGCACAATTATCTGCCAAGAAAAAAAAAAAAAAATATTTTTACATATACACCCTAAAATCCAAACACTAGACTAGCCGTTTTCATACTTCTCAGATCTAATTTACTTTCCCAATTAACAATCCTATCAAAATACATCTAGGTTGGTACAGAAAATCTAACCTATTGACATAACTATTACAAAAACTCCTCCAGAAAGAGAGCCACACAATCGTCCCTCTTCCATCCCTACTCACAAAACCCTCTGGAAAAATAATGGCTTTTCCAAAGCACTGTAAGATCTAATTTTGTGATGAAATCCAACTGAAGAATCAAGTTCCATCCCATGAATAACTTCCTTCTCCTGAAGAGAGAAGAGACACTACAAAGCTCAACTGCCCGGCTGCCTTCAGCTGCGAGGATGACACACAACAGAAGAATCCATACACTGGAGGTATTAAAAAGCAACCACACTATGTGGATCTCATAAAATAGAACAGATGTTATCCTTTGTAGACACACATGCAATTCAGTGTCAAACACTACACTTGCAGGAAAAAAATAATAATAAGGAAGAGAGACCAATGAAGCCAACAGATTCCTTGCCACGGTCAAGCACATGCATGTTTTGTTTGGTTTCAAGTGATGATGGGATTTCCAGCACTGCTTTTGAAAGAGCAATGCCACATGCCCAGCCTTCACATTTTTTTCTCTGTTCAATTTCATCTGACAACTCCGAACTATAAACTTCTTGTGCCAACCTAAATAATTCCTCTCTTCCTCAGTAAGGCTGGAAGAAAGTACTTACCCAGCTGCAGCTGAAATTTTGTGCCAAGAAATAAATGTCTTTTGGGCAGGTTGTAAACTGGAAGCTTCTATGCCTGCTGAAGGACAAGAATAAGAGTGGGACAACCCTATCCCTTCCCAGATTAATGGTATCGCTGTATTTCTGCTACACAGTGGATTGCACTTAATGAAAGCATCCAAACAGAGCTACTTCCTCCGAGTACCGAGCCCAGGTATCAGGAGAGCTTTTGTCAATTTTGCTCTCAACCCAGCTTTTTATATACATTGCTTCCATCTTCTGCTCCAAAATCCCTAACTTATCACCATATTTTTGATATTTAGAAAAGTTCTCAGGTAGAGTCCTTGAAAGAGCAAGACCCATTTCATCTTTTTTTTTTTTCCCAGTAGAGCATAGGTGTATATACACTGTGTGCACACTGACATTAAATAGCAAGTGCTCCAGCTTCCCTTCCTTAGCCTCCTTTCACAGCCCAAGGAGGCTGTGACCTTCCTACAGACAGTAAAAACACTTGCAGGCACTGGTCACTACAGCTCTCATGAGCAACCCAAGGCAGACCAAGGACGTGCACTACATCTTCCCCACAGCCCAGAAAGAAGACGATTAACACAGAGCAGAAGGAACAGGCTTTGTGGCAGAATGGATTATGGCTAAATTAGAAATTAAAAGATGAGGTTGTGAAGAGTTTAAAGTCTTCCACCTAGGGTTGAGTGGATACTGGGTTCATTAGCTTTGCAGGCTAGGCTTCCCCACAGGTGTTTTCTCAGGCACCCCGGCATCCACAGACATACAGGTGAGACGCACAAAACGTAACAGCACAAGACCTGATACCTCCACTCCACCATCTTCTCCGTCCTCCTCTTCCCTGCCCTCCTCCCAGCTCGCACAGGCTCCCCAGCTACAGGTTACTACTGCCTGTTTATATGTCCTGGGTTTTGGGGCAGAGGAGGCTCCCCAATGCTCTATGAAGCTTCTCATAATAAATCACAATCACAAAGTCAAAGGCACAAATAAAACCTGTGTTGTTGCAGCGGAAAGAAGTCTTTTCCTCTTCAACCTACAATCATGGACCCCTTTCCCATGCTGAACATCATCCCATTTTCATTTTGGCAGTGACCTGAATTTTATATTCACAAAAATATTGCCAAAATTCTGAAATGGTAGTTAGAAACTCAACTAATACAAATATGTAAAGGTGAATGCGTATACTGCTAAAAAAAATAAGTACCCTCTCCTATAGAAAACAAAAAAAGAACAAATGTTAGTAAATGTACATAAACAACTCATGATGAGGTACATTAAAAGAAACAAATGTCTCAAGACATGCATCAGTACCATGAACTTGGTTTTTAATATACAGAGTAGTTACATCTCTATCATCTTCACAAATAGAGCCAAGCAATGCTTGTTCCCTTTGCTCATTAAAGCTCTACAACTGGTGCCTCCTGTATGCCCACATGTACCATTTCATTAAGCTGACTTGACATTAGATGAAGAAAGAGTAGAAGAAAATTGCATATTCCCTGCCTAAAGTAAACTTGTCATTTAAACCTTGTGTATAGATAGAATTTGATATAGCACTGGTGCAGTGAGTCATTCGTCAGTTTTAGAGTTTGTACGACAGTATTCTTACATATGTTTTGCAATACTTTCCAGTTAGCTACCACCCCATGTAATTATACTGGAAAGGAAGCATACATTTTGGATTTGAACACTGCACTAAGATCTGTAGAAACAGAGCTTACTTTTATGGTCAGATTTTGAGCAAAAGGAAATCCACATAAGGAGCCCTCACAAATTGTATGAAAGATGAAAGTCAAGGAAGGCATTGCTTTTGAAGGAGAGTAAGCAATAATGGTGAGCATCACAAATACTTCTCAATGAATTCTTCCAAACACAAACATAAGCAACTAACATGTCAGATTTCTTCAAAAGCTGTTTCTTAGCTACATAAGTTAAAACTGCATTCATTCAAAACACTATATAAAACATCCAGTAGCTATTACGAGTGCTTTACTTGAAAATAATAGGTGATTTTACATCCTTCTGTACTGGGCTAAGATTTAATTTTTAACACATTAAAAATTTTCCCTACTGTCTTACCTTCACCTTTTATTTTTAAGTGGCTAAACAGACATGAGTAATTTAACTCTCAACCCTGGCTTCTAAGACGCACTTAAAAAAAACACTGAAACGGAAAGGTTTGTCCTGGATAATACTACTAACAAGATCAGCTCAGATGCTCGCCTGGTGGCATTCAGCTCACTCCAATGCTTTATAGGGAAGTCTGCAATTCTTCAAAAGGCGCAAGTCCCAACTTCAATTTGTGTACAGCCACACGTTTACTGCTTGGGTAGACCTCTTCAGTCAGTTTTTTAAAGCTGGTTATTACTATTATTCCATTCTACTATCTAAATTCACATCAAATGGATCTACCAAATTGTAGATCTCCTGCTAGCTGATAAAAAGCTGGAGAGAAAGAGCACCCTTTGCACAATTAAAGTTAGCTGGTTAAGATTAAAGAACAGGCAGCAACGACTGTGGGTTTTTTCCTCCCAATTGCATACACTATGACCTACAAGAAACATTTTCTGCTTAAAAGTAATACTTAAATGGAGATCTATGGCTGAACATTATCACAAGGATTGCACTTACTTGACAGTCTGCTATTAGCCAACTCCATTACCGCTATTTGCAGTTTTTAAATGTACAGATTCAAAAGTAACTGTACAAAGCCTCCATTACAAGTGGATTTATGGAAAGCCACAGCAATAATCATCCTCATTAAGCGTATCTTCCCACAGCCCTGCATTATGTGGACACAAAGAGGAAAACATTTCTTCTCCGTTACCCACAAGCTTAGATCCTTCTCCTTATAATCACAAGCTTTGACTGTTTTCTCTGCTTTTGCCAATGAGTTATCTCACGTTCCCAAAAGCAGGACTTTGGTTAAAAAAAAAAAAAAAAAATTTAAAATACCTGCATATCTCTCAATGTGCAACCAAATGCAGACACAATGTAGGACAGCTTCTACTTAGATTTTCTAGAAACTGACATTTTCACTGGCAACATGCATGAGAATAAAATGTTGTCCGTGGCTTCTACTATTTTGCTAATGGCCCCAACCAGTATTTATTCAAGACATATTTATGGACATGAACATGCAAAGAAAAGGGCAGATGGCAATATTTGTAACTAAGCTGAATTATAAAAATCTCTTGAGCTGAAGTGATGAATTAACTCTTTGGCCATAAGCTGTTTCAACCCCTTCACATGTACGGTCATGCTGCATCCTATTTCAACGACCAGGACGCATGCCAGTGACGTAGGCTAAGAAACTTGCATGTTAAGATGGTCGGTTAAAGCCAGAAACTGAGAACTTAAATAATCCAACACTGTCACCCACCACACATTCAGATCACAAACCGGCTGTTTTGCCACGCAGATTTTACTTCTTGCTTTCGAAGTTCAGACTGCTGACCGTGCGCTTCAAGGTACGGATATCTACTACTCCTACATCCTCAGCCCCACAGCGAACCACCACGGCAGAAATAATAAAATCAGGATTAAAGTACACTTGCTCCCTCCACAAAACGATTCTCGTGGGCCACACGTTTCCTGCATTATCGTAAGGAGTGCAATGGACTTTATTTAAAAAGCTGTTTTCAAAGCCACACGGACACGCTTTGAACAATCACCCAGTAACCAGACACGGAGGTAAGTCAGTTGTAGCACAGGACCCTAGTAATCTCAATTTAAATTTGTCATTTCTCTAACATTTACCTTGAAAAACGAACAAAGGTGGTTATACAAGCAGCATGAGGAAACTCTATTTGCTCGCCATCCCTGCTCAAGTTAGCCGCCTTCAGAGATCTCTAAACCAGCAAATAATCAACATAACTTATGTGTGAAGCTTTGATTATTCGGTTATCTTCAGACTAAATCACTTTTTATAGCTCGATTCTACACGTGACAAGAAAACATTTTATTTGATACTGACAATACAGCTTCATTTGGTTACATCCGAAATAAATACAAAACTCCAAAACGCTTTAAGACAGCTGCCCCAGTCAGTCTCCTGGAAACAGAGCACATCTTTTCCACACAAGAGGTCTGCGGGAACAGATCTTTGTTTAACAGCGCGGAAATACTTTCTTTCATTAAATTTAATTCACGCCAGGTATCCGAACTGCTTGAAGTTGGGTCTTCAAACAGTTTCTGGGTGCCGAAACCACCGGGAAGGCAAACACACCCGTCGGCAGCATTCGCCTTCAGCTTCGACTCCCGCTCGCCGCAGGCTGCCTGCGCCCACCCCAGCCCCCTCCGCGCCAGCCCGGCACCCCCGCGTGTCCCGCGGGGGAGAACTGCCCGCCCGCCCCCCCCACCCCGGGCACCCCCTCGGGGCTCCCGACCGGGCAGGCGGCCCAACAGGTTGCGGAGGCGGCTGCGGGGCAGGAGCTGGCCCCGGGAAGGCTGCAGCCGCGCTCCCCCCGGGAGGGCGAGCGGCGAAGAAGGGGGTGAACGCCCTGCCCTCGCCCCCCCCCCCCCCCCGCCGTTTTTGGGAGCTGGCACCGGGGCGCAGCGGCGGAGCTCCCTGCCCGCTCCCGCCGGGGGCCCTTTGTTCTCGCCACCCAAGACGCCGCCGCCCGGCGGCCCCGCGCTCTCCCAGGCGGCGGCTCGCCCCACCGGCCGGGGGGGGGGGGGGGAGAAAAGGCGCGATCTGCCGCCCCCCGCCGCCCGGCTCGCGCCCCGCTGCAGCGCCCTCCCTCCTCCCGGCGCGGAACGGCCAGCGCCAGCCGCGGAGAAACGCTTCGGGCCGTTGCCGATCGCCCCGCGCCTCCCCTCACGGCGGAGGCGCCGCGCCCGGGACGCCCCGCGGGACACGGCTGCCACCTCCCCCCCCCCGCCCACCCCAACCCACCGCGGGAGGACCGCCTGCCGGGGCTGCCCCGAGCGCCGCAGCCCGCCGGGAAGGTCACGCCGCGGCGGCGAGCCCCGCGCCCCCGGCACCGCGGCGCAGCGCCGGCAGGTGCCTGGCTGCTCCCCGCCGCCCCGGGGAGGCCCCGCGGGTCGCAGCCAGCGGCCGCCGGGCACCGCGTGGCGGCCCCGATGGGCGGGGGGGGGGGGGGGGGGGGGGCTCCGGTACCGCACGGCGGCCGCCGCGGGGCACCCGGGGCAGCGACGGGGCCGAGGCGGGCGGCGGGGGCCGGCGCTCGGGGGCGCCGATCCGCGGGGCTCAACAGGCGGCGGAGTTTGGCGGCTCCCCGGGAGACGATCCCGCCGCGCCGGGAGCTGGGCGCGGGGCTGAGGAGGGGGAAGGCGCCGCAGCCGAGCCACTTACCGGAGCTCCGGGGCTCCGCCGCCCGCATGCTGCCTCCGGGCGCCGCCACGAGAACCCGCTCCGCTCCCCACCGACCGCCCGGCGGCTCCGCTCCGCTCCCTCAGCCTCAGCCGCCGCCGCCGCCGCGCGGGACCGCGCTCCGCGCGCGCCCGCCACCAGCCCGCCCCCGCCGGGGCCGCGCGCCGCGCCCGCCCCGCCGCCAGCCCAGCCCGCCCCGCCGCCGCCGCCGCCGCCGCGCCGCCACCTGCCGCCCGCGGGCTCACCTGGGCTGGGCTGGGCTGGGCTGGGCCCCGGCTGCCGCGCTCGGCCCCGCTCCCGGCCGAGCCGAGCCCCGCTCCGCTCCTCTCCGCTCCGTTCCGCTCCGCCGCGGCCTGCGCTGCGCCGCCGTCCGCCCGCCCTGCCCGCCGAGTCGGCCCGCAGCCGGCGGGCAGGGCCCGCCCCGGCCAGGTGTGGGCGGGGGCGGGCGGGGGGCGGCCCGGCGGGGCGGGGGAGGGCGCGGCCGCGGCCCGGGGCGGGCGCTCTGGCGGCGCCGCCGGAAGGACCGGGCCTGGCAGCCGGGGGGCCCCGCGCCGCGCACGCCCCGCCGCCCTCCCCCGCCGGCGCGGGGGCAGCCGCCCGAGGGCCCGCGGGGGAAGGCCGGGGCCCCGCCGTGCCTCGGAGGGGCGGCCCTTGCCCGCGCCCGGTCCCTCCGCTCGTGGCCCCGGGTCGCCGTGCCGGCCGCGCGCCGGGCAGAGCCGAGGTGGCCCGGGGGCCGCCGGCGGGAGGTGGAACCGGTAGGTGCAAGGAGCGCCCGTCGAGAGGCAGAGCAGAGCCCCCCCACCCGCCCGTGGGGTCTCCCCGTCCGTGGCGGCGGCGGGTGAGCGCCGCGCTGAGACCTGTTGCGGTTTGCGATCGGTCGGACCGCGCTGTGGCTGCTCGGAGTTGTTTCAGCCCATGCAGTCATCGAGCACGCGGCTGCTTCGGCCGCTTAATTACTCCAGTCCTTTCATCTTACCCGTCCGGGGCCCCCGACTGAGAAACAGGGACACTGAGGGAATGTTCTGCCGCCTTTTTAGAGGGTGGAAGGGTTAAGTTAGTCAACTGCACCGGCTGTGTTGGTGCTCTTTGGCTCGTTGCCCAACCCGTCCTAGGAGCTGGGGTTGCGTCAGCGCGGGCAACACCGCGGTGCTCGGCGGTTTCGCCCTGCCGCCGTTCTCCTCTGCACGCTGCGCCGGGGTCACTCGCGTTCCCCGAGGCACGTTAATTTTTTTCCCCTCTGTGGTCTCCGGGATTTCTCCTTGTGCGTGGTAACTGTGTTCCTCTGAGGATCTTTTGCCGTTGTCCTCTCGTCCGTTCAGCCAGGGCGGTGGTAAGAGCCAAATAGTTTGCAGAGGTTCTTCCTCTGCCCCAGCGCGGTTGCCTCAAGCACTCTGAGGAGCTCTGGGCTTCACACTCCTGAGTGCGATGCCCGGTCCCTCGTGCATTGCTCACCTCTGCCCTAAACTGAGCACCTGAAGCCGGTCTTGCACCCCTGCGGGATCTCGCATCCACGGCGGGAAGCTCTGGCAGCGAAAGCCTTTGATTCTGGGGATATTTTCCTTCCTACTCGGTATCCAAATGTTGCTGCAAAACGGCCCTTCTGTGCATTACACAGCGAGGCCACGGAGCTTAGAGTAAGTGGTGCTGGCCGAGTGCCACGCAGCACTGCCAAAGTGCCCATGGGCTCCGCTCTCCGTGTTAAAATTTGGATCTGCTTCAGGATGCTCTGGAGTGCAAGACCACGGGGAAGTTGGGAGATCCCTACGCCAGAGCAGGGATTCACGGAGGCGCCGGAGCCGCTCCACCACCTCACACAGCGGCCACGTTGGCAAGTTTAAGGTGGGTCATGCCAACCTGACCCCTCTTCATTTTGTGTGGAAGCAACAGGTTTTCGAAGCTTGCTTGAAAAATGGAAGATTTGTGCCTTACTGCTCCTTTGCTATTCTTGTCAAATGCTTAAGAACTTTAGAGTGGAGACACTGAAATGTTGGGCCAATCTACGGGACAGTTTTTTAAGATATTTTTAGACACCTAAAGGTGCAGGTTCCTTAACACCTTCACAAATGTGAATTCACGTGACTGACACAGAGCTGCCTCATAAACTTTTGATGCCCTGGAGCTTCTAGCCAAGACTTGCAGGTAAATGATTGTCCCATGGGCTTAAGCCATTAATCATCTGAATCACAAAACAAAGAGTTTTCACGTACAGCTACCACCGAAAACTATTATTCCCCGTGCACATGCCTCCATGACGTAAAAGCTTGGAAGGCTATGAATAGTGTGAGCCCAATAGGCACTGGTGCTTTGTGCTCCGCTGAATATGGGGGTGGCCGGTTTCTCAGCCCTTTACCTGTCAAGGACTTTGCAGTCATGGGGCACACTGTTCCTCAGAGCAAAGGCATCCACTTCAGCAGTTTGCTTAGCACAGGATACACTGGCATGTTGTCTCCAGAGAGCTGTATTCTGGAGGGAGGTGTACAAGAGTCCTAAAGCCCTGAGACTGATCCACCAGTTTATATATAGCACCCCGTTGTGTCATCTCGGTAGCTCTCATGGCTCCAGCCTGCCCAGCTGTTTGAGTGGCAAGCTTTTTGGAAAGCAAAGTCTCAGCGCCTATTTGCAGTACCTGATTTGGAGGTCACTGCTCCCTGGTAGCTCTTCCTTCCCTTGGATCCAGCTCTTCAGTGCAAATGTACACACCCATAGTCTTGTCGTATGTGCCACTTGATAGCCAGCTAGCATATAGGTACTGTGGGATGGGTTTTGCTTGCCTTTAATATAATAAATTGGTATAAAATCAAAAGACTGGAATTCTGAATTTTTTAAGACTTGTCAGAACAACTTCCCTTCTCATTTCAGGCAACTCGCTAAATGCTCTGGATTGAATCTGTAAGCTGCAGAGCCTGTCAGAAGCTTGTCCTTTCTCCAACTGGTTTGGTTTTTTTTTTTTTGAGGGAGTATTCTTGCTGATGACTTTTTCTCACCTGATTTTATAGTAATTGTCAATTGTATTGTCAGGTCTCCTGGTCTGATTCACAAGTGCCTACTGCAATGCTCAACTTGGTACTCGTGTAAGATAATACATCTCCATCTGTAGATCTGCTTGACAGCACAGCTTGAGGACCATATGGCCATGACTCTGACTGCCCACCATTTTTCAATATTACCCCCAAGACTCTTTCATTTCCTTTGTAAGACACGATTATTAGAATACTCTGTTTTGCCCCAAATAAAAAGAAAAAAACAATCTGTGTTGCCCATTTCTGTTCTTCTCCAATTGAAGGAACTGCAGCCTTGGAGAGACAGCCCTGATGCTTCCTCATCCACAGCACTAGGTTGTCTGGACTGGGGAATCTTTAAGCTGAGGATAGCAACTTGCCCTTAATTTTGCTTTACTACAGCTTGTACTTGACTGCAAAAATAAAAGTCGGTGTTGTAATAAAAGTGCAGTCACAATGCTAAAGTGGTATTTGCTTCTATTTCCTGGCCAAGGCCCTAAGTTTTCTGTTTCTCGGTTGCCTTTCTGGAAAGTAGGTACAAGTGTCCTTCCCCTTCTGCATCATTCATCTCAGCTGCCCAACCAGATCTGGCGAGAATATGTGCTCTCTCTCTCTGTGGCTTTGCACAGCACTTAGCACAGTGAAGCTCCCCTCTTGGTTGATGCCTTAGAGGTCCTAGAAAGTACATGAACATGAGTAAAAATTCTCATAGTTCATTTACCCACTTCTCCCCATACTAAATGGGAAAGGTAAGTTCATTGGAAAAAAAACAAAACCAAAAAAAAACCACCACCTGAGAATTTGTTCCTGGTGTGTAAATATATTTTGGGCATTATTAAATGGGAGAAGTTTTCTGCTCCTGACTGAATAAAATGTGGTAGAGGAAGGCTCTGGGAATGCTGGTCACCAAGACTGAAATTGAAATCACCTCCTACTTCTGCTAAGGGCCAAAATCTGGAGTACTAATGGCAATTGGCTCACGGAAGACTCTTCCCGAAATGCAATCGCTTGTTCAGAAAAGCAGACTTACAGATGAGTAATTATCCTTTGCAGCATGGTCTCCATGTGTTCAAGTCCCAGAAATACCAGCTTACTGTCCTTTTCTAACCCTAAATGAATGGTAATGGAAAGACTAAAATGTAAGTTAAAGCAAACAATATACAAAATACAGTGAGCTTTCCATTCTTGTCAGGTCCCCGAGAAACTGGGTTTTTCTGGCTTTCGTTGCAATGACATCTCTGCTCAGCTGGTCCAAGACTTGCTCTGGTGGTCTTCAGCTCCGATCCTTTACCGTTTGGCAGACCACAGGATTCCAGGCTGCAAAATACAGGCTGTCAAAGAGATGGAAAGGACCACTAATCACACTAGTATTTGAGCACTTCCTAAGCTAATATATTTATGCTCACAGGATTTCTGTGAGGTAGGAAATTACTACTGTCCCCTTTTTAGAGATGAAAAACAGATGCACGCAGAAGCTAATTGACTTAGCTAATGTCGCACAGGAGCTGGTGGCAGAGCAGTGAAATGAAATCAGCTGCCAGCCCCAGTGCCACGTGCCAGAGGACAGGTTGGCTCAAACGGTTTTGAAAGCCTGGTCAGTGCCCATGGGCTTTTATAGCCCGGTACAAATGCAAAGTAGGAGCTTTCAGAGCATGGCAACCCGGGGCGGAAAATTCAAAGCACAAGCTTTCAGATCGTGGCAACCTCGGAAGGAAGGGACGGATTTGCACTCAGATTCAAGACAGGCAGCGGCAGCAATACCAGCCTGGCCCAGGTTTGCAGAGTGACTGGGCTTTTGGACTTGCTCTGGGGAAGAAGCTGGGGTCTTTTCCTGACAACTGTTGAGAAGTGATTTCTGATATTGGACCAAAGCTGTCGGCTGATTTCAGCCTTGTCAGAAAATCCGTCTGGGGGCTGAGAGCTCCCCTCCTCGCTTTCACACCAGTGAAAGCAGGAGCTTCTGGAAATGAAATTTCAACCCAATCTTTTTTTTTTTTTTTTTTTTTTGCATATTAATTTTTAGTCCTGCCTACTTTTATATTCAGTTTTCAGAACATGTTGAAAGCATTTTAAAAGAAGCCATGAAGCAGTTAAGAAAATACTGGAGACTGTGTTCAGAGACCTTAAAAACAATTTTGTTTTGAAACTTCAGGTTGGGTTGTAAGTACGAGGTGAAGAATGCCACTAATGCAGCTTGTGTGTACAGGAGTGGGTTTTGATCAAACACTTGTCCTTATAAGCATTGAGACTGGAAAGGGAGTGGCATTGCCTTATCCTTATCCTTGTAGCAAATTTATAGACCTTGTTAGCGAGGTTAAACTTTTGTGCTGACTAAACTTTTCCACACCCTCTTTCTGCAATAAAAATCCACCTCAAATTTTTAGCTCACAACCAAGTAGCAGATGAAGTAATGCTGAATGTTTCATTTTAAAGCAAGGCAGGTATCCCAAAATACTCTTCCCCAGCACCAAAAATGATTTTGCCCAAATGGCTGCTCCTCCCTCAGAGAACTCCACCTCTTACCAGCTTTTAATATTTTGTGGGATTGCAAAGCTAGTGCTTTTCTTTGACGGTAACATCGACTTCAGGTCTGATTGCAGGATGGATTCTGCCCTTGGTTCTGTGTGCAGCAGCACCCTCTGACAACAGCCACCTAAGATAAAAAGGTAATTAAGAGAGTAGATACAGCAAGTGTAACTGAGAGAAGGATCACCCTGACCACGGCTCTGCTGCAACAGATGACAGGCAAAGAGATCAAATGTATTGAATTGATGTTTTTATCCCCAAAGAAGCTGACAAAATTGCTGTTTACCAAATTTTCTTTTTAACTTGGAAAATCAGATCTGAAATTTTCAAGGTGCAATAAATGGAGAGTCCCATATTCTTACCTCACTGTTTGAGAGCTGTAGTCCTGAAAAGGCGATGGGAATAAAGTATTGCCCCCACATCGGATAATCTCAGCCTTTTGTGTGCAAATGGCAAGACTGGCCCCAGAAGGGTCTCAGGTGCCCTTGGGCACAGCACAGTTAGTATAGCTCCACTCTGCAGCTGAGGTCTGCAAAGAAATCAAGCAGAAGTATTTGGACACTCCGGTCTTCTACACTAAGGGCACAGAGAAGGGGTTTGGGACCTGCCCAGCTATGTTCGTGAAAGCTGGGATCTCCTGGTTGAAGTATTACAGGTGCCAGAGCTGGCCTGGAGTGCAACAGGCAGCCGTGAACTTGGCAGAAGTAGAATTTCGCAGCTGAATTTTACTTCCTCCTCTTACAGCCAACGGTGAATTTTCTCAGTGTGAAGCTCAGCATCTGAGCTCTGCACAGAGACCAGGTTGCAGTGGCCGGTCTGTGTGAACAGCACGGGAATGCCGTGGTCCTGGGGAAGGTGGCAGCAATGTAAAGTGTGACCGTGGTGTGATGAGCACTTGGGGTGGTGAGTACCACCATGGAGCGGCGTTCCTCCTCTGGTCTGCAGGACTAATCCCTGCAGTGCTCACAGGGCAGGATTCACACCCGGGAAGAGGCCGGAATGAGGGATACGTGACGTTTAATCTCATAAGCTTGAACACGACTTCAATGCTTCTCAGAATTTTGCTACCCTATTGCGGGACATGCAAGTATGATAGAAGTAAACTGAAATGATCCTCTAATTTATTTATTTATTTCCCTTTAATTTATTCCTTCTAGCACCCCCCCCCCCAAAAAAGAACCCAGCAGGGACCAGCTGTCTTGACAGGTCATTTAAAACTGCTTTTGTAAAAATAGATTTGTATTTTATAGCTTAATATTTTAGAGGCTGGTGACTGGTTAAACTTCTTTCAGCACCAACACCTCTTGCTTTGGGCTCCAGCCTTCAAATAAGTCACTGGTTGTCATGATTTACTGTGTATATTATGGGACAAGTGCAAGATTTTGACAAGAAAAGACATTTGGGTGTTATTTGAGGAGACATGGGGAAAGTCACTTAACTTGGTGTTTATATAGAATGGCTTTCTTGTTTCAGAGGTCACCTCTGTTGGAATAACAGGTGCAGGCTTCAGACATCAGCTGCAAGGGCTGTTTTGTACATCAGGGAGGTTATAGCTTTTCCTGTTAAAGATGGTTGGAATTTCAGAGAATAAATTTTGTTTATATTTAACTAACCTTCCCATCCTGATTCTAGCAGAAAGGTGCAGCCCGTCAGCATAACAATTGCTTTTGTGGTGATAATACCAGTGTCTTTTCTAAGCGCCATTCCTATTAAGGTGTTCAGAGCAATGGATGTGGAAACCTGTTCCTGAAATATGTGTCCCAACTTTGAAGACAACTGTCTGCAAGTTTAAGTAAGAGCAATAAAGTGGGTGAGGAACAGGCTGTAAACACAGTAGAGACTTTGTTAAAATTTGGGAATAAAAGGTTTCTGCAGTGCTGTTCAAAGTGTGGGAGAGTTCGCTCCAATAGTCACTCTGCAAATATTACAGAGTGGTGTTTGGGTTTGTTTTGGAAGCACCTTGAGATGCCATTTCTCCAAAACTGAAGGGTTAGGCGTGTTCAGCAAATGAAACGGGCTGGCTGGGCCTTCCTGACTGTCTCTCGCCTGAACCACGGCCCCCTCGGAAAGCTGCAAGGCTTCCTCCTCAGCCCTCCTCTAAACCAAGCCTCGCCTGCCTTTTCCCTTCTGCTGACCCTCGTCCCAGCAGCTCTCTGGGCTTGCCTATGGCTTTCTTCTCTCTCCATCCCTGTTCCCTGCTGCACACACAGGCACACACGCACAAAAAGCCCCCAAAGCACTCCCCTGCTGAGCACTTGCAGGGCTGCGTCACTGCCCTGGGGACTGGCCATCCCCTCCGTACCTCCAAGCTCTCCTTGCTCAGACTGCCTCCAGGTCAAACTTCAAAACAGAGGTACTGAACTCACCCACACTCTTACTTCTCTACTCCACATTTTCCCACCTGCAAGTCTTTTTAACAGCTCTAGCACATCACTTGCCAAATTTTCTTTATGTAGGTTCTTGGCCTGGGCTCATGGCTGTAGTATCTGAGCACCTTTCAGTCATGCATGAAGTGATGTGACTCATGTCAGGCTCGGGTGATTTGTTCTCTCTCCCCATTCTCTCCCAAGAAGGAGGGCTGTGCCTGCTGTGCTGGAGTCTTTGTTTTGTTCGGGTAAAGTTTCAGTTTGTGAGATCTTCCTGTGACCGAGAGGCTGGGGGCGTCACCCGCAATCTTCATTCTTTCATCCCTTCAATGTGCCCTGCTATGTTGAAGATTTTCACAATTTTTATGTTATCTCTGCGCTACATTCCTGTGATACCAAGAATATTTGGCATTGTCATATCTAATGACCAAAACTATCCAACAGTATTCTGTCTTCTAGTTTTGGGTGCAAGTCAGCTCTAACTATTAGAGCTCAAGCTGAGAACAGAGCAGTCCACACGTGTCCCATCAGTGTTTATACCTTCCTCTGCATCAACTGCTGTTGGTCATGGCAGGACATGGGGCTACACGGGTATCTGGATTGGGCTGGTCTGAACAGTTCTGTGTTCCTAGTTCTCCAAAATCTTTGTTGATGCTGTTCAAGGTGCCCCCCCCAAATTCACAAAACCAGTAAAATTATAGTCCTTTTTCTTTTTTTTTTCCTTACTTTTCATTCCATGGGTTATTAGCAGGAAGCTACCTTCTTGAAGGTGAGGTTTTTTTCCCTGATTTATACTTTGTATTTTTAATTACAGTGAGAGCTCCACTTTAGAACAGACATTGAAAGAAAATAGTGTGATCATCACATTCATATTTGGTTTAAATGATGGAGTCAGTTTCTGCTGTCCCTATCCTCCAGCTGGTTCTGAGTGGAAAAGAAAAGGAACAACTGAGTTCAGGAGGAGAGGTCTAGTAAACGAGGTGATTTTTAAAAGGCAAGTAAAGAACCCTAAATTCTCAAACAATTCATCTTGGTGATCAAGAAATAAAACCACCACTCAGAATCTCACTCTCATAAGAGACAAAATGATCTGTAAAAGAGTTGTACAAATAAGTTCCCTTAGGCATTCCTGTGGCGCGCCATAGCATCATATACTGTCTTAGGAATTGATTTAGAGGAATCGAAACTGATAAAAATGAAACTGCAAAGAAGGGGAGGCAAGCCAGCTTCATCTGCTGTGGTCAGGTGTGGATATGGTGCAGGCAGCGGGGAGGAAGATGAGCCCATTCTCTTCCAAGTCTTCCTCCCACACACTGCCACCTTCCCCAGCATCTGGGGCAGATCAGAGCTGCCACTGAGACAAGCCTTTTCCCGTTTTCCTGATGAGGTGGATCTCCATGCATAGCCAGGCACACTCAGCATTTTAAGACCTGACCTTCACATACAGTTGAATCGAGAAAAGGCTGGTGCTGCCACCGAAAGAAGCATCCATGTCATCTTATTCCTACCTGATACGACGTTTTCCATTGCATTAACAGAAGTGGCTGCAGTATGAATCAAATCAGGGGATGGTTCTGAATTAAAACCGATCTGGCAAAAAAAAGGCAAGTTTTAATCTCAATGCATTTTCCCTTGCAGCCTGGCATACGCTGGCACCTGCACAAGGTGAAGGTGTGCAAGGGCTAGGCTGAAGAGCCGTGGTGGTGGGAAGGCAGGGCTGCTTTCCACGGCAGGGGTCCTTTATCCTTTTGCTGTTGGACAACTGACATTTCTTTCTGCAGCAGTTATAGTTTATGCTGGCCTAAATTATATGTAAAATTACAGCCTAATGTAAAGGGTATTGCTTTGTGCCTACTTTGAATTTAAAAGGTTTCCCTAGGTTAAAACATATATCAATACTTCCAGCCATAGGACTGAAAGCACTGCATGCTTTGGTTGCTACGTTCTGCGCTGGCCGTGTAAAGCAGCTATAAATTCAGGTAGCTGCTTTGCATTACCATTGGGGCACAGCACAGCCAGCACAGGGGTGAATTGGGGATATACTTCATCTTTTTATACGTTGCATCAGAGAGAGAAAAGGAGAGAGAACCTCTATGCCAGAGAGAGATTCATCTCCACCCTCCGGTTTTCCCGGTCTCTGAGCAGGGAGGCAGCCCCTCACGGTAGCAACAGTTGCAATCCCCCCATCCCAGCCCTGGCAACAAGCACCCTCTTCTCCTCCTGGTTCCTATCCGAGTCTCTATCCCAATTCCCCAGCAGGATGCAGAGCCTGAGCCTTCCCCTCTGCAGCAGCCTGGAGGCACTGACAGATGCTGGAGGGGAACAGGCGGGTGAAGGGAGCTACTTGAGGGTGAGCACGGAGGCTGGAGGGGAACAAGGGACACCTGCAGCACTTGGGGGTGGCTGGGCTGTAGGATGGTCCCTTTCCCGAGGGACGTGAGCCGAGGATGGAGAAAGACACAGGAGAAGGTCACAGGGATACAGAAGCTGGCAGCTCTTCCCCCAGAAATCTCCCTCCGGGTGGTTGCATTACGCCTCCAGCCTGCTGCTCGTAGCGTCCCCCCCAACCCACCACCCTCTCCAGCCTCCCGCCCCAGTGTGGAGCTTCCCTAAGCCTGGCTGCCCTCTGCCAGCCGTCCTCCATGCCACCTGCGAGCCCGCTCCAACTGCTGGCAATGCTGCCGTGCCTCAGGCAGGCTCCGGCTTCGGGCAATCTATCACATCCCTTTGGAACCTGTTTAACTCTATTGCTGTTAAAAAATGTGCATCTTAATTTCTAGTCTGAATTTGTCCAGTTCCATCTTTATTAGCTTTTATTATGCCGCTCTAATCTGCTGGAGAGCCCTTTAATATTGAAAGGCTGGAGACAGCCAGAATCCTCGCAAGAGCTGGGTTCTTGTTCCAGGAACTGCAGCATATGCTCCTTGCAGAAAAGCTTTCCATTTTTTCAGTGTTCCTTCCATAAAAACATCCAAATGCAAGTTTATGTCTGAACACCACCCTTTTTTGAGGGGCAGTCGTGCTGCTGAAACTTGAGCGTCTGGCTAGAACTTTCTCCAGGTGCAGGGATTTTAGCAGAGGTTTCCGTATTGTCCAAACTAGGCAAACGGGGGTTGGAGCTCAAACCTCTGCTCTGAAGCCAGGAGGCAGATGTCGAGGCTGGGAGGAGATGTCTAGAAACATCGGTTTATTAGTGAGGAGTTCAGACAATGCTGGAGAGCGCGTGGGCAGTGCTGCGGCGTGTCCCCACACTGTTCCTTCCCACGTGTCCCCGTGGGACCCTGCCAGGCAAGGAAGGCTTCGAGGAAAGGCTCACCACGGAGGTGACGTCCCTCAGAGTCTTCTTGGGGTGCCTCCCCATCCAGCTTGTCACTCGCATCTTATTTATGTTTCCCTAGTGCACGACCAGACGTGCCGTAAGACTCCGTATGAAAATGCTATAAAGTAAAGAAGAGTTTTTACTGCATCGGCTTAAAGACTGCATCAGTCTTTCAAATGGCATTTAGTATTGCCACTTTGACTCTATAGATACAGCTTTGTCACGCTGCCATCATAAACTTCAGCTTACAGCTTTGACCACGAGGCTGCGCTTGGCAATGACAGCCCAGCCAAGGAGGACGGAATCCTTTCCCAAGCTGAAGATACATAACCCCTCAGAAGATAATTTGTATGTGGAAAAAACACACATTAGTGGGATTTGTTGTTTGTATAACCCGAGAACGGTTTTAATTAAACAATAAATCTAAGAAGCAATTAGGCAAAAAGGGGTTGAGGCAGAATTGGTATTTTGAGAGAAAGCTGAGATATTGCAGTTTAAAAATCAGCCGGGCTGCATGTTCAGCAAGTATCTCCTACAGCACCTGTGGAAAAGCCACAGTGTGGTGTTGCATAAATAGATGCCTATCAGGCGAGAAGCTCCATGGGTAGATATGTAATTATACAACTTTAAAAAAAAGCATAATATTTATACTGCAGCCTGGATTGGCTTCAATCATGTGCATAATACATTTATTTGAAAACATCCTAATTATGTGTTTACCTGACAGAAGGAGCCATTACAGTCACCCTGGCACGTAAACCCATTTTATAAATCTGCCTCCTTTTGCCTTTACCCAAAAGACCTATACCAACTGCACATTTATGATTATTTATATAAATCTGTGAAATATATAAATAATAGTATTCTTATAGGATATCATCAAGACATTCTGGACTTCTTTTTCTCTTCATTCGACATTGTTGGGCTTTTTTCTTAGAGCTCTTCTGAGCAAGGACGTTGCATTTTATATGCAGGGAAAAAAAATGCATTCTTAACACTCTGGAAATAATAACAAACTCCTTGAAAGATTTAAATTAGTTTGTTCCCTGAATTAAATGTCCCATCTGCTTCCCTTCCCTCCCCAAGCCTCTTCTCGCCACCCCCCGGTGCGTGTGCACATGGGTTTGGTTTTTTTCTGGGGTTTTTTTTTTTTGGAGTTGCTTTTGAATTCCAGCAAATGCACAGCTATTTCAGCCTGCTGGGGTTGTTCCTTGAAAATCAGGTTTAGGGCTTGTGCTGGGGTGTTGAGCGCGAGCATCGTACCTCGTGGCCGAGGGAAGGGCCGGGCTGCACCCACTGCCTTTGCTGCTGGGGGTTTGCTTGGGGGGTGCAGGGGGGGCTCGCCGTGCAGCCAGGGGTGGTGCAGCAGGGTTTGCTTATGGCTGCTGGAGTTACAGAAAACACTGGGGGCGGGGAGTTTATGTGTTTGGTTTAAACTAAGAGCATTGGAGCATTTGGGAGGAAGGTAAACAAATATTAAGAATCCTAACAAGTTTGCAAACAGTCATAAGGTGGAAGGGAAGTGAGTCTGGGGCTTGGCGACCTTGACAATGTCTTTCTAAATAATGCCGGGTGTCTAAGGTACTTGCAAAGCTAAAGGAAATTCTAATTTAAGGCTGACTCCATCCTATACTCACAGGGCTTGCTCTCAGTCTCTGTCTCTCTCTCCCCCACTGTCTCTCTCTTATTTCCCTCTTTTTAGAGAGAATACTCCAGTCCTATTAGAGAGTGGCCTGGCAGCCTTAACCGCGCATCGTCTTCTCCCTCGTTAGAGATGAAATAGCACATGTAAATATTTTCAAACATGATGTTTTGTTGACTCTTTTTCTGTAAATCATCCTAATCATTAGTTTGCATTTTAGACATTTATAATGAAAATGTATTCATTTAAATTTACCCTTCCTTTTGGGAAATATCTTATTTTAAAATTAAAAAAAAAGGGAGGGAGACATGGTTCTCCTTGCTGGTTGTATGTCCTGCCTGCCTGATTACACAATCTGTTATAATTACACTGAGCTCTGCAGACCTTCAGGGAGCCAAGTTATACAGTAGAATGGCTGCTAATTGCTAGGGGTAAAACCTTGGGCCCGTCGAAGTCAATAGCAAAATTTCTACTAATTTCATAGAGAGCATTTCTGAGACCATCTTCAGAATGATAAACATCAATATTATTTAAGGTACTAACTTACCTGAAAGGAAAACTGAATCTATCATTAATATTATATAGAAGCTAATAAACTCAATTTCTTGAACACTTAAGTTAGCTGAAATTTTAAAATCTTTGGGTTATCAGTATTAAGAAAAACAGAACTTCTTCATTTAAACTGACAGAGCTGTTTCGTTCTAATACAACTTGTTATGCCTCTGCAAAACTTATGATGGAAAGCTCTATGACATGTCTGTGGTTTTTTTATGCCCAGGCAAAATGCAAAATGGCAGGACGGATTTGCTGCAAGGTTTAAAAATGTCATCTGAGCTAGGATTCAAGATCCAGCAGAATTTGGGTAAGGCAATTACAAGCAGCCTAAAGGGGGTGACTGAGATGTAAGATGTATTTCAGTCATAATAGCTGTCTTCCCTTGCCATAGCGTGAAGGGTGGCACCACATGTTGGGGATGTTGGGGATGGGTGGCTGGTGCCCGGCTCCCACCTCCTCAGAGAGCCGCAGCCCATCTCCACCTCCTCCAGCATCTCCTAGCCATGGCCACCTGCCTCCATCCCACCGCTTAGCTCCTGTGTGGCCTCACTTCTATGTGTGCCGTATCCCTTCCGCGTGGCCTCCCCACGACTAAATTCACCCTTCCCCAAACCAATTTCCAGAACAAGCTGATGAATTTACTAAACTATGTATACAATTTTTTTAATAAGGTAGGGAGAATTTGAGAGAGGAATTGAAAATCAAAGCGATGGTCACAAGTGGGAGAAAGCTCTTGCCAGCACTGACTCATTTGCATCCTTTCCTCCATTTCATATTTATTTCAAATTATCATTTCAGTTTGAGTTGAGCAGTCTTTTTCGTTGCCGGAAGATAATTGCAAGCCAAACAAATTTAAAAATCAGCATAGAAGAACCTGAAATCCTGACTAATCTTCATCATTTTTTAAAAGGAGAATCAGTCAGGATGAAACTAGAAAGCTATGCCTAACATAATTAATTTTTAAACCCTTTTTTTTGGTAAGTGTATTTGGAATGAAAACAATCCTAACAGTAATATTGGTCTATTACTAGAAATGATGAAATTGTAAAAGCACCATTTTTTATAAATCATCATCCTCTGTCTTTAGAGGAAAAGATAGATGACATTGTCATGTTAAATGATGGTGAGACATAATTAACTCTCGTTGATCATGGAAGGCAATGCATAGCACCATTTTTAAATCAGTAGCTTACATAATTTGCATCTGAGAATTTTGTAGGAGCCAGCCAGGAAGCTGTCCAGATGATTACCATTGGTTTTCAAGAAGTTTTGGAACTAAGAAAAGTTCAGGGATCTGTTAAAAAATTAACATTGGTTGAGTATTTAAGAAGATACACAGTTGTAGGCCCTTCATCTTGAAAATTAGCCACAGCAAAAGAATGAAATGACTGATACAGCATGTTGGTGAAGAATTAAAACTGGCAAATAACTCATCCCTGTTGAATTTATGGAAAACACCAAGCTAATTTGATATATTTTTGAATAGCTGACAAGTTCAATTTTAAAAAGTAATAGTCTATTAATACCATCTACAGCTAGACTTCTAATTGCCTAATAACAAACATTCTCCTTAATAAATTAGAAACATGCAAACAAACATGCTGAAGATTGAATGAATCGACGGGTGGCTTCTCGACAGTTTTGACGCAGGTTTGGCAGTGTAATGGTAAATGAGGAATGCTCACAGGAGGAGATGTGACTAAAGAGCCTGAAGCAGTCACTTCCTGGCCATGCACATTCTGAAAGTTTTAGCAGTGAAGAAAAAAGAAAATATAAATTGTTAATCATTAATTTGTCGATGGCACAAAAATTGTGGAAATTCTGGAATGCGGAAAGCCTTGATACTAGATGAAAGAAGACAGTCTGCACCAAAGGCTTGTCTTGGCAACATGCCTTCTTCACAGTATGCTCTAAAATAGCATTTGCATTCTCCATCAAAGGCTAAGAATATACCAGAAACCATAAGCTTACACTTAATACTTTTTATAATACGTATGCAGAATGTTATACAGTTTATAGAAACCTAAGAACATGTATTCGGTCGCTCAGGCCAGGGAGGAATTAGCTAAAGCTGTAACACATCGGCACTTTTCAGCTTCTACAAGAAAATTTGCAACCACAGGATTGTGTTTCATAGCCACAAATGTGCCTATCCTTCATGAATTTGTCTAATCCCATTCTAAGCCCATTTATACTCTGCAGTATCTTGTGGCAATGAATTCCACAATTTTATATATATGTATTTTTATCTCTCTCTCTCCCCCTCGTGCAGAAAAGTATTTCCTTTTGTTGGTTTTACACCTGTGACCCATTTCAGCTCAGAGCTTGCCAGTTCCTGTGTAGCTAGAAAGAATGAGTAGTTTATCTTGGATCACTTTCTCTGTATCATTTTTTATTTTATAGGCTTCTATGGCATCTCCTCAGCTCTGTCTTTTACGGGATGCATAATCCTAACTTTTCCTCACACAGGTGTTGTTTCATGACTTGCTGCCCTCACAGGCCTCACGAAGGTTATGGGGGATCACACCAAAAGTCCGTGGAGACCAAGCAGGGGACAACAGCAGGTGCCTTCCTGGCCTATTCTCCCTCATGCCACCGGTCACGACTCAGGCTTTCCCTAAACCAGGAAAGGTGAGCATTTTTTTCAGTTTATAAACTATGATAAAATTTTCTTTCATTAATCTTCTCAGTGGCTTCTTGAATGCTGTGATCCTTCCTCATGCTCAGCATCCTCTGGCAGCAAAGTCCCGCAGCTCGTTTGCCTCTCCTCTGAAGGGGTATCTCCTCCCCTTGGTGTTGAACCTCCACCTGGTCGCTTTGCTCATGCCCCCAACCTCTTGTATTGAAAGAGGCATCGGACAGTAAATCCCAGTTCAGCTCTTCTGGACTGTTCAGGACCATATAAACATCCAGCACAGTTGTGTCAGTTCAGGTTAGGAGTCCTCATCTGTTCAGCCATTCCTGTATCCCTGTGTACTTGGGGTTTTGAACTGCCCTTTGTACCCCGTTCCCCTCTTTTCCAGCTCTGCTCTCTGCTTTTTTCCAGATGGGGAACCAGGGCTGTGCCCAGCACACACAGCGCATGGGTTTTATACCGACCTGATGCTGTTTGGTGGTTTGGTCTGTATTCCTTCCTCAATTATTCTACTTCCTTTTCTGATCTCTGCTGAACACAGGGATGACATTTCCAGGCATTTCTCTGTGATATAATCTCAAAAGCTTTTCTCTGTGTGGTAACAGTCATCTCACAGACCAACACATGTACTTGAAATTAGATTTGTGTATCCTTGGTACAGCACTTTGCAGATATCTACATTGATTTAAATGACATTTTATTGTCCAGTCATTCTGAATTGTAAGATCCTTCTAATCTCTTCGTGGTAAGTTCTTGTCCTTTAACCTTGAATAACTACCATCAACAAATTTTGTCACTTCACTGATCAACCTTTCTTTTCCAAATGTCTGGTGACTATGCTGATAGCACAGGCTTTCATACCTCTCCCAGTACATTGGCATGATCTTGAAGTAGGGAGGGAAGGAAGATGATGATGAAAAAAGAAGGAATCAGTACTGGGTGCAGTATTCAAGACATGGCTGTAAGGTGGATTTAGAGAGGAACAGTGATTTCATCTGGTTTTTTCTCCACTCTTTTCTGAATAATTCCTGATCTTAGATTTACTTTTTAGACTGGTGCTGAGTGGTGAGGTGTTGTTTTCAAGGAGCCTTCCACAGTGACTCCACAACCCCTTTCACAGTACTAACAGCTCATTTAGGGCCCGTGATTTTATATGTAGAGTTAAGGTTACTTTTTTCCCCTGTGTATTATTTTGCAGCTACAAACACTGAATTTCATTTTAAAACTCCCTGACTCAATATTATGAGATCACCCTCCACTCTTTGCAGTCAGCTTTAGTTGTGTTTAGCTTCATTTCAGCAACCTGAATAATCTCGTATCATCTTCGGACTGTGTCATCTCGCTACTCACCCTCTGCTTCCAGACTCCTTCAAAGATGTCTCGAGAAACCTGTGCGCCCGCGACGGAGCGAGGGAACCCAGCAAATGATGTTTGCCAGCCTGTCAACGGTAAGTGGGTGGTGAAGGAGGAAAGCGAGCGCTTGTGTTGCCAGTTTTCTGCTTTGGAGAAGAAGGCCCCTCCAACTGGCATGAACCGTTGCGCTGCCTGCCAGGAGCAGCGGCTGTTACCCCACAGCTACCCTTCCAGGCGTCGCAGGTGATGAACAGCAAAGAGTCATTTACCAAGCAATCCAGACTGCAGTGTTTAACACAGGAGCAGGCAAACAATCTCTGTTTCAGTATGAGCAATAGTAAACTCATTTATCTAAAAACAAAGGGTGGCTACAAATAGGGAATGAGGACTTTGGAAGCGGTGACTCTGAGGGGGACTCACGGGACTTGGCGGGGAATCCCTTGCAGATGAGCTGCCAGAATGGTTCGGGGCCAAAAGAGCTGGTGAAACTCTGGGGTGTAGAAATAGAGCACCCAAATGCTGGCCAGGAGATCCCATTGCCTCTGCGCTTGGCCGTGGTGTGGCCTCTTTACTATTACATATAATAATACCTATATAGCTATATGATATAAAGCTTAATTTATTAATACATATTACATAAAACTTTATTATTTCCCTTGATATAATTATTCCTTTTGATCAAATTTCATAGCTGCTGGATGATGGGCTGACCTAAATCTCAGCTATTATTGTACCTCAGAAGTTAATTGAGACTGGCGAAATGGTGGAAGTGGGATGCCAGCGGGGTGAACGACAAGCAACAGTTGACTACAGCCCGCTGATCATGTAGAGTTTCCAGCAGGTTGCCACAGGCCTAATACTTAGGCAGAGTATTAATTAACTTCTGTAGTAATGATGTGCAATGGAGTATTAATAGCACACTGTGTGCATGGAGATCATCCCAAAGCTGGGGGTGTTGTATGCACCAGTGAAGAAAGATAAATAACAGAAAAGGGTCATGAACCTCAGCAGTACGGGCAGGAGCTACCACGGTAAGTGAGCTACACCCTGGAAGGTCACAAGTATTTTGGGGGGAGTCATTCAGACCATGGGGCAATGGAGTCCTGTGTTTCATTCATCCCTGTTCAGGGTTTCAAAGATGAATATATTCTGCCTGGTCAAGAGATCATGTTTTTAAAGTAAATCTCTGCAGAGTCAGGGCTCCTGCTGGAGGGCTCTGAGCCTTGCAAGGAGGTGTGAGTTGGGCACCTGGTTATCTTGGGAGTCACCCTTGGTACCTTTCTGCATATTTGAGCGTCAACATTTAAAAACCTGCTGTATGAACCTGTTGTGTTGGTAGAGTGTCACTTTTCAGGGTCACGGCCAAAAGAGGATAAACTGTTGAGCCGTGAGTCTGTGAAGTCTGTGGAGCCCAACGTTTGGTTTGGATGATATGTGAGGATATAAACAGGAATTCTGGGCTGAAATCAAATGGAAGAAACTTAAGTTAATAATAACAAAATTTTCCCTATGGTGATGTTCCTACAATGAGGGACATGTCCCCAACACCAATGATGGAAAGGAAAGCATGCCTTTGGGAGCACTTTGCAGGGAATCATGTCCACCGGGGAAGAGTCGAGTTGGCCACCAAAGAGCTTTAAATTGGGCCTGTGCCTGCAAGCTCTTGCCAGCACCTGCCTGGGTGTCCCCTGAGGTCAACCTAGGGTTGTCTCAGGCACCAACCAAAAATCCTCCATGGGGTGGTTTTGCAGATGTTACCTTCTTAAATGCCTCTTCACCACTGTGTGGCAGCACTGGATACTGGATTTGTCCTCACCTAGGTCCAAGCAAGAATATGCTCTGGATTCATGGAAGTGGTAGTAGGACCCAACCCTCCAAGGAGATGCTCTGACACAACCATGGGGATGGGTGGCAATGCCTGGCACGTCTTGCTGGAGTCTCCCTCCTGCCTTCTGTCCCAGACAGAGTGTGGAGGCACCCTGCGTGGCCAGCACCCACCCTGGCAGCTCCCCGAGGAGAGGCCGCTCTGCAAATGAGACGCTAACCCAACTTGCATGTCTCAGTGGGAGCGTGGAGCCCTGTGCCACTGCTGCCTCAGGATGGGACAGGAGGCAGTCGCCGCTCTAGGGCCACCTGCAGAGCTTCTCACTACAGCAAATGCACAAACCCTCCAGCTCACAGCGTGTCTCTGCTCTGCCGGGCATTATCTTGTCGGTGAGCCAGAGCTTCAAACTTCTGACTTTTATCTGCCAGCAATTAGCAGTGCATGAGGAGGAGGCTCATGAGCTGCGCCTTGCTGCCGTCCCGCCTGCTGCATCGCTCCAGCCTTCTGTACCATGGGGAGCAGTGTGCCCTGCCCAGGGATGCTCACTGCTCAGAACGTCTTACATCCAGCCTCACCTTCTCCTCCTTAACTTCAGGCTCCTTGTCCTGCCATCTTCTGAGACTGTAAGTTAATTCCCTGCCTTCATTTATATTGTTACCTTGAAGGTATTTATAGAGCAAGACTGCATCCCCTCTGACTCTTCACACTGCTAATTTATAAAACATTGGTTCCTTCGGTATTTCATAACCACACGCTTTAATCCTGGCATCGTTCCTATTACCTATATTTCTCAAAACGGAGGAACATTTTTCATATTTTAAGCACAGAACAACTTGCATTCAGGCAAGTGGACATGCGCTACGACATGCTGCCCGCACCTCTGCTGCTCGGGTCCTTCTCCCCATGGGGAGGCAAGAGAGAAGAGCCTGGTGCAAGAGGGTCCATCCCCAGGGCTGGTGCACAGCTGGCAGGCACTCAGATGCAGCTGGGACAAAAGAACAGGGCGAGGGACCACGCCGGCAGCATTGCTGGTATTGCCAAGGGGTGATGCCGGAGCAGGCACTCACAGGGCACCTGCCATACAGCACTCTTCCCAGCCGTCCATGCTGAATGGCGTCAGCTCAGTTCAGGGCAGTTAAATGGCAAGATTATATGATATTAGCTTGGCTCTCACCCATTAGCCTTGATCTTACTGCTTTCCAGCCACCCGAGCTATTCCTCTTCCTCTCCAAGGTTCCAGACTGCTGTTTGTCAGTGCCGGGTCTTGTCTTGTTGCATTCAGCCCATGGCTGTAATGTTCCTGGGTGGATTTGGTTGCATCTCAGGCTGTGGTCAGTGCCCACTGGTGACACTGATATGAACGGTGTTACCTCATTCTCTGTTTATGAAACTTTAAATGCAAGTGTCAGTCCTATCTCCTGTGCTAACATCACTAAAATTGTTCCCAATTTTGAAGTTTCATTTTTATGGTTACTATCGGAGTCTGTGACTCATCAACTAATTTCTAGCCCACAACAAATTCTTTAAATCTATACAGTTTTCATTCAGTTTTTAAGAAAACTTAGTTATAGCACTACAAGAATGACTCTGAGAGGACTAGCCACGCAGGAGATGGAGAGGCGGCCTGCATAATGAGGACGATCTGTTCAAAAAGGGAAGAAAATTAGTTGTAACACATAGGGAGGGAGTGGGCTAGAGGCAGTGCAGTCCCACCTCCACACCTGCTGAATGTCCCTCTGGGCTGAAGAGAGCGTGCGGTTGGGTGCCTTTCAGCAACCGATTGCAAAGCAGCTCTGATGACTGCAGAGGTCCCAAAACCGCAAGCTGCTTATAAGGCTCAAGGTGCATCCACACCGGCTTCCTCATTACCACATTTTCATGTGCTCGGCTCGCAAGCTCTGTGATTCATCCCTGGTGTGAGCTGTATACTGGGAGGAGCTGGGTGAAGGGGAGTTTCCCCATCCTCAAGAAACTTCATACCACTGATTCCCCGAGCTTTTGCTCCCCAAATCATAGCAGCTCTCTCATGTCTTAGTCCTTTCCCAAAACAAGAAAAAGCTGGAAAGGAAGGCAACGCATATACTTCCCGGCAAGGGAGATGCGTGGCTGCTCAGCAGGTTATCTGAGAATGGAGGTTATTGAAATTCTTATTTTCCAGGGACTGCACTTAAAAAGGCTGTGGGTTATATGAGGTGCTGGAGTTTGAAAATAAGATTAGAGCTAGCTTTCCCTCCCCGCTGACACCCAGTTCCCTTTGGATTTTGGAAAAAAAAGGCTCCATGTGCAAAAGCAAAGGCGGAGTGCAAACATACCCGCTCCTGACGTACACAAGGACTGACACAGGGCTGTGTATGCAGGCAAGCGATGAGTATTGCAGGCAAGCTGCCTTGCCTCTGAGCTCCCAGCAGTTTTGTGGAGCCCTGGGCAGAGGTTGTAGGCTCAGTAAGGCAGTAACAAGGGGAAGCAGGAAAGGAGGAGACCGAAGGATGAGGAAAAAAACCCAGTTTGAAACTCTCCTGCCAGACGGCTGCGGTCAGGTGGGCGGCAGATTCCTGCCCCATCTTCTCAACCTTTTTTTTGTAATGGGATGCACATTTGGCCTCTCCCAGGGCCCAGATAACTCCTGTGATGAAGGGAAGATTATTTTTCAAGATTGTCTTTGGAGATTTCTTTTAAAATTCTCAGGCGCACTGTGTCTGGAACTGCAGATTTACAATATGTAGGTTGAGTTTTGTCAGATACTCTTTTACCATCTCTGTGTTTATCCTTTGCTCTTGGCCTCTCCAGCTGCTCTCTCATAAATCCTCTGCTTCCTGCAGAAGAATCCCCAATTTCTTCATTATCATTACTGAAGGTAGGTAGAGCAGTTCTCTCCAACCCAAACCGCCCTGGAGTCAGCCCAACTCAGCCTTCAGTTGCTGGAGGACTTGGATTTATTCCCTAATTCCTCTGCCCTTCTGTTCTTGTTTTTAAATAAAAATATTAATGCACAAACACTGCAGTGTGACTAGAGCAAAGCTGTCCACATGGAGGATGTTTAAAATACACAGTTCAAGTATGTACTCTTACAGGTATACATTGTTTTGGCACTTGCTTACCTTCATGTGGATCTGGTGCATTCATATTTTTGATAGATTAAAAGAGTAGGTCATGTCTCTGCCCACATATACAGACTGATTTCTTATTTCTTGTTTCCTAACTCTCTCCTGTAATTTTGATGCTGCTTTTTATGCTTTCCTAGCTATGCATTTCTTGTCTGCCATTTTATGCGTGGGGATTATCTATGAATCGCTGTTCTCACCACCTGGCCACTCACACCACAATTCTCCTTGTATGACGTACTCCCGGCCGTCATTGCCCACGGTTGACAGAACCATCCCTCAGCCACTTCCAACTACATGGGGACAGGACAAAGGACCTGGCAGCAACCCCCCGGCTCTGCCTAGCAAGTGGATTGATGAAGGTGCAGCGGCATCTCCAGGGAGGACCTGGAAAACAGGTAAGTCATTGCTGGGCACGTGTGATGTCCCCCACCTTTGGGAGGTGTGGGGCTCGCCATCTCCATTTGTTGCCACTCACCACCAAAGTGATGGTGAAAACTCTGGATGGCTTCGCTCTTCTACAGGAGCACTTGCATGTCGCTAGGAAAGGATATTCAACCTGGAGCTTGATGTTATTAACTATTTCCTTTTGATCACCATGGGCATGATTCTGCGAGACACTGAGCAGTGGGACATAAACACAGCAGAGCATCTGACACATCCACACTTCTAATATATGTATGTATGTCAGGACTCTGAAGTTAAGACACTTGCATATGTGTTTTGCTGTGCAAAAGACTTGGTGCTTAGCACCTCCTGAAGCTGAGCCTTTTAAGTGAAGCCCTGTGTACAACATGCTTATTTCTGGTGTTTGGTAGCCCAAATTTAGATACTGACTGTCCTGGTTTCAGCTGGGATAGAGTTAACTGTCTTCCTAGTAGCTGGTACAGTGCTATGTTTTGAGTTCAGTATGTGAAGAATGTTGATAACCCTGATGTTTTCAGTTGTTGCTCAGTAGTGTTGAGACTATAGTCAAGGATTTTTCAGCTTCTCATGCCCAGCCAGGGCACCTGACCCAAACTGGCCAACAGGGTATTCCATACCATGGGACGTCCCATCTAGTTTAGGAACTGGGAAGTGGGGGGGCAGGGATTCGCCGCTCGGGGACTGGCTGGGTGTCGGTCGGCGGGTGGTGAGCAATTGCCCTGCGCATCATTTGTACATTCCAATCCTTTTATTACTACTGTTGTCATTTTATTAGTGTTATCATTATCATTATTAGTTTCTTCTTTTCTGTTCTATTAAACTGTTCTTATCTCAACCCAGGAGTTTTACTTCTTTTCCTGATTTTCTCCCCCATCCCACTGGATGGGGGGGGAGTGAGTGAGCGGCTGCGTGGTGCTTAGTTGCTGGCTGGGCTTAAACCACGACACTGACAACAGCAGTTGTATATTACCGTGGTTATAGAGACTGAAGGGAACAGACCAGTCTGGGCATCCCACACTCCCACAGAACTGGAGCAGGGCTCTTCCCCCGGGACACTCGGCAGTGCTGCCTCTCTTGCATTTAAGCAATTGCAGGGTTTCCTAAGGAAGGAATAGTCTCCAGCCTATTTTAATCCTTTTTGCTGTGGTGGAACTGGCAGGACAGGGCTTGTGTAAGACAGGCTCTGCAAAGCCTCGTCCTATGCCAGACCCTTCATGGATTTGCGTTTAGCTGTGCGTAGCACTGCTAGCGCAGGCTGATGTGCCAGGTAGCACAGGTTTGGGGGGGCCAGGAGCCTGCCACGGAGCTCACTGCCCTGCTTTCATCCAGACCCATCGGGAAGCATAGTGCATGCCACATCTGTCTGGTGGGCACAAGAGAAAGACCCCACAAAAGCTCAGATGATAACCCACTCCAGCGCCAAACGCCCGCCTGGCTTTCCCAAGACAAGCCCACGAACGGCTCACCCGGGGTTCGCTGCCCGCTGCCTTCAGGCAGGGCCTGCAAGGAGCAGGCAGGTGTCGGGCAGCAATCCCGGGGCGTGCTTAAAGGATCTCCGTCACCGCGGCTTTAGCCTTTCCAGCGCTCGCTTCTCTGCCTGCCTAATGCCAGGCAATTTCAGACTGCAGCACTTCTCTCCTGAGGAAACGCTGGCCATAGATTTAGGAATAGATATTGCCAAATAGTATATTGTTTTCATAAATTTCTGTAGATCCACTTTATATCCTAGAGGCTAGACATTCTAATTATTGCTTCTATTTTATCTAAATTGGCAACAAAGCCATCGTAGCTCAGCTCAGAGCCAGTACAGGTAATTCTGCTAGACCAAGTTTTGACCTTTTAAAGTTCATTCTGAAGTGTATTCTCCGCTCTCTGTGGTTCTTGCCCGGCTCTTCGGTTCTGCTTTTTTAGAGCCATCGCCCAATTTAAAATAGCAATCACCATAGCTTCAATACATTGTACCTTAAAGATGTAGGCAATTACTCTGTGAAATATCTCAGAAGCAGGACTAATATCAAAGGGCATTCTCATACCCTTACAACATCCAAATAGCATATTAAAGATCTTGTTGAAGTTAGATTTAAGCTTGTCTCTTCACAGTTTATTTGCTGAAGCAAATGCCCTTCATTTCACAGTGATTTTTTTTCCCCTTTTGCTGGGAACCTGCCTGTCATACAGCAGTTTCACAGAACAGCATTCATTTAAATAATGTAAACCAAAGCATCTCCCTCCTTAAGCTGGCTTTTCAATGACAGATACAGAATTAGCTCCATCTGAAATTTCTTATCCTTTCAATAACTCCCAGATTTTCTATATTATGTTACATTTTTGCTTTACCCCTTAAAAGTGAGATTTTTTTTTTCCTGGTTTGGAGAGATCATTGAAGTAACCGATCTTTGGAGTTTAATGTGGTATTCCCTTTCCAGACAGCCTCAGCCCAACCAGATATTTGAGAATCCTCCTGGGTTAAGCCTATTATAGCGAATGTTTCTCCTACTTTGCAGCTGAATTATTTTTTTTTTAATGTAAGTGACATTCTGTGCACCAACCTTTAAACTAAAGTAGGTCTCAACTTTCGCAAAGAGTGTGGAGTGGCACAGCGTGAGTATCTCCCTATATGTCATCCTGTGGCATTTACAGCAAAAATATTTCTAATTTCACAATTAGGAGAGGTTCTCAAGTGGTGTATCTGGATAGAATTGTTGGAAATGTATTACCTGGTGCTTGTTTAAAGACAAATGGTGTTGCGTGTTATTATTCTTTTTTACATCCCAAATGTGAAGCAGTCTTTGTTATAGGCTCCTGATTAATCCCCTTAACTATAGTACTCTGTATTGCTTTCAAATGGTAATTTCCAAAGTGGTTTGTGCCTTTCCACAGTCCCAGGTGAGGTGCTTGCTGCCTCCCCTCCTGAAAGCTCCTGCTCTGCAGCCCCTTGCCCCTGCACCCATCACCCTGTGCCCATCATCACCCTGTGCCCATCACCCCTGCACCCATCGCCCCATGTCCATCACCCCATACCTGCGGCTTAGGGCAGGGCTGGCTCAGCACAAAGCCCAGGGCGCCAGTTTCAAGATACTTCCATAAGCCCATCTTTTCAGACATCTTCACCAGTTCTGGCTGATTTTTTTTGGGGGGGGGAGGGTCGGGGGGGGAATAGGTTTATATCCCACAAAGTTTCAGAGAAGGGTGTTAAAATATGATGCAACTGCCTTCTCAGAAGCTGGAAGGCAAATAACACCAAATATGTGATATTTTGGGTGGATGGAGGGATGGCAATATTGCTTGGCAATATTGCCAACTTCTGGTGGCTGCACACCCATTTCTCATTTTTTGCCCTGGAAAGTTTCACCACTTGCTTGAGTGTATTTGCCCCTCTGCAAGGGTTTGCTCTGCTGACATTCACTGCACGTGCAGTCTTGTTTCTACCCTCTCTGCCAGAAGGTACCCTGGCACAACTCTGCCACTACCAGAGAGAATTATTTTCTGCTTCATTTGTAGCATATTTGACTAAGTATGAAATTATTTTCGCCTTGCATTTCCAACAAAACTTAGCAAATAGGGACTCCCGCCTGTCAGAATATGTCTTATTCCTCCTTTCTTTTCTTCATTTTTAGCTTTTTGTTTTGGAAATGATGCAATGTAAATAGCTGCTTATTCTGCAGAGAGGGATTTAGAGCCCTGCTGGTGCCTGCCAGCCTTTTCATCCCCCCATCTTTAGGAGAGAGCCGCATACAGCCCGGCAGCTGACCTGCTGCCCAGGCTGAATTTCACCCCAAAAGCCTCTGGCTGCAGTTCAGGTTATGGCAGTTTCTCACAGCCCTCTGTAACTCATTTACTTAATGATCTTCTCCATACAAGCCTGTCTGTTATTAATGAGTCACTAAGTTTTCAACAATCTTATGTTTGAGCTTTAAGGTTTAAGCCCATCACATGTGCATCCGCTGATCTGCATTGCAATTAATTATGAATAAAAATGAGCTTTTCTTCTAAACAATGGTAGAGCCTCCCATGTGCCCTGTGATCAGCACCAAGGCTCCGTCCTGGTGTAAAAGGGCTCCACGGCTGCAATGGTGGCGGCTGCCTTTGCTGTCATCTCCAGGATTCTGCTAATTCCCCCTCTCCGGCATGCCTGCTCGGGGGGCTGGCAGTCCAGTACTCCTCCCCGTGGTTCCCCCGCCATGGTCCCTCCGCGCGGTTCCCCACCGGTATTTCAGTCACATACCCTCCCACCAGGCCTCTGCAATGCCAGCTAAATCACAACCATCTTCATGCATGAGAACCTCTCATTCCTCCTGCCTATTCCCTTGGTTTCCAGCCTCAACACAGAGACAGCTCTGACATATTTTGCTTATTCCCTCTCTAATTCTCCCTCTAAGTTTCCTTTTCTCATCACAGACTCATTTTCTTGACTGTGCAGACTCAGAAACCCACATGCAGAGCCCTAACACAGTGAGATACCTCCTCCAGACCCCTCAGACCCTCTTCTTGCTGAGGGCTGCCTGGTGCAGGGTGTCTACAGGAGATTTCTCTAGCAAAGGAGATGAGCTCATTTCCCAAAATGATTCTGCTGTGCCCCTGCCGGGGCTTTAGCTGCTGCCCAAACAGAGGCAAATGGAAAAGCAACTTCATGAAAAATCGTGATCTTGTTTATGTTTTGCTTGGTTCCAATGAAAGTTCTTCCTTAATTTTTTTTCAGTTTTCAAAATCTGAGCACCTCTGCACACCTCCCTCATTTTTGTCACATTCTTTCCACCTGCTTTTTCATGGATTTTCCTTTCTCTGCCCTCTTTTGCTTCTTTGGGGAAAAAAAATCTACCTCAAACCCCTGTTTTTCTTATTCTGCCATTCCAGATCACCAGAATTAGTGCTTCTTTTTTTTCCTCTTGTCACTTTTCCAAAGTTGAGGAAGTTTGGCCCCATTCCAGCTAGAAAGGGAAAAGTCATAAGGCAGTCCCCACCCACCATCCTTCTGCTCCGCTCCAGAGCAGGAACAACTAATGGGAAGAGATGGGAGAAGAGACAGGGGAAATAACACACCAAACTTCCAAACTTTTTTATTTCAATGAAATAGATACACTTTCTTAATTAAAAAAAACAAAACAAAACAACAAAACACTAAGAAAAAAACATAGCTTTTGATCTGCAACATTTTTTCACCTAATGAAACAGTTCCATCTTCCAGAGAGGAGCAGGATGCTTGGAGAGGTGCTTGGGTAGGAGCATGCACAAGGTGTGCTGCTATGGGCTTAGGGCTTGGCTTAGCACAAGGCAGGTGCCTGGTGTTTGATGACACTGCTGCGTTTTCCCGGCACTGTCAGGATGTAGCCTGGAGGACGTGGAGCAGAGCCACGGACAAGGGCTCGGCATCCTAGACCAGTGTCCGACCCTGGTGTGTTGAGTAGCTGCCTGGCCCTGCTGACCTGGACTTTCCATCCTAGGAAAGGAGGGATAGAGGGAAACAAAATCAGTGCTGAGCCACCTCCTGTCCCGTGGCATGCAGGCCATGAACATCTTGTGGCCAGCATGGGCAGTCCTGGTGTCCCTGGGGCAGCTGAAGCACCCCTGGGTGCAAAAGAGGTTGTGCACAGCAGGGCTACGGAGCCTCCCCAGAATCTGGATTTACCTAGCTCACATACAGGAACTTGCTGTGAAATTGGTAGATCTGCTGCCTTCTAGTCAGCTCTTCCAGCATCTCCTGCCCTCCTGCTAGGATCTTGTATCTTCTTTCCAAGCTGAATTTTTCTAACGAACTCCTGCTTCAGCCTTCAGATCTTGTTGCTCCTCTGTGAGATGGAGACTGCTGAACCCTCAGGAACTCTTATCACTGAGGTCAGGGCATCTCTCAATCTTCTCTCCAGCAAGCTGAGCAGTTTGTACAATTCCAGTCTCGTATCAGCGCTTGTTTTCTGATGCCTGGACAGTACGTATGGCTTTCCTTTGCAGAACTTTGGTGTCCTTTTTAATTCTGGACACCCAAGTTGGCAGTAACATCCATAGTAATCATTTCAACAGTAATGTGAACAGAGGCGAGATTGCTCCTCTACTTTTGTGTGATATTCTCCCATTACATATTCAAGGAAGGTGTTAGCTGCTTTCAGCGTGCTGTTGAAATGAGAGCTCATGTAGAGGCAGTTACCTGCAATCATTCCTGAGCTGCCTTCTGAGTTGCAGCTTTCCAAGCCCCATCCTGGAGATAAAGGCTGCGGTCTTTGTTCCCAGATGCTTTCCCTTGCATGCGGTTGTATTAAAATGTATTTAGTTGGATATGGCCATTTTACCAGGCAATTTAGAAGATACTAGACCAGGCCTGCTCGTTACTAACATCCCTACCAGTCACTGCATCACCTGCAGACTTCACCATCACAGCTTTTTTATGATCAGGTTGATCACTGGATGAAAACATACATAGCATTGCAATAAGACCAGATTGCCTGAGGGACCCCGCTAAGGACACCTCCATCCTCCGAAGTCTGCCCAGTAACCACCACACGGTGAGCTCTGTCTGAGACAGCTTTTAGTCCATCTAGACTGTGCCCTGATAATTCCTTCTATAGCATGCATTTTTTAATCCAAATGTCATGTAGCAATAAGCAAAATGCTTCGAGGAAATCCAAGTTTGCTATATTGGTACGCTTGCCTTTATCAACCAGACCTACAAGTCTGTCCAAAAAAAAGACACCACAAAACCCCATAAACACACTGGTTGATGTGCAGGTCTCTGGGCTGTGCCTTTAAATTTTTCTAAACACTGCAACTGCACTGACATTTCTCCAGTCTTTTGGAATTTGCCCATTTTTCTAAGATCTGTTAAACTGTAACATTGGCTTGAGCTAGTTCCTTCTAGACTCTTGAGCATCAGCTGTCCGGATGATCTGCAAATGCTGAATTCGAGGAGATCATGCCTCACATCCCCCATTGTTACAGATGGCAGGATTTATATTCCATCCACAGTATCATCTGGAGATGAATATATCCTCCCGCTTCATTCCAAATACAGAACAGAAATATCTACTAAACATTTCTGCCTTTCTGCACCAGTCACCATCTGGCAAGAGCAGCGAGGAAGCAATGCTGAGTGCCAAGCTCGAGTGGTCCCGCGGGGAGGCTCGTGCCGTCCATGCACCCCACACACACTGGTGTGCTGGGTGGTCTTGGGGCACCCCCCCCCCCATTGCCCAGGGCTCTCCCCACGCTTTTGCCCACACTGACCAGCGTGGTTCCCCGCTGCACGCACACACACGCACACACACACAGGCAGCCAGCACTGGTGCAAATTCCCCATTTAACCCTGGGCTGAAGAGGCCATTACCATGTAAATCACTGCGTGAAGGAGGCTGGAGGGCAAAGATGGGCAGCAGCCTTGATGGAGGAGGCTGAGATAAGGGGGTTCTTATTGAAATTCAGAAATCTTTTTTTCTTTTTCCCCCAGCTACTCAAACAGCAGCTGAAAGCCAAACTGGGGCTTGCATGAGACCGGAAAATCCTGTGAAACCAAAGAGTGCTTTGAATGTGTTTCTTGGAGTGGGAGTCACCTCTCGTGCCTGTCCAAGTCACTCCCTTCCTCTAGTCCCCATCATGGCCTTGAGGGGCATCCCCATGCTGTCACACCAGCTGGGCTCACCAGTGTTTTCCCAGCTGCCTCAGGTCCCTCCGGGCTGCAGCATCAAGGGCACAGAGCAGGCAGCCCCACAGCCCTGCAAACCACACGTGCAGGGAGCCCCGGAGCCCCAGGGCTGGTGTGAGCGAGATCCCAGGGAAAGGATTCCCAGCCTTTCCCTTGATCCTTTTTTTCTTTTTTTTTTCTCACATGAGTGTTCTCTATTTACTCCTTATTGCATATGGCAAAGCCAGGAGGAGAGAAGGAGAAGAGAAAAAAGGCACAAAGTCTGCAGGGGAGAAAAGAGAGGCGTTATTGTGAACGTGTGTTTGTCCCTGGCTGGTGGCACAGCTCCTCCGTGGGATGCGGGATTCCCTGCTCCGAGGGCTGCCTCGCTGCTGTGCCGAAGGCAGCGGGGGCTGCTGTGGGAAAGACCGTGCTCCGGTTCTGGCAGCAGTCACTGCACAGAGCGATGGTGCTGGGTTAGCCTGGCTGTGTCCCCCCCGGCAGCAACACGGACCCTATTAATAATTAACCGGGTGCGGAGACAGGCATCACGTGTGATGGCATCGCAGATATCTGACACTCCTAATTGGGAGCCACAGCAGGGCTGGCGGCTGATGCTGCCACCGCTCCTGAAGGTCGTCTCTGTGGTCCCATCCCCTCCTGTGGGCTGTGCCCGAGCCCCCGCTGCCCACACGCCTCACCCCATGTCCTGCCTCTGGGCAGAGGGCTCTGCACAGGGTGGCAGCTTCACCCCTGGGACGGCTCCTGGGGTGAGCCACCTTCTCTGCAGCCACCCCAGTGCCTGTGGGAGGGCAGGAGGGTTCTGGGGAAAACCAAGCTGGGGGTCCATCAACCAACCGTACTGCTGGGCTTGCTGGCAAGGAGCTGTCCTACCTTTCATCCAAACTCATTTTGCCGCCTAGGAGAAGCCCTCCGGCACAGGCCGGTGGTCCCTGCGCCAGGGCTGTGATGTGCTGCATCAGCACTGACTGCACATGCTGGCTTTGCGGCCCCATGCCTGGGGGACATGTCCGTGCGGCTCCTTGAGTGCTCCGAAGCTGTTAAAACATGTCCGGGGTTGGGAGTAACATTGGGCACAGCAGGACATGGTGAGGCAGGAAACAAGCCCACCAGGAGGGAAAGCCATCGGCAGCGCGCGCACCCCAGAGCATCACGAAGCAGCAGCTCGAGCGTCGCTGCGAAGGCTGGGGCTCGGGCGTGCAGCCCCCTCTCCCCATGCCGCAGAGAAACCTCTGCAGTGGTGTCAGCACTGGTTCTGGCCCTTAGAAAAGGGACTGCTGGATGAACCCAACTTCAGGGGATCCCTCTGAAGAGACCACCCTGCAGTGACGAGGCACCAAAGTCCCTGGAAGATGAAGGGAAAGTTCAGGTAGGGGATTAGCAGGTGGGATTAAAGGCTCAGCGGCACTCGAGATGGATCTGACCATGCTCTAAAGCGGCCCACCACAGCTCTGTGCAGTGAGGAATTGCTCCTTGTCTGGTTTAATTATACCTTATAGCAATTCCTTGCTTGCTGTCTGCGCTCACCTTTCCCCAGGGTCACAGCCAAAGTGCCCCTTGTGTCCCCGAGGGCAGCTCGGCCATCACCATGTCCGGGGCCAGCACCCGGGGTGAGGGTGAGGAGGCCGGCAGCAGAGCTGCCACCAAAAATTCGTTTGGAAATGTGGAGAAATGCCTCTCATCCATCAAACTTCAGTCATCAGTGAAGAGATTTAATTTTAAGCGCAGTTTGATTTTAAAGAGCCGGAGTCTGCCACCACCAGCAACTCCCAGGCAAGTGCAAACGCACCTTTTCCAAAGCCAGCCCCGAGAGCTGGCGGTGCCACCAGACTGTCCCCCCACATCTGCACCCCCCAACCGCTCCAGCATCAGCATTGGCAGCCTGCAAACCAGTGCCCGATTTGCCCAGCGATGTTTGCCATCTATTTCTCTGACACCTTGTGAACGTTTCCAAATGGGGGTGGTGGGTGCCGAGGGGAGGCTTGTGCCTGCCCTGAACCCCCGAGCATCAGCAGTGCAGGGTTGGGGGGGGCTTTTCGCTGTGCTGTGACTTTTCACAGTCAGGAAGACTCTCACATTTCCAAAAACAAGGGGGGATGAGGGGGTGGAAAGGCCTCTGCCCAATGGTGCCTGTCTCCTGACAAACATGGATAGCCCTAGGAAAAGGGCTGCTCCGAAGCCAACTCCACTGGCCGACACGTGGAAGAGTGTGGACAGCAAAGCAGCCGAACAGGGCTGGGTGAACCCGGCGAGTGCTGCTGGGGCTGTCTGCTCTCACAGACCCTGCAGATGATACACAGAAAAAGGGCAAAAATGGGGCAGGTGGGGAGTGATCCCCCTCTGCCCCCGCCAGACCTGGCGGCCATGAGCTCTGCAGTTTAACTGTATATCATAAGAAAATATTTCTTCGATTTTAAGCCTGCCAAACCATCTAATTCAAGTGCTCTCCTTGTTTTCAGAGACACAGTGAATACTGATGAAGACTCCCAGGGTACTGAATTCCTTCTCAACCAAAAACTTGGCCACAGCTCGTCACCCCACCTGGATGGTGCTTGGTCCCTTGCTCAGCCGGGGCGGCCACCGGCTGCACGGCTCAGGCTGTGGCTCTGCCACACCAGCACGAGCTGCCGGAGTGGTTTTTGTTTTCTTTCCAGCATCCATCCATACCTTTCCTTGTTGCCTTTTTGAGCATTGCTGGCACTGCAGAGAGGAGCCCGCAGGGACATCGAGGTCTCTTATCCAAACAGCAACTGAAAGCCCTGTGTTGCGTGTGAACGCGGGGGTTATTTTTCCACTGTGTGTGGCATTTTGCTTCATCTGACTGCATTTCACCCCACCACCCCCCCCCCAGTTTCCTGGCCCTGCCGTGGCCCCTAGGAACCATGCTGGCTGGGCGCTCCACGGGGACTCTGGGGGATGCTGGGTACAGAGGGGACGCAGAAGGGATGCAGAGGCGAGTAGGCTCCCCCCTCCTCCCCCCCCCAGCACAGGGTTGCCATATCAACAGGTTCTCCGGCAGAGTCCCTCACTGCGGATGCAGCGTTTTGGCACGCTGCGATGCGAGCCCTCCCGAGCCCCTCACGCTGCCGTGGCCCCACGTCCCCACGGGTGCCCTCTCCTCTCTGCCTCCCCCGGGCTCTGCCAGGCAACGTCCTCAGGTGCATTTTGCTTCTCCCGGTGTTGCTGGTTTGCAGCCTGCCACCGGCACGGCAGAGCAGATCCCGGCCATGCAATGGCACCCGGTTGTGATCCCAAGGCAGCCGCGTGAGCAGCTGTAGCCGGTGCGAGGGGGACAGGCGGGACACCGAGCCCACGGCCAGGCGAGGGAGGGAGCAGCAGGGACTGGTGGCTGCTCCCAAAGCCCTGCAGCATCCGCTCCCCTGCAGTGGCAGCAGGGCTATCCCCCCCAGCCCACGAAAGGCAGAAGGGGGCTGCGGGAGCTGCCTTTACTGATTTGAGAACGGGAAGGAGAGTTTTATCCTCTGACACCAGCCAAAGCACCAAGCAGTGATGCTGGGTGTCCCGTGCGGGGTGTCCCATACTGGGGTACCCTGCAACCCCCCGAGCCTCTTCCAAGGCCTCTCCCACCCCACCCCAGCATGGCTGTACTCTGGCTGCCGAAATCAGTGAGAAATGCCTAAATGTGTGAGAAATGCCTCTTGACTGCTGGCAGGGTTGCACGGTGGAGACTTTTCATCTGGCAAAACCGGTCTGAGCAGGAGGCTGAGGCTACCGGAGCTGGGGTGGGGGGAATCACCACCACCCTCTGCTGAGGCTCCTGGTGGGATGGGGTGAACAACGTGGGGTGCCCCAGGAGCCTCCCAGGGAGGCGGGAGGGGGCAGAGGGGAAGCAGGCAAACACACATGTGGGGTGAATGAAAATGGGGGGGCTGCAGGACAGGGAGGGGTGGCTGCATCCCTGCAGATCAGGGCAGGAGGGCCCCGCAGTTGACGTGGGAGACGGAGGGGGAGGAATTTGCTCTGGAGGCACTTGCTACTTCAGATAGCTGGGATGCCGGAGCCGGGAGGGTGTTTACATTCCCGCCCTTATCTGCGCACAGGCACCCGTGGGGCCCCTTTCCCACTGAACAGGTTCTCGGGGGCGGGAGAGGGGAGCTGGGTGCCAGCGCTGGCCCTGCAACCTCCTCGGTGGCTGGGGTTGCCTGTGGGGACAGGGACGTGGGAGGGGGCAGCCACAGGCCAAAGCCTTGCTGACCTTGTGTCTGCCTGGGGCAGGCAGACTGGGTGCTCCCCACCTCCCCTCCTACGTCCGCACCTCTCCAGCTGGGATCTGGGAGCGTGGGTGACTCAGAGTCGCCCGTTGACGATGTCTTGCTCGCTTGGCTTCGCCCGGCAGGGTGTAAATCCCCTTTTGTTTCTTGCACTAGGGGACACGTGCAAAAGGGTCCCATGGAGGAGCGGGGGTCGTGGCATACCCCCGGATGCGTCCCCCTCGCCATCATGCCGCAGGCAGAAGGAGCTGTGCCCTGAGCCTGGGGGCCTCTGGCTGTGCTCCAGAGGTGGGCACGGGCAGCGCCTCCAGGTGCTGAGCCTCTCCCACTCTGGGCACTGGCAGGGCAGAGGGTGACTCCAGGGATGGGACAGCACTGCATGGCAGCATGGCATCGCCAGCCTGTCTGCTCTCTAAGCTGAGCCTCGACCACCTCCCCAGGAAATGATTAGTCCTAAGAGTGTGTCCTGTTTGCAACCCGGGAAGTGGGAGAAGTTGGATGCTGCTGCCTGTGATTGGGGCATCCCCCAAGTACCGGCACGGCTGGGCTGGCAAGGCAGCGTGTGCCGGACCCATGCAGGAACTGCGTGAGCTCAGCGCTCGGCTCTCCGGGGCCAACACAGTGCCGCTACATGCACTCGCCATCTGCACCGCACAGCCCTGCAGCCCCACGGGCCCCTCAAGCCCCCATCAGAGAAGCAGCCATAGGGACCGCAGTTGTGCATGGGGCAGCCAGGGCAGGTCTGGGGCCGTTCCCCGCAGCCGGGCTCTGGTGCTGGGGGAAGCAACCAGCCATGCAGTAATCACGGCCGCCTCTCGTCTTGGCTGGTAATTGCCTGTTAGCGGGAGGAAGGGAGCTGTGGCCGCGCCGGCGGGGCTCTTGCCAGGGCTAATGACAGCAAAGCGACAAACTGGGTCCTGCAGCGCTGCCAGATGAAGGAGGGAACTTCCTTGGCGTGCGGTGTCGGAGGCAGCTGCGGGAGAGGTGGAAACTCCCGGAGCCCAGAGGAGAACAAAGGCTTGCCGGGGCCGTGGCGCACGGCACCGTGCGCCGTAGCCCTGGGAAACACGCGAGCGCGGCGCTGGCTCCGCAGGCTCCCGCCTGCGCCCGTGCGTGGGCTGCCCACGAGCTCCCTGCGCCTGCAGCAGCCTCCCAGCAGTGCCCCCGCCGGGAGAGCTCTGCCCCGCAGGCACCGCTTTGCCCGTCGGCGGCCGCCTACACGAGCTGCGCACCGAGGTGCCGTGTGAGGACACGACGCACCGTGGACAGCCCGGGAGAGCCCATCCCTACCCCAAAGGCATTGGCCGCGGCACCGGGGCTTTGCCATGACCTGCCTGCAAGGGCAGCAGGGGCTTGCCGTGCCCGGGGCGCTCCTGCTGGCACTGCCATCGTAGGAGCAGGGGTGTCACCCACCCAGCGGGGCGATGCCCTGCGCGGGAGCCCAGGGGCGGGGAGACAGAGCCCAGCAGGGCTGGCTTTGCCCCAAACCACATCCCCGCTGGGATAATCACGGTGGCATGGCATGGGCTGAGAAGTAGGGACATGGAGGGTGGTCTGCCCAGCTACTCAGGAGCCCTGTCCCCGCTCCCCACATCTGCAGCCCCCCCACCCCCCACTTGTGGGCTGCGTCCCCCCGGGCTCGTAGCTCGTTAGCCAAGAAATGCCGTGGTGGTCTGCCGAGGCGCAAAGCTGTGCTCACTCATGAGCAGCCCCCGAGGGATGCTCACCACAGCGTGGCCCGGTGGCTCTGCCATCACCTGCACACCAGCACCACGCCTGCCGTGTCTGACAGCCTCTCGGACCCTGATACACCTCCAACATTGTGTCTCAAAGTGCTGCTGCTTCTCCCCAGACACCTCACGAATATGTTAAGCAACGTGGAGCTGCGGCGGAGCCTGCAAGCCCCCGTGGCTGCCCTGTGCTGGGATGACAACTGCCCGTTTATACCTCCTCTGTTTTCTCTCTCTTGGTGAGCCTTTGATGTGTGGCAATACTTTGCCTCTCGCTCCACGACAACTTAATTTCTATAGTAACCTCCTGTGCTGGATCTTGTCGAAAGGCCTTTTGAAAATCTGAATAAACTATGTCGAGTGGTTTTTCTTCTACCCACTCTTTACTGACGTATTAGAAGACCTCTAACATAACAAATGAGTCTGGATGCTCCTGTGTAGAAGTTGTGCTGGCTCAAGCCGAGCTTATTGCAATCTTCCAGCCACTCAGGTTTTGATAACCGGCTCTGCCAATTTGCCAAACATGAAGGATTTTTCCTCACGATGCTCCCACAGGACCGGCAGGGCCACCCCTGCCGTGACAGTCCCTGGGGACAACCTGGGGACACGTTTCAGGGGAGCCCCAAGCCTGCCCCAGGCCAGCAGCGAGGGGGACTGTTGCAAACCACTCCAGCTCATTACAAAATTTTAATTAATCTATGAAAATTTCCTATCTGCAAATAATTCAGACCTTATGAAATTCCAATAAAACCATTTATCACAGCTGGCAATTTGATGCTGCCAGCAGAGCTCTTGGACGCTCGGGTAGTAATTGATAGCCTAATATAATTTTAAATTAGCGTTTGTGTTATTAATTTCAACCCTCTGAAAACACCTCTTTTTTGGACTAAACCCCACTTCTCCTGCTACCCTGCAGGCAGCGGGCGCGCATCCAGGGAGCTGCCGGTAAGCACCTGCCTCTCTGCCTGCTCCTGCCGCCCTGCCCGCAGCGGTGCTGGGGGCTCCCAAGCATCCCCGGTGCGGGGCTGTGACACCAGGAGCAGGGCTGGCTGGTGACATCCCGTGGGAGCAGGGGTGGCTCCCGAGCCGGGAGAGCTGCAGAGGGACAGCAGAGCCGAGAGCAGCGTGTGCACACACGGGGGGGGCCCAGCGCGACCCCCGCAGCCCAGCCCACCACTTTTGCAGTTAAATACTCCATCCGAGTAATTTACACTTACGCACCCGTCAACTTTCAGGGACGTGGGATCCTTCTCCCCGTGCTGAGTAACATCCCTGCGTGTCGCTAAACAGCTATTACACCCTGCTGCGGGGCGGCTGCGTTTCGGAGGTGGGAGAAGGAAAATGATCCCTGTACTTACGTGGTCTTAACTCTGTAACACGCTCAAAAACTTGCAAAAGATACCAAGTAATGAATGCATAATGACAGCCGAAATGTGACAGTCTCGCCATCCCTCCGCTACAGCGCTCACCAGTAATCCCAGTGACAATGGGAGCAGCATGGGGCACAGCCCACGTCAGTGGGGAGTCACGGGGAGCCTGCGGGCACCCCGCTGCTGCGCTGGGACTGCCTGCCCTGGCTAGGGCTGCCGCCACAGAGCCCCGAGCCGGGAAAGGGTTGCTGGTGACATGCCAGGGGGCCTGGGAAGGGTTGGGGACGGCAGAGACAGCGAGTCAGGAGAGGCTGGTACAGACAAATAGAGAAGCCGGTGAGATGGGAGGCGAGAGCATGTTTGATGCGGTTCATTAGTTAATGGGCACGCCGGGCTTTGAAAGTGCAAAGCACTAAAGAGGTGCAAAGGATTTCATGTTTTAAATTATTTATTCAGGGGTTTTTTTCCTCTTTTTTTCTAACTAGACGCCGTGAGGAGCAGCCGTGCGTGGCCGACCAGGAGCAGCACAGCCATGCTCGAGCCTGGCGGGGGCCGAGTGCCCCTGCGCGGCGGGAGGGAAAAAAATGCGGGGCTGGGTTTTGGCTGCTGCTGCCCAGTCCTGGGACTAACACGGGGATCTAGACCCACGGGACGGGGGACCGTGCGTGGGGCAGCGTGGCTGGCACACTCTCGTCCCCGGCCAGGCATCACGGGGGACCATGTGGGGCCACTGCCACCAAAGGGCAGCTCTGGGGGCCCTGGGGCATTATAAAGGGATTCCCACAAACAACGCCTGTCCCCCCGTCTCTGCCCTCGCCCGGGGAGCACGGCAGAGTGCAGCTGCTTAAGCCCTTTCTTTGGGACCATCAGGGGACTGAGCCAAAGGCATAATTGTGCTGGGGAGCTACTACCACATTAAAAACCTGGACACAACCCCGTAACGAGATTTGTAATTTGTCCCAGGCAGGCAGGCAGGCCGCAGTGTACTTTCCCCATTAGGGGCCACGTGCCGTTAGCAATCACATTAGTGGGGCCGGGATTTAGCAGCAGGAAATCAAAGCGGTCCCTGCAGACCCCGGCCCATTGCTGAGCGAGCCGGGCAGCTGAAGGGTGCAGAAGGGCTGCCTGTCCCCACATGCTCCCTGGTCACAGCTTGACCAGGCTGTGCTGGGGTCCTCCTTGCTCCTGCCAGCATTGGGAGCCACAGGGTTCTCCCACTTGGTCACCTGGTAGCTGAGCCTCCCTGGATGTCACGCAAACATGGTTTGATCTGCTCCCAGCTGTGCTGAAACCCCGGCGGAGTCCCAGCCCTCGCAGCCGCGCTGCCCTCATTCGCTATTTTATTCTTGGGATCTATTGGTTAAACAGATTTTAATCTACACAGTCTGGAGCTATTGATACCATGCCGTGCTAATTTGTTAGCCGGCTGTCAAGCAGACAAAGCGAAATGCCAAATATTAAATGAAATGTATTGTGTGAAACAGACCAGTGCCAAGGTCCCTGTTTCCCACACGGCATCCAGCTCCCACATGGGGCTCAGGGTGATTTATAGGTCTCACGGGCCTGGGCCCCTGGCAATAGGTGCTCTTGGAGTATGCATTGGTGTGTGGGACACCTGCAGGACTCCCTTGGACCCATTGATTTGGGGGGGCACCAAGGGTTGCCCTACTCTGCAGGGGAGCTGGGATGTCTGCCTACACCCAGTCCCTGGTCTCTCACCCCTCTGTCCCCAGTGGGAAGGACTGCACCCCAGCCCCTATGACTGCCCCCTCCCCAGCTCGCTGGGTGCCCTCTCTGCCCCCCAGTGTGTGGCCCGCGGGGTGCTGCCAGCCCCTGGGGGATGGCAGAGGATTTTCTGTGCTGGGGTAGCTGTGTGAGTGCAGGGGGCACCCGCTCCCCGACCGCCACGCCTGGGAGATTATTTATTTGGTGAGTTATGACTTTGTTTTCCCCTGTGTAAATATCTGGGAAGCGCAGCTAATGTTCTGTGCACAGCCGAGACAATTACAGCCCTCAGCATAGCCTCGCCGCCCCCCTGGCCCCCTCATGCAAATCAGCCCTGGGCCCGCCGTGCCTCATGTAAAGGTAGAAACTCGCATTAAACCACCACAGTGAAACACGGCCAGCGCTGCCCACAGCCCTCGGCCACCCCGCTCCGGCCCCGCGGGCCTGGGGGTGCTCCTGAGGCTGGTCCTGGGCAGCCCCACATGGGCCAGCTGTGCTGGGGTCACCTGTCCAGCTGTGCCCTGAGTGGCCCTTCCAGCTGTGCCAGGGGCTGCAGATGTGCCGAGCTGATCTTTCCGCTGTGCCAGGGATGCCTCTCCAGCTGTGCAGGGGTGGGAGGGGGCTCCAGCTGTACAGGGCTGGTTCTTCCAGCTGTGCTCATGTGGGGCTCTCCAGCTGTGCAAGGAGAGCTCAAACTGCCCCCAGAAACATAGGGGAAGACCCCCACAGCCCCGCACAGACGGTGTAGAGCCCCAGACCGCTCTCCTGCAGACAGGAGCGGGGCTGCTGCTCCTGTCCCAAGGGCTGCTCGTTGGCACTAATGAGGGCGGGTGCCGGGGCCGTGGAGCCTGGGTGGCGGCGGTGTCTCCTGGGCCCCGGCCCCTGGACGACAGGAGGCCCCGAATCAGCTTCATTAAGAGCCATTGATCTGTTTCCTGCTTAATATATTTTTCATTTCCAAATGTTTTTTTCCAGGCTCCACAGCGTTTGCAGCTTGTACCAATTAAGGCAGCAGCACAGAATGAGCGCTGCAGCCCATTAATTAAACTTATAGGGGGAGATTAAGTGGCCACTCCATTCTCCCTGGCAGCTCTCTCCAAGCAACAGGCGTACTGGGGACAGGAGCAAGGCTGAGCACTCACGTGCCGGTCTCCTACCCTCCCTCCCCGCCGTGTCTCCAGCCGGCCACGCAGCCCCCGCTGCGCTCGATGCCGGCCACCGACCCATGGGTGCTCACCCTGGGCACAGCGCAGGCTGCAGCATCGCCCGCACAGGGGGAGCAGGGGGTGTCGGGCTCCCGCACACCAGGGCTCAGGGTGGGCTCCTCCCGGCCCCGCTCGGAGTGGGGATGCTGTGCTCGGCGTCTGCATCTCGGTGCATCCATTTTGGAGAAGGGCACAGGGCACACGGGGATGCCGCCTTGCCCTGTGCCTGCCAGGGCTCATGCTGGCGGAGAAGCTGCAGCACCCGCTGCGTTGTCATGCTCCCGAGTGGCTTCTGCCCTCACTGTGGGGCAAGGGGACCTGGGCGACGGGGTCCCTGGCTCCCCAGACTGCCTCCGCCGAGCCGGCCGTGGGCACAGCTCTGCCCCACTTTCACAGAGCAGCGGTCAGGGACTGGCTGTGGGTTTGCTCGGGTGGAGCTGGGGCTCGCGGCAGCCTCTCGCGTCCCGCAATCGGCAGCGGGTGCCCACGCTGTGCCGGTCCCTTCAGGAGAAACATACCGATGGGCAACCCTAGCTCTGGTCGCGGCACCAACACTGTGGAGCAGCCGATGCTTGCGCTGTCACACACCGTTGCCATGGTGATGATCGCACTGTCACACACTGACATCCTCCCACCCGGGGCACCTGGGTACCGGGTGGCCTCGCTGGCACCCACTTTGGGGCTGGCGATGCTGGCAGGCAGGCGACCCGTGGCCCTGCAGCGGGAGGGGATGCGGCAGGAGCTGCACGGGTGCAGCAGGGGCAGGACCCTGGGTGCAGGTAACCCACCCCATTGCAGAGTGCTCTTGCTGACGAGTCCTCCAGCCGCTAATGTCGACAAACAATAGAAGAAAGCAGCCATGCCCAAAGCCTGGAGCCTGGTCCAAACTATGTGCCAGAGGCAGAGCCACTTTGCCCTGCATCGGGATGGCAAAGAAAAAGGGACAGTGCAAAAAGCAAAGACCAAGTGGGGAGATGCTGAGCTCAGCAAAACAGCAGAGTGTTCATCTGGGGTCATGTCAAGGAGCTGGGAGGGGAACCGCTGCGTATCCCACATCAGCCCTGTACAACAGACCCGCTGCCTCCTTAGGCAGGAGTGGAGCCTGGCAGGTACAGGCAGCAGCACCAGCAGAGCACCACAGATTTCACTCCAACGTTTCACTTATTGCCACACGACATTTTGATTAAAAACTTGTTTTATGAGGAATTAAGAGGGCATAGTAGATGGATTAAAAACCCGCTCATGGACAGATTCCTTAAACGGCTTTGTTAATGGGGAGGCATCAGGGAAGGGCTGTGCCAAGGAGAGGCCCTGGGGACCAAAACTATTTACTGCTTGCACCAACAGGCAATGTGAGGATGCAAAAACTCTGCTGGTGTGAGGAAGACTTGTGAAATAATAATGAGGAAGATAGTTTGCTGCAGCATCACAGCTGAGGTGCCAGGGTGAGTGCAGCAGAACAAGCCCCAATGCAAGGGGTGACACCGGGTAGGTGTTTAGGTGGAGGTTTAAGGAGAAATGGGGTGTCCTCCTTCCTAAAACACATTTTAACACAGCTCTGTGGGCAGGGCGTGTTAACCTCTGAGTTTTCTATTTGTTTGGGTTTGTTGCCTTCCTGTGAGCAGTTGCTCTCAGAGGCAGGAGAGGATGGTCCTGGGGGTAAATAGCCCCCATCCCTGCTTTGGGATGCCCAGTCTGGCCATGGGCTGGACGCTGCCCTCCGCTCACCCGACACCACCATGAACACAAGGTGAAGGCAGGCTGTGCTGGCCTGGCAGGGGTTAACCAGGGGGTGAGGAGACCTGCAGCGGGTGGTGGGCCCAGAGCAGGCAGAGAAAAGGAGAAAAACTAGGCCTGCTGGGGGCTGAGCCCCTCCTGCCCAGGGGCTGCAGGGAGCTGTGTTGGGGACTACAGACCGGGGTGAAGTAGAGGGAAGAAGGCAGGGTGCTGCCTGCTGGCCCCCATGGGCTCAGCCCCCCACCCAGCGTGGGGCACCCACCGGCTGGGTCCCCATCGGCGAGGCTGGAAATGCCACGCGTGGCTGGGCTGGGGGTGCCAGGACAGGACCAGCCTCCCCAGCCTACACTGACACTGGCACCAGCACGGTGGCCCCCGCTGCATGACTCGGTGTTTCCTTGCCTCGTTGCTTTTGATTTAGCAGTTGTTAGAGAAACTAGAAGTTGCAGTTTGGGGAGCATCTGCATTTTAATTAGTAATTACCAGCAGCACTGCTCCCGCCCAGCTGTTGCCTGCAAGGTCCCTCCCTGCTGCTGCCCGCGCTGGGGCAGGGTCGGGGTCTCGGCACTGCACCTGCCTCGTGCCGGGTGTCCCCGGCAGGTCCAAGGGTGGCCCTCGTGTGGGTGCTGGTGTGGTGCCCTGGCTGGGGTGCTGCTCGGTGCCCTCTGAGCCCCTGCTCCCTGCAGCCGGAGATGCCCTCGCCCTGCCCGCCCTGTCCTCCTCCCCGTGCCAGCGGGTGAGCAGAGGGTTTAGCACTGATGGCTCCCAGCAGACCAGGGGAACTGGCTGAGCAGGGCTCTGTGCAAATGCAAGAGGGTCCTGGGGTCCCGGCTGCAGCCCCGAGGGAGAGGAGCATCACTGTGCCATCTGCAGCTGCAGCTGGTTTGGTTTGTGCTGCAGCGGCTCCCTCCCTCCCACCCACTCTGGCAGCTCCCCCTGCTAACGCCTGCACTCGTCCCTGCTCCTCCACCTGATTAATTCCTCATGTGGCTCCGTAAATGCTGCTGTGATGCCCGGAGCGGGGAGACCTGCATGTACCCCCTGCCTGGGAAGCAGCTCGCTCGAGAGACAGCCTGAAGGAGAGTCCCCGGGCGCTGCAATGACCTTCCCTTGCTCCCCTCCAGGGTCATGGCTGCCACCCCCATGCCCACCCTCCACCCCACGCCAGGTCCCCTCCTGCAATTCCCACTGTGTCCTGCCCCACAGCTCCGGGACCTGCAAGGTGGGTGCAGGGGCCAAGGGCAGGACCCCCCCTGCAGAGCCCCACTCCCGGCTGCTCCCATCCCCTCCCTGGCTCACTGGGCCGACGGTTCATTTTAACAAGGCTTTTAGGCTTAAGTGCTGCTTGGCGTGACTGGGAGAAATTGATATTTTGAGAATGAGCTTGCAAGGGGCCATGAATAATTCACGCCGGGGCGGTTCCATTCCCATAAACAGGCTCCTAAAAAAACCAAACCCCGTGCTTAACAAGGAAACCAATTCCCATCCTGCAAAGCCCCAGACCCCAGCTCAGCCTCCGCTGAATCTTTCATCTCCAGAAAGGGGGTCCCACACGGCAGCGGCGGCGAGGGGAGCTGGCCCCTGCACCCTTTCCGGAGCATCCCGGGGCAGTACCAGCTCCTTGCGCTGGGACAGGCGGCACGGCCCCGGGGAACCCCACTGGGGTTGCCGGTGGCAGTGACACGGAGGCCATACGAGCTGGGGGTCAACAGCATGTCACCAGCCCCATTAGGCCTGGTTTGACCTCTTTATTTCGTTAGCCCCCTTGTTAAGGGCTACCCTGTGGGGTGGAGGGCAGCGAGCGCCCGTTGCCATGGCAATGGGGACAAGCGGGTGAAGCCTGTCACCCCGGGGTGGCTCTGGGGACCGGGAAGGGACACCTCTAACCCCAGGGCAGGCAGCAGGGGACTCGACCCGGCTGGGGGCACAGGGCAAGGGGCTGGGGAGGGGAGCCGGGCTCAGCCCCTCTGGCACGAATCCTGCTGTCCATCTGAGGAGGTCCCCATGGAGACCCGCGTCCCCTGGGAGCTGGAGGGGACAGGCGCTCTCTCTCCGAGCACACTGCAAGAATGAGCACCCGGGAGGGCGCAGCACTGCTGGGCTGGAGCACAGCATTGGCACAGGGATGATGGGTTTGAACTGGCCGTGAATAAATTTAGGCTGGAAATTAGAAGCAAGGTCCTCACTGCCATGGCGGCGGGCCCCAGCGTGGCCCCAAGATGGGACTGCCCAGGGCATGAGCTCAAGCTGGGCTGGACACGGAGCCGAGCCACGTGCAGGGATGGATGGGTGCCAGCGAGATCACAGCAGCCGGACAAGGGGCCATTCCCACCTCCATGGGCCTTTCCTCCTGGGTGCACTCACCCCATGCTGGCGAGGCTCTGGTGTCCAGCTGCCAAGATGTTTGTCCTCTGCACTGGCTGGGGGACCTCTAGTGCAACCCAGGAGCATTCCCTGCCTGCCCCGGTGCCACTGCAGAGAGGTTGGGACCCCCTTCCCCACCCAGAGGGCACAGGACGGGGTCACCTGCTGCTCTCATCCCTTGCACAGGGCCATTGGGAAGCACCTCTGTGGTCCTGCTCCCAGCGCCGAGCTGGCAGCCCGTGTGTGCCAGAGCTGCTGCACGGTGACAGCAGCGTCTGTTTGCTGCCACTGAGGATCTCTCTCTCTCTCTCTGGCTCCTCATTGCTGGATGCCTTCCAAGCCACGGGGCTGGATGACACTAATCTGGCTGGTTTCACAATGAAAGCCCACATCGACGAAGGGCTCGGTGGCTGCCCCACTGTAGCTCCACTGGGGAATGGGGCTGCCAGGGCTGGAGGCTGCCCATGTTTGCACAGGGATCCCGGAGCATCCTGGGAGGAGGGACCCAAGGAGGCAAACATGTGGCCAGAGCCATGCCGGTATGGCCACAACCGCTGGCACCGAGAGCCACCTGGAATGAGCTTGGGAAGACAGTTCCCCTGCGCTCCAGCCTGCAGGAGAGGCGGACGCCGTGTAGCCCAGCCATTCCATGTCCCTGGGCTGACATGGCGGCTGCGCAGGGTCACCCTGACAGTGCTGCCGTTCTCACAGGTGCTGGTCCTGTCTCCTGTCCAGCTGAGACCCCAGGGACCAGGATGCTGATGGCTTGAGGTGGGGGTGATGGTGTGAGATACGGGGGCTGGTGCCAGCAAGGGGTGAGAGGGTGTCGTGGTTTAAGCCCAGCCAGCAACTAAGCACCACGCAGCCGCTCACTCACTCCCCCCCCATCCAGTGGGATGGGGGAGAAAATTGGGAAAAGAAGTAAAACTCCTGGGTTGAGATAAGAACGGTTTAATAGAACAGAAAAGAAGAAACTAATAATGATAATGATAACACTAATAAAATGACAACAGTAGTAATAAAAGGATTGGAATGTACAAATGATGCGCAGGGCAATTGCTCACCACCCGCCGACCGACACCCAGCCAGTCCCCGAGCGGCGAATCCCTTCCCCCCCACTTCCCAGTTCCTAAACTAGATGGGACGTCCCATGGTATGGAATACCCTGTTGGCCAGTTTGGGTCAGGTGCCCTGGCTGGGCATGAGAAGCTGAAAAATCCTTGACTCTAGTCTCAACACTACTGAGCAACAACTGAAAACATCAGGGTTATCAACATTCTTCACATACTGAACTCAAAACACAGCACTGTACCAGCTACTAGGAAGACAGTTAACTCTATCCCAGCTGAAACCAGGACAGAGGGACAGAGCAGGCATTTGGCTCCTCCAGAGGCGCCCGTGGCTGTGGCTGCAACCGGAGCTTTGCAGCTCCTGGCAGGAGCCCGGCAGGGTCTCAACCTGCCCCAGGTTGGATGTGCCGTGAGGGGTCAGAGAAAGCCCCCGGCCCTCCAGCAACACCCCGCACCCTGGGGACAAGGACCCCCAAAGGCACCGAGGGCCGAGCCGGGAGCGCAGGGGGTCACCCAGCACCCCGTCCCTGGGGAGCGGGGCGGGAGCATCATGCTGGCGCCTCGGCACGGAGCCACACGGCGATTAGCAAGGAAGAGCCCTGCAGCCCTGCCGCTGCACAGGGAGAATTAGCGGTAATAAGTCATGATCATCCCCTGATGACGAGCACTTAATGTGTGCCGGTTCTGCTATCAAAGTGCCTCTTAAACCCCAATCGCCCTGTCGATAGCGATGGCAGCGGCTGATGGATCCCCAGCCGCCCCGCTGCCCGGCCAGGTCGCTCCCAGCATGCCACAGGCGGGAGCATCGATTTCCCACAACTGCAAAGAGGCAAATATTTGAAAAGTGATAAATAAGGGGAGCTGCCGGCTCGGCTGCACGCGTCAGCGCCCGGGATTAAGGCAACGAGGTGAGACTGCCCAATTAAATCCCAATGAAAATGGCCGCAAATTCAATTTTCCCCCTTGCCCATATCCATCCTGAGGGCCGGGGGGGCTGATAACACGGGGTTCATCGATTGGCACTGCCGGGAAGAAATCTCTCTGAATTCAATTAGTTGGGAAAACACAGTGGGCGGCGCAGGGAGCAGGGCAGGGGCTGTGTGCCTTCATCATACCCAGGGGGATGGAGCAGCCAGCACCCACTGCGAGTCACCACAGGGCCAGTGGTGACAGCACCCATGGGTGCCCACACCGCCCTGGAGAGATGGGGCAGAAGCACCATGCATTGGTGTTTCTCTTGGTTTGCCACCCTTGGGGGTCACACTGGCTCCGGCACCCCGCTGGCATCTGCAGGATATGGCGGCAGCTGTGTCGGGGAATTGAATGTCCTGCTCCATCCCCGGCACTGATGGCGACTGATGAGGAACAGCTTGCATGAAACTCCCTGCGTCCCCGAGTGGTGCCTGGCCCGCGCTGACCTGCACGGAGCACGGCTGGCCCCGGCGGGGATGAGGCTGTGGGTGCTCAGCAGGTCCCAACAGGGTGGGGAGCCGGGATGCCAGAGCTGAGGTCTGTGGCTGCTCCCCAGCCCCTTCTTCTGGGGCTCCAGCACAGAGGGATGACCTGCCGGGATGAACAGCCATTCCGTCTCATTGCCTTGGAAACCAAGCAGCAGCTCTGAGAAGCCTCTCCACCTCCTCCTCCTCTTTCTCCTCCTCCTAGCTGAGCCCCATGGGAAGAGGCTGGGGGATTTGGGGGTTTGGGGCTGGGGACAAGCTGGAGGGGCTGCCCAGGCTGTGCTGCTGGGTGCAGGCATGGATGGGGGCTGCCTACCCGTGCCAGCCACCAGGCACCCGGCTGCCTGCTGCCTTGCTCTGTTCCTCCTCCCTGGGTGCGAGGAGAAGTCCCCCATTAAAGCACATGATGCTCAAATCAGTATGAGCAACACAGGGGGGCTCACTCCATCCCCGTGTCAGGGCCCCAGGGGGGAGATGTGGATTCCAGCCGGTCCCTGCTGCCATGGAGAAGGGGAGGGGGGGAGACGAAAAGCCTCTCCAGCCCCAGAGCAGGGCCATCGGCCTCATCGGGCTGCTGGGACTGTGAGGAGCAGGCTCCAGGGTCCCCGGGGGGTGACAGTGTCCTTACGGCCACCCCCCCCCCCCATGCTTCCCCTGGGGTGGCAGCCTGGGCTCCCCCTGCACCAGTGGGGACAGCAGCCTGAAGGTTGGGAGTGGGGGGTTGGGGTTGGCAGAATGGGGGCTGTTGGGACAGAGGGACCCAAGGCAAGAGGGTCTCCCCAGACTGCCAGCACACCCCCTCCTCTGTGGCACAAACAAAACCCCTGCACGGGGCACCGCCATCAGCTGGCAGCCTGCACCAGGGGCCAGGCAGGGACCCTATTCTGCAGTCCGGGGGCACGGGGGGCTGTTGCAAGGGCTGGGATGGGGCTCTCATGAGGACTGGGCTGGGGCTGTCACCCTGGCAGGGGAGGCAGGAGGGGGCTGGGAGGCACTGGGGTGGATATGGGCTGCTCTGCTCCCGGGGAAGGTGCTTTGGCCAGCTGTGGGCACAGCTGGGACCAGCTGCTGCGCTGCCTTGCGCACAGCCTCAGCTGCCACCAGGCCGAGCAGGGGCTGCACGCTGGAGCGTAAGGGCTCAGCGCAGTGGTGCGGGTGAGAGAGCATCCTCCTCCCGGGGCAGCCCGGGCAGCCCTGCCGGCCACTGCTCCCGCTGGCTCCGGAGCTGGCACGGGGAGGGCCATGCCCTGCTGCTGGCCTTTCCTCGTGTGACATCCGTGTGCTGTGGGGTGCAGGAGCACAGCCTGCTGGCTGCGGCTGCACAGCCCAGCCCCTGCCTGCAGCCTGCCTTCCTGCGGGAGCGTGGCCCCACGCAGGGCGTCCTCCTGGCCCCACGCAGGGCATCCCCATAACCCTGTACAGATCACCCCCATGGCCCATGCAGGGCATCCCTGTAACCCCACCCAGGGCATCCCCACAGCCCAGCCTGCCTGCTGCAGACTCGCTTTGCACCAGGGCCTGTCCCCACCGCAGCCTCACCACAAACCCAGAGCATCCACGGCAGTGGGGGATGCCAAACCCCCCACAAGACAGTGGGTGAAGGGCTGGGGGGCCCAGCTGGCCCAGAGGACAGGACCCCCTTGCAGCGAGGGTGATGGTGGCCCCGTGCTGAGACTGCAGCAGGGCCGGTGACACACGGCTGGGTTTGCTAACAGCGCTGGCACCCCACAGGCAGCGCGTGCGGGCACAGGGCCACCATCACCTGGGCCGGGAGGGAGCAAGGTCAGGGCAGGTCTCTGCCTCCCACTGCCATTTGCCTCCTTGCCCTCCAGTGCTGCAGCACCGAGTTGCCTGGTAACCCTTCTCCTCCTCTCTGCAACCCAGCGATGAATGTCTCATAAGCCTGAACTGGGCTGGAGATGGATGGGCAGTGGTTTTGGGGAACCCTTTGGCCCCAGCCCTGGTGCGGGCTTACCTGGCACAGGGGTTAGCGGTCGCGGTGCAGTGGGGAGCCTGGCCCGGAGCACTGGGGGGATGGGTAGAGGGGACCCATGCAGGACCCATGGCACGGGCAGGTGGTGGCCGAGGCATGTCCCTGCTGCCTGGCCCCACACACACTCCCACTGAGCCTGCAGGAGCGAGCAGAGCCCCCCCCCAAGCTGGGCATCCCCCCCGGGCTCCCCCCTCCTGCTTGCAACATCCCAGAGCGGCTCCGCACCCCAAAGCTCCTGAGGCCTGGGCTGAGACTTGATATTCTGCCTGTTCCCCTACACACATTGGCAATTAGATCATAATTGTAATATTTGCATATTCATAACAGCTGAAATTAATCGCATTTGCATAATGGTAATGAAAGGGACTTCATTAATTACCGCTTTTTTCTGGGGATTTTGCATATAAATGGATTCCATTAGGCAGGTTGAGCTGTGGTGGGTGCAGGGGTGGGATGGGAGTTGTGCCATACCAGCTTGGGATGGAGCTGGGAGGACCAGTGGCACCGCTGCCACCCTGCCTGCCCCAATCTGCTGTGCCCCACAGCTGGGCTCAGCCATGGCGTGGGGGTTTGGCTAGTGGCTTCTTGCCCCTGCCCAGACCCGGTGGCTTCCCCTTGTCCCGCTGACCCTACATCTGCCCCAGGCATCCTACCACAGACTTGGGGGTGCGGGTGGGAGCAAAGGTGGGCACTGGGGCTGCTGCGGTGCTGGGTTTGTCTTGCTCAGGGTGTCAGCAAGGCTGGGGGGGACACAGAGTCCCCCCTGCAGGCACTGCAGGGACGGCATCCAGTTCCATGCACGCAGTGAGGGTGACTGCCTCCACCAGCACCTGTGCCTGGGGTCCCCCCGTGTATGGGGGGAGCTGGGGTGGCCACTCACGGCAGCCAGGGGACCCCCCTCCTGCCCTGGGCTGATGCTAAAGGCAGTGGTACCCAGGGAGGGCTTGGCAGCAGGGACCAGCCGGTGTGAGCAGATGGCCTCCCGCTGCGTAACCTGTCACCACTGGGCCCTTCCCAGGGGACGTACCAGCTCCAAACCCCAGAGCACAGCCCCAGACTGTGCCAAAGCCAGGCAGGAGTGATGCCCCGGCCTGGGGAGCTGTGGCGACCGCACACAGCAGCCACCAGGCGACTCCGGCCACGGCGTGAGCCTGCTTGGGGCTGGCAGTCAGCTGGCACCGTCCCGTTGTCCCCATCCCACCACTCTGCCTCTCCTCTGGGGCACCTCACGGTGCCTGGGGAGCTCTGCCTGGTGGCTGTCACCGTCCCAGGGCTGTCACCAAACTGCTGTCTGGAAAAGCCTCAGACATCCTGGTTGTGAGGGGAGGTGAAAGAGGAGGTGGGAGCTGCACAGAGCCCAGGGAGATGGGAAAGCCGGGAGCAGCGAGTGCGAGTTGGTGGTCTGCAAATGCAGCTGACAAAAGTCTCACTGAAGCTCTTGGTGGCTGGCAGAGTCACAGGAGGTACTGACTGGAGCAAACGGAGAGAAAACCAACTCCAAGAAGCAGTTCGGTCTGGAGACGGGAGAAAGACAAGGAAGCTGCAGCTTTGGCGTCCCTCTGTCCATCCCTGGAGAGCGAACACCTTCCTCTGCTTCCCAGCCCACCTGCCTGCATGGCCAGTTCAGCCCTGCATGTGCTGGTGCCAACAGCAGCTGAAATAATAAACACGCATCAGGTTTGGGGAACAGGTTTCCAAACGAGTGCTGGGAGGTGGCAGGTTTCGGTTTGGCCCCAGCCACACGCTGCCGTGGGGACAGCCCTGCCCTCACTGGGATGATGCTCTGGCCACGGGGCACCTCTGCTCCACTCCAGCCAGGGAGACGGAGCTTCCTTGGCAGACGGAGCTCGTTGCCTGCTTATTGATGGCTCTTCCCTCCTGCACGGCTGGGGAAGAGGCCTGCGGAATAAATCAGTGCAAGAGACAGATTATGGCAGCTAAAGACTCCAAATGAGATGATAATTGCCGTGGTAATGACAGCGAGGACCTGATGCTGCCGATAAGGAGACATCTCCGCTGCTCTTGGCTGGTGCCCGACCAGGGGGTTGGCCCGGGTGACTGGCTGGGGCTATCCCCAGGGCCACCACATCCAGGCAGCGCTGCCCTCCCCGTGCCCACAGCAGGGCCTGGGTGCCCACGGCGGGGGCTCTCGGTGCTGGTCCCCACAGCGGCAGAGATGGGGATGCCGGGGGACGGGCGAGGGGCGCGAGGCGGGCAGCCCTGGCGGGGCTGTTTGTCTGGTTCTCCCGCCGGCTGCGTGTCAGCTCTAATTAGGCAAACTTCTGTATTCATTGTGAGCCCAGCCAGCGGAGAATTCCACAATTGAATTTTAATGCCCTAAAAACACATTACAATCAGCCTGATTAATTAAGAGATGGCTTAACATGGTGACCAGGCTGCAGAGGGCCGCTTTGGCAGGGAGGGGGTGTGTGCCACGCGGGCCAGCTCCTGCACCCCACGGCATGGGGCTGGAGTGTGCTGAGGCCGGCAGAGCTGGGGCTGGTCCCTGAGCCCCTTTGGACTGTGGGAGGGGGTGGGAGCCAGGGCCAGGCTCTACCCTGGAGATGCCAGGCTGCATGGGGCCTCTGCTCCCCCAGCCAGGGGAAGGCTGAGCCCAGACCCCAGGCACCTCGGCAGCCCCAGCAGGCGGCAGTGGGTGCATCCCCTTCCCTCCCCGGACCCTACTCTCCCCCCTCAGGGTGGCCATGAGGGCTGTGCCAAATGCCTGTTCCCTGTGTCCCTTCCATGTCCCCACTCTGGGCATGGGGACTGACACTGTGCCATGCCACCGCCACAAGTGGGGCACTCCCGGGGGGACCCCGCTTGCTTTTGTTTGCGAGCGAGGAGGCTCCTATTTGCCTCTGCAGTGATTCCCCGGGCTGCCGGCAATGCTGGCTAACGGGCTGCCACCTCCCTCAAGCCAGCTTTGCCCCGGCTCCCCGAGCCACTGCTTGCTGTCACCATGTCCTGCCCAGCCCAGGCTGCGTCCCCACACCCGTCACTGCTCAGGGTGGCCTCGCCAGCCCACCCAGGCGCTGTGGGCTGAGGCATCCCCAGGGGGACCCTTCCCCTGCATCCCACCACAGGTACCGGGCAGTGGGAGCGATTCCCACAGAGCCTTGCAGGGCTGAATTTCACAGGGCTCCCCTGGTCAGGGAGGCAGTTTGGCCAAAGCCCATCCTGTTGCAGCGTACTGAATGGAAAAGGGGGGAACCCATAACCGTGGTGTAAAGGAGAGGTTGCAACTGGCAGGACATAAATCAGAAGGAAAGTGATAAACAGAGCCTCTCGCCAGGAGGGGCCGACAGCGGAGGGAGGGATGGCAACGGCATCGTGAGGCCAAAAGAAATCCTGGCAAGGCGATAAATCCTGCAGCCACTGGAGCTGCTCGAGTGCTAATGATCAGGCGAAAACGCCAGCCACGTTTAACAAATATTTCTGCTCTGTATTTGGAGAGAAGCAGGACGACATGCTTGAATCATACAAGAGTGATGAAGCCGTCTATTAATTACTGCCGGGAATGTTAAACAACATCTGCCAGCTCAGCGGGCCCAGGCACCGCCTGCCCCGGCCTCCTCCAAGAGCTGGAGGAGAATTTGGCCTCCTCATTAATTTCCCGTGAAATCTTGGAATAGCAAGAAAATCCCAGCTGGCCAATCAAGAGCTCACCCATGCTGGGAGCCACGGGGACACAAGGGTGCTCGGTCCTCACCTCCTCGTCTTGGCTCCGCTGGGATTTATATCACATTCCCACACGGTTCAATCCTCCCTGATGAAGAATAGACATAAACTGGCAAAGGTTGGGCATTTGTTTCCCATAATATGATGTATAGATTTCTTTTACCTGAGTGTTTTTGTAGGCTGTAAGAAAGCGAGGCCTGAGAGGGGCAACGTGCTCGTTAAGGCATCCTGCAGAAATCTTCATCACAGCTTTGGGAGGGGCTGGCATCTTTCCCTGTATCTCCCATGTGCTGCCTAGTGCCTGAGAACAGAGAGATGGAGGTGACGGAGGGACAGAGGGGATGGAGGGATGTGGGGGATAGAGGGGATGAGGTATGGAGGGGATGGACAGGATGAGGGATGGAGGGGATGGAAGGATGGAGGAGGAGGAAGAGGAAGAGGAAGAAGAGGGGGAGGAAGTGGTGGAAGAGAAAGGGATTCCTACCAGGAGGGGAGGACCCCACAGGACCAGGGCAAGCCCCAGCTATGGCACAGCCCTGCTGCACCCCATCATTAGCCATTTGCAGCCTAGGTAGGTCCTTCATTTTGGGAGGGGGAAACGGGCTGAGCAGCAAAGGTGGCTGCAAAGGACACAGCAGACGTCCATAGCAGTAAAGGCGGCGGCTCAGCAGCAAAAAGACGCTAATTAACAAATTAACTCTGCACAGTGTGCACAGACCATGGTAAGCAGAGAAGGACCTGGTGGGGTGATGGCTCCCACCAAGGAGTCCCCTGCGTGCTCCAGGGCTGGTGCCTCCCTTCGGTGCCCGGTCCCTGAGCCAAACCCCTGGTGGTGCCCAGGGCCATGAAAACAGGTCCAAGAAATTCAGGCAGGATGCTGGGCAAGGAGGAGAGCTGGGGATACACATGCAGTCGGTCAGGTTGTACCGCTCAGCAAAGCCTGCCCCGACACGGAGGAGCTGGGAGGAATGTCCCGGCAGGTGCTGGGGGTGACGGGACAGGGGGCATGGCCATCGCGGGACAAACTGGCCTCGGGAACACAGGCAGGGAGAGGGGGCTGGGTTGGTGCTGGGTCCTGCTGGGGAGGCTTTTCACGTCTTGGTCCCTTTACACCCGGAGGGGATGGGTTTGGGGAAGACCATCTTTGGTGAAAAATCATGAGATTTAATACAAGCAAAGCTCTTGCAGCTGCCTCCGCGAGATGCTGGGTCACACACAGATTACTTTTCCCAGCCTTTTTCTACACGTAAAAAGACTGGAATTTACTCAGCTATAAAAGCTGAAAACCAAACATGGTTGCAAAATATTGGGGTGCTTTAGAGCAGAGAAGAAAGTCCAGGGAGGAAGGGATGCCCAGGGTGCCCCCTCCCCACCCCGGCCCCAGATCTCCTCGCACAGCCGCGGGGTGCAGGGGGATCGGGACGGGTCTGGGGGTGCCCGAAAGGGACAGGGGTGACAAGCCACGGTGGGACAGTGCCCCCCAGCCACCCCAGCCTGCAGCACCTTGGCCCTCCCAGCCCCCGGGGTGCCAGCCGAGCCACCTGGGAGCCTGGGGACAGGTAGTTAAAATGCAGAAATGTCAATTTAAATTAAAATGTGTTTCATAAAGATGAAGAGAGATAAAACCTCCCCCGCAGCACAACGAGCTGGGGGATTTATGGGGTACTGAGAGGGCTGGTGCCCCCACTGCAGTGGGCTGGGGGGGGGGGGGGAGGCTCACTTGGCTGCTGCTGCTGTTGTGGCACTGTGCCGGGGTGCAGGGGCCACCTGCCACCTCTCCACCTCTCCACCCCGGCTGTCATAGAGGCCAGAACCAAAATGTCAGCTCACTAATAAAATACGCAGGAGCTAGGTTTTCTTTGGGCCAATAAAACTCCCAGGCGGCACCAGGGATGCTCGGCACCGAGCTGCCCTCTCACGCCAGCGCCCGGCTCGCCCCCCTCCCTGCTGCCCTGGGGGGACACAGGTGCTGGTCTGACCCCACGCTCGTGCCAGCTCCCCCAAACTGCGGGTGCTGGGCGCAGGCCCCAGTGCCAGTGTGGCACATGGCTCCGGAGCTGCAAGTGGCACAGCGTAAATCCACTGCGCCCTGTCAAGGTAAAGTGACAAAACACCGGCCTGCAATGCAGGAACCGCAGTTATAACAAGAGAAAATCAATGCGATATATTACCAGAGATATAAAGATGCCATTAATGCTTCAGCGCGGAGCCCAGCAGCTTCTCTTGCCATTGGCAGGGCAGGTTTGCTGTAAGGGCTCCCCTCATTCCTGACTGGCTGTCCGGGTCACCCGCATGCTGGGGCTTGGCTGTGTGTTTATTCGCTGCTCCCCCCAGCAAAGCTCTCCTGCTCCCACCTCCTGGGCTTTGCCCCTGCCCGGTGCCCGGCCTCCAGCTGGAGATGCGGCCGGGACTGCCGGGGCTGGAATGGCACATGGCCTCAGCAGGCACCTTTAGTCCCAAGGTGCAAGGACCCAGTGAGGCTGCACCCCTAGGCCAGGCGGGTGCCACCCCTCGTTCTGGGGGTTCCCGTGCAGCTCTGCCACCCACCCGCCGGCCGGTGCTGAGCCCAGCGCACTCAGGTGCCTCCTGGGTGTGATTGAAGGGGAACACCAACCCCCACGCGCCATGGAGCGAGGCTGCAGAAGGACACATGGAAGCCGCAGCGGTCCCCCGGCATGGCGGCTGCGGGCAGGGAGCAGTCTGTGTGCTGGGGACGCGCGCTGGGATGTGGGCTGGGGACACGTGTATTGGGGACTCATGTGCTGGGGACACAGATGCCACCCCCTACACAGCTGTCCATCACTGGGGACGGTTTGGATTATTACTGAGAAGTTGAGTCAAGCTTCTTCTAATTGATTAATCAATAGCCTTAATTGAGTTGAGGCTCTTTAATGCATAGCTTTGCCACTGCTCTCCCCTTTTCCGGCACTGCCCTGACCTCCCACCAAAAACCTCTCACCGTGGCTGGCCTCTGCCGAGGCAGCACTGCCGCTGGGCTCTCCCAAACTGCTGTGAATTGCTGGGGCTTGCAGCAGGTTGCGGGGCTGGGGGCTGCAGAGGGCTTCTGCTGCGGTCACAGAGGAGCCGGAGCATGCAGGGCTCCCCAGGTGTGGGCAGACAGGTGAGAGCCGCCAGGAGCAGGCTCAGCACAAGGGCTGCAAAATGTACACAGCTCATGGTGCCACCTCTGCCAGCCACGGAACAGCCCCTGGGTGGCCACGAGCTGGACAGGACTCACACCTCACCCGTGCAGCCTGAGAGCTGTGCCTGGAGGTGCAGAGAGCATGAGGGACAGGAACCGGGGATGCGGGGCTGGTCACGGGCACCGCAGAGGTCGGACTCCCATGCGCCAGAGCCACGGCTCTGCAGAAGTGGAGATGAACACTTTATGGTAAAATATGCAGAGCGTGGGACAAAAGAGAAAGTGTTTCTCGCATAATGAGACACTGTTAGAGACAAGCTCCCCAGGAAACCAATTAACACGGCCCTTTGTGTATGTCAGCCCAACACCTGGCAAAAACACCTTTCCCAAGGAGGACGCCAGCTGCCCCGCCCGACAGCCGCCCCCCAGCACGCCCCTGTCCCGCAGCCCCTCTGAGGAAGACAGCCACCCTGCCGGTGTTGCGGGCAGCGTGGGGCCGCCTCTGCCTGCTGGGGTGGAGCGTGGGGCCGCCGACCCACACGGGCCCCGTGGCGCCCCGCGCCGGCGTGGCCGCGGGCACACGCCGGAGCCGACGCCGTGTTACACGCTTGCAGGGCAGAGCGCTACGGGCGTTGGAGCCGCGAGCTGCTGGGGAGGGGCTGCGCTCCAGCGCTGCCCCAGCTGATGGGGGCTCGCTCGCACCCGGGGACCCCTCCCAGCAGCCCCACGGGTGGGTCGTCGCAGCCCACGGCCGCCGGGGCCCAGGCCGGACGCACCTGCCGGGCTGCCCGGGCGCCACCCGCCACGCGGCGGCGCGCTCCCGCGCCGCCTCGGCCCCGCCCCTACCCCCACGGCCCCACCCCGACTCCGCCTGGCGCCGCCCCCGCCGCCGGCCATGTCGCTGCGCTTCTCAGCGAACGTGTCGTGGCTGTTCCCGGAGCTCCGGGCGCTGCCGGCGCGGCTGGAGGCGGCGGCGGCCGCCGGGTTCGGGGCGGCGGAGGCGGCCTGGCCGGCGGGCTGCCCCGCCGAGGAGCTGCGGGCCGCGGCGGAGCGGGCGGGGGTGCGGATCGTCCTCCTCAACACCCCCCCCGGTACCGCCGCGTCCCCGCCGGGCTGCGTGGGTGGGGGGCGCGGGGGTGCCCCGGTGCCGCTGACCCCGCCGCTCTCTTCTAGGGGACCAGGAGGCGGGCGAGATGGGGCTGGCGGCCGTGCCCGGGCGCCAGGCTGCCTTCCGCCAGGGCCTGGCCACGGCGGTGCAGTACGCCAAGGCGGTGGGCTGCCCCAGGTAGGTGCGAGGCAGGACCCCCGCTCCTGCGGCGCCCCGGCTCCCCCCGGCCCCCAGGCGCTCCTCCGCAGCCCTCCTGCGCCAGCTCCTCCTCCGAGCCGGGCTCGCTCTTTGCTCCGCAGTGCCCTCAGCCCGCCGGGTCACCGAGCCTCCCCCTGGCAGGGTCTCCCCGCTTGGCTGCGTCGGGCCGGAGGCGGTTCGTTGCGGACCCCGGCGTGCGGGGCCACGGCCTTAACGTGCTCGCTGGGAGCTGACCCAACCCTGCCCTTCGCCGTGGAGGCTCTTGTCCGCACCTCCGCACGACAGTCCCCATGATAATCCTGCCTTTCTCCTCCCAAATTAGACCAGTTGCTTACCCCAGGACACCGCAACGGTGGCTTTATTGAAGGCCGTCATCATCACCGATGACAGCACAGGAGAGGCCCTCTAAGAGATGTGGTTAGCCTGGCACAGCCCCCTTCACAAAAACAACACGGACCTTTTATTCCATTTACTTTGCATCATTCTTTCCCTTAGAAACACTCCAAAGCCCTGCGGAGGCCATGGGCCACGCAGGCCGGGGGTTGCCCAGACCCATTTGCACTCTCTGGAAATGGGCAGAGTGAAAAGGCTTTTGTTTCCACTGGATGCCTTCCCCAAACGATTGCTGAAGAGCCTTGCTCTCACCTGGCCATTTAGCTCTGCATGCAGCCTGGCATAGTCCTGCACTGGCCACCATCCCCTCCCTGCTCTAAGCAGTGAGACAAGGCATCCAACCTGCCCCTGGCAGAGGCAGCATGCCTGCCGCCCATCGCGCTGGCCTCAGGGCAGCCCCAGGACCAAGACCTCAAGCTCCGGCCTCAGGGTGAAAGAGCTGGAGGCAGCTGGCAAAAGAGGGAAGAATCGAGGTCTGTGATTTGTCAGGCAAAAAGTTCAAAGACAGCCCTCTGCGTACTGAGGGGGCATGGTGCGTGTTTGTGTCCCCACAGCTTGTCTTTGTGTCCCGGCAGCTCGCTGGCACCTGTTGTGCCTCCTGCATGGGACGTGGCTCCTCTTACCCCCCTCTGTCCCTGCTCCCCCAGCCTGGCCCTGTTTTCCATCGGCAGAGGAAGGTGTATTAGATCTGACCAGCTGCTTAGAGAGGGGAGCTGGTGCCTTTGGCTGATCTCTCTATGTCTGTAGGATCCACCTGATGGCTGGGCGGGTTCCCCTGGGCGCAGATCGGGCAGCAGTGGCAGGCGAGATGGAAACCACCTTTGTTGAGAATCTCAGATATGCTGCTGACCTCCTGGCCCAGGTAAGGGGGGAATGGGTCCTGCTCCGTGGGTGCAGCTCTTAGGGTATGAAGGATGAAGAATTCCCCACCAGCATGGCATGGGGAAGGCGCGCTCCCTGCTGCAGAGGTGACAGGATGTTTCGCAGGGTGACATTACTGTGTTACAGGAAGACATGATTGGACTCGTGGAGCCTATTAACAACCGCATCACTGACCCTCGCTACTATCTAAACACCCCGCACCAAGGTAAGGCAGACATCTCTCCCCAAAGTCTCCTTGAAGGGAGGAAAAGGGTCCCCAAAGTCGGAAAGACAGGAGGTTGCCTCAGCAGAGAGATGCTAAGGGAGTGCAGAAAGCAGGAGGTTGCCTCACCTGCAGGGAGATGCTGAGGGAGCACAGAAAGCAGGAGGTTGGCTCATCTGCAGGGAGATGCTGAGGGAGCACAGTCAATGAAGGGGGGTCTCAGGGCTTCACCATGAAGCTTACAGCCTGGGGGTGATGGTCTCCCACTTTTTGCACCCTTAGCTGCTGCCATCCTGGAGAAGGTGGGACAGCCCAACCTGAAGCTGCAGCTGGTGAGTCAGCACTGAAGATCTCCAGGGTCCAACCTCCACCAGGGAACCTTGCACAGGGCTCCCAGAGGCTGTGGACTTGTTATCCCCTCCTGGGGACGTGGCAGGGGAGGACAGGGACCATAGCACAGCCCTCCTCAATGGCTCACTGAACAGCTGCACCATCCATCTCCTTTCTCCCGCAGGACCTCTTCCACTGCCAGATCATGGATGGGAATTTGTCACGCAACCTGGAGACATACTTCCCACTCATTGGTAATGCCCTGCACCCGAACTGGCTCCTCTGTGGCCGTGGTGCAGGAGTGGCTTTGAGATGGGACCCTCCTGCCCTACACTCTGCTGTGGCTGACCAGGGATGTGGGGCTGCTCTTGGGTCACCTTGTCTCATGCTTAGAGAAGACTGCAGGCAGGGCTGCCTTGGGCAGAGCATCTCCCATTCCCTCTCTAGGTCATATCCAGATTGCACAGGTGCCAGGGCGGCATGAGCCTGACAGCCCTGGGGAGTTGAACTTCCCCTACATCTTTGAGCTCCTGGAGTCCCTTGGCTACACTGGCTACGTGGGGTGCGAGTATGCTCCAAAAGGTGAGTGGGGCCTGCAGGCGGTCTGAGCCCCACGGGCAGGTCCAAGCACGGACCAGCTGGCTGGGTACCATGCGAAGACAGGCAGGTCCTGGGGGCTGGCAGATAGTGGGCATCAGAGTCCCTACCTGGGGATGAGAGCCCTGCCCAGAGCAGAAGCCGCTCCAGCTTGCCTGGGGGTACCAGCAGGAAACCTTGTCTGTCACTGCAGGAGATACCATGGAAGGCCTGGGCTGGCTGCGCACATACTGGGAGAGCCGAGGGCTGCAGCATGGTGGGACCAACAAGGCAGCAGAGTAAAACAAGGAAACCACTGGAATAAAAGTTGAAGCAATGGCTTAAGAGAGGAGTGTGTCTGTCTTCTCTATGACTAGGGGGTGGTGGTGGGTGGGACCATTCCTAGAGCGAGGTTAGGACCATCCATGTCGTATTTCCCTTCCCCAGGCCCTACTGGTCCAGCCTAAGGAGTTGGACACTCATCTGCTCAAGTACCATCTGCAGCATGTCATATCTGGGGATGGCTTGGGCACCACTGTAGATGACTTAAGGTACACAGGAGACCCGTCACTTCCAGTCTGCAGGGGTGTCCAGGGCAAGGTTTCCAGTCTCCACTGCTGAGGGGAGCATTCACTCTTTGGGAAGGGCAGGAGTTTTCCCACTCCGGCTCCAGCTGGTGCCTGGAGTTGTAGGAAGAGGGCTCTGGGCTTCCAAGTCCTGCAGTGCCTAGCACTGACCCTGCAGGAGGAGGGGAAAGTGAAGCAGACCCCTCACAGGCTGCCTGAACCGAGGTAACAGGCCTGTGGACACTCGGGGCTGTCTGCCCTGCTGCGCCTGCTCTGGAGCAAGCAAGAGACTCCGCTGCAAACCCAGCCAGCCCCACCAAAAAAACCCCAACCCAAGCCAGGGTTGCCTCTGCAGCCCCTGTGGGAGGCTTTCCACATCCTAACCTACAGCACACAAGCAGGGATCTGGTTCAGTTTATTTAACAGATATATCAATGGCTTTAATGTACATCTCCATAAAACCTTCCCCTGGTCCAGTTCACCCTTCCTGTCCCATTCAGTGCTCTCCTGATGAAAGCAAAGGGCCAGAAGTGGGCAGCCTCACTGCCCAGAGCCCTGAAGTCGGCCTAAAGCCAGAGCACTGTGCGGTGCTGCCCTGTGCAGAAGACGGGCTGAGCATGCTCATCTGTGCCTTCCTAGCAGGCAGAACTCACCTGCAGATGCGAGCCATGTCCCTGAGAGTCGCTCTGCTTCAGCCAAGCCGCAGCAGCCGAGCTCCTGCCCTTGTGGTTCGGTTCAAGGTCATTCAGTATCAAACCCACCGAAAACAGCAGAGTGAGGGCCACAGCAGCCAGCCAGCAAACGATGGAGCTACATATCCCCAGACTCCTCAGTTCAGTACCCACGCGTGCCGCTAGCAGTGCTGCCTGCAGTGCCAGAGCACAGGTCCCTCCCAGAGGCCTGTTCTTCCTCATCGTCACCCACGGCGTAGCAGCGCAGAGAGGTCCAGTACACACATTGCTCCAGGACGTGGGTGCCAGTGCTAGAGCAGGCCTGTCCAGAGGTTGAAGCAGGCAGTGTTGATAACGGACTCCAGGTGGTGGTATGTAGACACAAGCTGTGGCAGAGGGCTCTCGCTGTTCTGGGGCTGCACTGGGAACGGCTCCCGGAAAACCACGGTGAGGCTCTGCTGAGAGGGAGGAGCTGGTCAGGGGACAGGATTCAGACAAGCACTCTGCAGACCCTAGCCCAGGTGCGTGGGCACTTTTTTGGCAGTGTCGGGCAGATACTGGGAGAAGTCTCAAAATGCCAATGGCACTAAGCCGGTGCCTCCTCCTGTGACAGAGTATGTTTGAGCCTCCTCCCAATTTTTCTGGTGAAAATTAGGTGCAAGGACTTGCCTACTCACTCTGTCCCAGCCCCCATGCATCTGCAGTTATACCAACCCCAGCAGCAGCCCCAGGAGAGGAGGGGATCCTACTGCCTCCACAGTAATAGGGGCTTCCAGGGAAATTAGAGGGAAATTTCTTCTTCTTCTAAGGCAAAGAGTAGGAGTGCAACAAATGGGGAAGGGGAGGAGATTAAATGTAATAACTGCAATCCTAAAAATAAATGCTGGCTGCTCCATTCTCATTAGTGACTGTACTGACAAGGCAGGGTGAGGGCAGAGGGGAGCAGAGAACAGGGTTCGGAAGAGACGGTTGCAGGAGCTGAAGCAGAAGGAAAACACGAGCAACTCAGTGCACTCAGATCAGCATCATGGAGGCAAGACACAGGGACTGGATGTTCTCCAGAGCTGAAACACAGCACATCTAGTAGCCAGGGTCCCCTAACAAACTCATAAAGCCATGAGAACATCTGTGTAACTGCAAAACAGCAAATGCACCACCATCATTTAAGAGGGAAGAGAAAGTGATTTGTGAGCCTAACTCCAGCAGCGTGCAAGGCTTTAGAGCAGGCTCGGAGAGAAAGAACCATGAGGAAAATGCAGCTCGGTGTTACCAAAGTGATCTGCTAATGCTAGAGTTCTCTTTGATAAGGTAATATTTCTAGACAAAGGAATCATGGTATATCTTATCTGAGCTTTAGGAAGGATTTGATGTAGTGCCACATGGGAAATTTAGGTAAGCTGAGAAGACAGGAATTAACGCAAAAATTATAAGGTGGAGATGGTAGCGCTGAAAGGGGAAGCAGCAGGCTGGAGAGAGGTTACAAATGGAGTTACTCCAGGAGAGGTTTTGGGACTCACGTTGCCTAGTACTTTAACGAGTCTGGCACAAAGATGAGGAGCGTGCTGATAAAATTTGAGGCACTAATACAAAAGAGGATTGGGATAATGCAAAAAAGCCCTAGAGACTTTTGAGAGGCCACAGGAATGGGATTAATGTTAAGCGCAAAATACAACGTGAGGAACACAAAGGATTTCTGTTATAAAATGGGAGTCATTGGGTGAGGTGATATAGGGTCTGGGCGTATCATATCAATGACCACAAGGTGACGCTATGACCAGCGAGGCCTGACCACGAAAAGCCAAATACCATCCTAGGCTGTACCAGAAGCACTGAGCAGGGCCAGAAAAGCCTTAGGGCAGTCGCAGAATGCTCTGCTGAGGCCCCTCAGGAACACTGTGTGCAGTCCCAGACACCTGTATTTACAAAAGCTGACCTGAGCCCTGAAGGGCTCTGAAAGACAATGAAGCCATTGGGAAGGAAAGGGAGGCTTAAGAGCAGAGCTTACTTAACACAGCAACATGGAGTTAGCAAAAATTCCACCTTCAGATGTGGAGGTGAATCTAAGGGACCAGGGAGGAAGCGGGTACCTGCACAGTGAAGAGTGGTTTCAGCTCTGAGCTACCACTGGCGTGAAGAGGATAGAACTGGCCACGACAAAAGCTCCAGCACAAAATGGGAAGGGCTTTTCACCACCAGAGGGCTAGAGGCACTGAGCAGCCTCCTATCAGGCACCACCTCTTCTGTCTCCCCTACTTGCCTTTATGATGGAGCGCGATTTATTTACAAAAAGGATCAGTTGCGCTACAGTGTCTGCAAAAGCCTCACTGTGGACTGAAGTGTCTTGTAGATCCCCTGCTTTCATATGGAGCTGCATTCCCTGTGACCCATCCTGCAACCTGCCTGGGAGCAGAGCTGAAAGCAGAGTATTTTTGCCCTCAAGAACAAAGAAGGCCAAGGCCCACGCAGGTTTGCTGGGATCCTCACGGTGCAGGTCCCCTTCCTTTCTGCCCAGGCAGGAGCAGCCCACAGCACTGGTGACCCCTCCCAGCCAGACCCAGTGTCATCTGGCTTTGGACTGAATACACAAGGAGAGGAGGACTCTTTAGCCTGGATAGAGAGACAGCTGAAAGCATGATCCAAAAGCGACCTTGTGAAGGAAAAGAGGATCAACTGCTCACTGTTTTCCAATACAAGAACAAAGGGGTATCATATGAAAAGAGCAGAAGAAGGTTCAAAAACAAGCCAAGGAAGGTAGCTCTTCACCTCTATTGTAACTGCCTCATGGAGCTACAAGTCAGAGGAAATCATGGATGCCAGAAATTAACCAAAGAAAATAAAGCTGCAGAGGGCTATTAAATAAATGCAAAGGTCACTTCTAACTAAGGATGGGCCTGAACCACGAATTGTCAGGTGATGGGGCAGTATTTAGGAAAGGTGTTAGAAGCTTCTTGACCTGCTCTTATTCTCCCCATGTGCACCTGCCCTTGGCCACTGCTGGATTAATCTAGACAGATCCCTGGCCTAAGCCAATATAGCTGCTCTTATGTTCCCAAGTTCTTACCGTCTTTCCTGAATGGGAATCAAGAAACACAAGAACAAAGCAATCCGTGAACTTCTGGTTGAGCACGACCTGTCAGGAAAGCCACAGCACATGTTGGAAAGGAGACAGTACAAACCCCAGGACAGGGATACAAACAACACCCACCCAGGGACGTGCTGACACGCAGGACAAGTAGCATGATAAAGCTGTGAAGGTGCAAGTCTGCCTGGCTCACAGGTGACACTGCCAAACCACGGGGCTGTACATGGCATGAGGGTCAGCAGGTGCAGTGTCCGTCCTGCCTGCCTGGGGCCAGACAGACACTGCTGTACCACAGGAGCGCACACCTCATGTTGCATCAGTAGCAGAGTGGAGACCAACATTATGATGGTGCCCACATAGTCCTGACAGCACGTGCCAGACTCGCACTCAGAAGCCACAGCAGGGAGAAGCCCTGGACAGGGGAGAGAAGCTGCAGGTGGGCGACAGGCTGGGTCTTACCAGATACTGGGTGCCAGTTTCAGCGTTGTGGAAGTGCCGACAGCTCTGGGGAAAGCGGCTCAACAGCACTTTGATGAGGCTTTGGTACCAGGAGACTGTCATGGTGAGGAAGCATCCCTGTGGGCATAGAGAAGGGCTGATTTCAGCCTCCCTCTAGCCATGGCACCCAGCAGCCATAGTGCTACAGCAGCCTTCAGACCCCCGAATCAGATGCATCCCTCACAGCCCACTGAGGCATGCTGACCTAGGGCTATTCACTCTCCATAGACAGGTCCATGCAGTCTCCCCCTTCCCCTGCCGGACAGGAGCTATATTCCTGCCTCTATCCTCCCACCAAGCAGTAAGAGATGTGCCCCGCAGGCCCTTCACCTGGCACCCCACTCCATCCCCAGAGGAGAACAATGGCTGCTGTGCACCATGACTCCATCCCTGCTGCTCACCAGCTGGGGGTCGACGTCAGCAATGGATTTCCCATGCACGGCGTCCAGCAGCTCCTCCAGCTCCACCAGCGAGAGCTTGCCCAGCTTCAGCTTGTCAGAAGCTAGAGGCTCCAGAAGGAAGAGGCGCTTCCAGAGGTTGTCCCTGCGGCAGTGGCACTTGGCCAGCTGCACCATGCTGCTGAGCTGCTTCTGGGCTGAGGCCACCTCAGAGGCCAGCAAGGGGAAGAGTGGTGAGGTGTAGAAGAGCCCTGGTCCCAGTTTGACTTGCGTGCCCCCCGCGTAGAACTCGCTGCTGTCCTCCACGTCCTGCCACAGCTCCCGCTCTGCTGGCTGCTGCCGCCCCAGGCTTGTCTCCGGCTCCGCTGCCTCCCAGGCCGCCCGGCCCACCACAGGCTCCAGCACTTCCCGCTGCAAGCGCGGCAGCTTCTTGAAGCGTCGCATGTCAGCTGTGAGCCGTGGAAAGAGCTCCCGCTGGCTAGTCATGATGACGTAGAAACGTAAGCTGAGAGCAAGGAGACACCTGTGACCTGGGGAAGGGCTGCTCCCTTCTCAGCTGGGCTGCAAATGAATCATGGGCCTCTCTGTCCCTGGCAGTAAGGGTGCTTCTCTGCCCAGACAAGGACAGGTACGACACTGCCCAGTTCCCTGCGAGGATCCTCCCCAGCCAGCACCAAACTTGCCTGTGATGTCCCAGACAGAGCTAGTCCCTCCCAGAGCCCTCCTCCCCAGCCAGGAAGCTTTGGTGTCATGTCTCTGGGACCCCAGTGCTCACCGGAGCATGCGTCTCTCTGCCTCACTCTGCTCCTCAAACGGTGCTGCACTGTGACACACCAGGAGGGACACATCAAAGTCATCATGATGACGCAGACCTTCAGAGTCCTTGTAGGAGCCCGAGCTGGGAGCAAAAGCACATCAGTATGAAGGGGATCTCACTTTGTTTCTCCAGATCTCTTGGTCACAACGGAACTACTGGGCATGGGGAATTTGACACAGTAGGACTCCTCAGAAGCGCTATGGGAAATGTCAAATGCATGCGCACACATGCACACCACCCCTGTTGGCCATCTCAGAAAAGCTGGGCAGAACTGCTGCTCGGCACTATGTAGAACGGTTAGCTTTGCTGGCACCTTGGGGCAGTGTCCCTGATGTGGGGTACCCATCAATCCCTGGCAGCTCCAGGAACTTATAGCAGCAGCACTCACCTGTTCCAAATAGAGACCAGTGCATATTCATTCTGCTCTGTGCCTGGTGTCCCCTTCTTGTTGTCACTGCCTGTGGCCAGCCGGGCCATGCGTAGGGGTTTCATGTGGTAGGTGTTGGCATGGTCAGCGATGTAGTTGTACAGCTGGTGTGCAGTGATCATGTTGGTGGGCAGGGCCAGCATGCCTAGTGGAAGAGGACACATTGCTGTCACAGGAGACGGTCAGTGCCTCTCTCACCTGGGCAGAGCAGTGTCCTACAAACTACTCTGGGGGACAGAGCTCTAGAGCAACCCACCTCCCTTCCACAACAGGGCAGCAAGGACTTCCCCTGGAGCTGGGCCCCTCCTGTCACCCTCTCTCTGTCATTCCCCTGGGTACTCCAAAGGTCAGGTTTATTTGTAAAGCACTTGGAAACCTTTTGCCATGTTGTAGGCTGGCAATCAACCCCAGACTAATCACATGTTGAGCTACACACCTTGGAAAACATGGTTGCGGCCAAATTTGGGGATGTCGGGGTGGTGGGCAATGAAATCCTCCAGGAAGCTGGTGAGATGGTAGCCCTGGCGGAGAGTCATGTGGGAACCCAGCAGATAATGGTGGACTATACGCAAGTGGAAGTCGTAGCTGAATGAATGCACGTGCATGAGGTCCCGCACCTTGTCACACTCCTCCGTGAAGAGCATAGAGAGCTGCAGAGGGACAGGGAGTCAAGGCAGGAATGTTACCAGGCACCTCATACCCTCCTGCAAAGCCCTGCTGACAGCAAGACATGGCAGAGCCAGTGCAGCCACCCCTGCCCCGACACCAGAGCAGGATGCAGCCAAGAAGCTGTGTGCCCAGTGCAAATAGCAGACCTGCAGGCCTGGCCCCAAGGGATCCAGCTTGGTGGCTCCTTCCACAACTGACCCCGCTCCTGATCTCCAGCAGCAGCACAGACTGATGGGCACTGACTCCCTTTTGGCATGAGGTTTACCCCCTCCTTGAGCTGAAAGCCACATGGCTGTGAAGGAGGATACAGCCTCCTTTCAGCTGAGTGCTGCTCTGACTGCCTAGTCCCTGAGTGGGTACAGGACACACCAGGGCTGGAGCCCCAGCAAGTTCTGGATTTACAGGCAAAGAGTGACTCCCTGAATGTCCCTTGAGAGCAGGAGGCAACATAGGGGCCTGTGGGGATTGGATGGACCCAGAGACGGGCAACAGCAGAGTTGCTAATGCCCTGTGCTCAGTAACTAACAGGAACCCAGGCTGGCTGCTGACAAGCCACATCCAGTGGTGGCTGGTGTGTCACAGCTGTGCCTGGAGAGGATCCCTCCGGCACACGGCCATCACCTCTGCACAGCGTGCTGGTTCTTCACCAAGGCAGCACCAGCATACACACACTCACCCCAGCCATGCTCCCAGCACAACTGCAGCTACTGTGCCAGGGGACAGTGATGGTGAAGGCCTCAGCCTTGCCCTTATGCCAGGAGCTCAGAGTTTTAACATCTTTTGGCTCTCTGACACCTTTGGGCAGTTGACCCACATCATAATCCCTTGGTTTAAGGAGGCAAGCAGGGAAAACCAGCAGGCAGGAGGCATTGGCAGGAGAACAAGCTGCTCTTGCTCTCTGTGCCACCTGCATTTCTGCTGCCATGAGCCAGATGGCAACCCGCACAGCCAGGATGAGCCCGGAGAGGAGCCTATAGCTCTGCCCCAGGAAAGGCAGGGTGAAGAGCAAGAAACAGAAGGTGCTGCCCCCATGCCAGCACCTGGGGCCCACCCCATCCTCCTCCCAAGCTGTGCTGCCCAGTGCTACAGAAGGCACTGGCACAGGAGGCAAGAGGCAGCTCCCAAAGCTGAACACCGGGGCAGGAAGGGTGGAAGCACAGCCCGTGGGAATTTCAGCCCTGCACTGGCAGGTCCTGCTGTGCTCAGCATGGCACTGGGAGGAGAGGACATACCGCAGACTCAGAGACGGAGCTGGGTCCCATGCAGCTCTTGCTGCGAGCTCTGGCTGTAAGAGTGCCCTGATGGAGAGAGATGCACAGCCAGTGGGAAGAGGGACAAGGCACTGCCCAGCCTTGTTCCTGCATCCAGCCTGTCCTGCACAGGCCCAGCGTTGGACAAGGGGAGAGAAGGGGCTGAGGAGCTCAGCTGCCCCGCCTGGGGGAACTCTGGGCTAGTCCCAACATGTGGGAAGGCTGGCCAGGCGCCTGTAGCAAGCCCCACACCTCTTGCCTGCTGCTCCCAGGATCATCCCCTCCCACTGCAAAACCAGGCAAAGTCTTTTCCCAAGTCAGCCAGAGAGAGCCTGGATGTTCCCTGCAATGCCCGCTGCAGCCTGGTAACCCTGCCCTGTGTATATGTGGGCTTCCCAGGAAAGGCTCAGCAAACCCTCAGGCGAGGTCCTGGCAGGCTCTAAGCTTAGGAGACCACTCTTGGCCTATATAAGATGCAGCCTTGCTACACAGCCACCTTGGAAAGGACAGTATGGTCATGCATGCTTCCTGCCTCAGACAGGCTGGGGCTAGCCAGCCTCTAGGCAGCCACCCAGTGCCCTGGGGACAGGCAGGAGACACCCTGACACACCAAAAGAGAAGGGAGCAGGCAACCCCATGGTGTTGTAGAGCAAGGCACAGAGGTATCAAGAACCAGGGCTCATGGTGCAGAAAGTGATCTCCTCTGGCAAAGGGTAGCTAACCATGTTCACAGATCCCTGTTCCCATTCCTTGTTGTTCCAAGGGAAGCAGAGACCTTCTGGCTTTCCATGCACTGACTTTGCCTGGAGCAGTCATCTTTGCCAGAATTGCTCCTATTCCTTCCCAGTCTGCTCTGTCTTGCTCCCCAAGCTAGGATAAAAGTCATCCTCTTGCCAAACACCCTACGTCCCTTCACTGTACTCCAGATCTGCTCAAGCAACATGCCATGGAGGGCACATGGCTGCAGAAGGCTCTGTGCAGTTGTGCTTTTCTATGAGGAGGGAGCAGAGCTCTCCAGAACTTGCTACACCTGAAATGCCCACTCTGTCCCAGAGATCGCTGCCTCCCCCAAAGCATTCCCTGACCCTGAGGTGCACCAGCTGTGCCTGCAAAGCCATTACCTGGGAATTCACAGACTGGCCCATGGGGATCCGTGAGCACTCCAGCGCGTACTGCTTCACGCAGAAGTAATAGCCCTGGAGGAGAGAGCACATGAGCATACCACAGGCCTTGGGCCTCTCCAGGGAAGGAGAGCAGCCCCTACGCTTCACCCTCTGGGCTGGGTCCCAGACACTCTTGCTCCATGTTTTGTCTCCCCTCCTGTCTGAACCAAGCCAGCCCAGCCAACACGTGGTTGAGCACAGAGCACCCTACCTGGTATTGAGCCTTTGCATGTTTTATTAGCCCCCCTCCAGGCAACTCTTACTGCTCTGAGCCCTGCAGAACCATACCTAGCTGATCCACAGCTACAGGACCATGGGAGCGGCAGGACAAGAAACGAAGAATCACAGGTCCCTGCTGCACTCCTCCTTGTCACTCACTTTGTTACCTCTGAAGACTGTCCCTGAACCCCCAGAGATCATACTTTGTTTATTGTTCTTTCTTACCTGGAAAGCCAACTCCATCAGTACAATCCCACCTGGAAGAGCTCTCTGTAGATGATAGGTGGCAACAGTAGGGCTTGTGCTCTGGGAAGAAAAGGACAAAGCTCAAGAGGCTCTCTGGCATAGGAAAGCAGCCCGCACACCAGGGTGCGAGGCTGCCACAAGGCTTTGGCAGAGGTGGAAACAGAGGAGCCTCATCAACTGAGCACCCTCACTGGAGGGAGGAGAGCAGACATGCCAGAGCTGACTGTGAAAAGAATTCTAACCTAAAAAACAGCCTTTGAGAGAGCACACCAGGCACCCTGCTCCCTTTGCCTCCTGCTTACTCAGGACAGGGTGTCTCTAGAGTTTGAGGACACTGAGCTGATGATGTGAGCTTTCATTTGATGGTGTCTAGATGTTGTATCAAATAAGACAGCAAGGAGTCAATCCTTTTCCAGGTTAGCTGCGATTTGGTAGAGCTCTGTCCTGTTCCTCCCTAGTTGCCACTTCTTTAGAAATGAGGAACCTCAGCCTGCTCTCACAGTAGAGCCATTCCAGGTTTATCTTCTCTGACGTCTTCAACTTCAGCATTCATCTTACTCTAACTAAAGATCCTTCTGTGCCAGAGTTGCCCTTAACCATAGACGCTGAGTCTTCTCTGACTGGTAAACCTCCAGAATCACAACCAAAGGCAGCTGTCCTGGCCCCAGGTCACCCTGTTCCTCTTCTGAGACCCCTCCAAGCTGTTGCCATCCTTTTGAGATTTGCCCTGGCTCCACCCAGTTCCAGGAAGGGGCTCCGAGGGCTGCAGGAAGACATGCAGGAGGGCAAGGAGGTCTCATCTGACCCAAGATCCCAAAGATGGTGCTGATCTAAACAGACATTTTTCTGGCTTTGGTGCTTTCTCTGCCCTCTCACATCCTTTCTGCCTGAAACTGATTCAAAAGCCAACCAGGAGAACTGCCCCACTCCACAGCCCAACTTCTATCCCAGTTCCACCCCTCTAAGAGACATGCACTCACCTTTGGACTCCCTTCTGCTTTTGGCTTTGTGTAGGAAAACGACCCTCTCCCCTCCACACCCATTGCTGCCAGAGCTCGGATCCGGCTGGTGCTACTGGAAATGACAGCAGAGACAGCCTTGAGCAGGCGAGCCAACATCTCCTGTTGTGTTAAACCAGGGCAGAGCTCAGTGCGTTGGCTGTTCCAACACCAGGGTTCCCAGAATGTCACTGACCTGCGAGTGGTGGGTGAGGGTGGCCGGACCTGGACCAGAATGAAGCCCATGCTCTGCAGGTACTGGATGTATTGCTGCAAGAAGGCATTGCACATCTCCTGCAGCCAAGGTTCCTCCTTCACCTTGCAGGGCAGCGCTTCTGCCGAGTCACAGCTGTGGCTGCGGTCTCTCCCTGAAGCTGTAGAGTCATTTGAGCGGTGGCGCTTCTGGAAGAGAAAATAATTTCCTACAGAGCCCTGCTGCGACTGGCCCCAGCAGGTGACACTTACTGGGACACCACCAGGTGCCCTGGCTGAGCAAAGGGCAAACCTCCCCCTGCCAGAGAGCACTAACAGCTAGTTCCCCAAACACTGTCCTAGTGCATGTGCTGAAACACAAGATCCAAGATTTACCCAGCCATGGACTGACCTAACAGGACTGCAACAGACTGCAGGAAAAGGTGCCCTGGCAGAAAGGGAAAATTCACATCTACCCCCAAAGAATGGCTTCTACAACTGGTTCACACAAGGCTCAACAGAGCTTCAGCTCCTACTGCCATGGTAAGAGTCCAATCCCCTTATGAATCCTGCTGAATTCTCAGGATTTACTAGTAGTTCAGTAGCACTGAATAGGAATAGTGTTTCCTTTTAACTGTTTCCAGTTAAAAGTTCCAGTTCCATTCCTTTTGATGTCTTGAATACTCCTTGTCTTTGTGCTGTGAGAGACTGAGGTTTCTTTTCTTGATCTGTCTACCTCAAGCCGGTGGCTCTTTTACAGATTTCTATCTGACCTTTCATTCACCTACCCAGGAGCAGTCTCTTTACCTGGGGTCTCTCCTGCTACTCTCTGACCTTCTCTGAGTCTCTCTAGTTCAGTGCCTTTGTCAGAAGATGCTTGGTCTCACACTTACTGTCGTCCAGATGAAGACATTAACATGCTAGTATTTTAGAAACATATTGGAATATTACCAATAATACTAACGCCTGTTTCTGATGTACTCTAAATGATTTGCCTTTTGTATCCAACTGTTCACAAATTGAAGAAATCCACTGAGCTGTCTGGTCTGTACAGGCTCTGCAGTTAGTGTACAATACAGGAGAAGTTCAAATTTCTCTCCACATTGTGCTCTGCTTTACTGGGAAGCAGGTCCCAGCTCCCACAATACCTCTCATTTCACAGGCTACTTGAGCTCCTTGCAGTCTTTTTCTGTTCTGACCAATCTGAACAGCCATAGAGCATTGCAAACCTTGCCATCTCGTATGTACTGCAAAAAATGATCTGATACAGAACCCAATACACAACCTTGAAACCCCTGCTGCCAGGCTCTTCAAATTCAATAACCAATTTTCATTTTGCTCTGTTCCAAAAACAAAGTGAAGTTTTCGTTCTGTGACGATACTTTTCCTTTTGCTTGCAAGTGCTCAATTTCTGTAGCAACCTCTGCTTAAAGACCCTGTCAGAATCCTTTTGACATTTAGATAAATTACAACAGCCTGTCCTTCCCTTCTGACACGCTTACAGACTGTGAACAGCCGGTATGGAATCTGCACCGGTTAGTCTGTCAGGTTGCAACCTGCTCAGGATTCAGCTGGTTTGCTTTAAATTGTTCCAGCTATTTGCTGGGTCCAGGCAAGGTTTACCAGGTCTGGCTGCTGAATGCATAAAGGGAAGCTTTGCTTCCCCAACAGATCGCTACCAGACAGCGCTCTCTGATGGCTTCACTAGACTCAGCCCTGAACTCCCCGAGTAGAAAATGGAAGTCAGTCTTCCCCAGGGATGGTGCGGCTGCAGGAGAAAGGCTATAAGGACCCAAGGATTTTCTCAGTCTCCATCTCACAGGGTGCAAATTCATCCTGTAACACAGGGGTGAGCTCAGAGCAGCCCTGTCTTGGGAAAAGATTGCAAAGCCATCCTTTGCCCCACTGCACAAAGCCCAACCCCGCCGGCACTTGCTGACACTCACCTTCCCCTCTACCTTGCCCTGCTGGTCAGTCTGGATCTGCTGCCGGAAGGCTGGGTCAAAGAGCAAGGGAGTAGCACAGTAGTGAACCAGGCGTGAGGACTGCTTCAGGGTCTCCAGGTCTGCCAGCTGCACAGCACAAGAGGAACACAGTTACAGCACACAACCCTCATCAAGCCTGGGAACAGGCTGTCCACAGCGCTGCACGGCTGCTCAAATGGAGATCAAACTCTCGAGGGAACCCCCTGCTTTACAGCCTTTCCAGTGCTGGGCAGCAAGGCCCCATGCCTAAGTGTGTTGCTAGAGCCCAGTAACTCCAGAAGTTCAAGCAGAGCGCACTGCTCCACTGCCAAACACCATCCCCGACATACACCCTGCTCTGAGCTCCAGTGCTCCCCTTTGCCATAGAGAAGCTGGTGCTACCAGTGCACTGTAAGAAGGCCCAGCCCTCCACCCACCCACTTGGGTTGCACTCACACTGATAGGCATGTTGGACTGCGCCGATCTCTGCTGCCAGGTAACAAAGAGATTTTCAATCTTCATCTGCTTCTCCAGTTCTGGGGGAAAGAAAGCAGCCACAAGAGTATCAAGCCACAGCCCCAAGTATTGCCACTCCCCTTCACTCCCACCCTACACAGGCCATAAACCATACCCTCACAGCACCCTGACAGGAGGAGCCGAGAACCGTCCCCTCAGCCAGAACTCTTGTTCTGCTCTTTCTGAGCTCCTTTTCCAGGAGTGAGATGATTAGACAGGCTTCTGTGACATCAGGCCCCTTGCTTTACCTTTCCTCTCCATGCTCTTGATTTCCAGGAACTGAGCCCCATGCCAAGACACAGGGTCAAAAGGTCCCAAGTCAGGCCCGTGGGGTATGCGCTTGACAGTCGTAACATCCCGCAGAGCTTCATCAAAGGGCACCACATCAGGATGGAAGTGCAGAGATGGCAGGCTGCGGGCAGAGCTGCTCAGCCGGCCTTGTTCCTTGCTAGGTGGGGGACTGGAGCTCCGGATCAGCGCATCCACCTCCAAAGTGGAGTTCAGGAAAGGATTTGGCTCCTAAGCAAGCAGACACATCCATGAAAGCCTCCTTACTGCCAGCCTTGGAGCAAGGACCCACAAGAACAGAGAAAACCCAGTTCTGGCCATCTGCAGACATCTCTGTCAGCCTCCTCCATCACCAGTCCCAAGGACAGCAGGCCTTGGCCTAGCATGGCCCTAATGTGCAGTGGGAAGCCCATTCCCCAGCCTCCTCCACCCTAAATAATCCAGTCACAAATAAGTGCTGCCAGCAGCAGGACCTGACTTCCCTTTCCACCTCTGGCTGTCTCCAAGAGCAGACAGCACCAGCCTAGCTGGACACAGCCACAGTCGGACACATGAGCACCTGGGGATACCTTGCCAGCTGGCACACAAAAGCACAGAAGCGCACACACTGCAACCTTACTCAGACCCCCAAACTGCGAAGGCCCTTCCTGAAGGGGAAAGGACTGCCCTGCCTGGCAGGGTGCCCTACCTGCTTGCTGTCCTCATGCCATGGTGTGTCCATGAAGCAGTGGTGGTGGAAGAGTCCCAGCTTCTGGCTGAGCAGGCAGTGCACAATGTGGGACCGAGCATTCTGCCACTGCAGCAGGCGAGTAAGGGAGCAGTTCAGGTTGGCCCCCAGATCTGGGGACCAGTTATAAGTGTAGAGCGTCAGCTGGAGAGAGAGGAGGGGGAGAAAGGCTGAAGGACCTGCTCAGAGAGGGCCTGCACGGCGACACAGGCGGCCCCAGGTGCTCTGGGTGGTACTTGCTACAGCTGCAGCCACTTTCAGATGACAAGGCTGGGACAGGGAGAGTGGCAACAGCTCATTCACAGCCCCCCTGTTAACAGCCACAGCAGTGGTGGTGGTACTTGCACTGACCGCACAAGTGCCCAGCCTGACGTGGACCGTGCTGTGGGTAGGGAAAGGGCAATTATAGTCCACAGTGGGGCAGCTGAAGTCAGAGACAGCAAGGGCTGTTGCCCCCCAGCACTCCCCAGAGCACTGCAGGGAACCCCCAGCTCTGCTTGTGGCACAAGCAGAGACATCCTGCACAGCTGCTTTGGAAGGCTCCTGCCTAGGGAAGGCTGGTTGCCTGCAGATGCACTCTTCTTCTCCTCTTTCTAGCCCTGGGCCAGTTAGGAACAGCCTGGCTTGTGGGAGACAACATCACACAGGCATCATTGCTACCTTTTTGTCAATGATCTCCATGAAGAGGAACCTTTGCCGAGGTGCCAGGTCTCGTCCAGCAAGGCTAGGATCAGAGCCTCTCTCTGCTGAGCTGAATTCCATGGCCTCAAAGCGCTGGAGCCCTTTGTGAGCTGGAAGAAGCCAGAGTTATGACCCTCAGTACCAGTTCATCCCGCTCTTACATCCCATGTGCCGTTAAAGCTGCATGACAGGATGTTTTGCCACAGTACTTGCTCAGCTTGTCTTGAAATAAGCAGTTATAAGCAGATTTGAGAACAAGGTCTCAGGAGCTGAGAAGAGACAACCCACTGCCCACCTCTAGGAACAAGCAGTCTGTCCCAGCAAAGAGGGGAACCCTGCTCATACATCTCCCACCCCAAGAGCCCCCAACACACAGTCCCAGGGACCCTGGCCAGGCACTCACCCTGTTCTGTGCTGCAACGCCACTGCTGGAAGTTGCGTCCCAGCAGGATGAAGTGTCTGACGGCTGCAGGGCGAGGGCTGGCACTCTGGCCAGGCTTATACGGCAGGAAGGCAGTGCCCTGATGGCAGCTGCAAAGAAGAGCACCAAAGGTGGCTGACAAGTAGAGCCATGGAAGCAGAGGCTGGCACAGCTGATTGGCATTTGCTGGTGCCAAACAGCCCCCTGTGAACAGTGTAACTCACCAGATCTGCTCAAACACCTTGACAGTGGTGTCACTCGCCAGGGCAGTGACCAGGCTCACCACTTCCACCAGGATAGAGGACAGGAGGAAACGAGACACAATCTCCACTGAGCACTGCTGCACTGAAGGGCACCCTGCACGGAAGAAGTACTACTGTAGGAAAAGGTGCCAAGCTGCCCCAGAGCCAAGCCCTGTCTACCTGGGCAGCAGGGAGGGCTAAGGGAGCCCCATTGCGGGCCTGCTGCCCAGAGCAGGCCAAGTTCCTGCCTTGCCAGGGACAGAGGTAGGCAGAGCTGGAGAACAAGGACTTTATATGGAGGAGGAGAAGACAAAGGCTGAACAAAAAACTGGTTTCAGGCTCTGGCCGGAAACAGGGCCTGGACCAAACTCCGTCCATGCCCTGAGCACAGCACTTTATTCCCCTGCCTATTCCTTGCTCCCTGGCCTACTCCTTACCAAAGAACAACTCTACCTGGCCAGCAGGAGGTGCAAGAGGATGAAGAAACACTGAACTGAGAGGTATCCAGAAAGCAGCAACAGGGCAACCGCGCAGCCCCAAATCCCACCATGTGAAGGGCATCCCTCCTTGCTGCCTGCCTCCTCCTCTTGCTCCCTCCAAGACTGAGGGTCTCCCATGCAACTTCACAGCTCCAGAGTGTGTCACAGAGGCTCAGATTCTCCCTGCTACATCTGGGAGCCTTATCATTACTGTAGCTGCCATTGGAGTTCAGTCTTTCCAATGCAGTTGCAGCCAAGTCCAGCAAGCCCTAGACTTGCAGCATGGCAGATACAACCACAGGCCTTAGCAGGTTTGTTCAGATGCACACAGACACATGCTGGGACTCCTGCCACAGCTTTGCAACGCTGATGCTGGCCCTTAAGACTGAGGGGACTCTGATGAGGTTTGGGGGCAGAGTGCATAACTAGCTAGAGATCAGCAAGGGATGAAGGCAGATGGCTTGGTGTCATATGAGGACTTGTCCTTGCAGCTCCATGGAGGAGCTGGGGCCTGAAACACATACCCAGGTGGTTCATGAATGCCATCCACTGCTGGCAAGTTTGATTGAAGACTGGGTGCATGGTACCTACATCCCCTTCTTCCAACTGGCAGGCTCGGCGCCTGGGAAGAGGAAAGGGAAGCAGTTGTACCAGATCAAAGCCAACAGCAACGAAGGCACAAGTCCGCAATGGTCTATCCCCACCCAGCTTCAGAACAGAGCCTGGCAAGCCCCCTTTTTGGGTTCTTACAGCCCTTGAGCTTGGTCCCTCTGGGTCAATAGCCATAGGGGTGTCAGGTGTTGTGCAGGGCCCCACAATGCAGGGGAGGGATCTCTGGCAGGGAGATCTAGCAGTGCTCTCAGCAGCGCTGCAGCAATAAGGATTGAGGGGTTTTGTGTGGAAGGCAGCTCCCCTAACTGGCTGTGTAAGGAAGAAACTGCCAGGAAAGGTGATGTGGTCGAGGGTTAAGGTGCAGATAGAGCCAGCAGGATGTCAGGCTGCAGAGCGCTGTACAGCAGACAGAGGGGAACAACACCCTGGCTGCCCGGCCTGCAGGCTGTGCTTGCCTCTGTGCCTGTTCCAGTTCAGCTGTGGCTGTGGCCCGATCCTGGCTCAGATGCTGCTTGACACTCTCAGTCTTGTGCCGCCGCCTCGTGCGAGCCTCTTCTGGCCTCTCCAGCACAATGTCATCCGTAGTCTTGGGGCTGCCCAGCTCTGAAGACTCTGCCTTGCTCTAGGGAGAAGGGGGTAAGTTAATGCTGTGCACATGCACAGCCCAGCTAGCACCCTGATCTCAAAGTCCCTGCTACCAGCCTGGCCTCCCAACCCCAGCCAGATGCCTCCTCTTAATTCCTCCCAGCCTGACACACCATCAGGACTTAAGAGGCCCTGCTCCCCACTGGTCCCTCAGCAACATTACCAGCATGTCCCAGAAGCTGCGGCGTCCCAGCTTGCTTGTGGGTGTCACTGGCTCCCCGGAGCTGGACGAAGGGGCAGAGGTGAAGTGCAAGGGTGGAGGACAGCTCCTGCCAGCCCCACCAGTGGCCAGGGCCAGGCCTTTGGTCTCTGACATGGTCCTCCTTAGGCCTCCTGTAGAGACAGAGCGAATCAGACTCTCCAGAGCTTCCCACTGCAACACTGCTGGTGACCTTGTGTACCCCACTGTGGCTGGCCAGAGCCAAGCTGGAGAGAAGGGAGAGAGCCCTCAGCAACACCAAAGTAAATTCAGTCTTGGGGAGCAGATAGACCTTTACATACCTCTTCCAGCCCCAATTTCTATAATGATTCTTCCCTGAGACATCACACAGCACAGCTTGCAGAGGGGAGAGTGACTTCCTCCCAGCCCCCTCAGCCCCAGTCCCCCCAGCAGAGCCAAACTCCTGGCTGGGGGCTTGGAATGGCCATCCTGGTCAGGCTCTCACCTGAAGAGCTCAGCTCCTCCAGGTCTGCAGCACCCAGGGGGCTGGTGGCCTCCACACAGAGTGGGGCCGGCAGCACAAGGAACTCCATGACGGCGTCGCAAAGAGCATGGCGCAGGGCCCCACGCAGCTTCTCCGACAGCTGCAGCAGGCTGATGTTGCCCTTCTCCCAGATATCCAGGCGCACCAGCATGCGGGGCTCTGCAGGGAAAGGGCAGTCCTGCATGGCTCAGCACACCCACCTTTGCCAGCCCTCCCTCCTAGGTGCCCCAGGGGATGTGGAGACAGCAAGGAATTGGTAACTTGTGGCTTGTTTCACTCTACCTGAATGCAGGGTGCTGGTCTCTGGCTGGTGCCTGCTGACTGCGGTGAGGCTTTCAAAGTCGGCATCCTGCAGCAGGCCCACGATGGGTGAGGAGGAAGGCAGCTTCAGAGGGTCAGGCCTCTCCCCATGGGGCAGTGAGGTGGGGCTGCCATGCTCATCCACGAACGTCAGTGCAATGCACGCGATTCCTGCCGGGGAGAGCCCGAGACAGCCTCTGTCAGTCCCTGTACCTCTACAAGCCCTGCCTACAGCCTGCCACCCCGCACCTGGGACCGTCATGTCACCACTTGGGTTGCACAGTGCCACGTGGCAGGCAGGGCCCACAGGAGGGGATGCAGCCAGGGGAGCAGAGGCTAGCTGTGCCTGTGGGGAGCCAGGGTAAGAAGCATGGCGTTTGGCACAGGGTGTCCCCATCACCCCAAGAGTCTCTCTCTTGCAGTGCCACAGCAGCTTTTGCCTTGCCCTGCAGGAGCTTCCGGGGTTGTCCAGCCCCATATGCAAGGGGAAAGTATCTCCATTTGCCCCAGGAGGGCCTTTATGCAGAGATCCAGGATGGGGCTCACCATCACTATCCTCTTAAGGGACAGAATACAGAGCCCAGGTACTCTCCAGCAGCCCTCTCCAGGCTATAAAGGACCTCAAGTCCCTACAGAGGAAGACTGTATACATGACACCCTGTTGCAGATTACACTCACAGCTCCCTCCTCACTGTACGCCCATACAACATCAGGTACCTTCCCCATGCACTCCAATGAGCAGGACTGGGAACAAAGCAGGTTGACACCTAGTATTAGCCTGGATTTGATGCAGAGTAAAATTCAAGCCCTGCCTGTAGCCTCTCTACACTGACCCCTACACACACATAACGGGACAGTTCAGAGATGCAGAGTAGCAGCATGGTGCTTGCTTCAGAGCCCACATGCTGCATGCCCTGGGCCACACGGAAGGAGAAGCCCTGCTACGAACCAGACCAGAAACAGGAGCTCAATCCCCACAGCCCAGCTCGATAGCCAGGACACCAGGGAAGCAGCAGCACAGATGCACCTGTGAGGTCCAAACCCCACGCTGTAACCCTAGATCCTACTCCCTTTCAAAGTCCCTTGACCAACTAAGCCAGCACTCAGGTGACTGGATGGCAAAGCTGCCCCAACACTGCCAAAGGGTGATGTGTCCAGATGCAAACAACCTCAGCCCCACAGCATTTCTGAGCCCATACTCCGTTCCTCTCCATCTCAGCAAGGGTGGGAGTGACAGCAGACTCCACTGCCACAAAGCAACCAAACTGCACCCAACTGGATCCACAGCACTGTGTGGAAGATGGGTGCCCTCCCTGTGCTGAGACAAATCCTGTCTCAGCAGACTGTGCCCAGGGCTAATCAGCAGCACAACCACCCAGTCTTCATCGTTCCTAATGAAGCGTAAGCTCTGCAGCAACCTTTCCTCCAAGACACCCCAGATGCAAGGGAGAGGGCACTGGGATGAGAAGAGCTGCTTCCAAAGGAGAGAGGTAGGCATTTAAGTCAGAGGGCAGCTCACTTGCACTCACACTGAGGAAAGAAAACTCTACATCTATGAGCACCCCTCCACTTGAAGAAAAGTACAGGAGCAGCGTTGTCTCAGAGGTGCTCTGCAACAGCCTCCAACATCTCTCCCTGAGACAGGCACAGGAACAACCCTTTACGCAGCAAACAATGGGGAAGCTCATAATTTCCGAAATATCAAAGGTAGAGGGGACCAGGACTTTACCCAGCCTCATCCGCCTTCAGAGCAGGGCAGTGAGCCTCACACAGGGGCTCTCCCACCTCACACAGCCTCTCACTGCAGCCCAGCAGCTCTCTGGGATGTGGGTATCAATACAAAGGTGTCAGGAGCAGCAAATCTGCCCCATGTGACAGTGAATATGAGCTCTACCAAGCAGACTTTCTTTCTTTAAACAAGTAAAGGGCACAAACTCCACATCTGTCTTGCCTGACAGTCAGCCCCACGCCCACCAAAATGACAGTGGATGCTCATGTGGTAATTGTAGACCAAGATGTAGTCACTCCTTTCTTCTCCCCCTGGATAAATTACTACACTGAGTGCCTTCAGCCTCCCCCTCTCTGGCATGCTTCCCTATCACATCCATTCCTGTACCTCTGCTCTACTTCAGTCTGTCTGAGGTGAGGACATGAGAACAACCAAGCACAATGTCCCACATCCTCCTCATGCTGGGACACATGCTCCAGAGAGGGAGCACCCATGGCAGTGGTCTCAAGCAGGCCAGGTCAGCAGCTGCAGGAGCAGACTCCTCATTTGCAGGTGCTCCCCAAGACAGAGCTGGTTTGCCAAGCAAGTGCCAAGCACTCAGCACCCTGCAGCCAGCTCACTCTCTTGGGGCAGAGATGATGGCTGCCCCTGCTCCACCAGCAGAAAGGCTTGCCTCCTCGCTGCAGGGAACAAGGCTCCCAATCTTGTTACAGGAGCACAGGGAAGCTGAAACGCAACCACTAAATCACAGGTAAGAAACTCAAGACCTGAGCTCTGGGGCTATAGGAAGAGGTAAGTTAGCAGAGCTGTCAAGGACCTTACTGCCCTGTGCAATGGAGTTTGGCTACACAGTCATCCATCGCACTCTGTGGAAAGGTGGGGTGCTAGGGAGCTTTTACCTCCCATCTGTGAGGGACTCTGAGCTCCCTCTGACCCAGGCTCCCTGAAATACAAAGTACACATCTAGGGGTGGCCAGCCACTCTACCCCTTTGGTATGCAAGGGAATCCCCCACCCCAAGACACAGCCACTGGGAGAGTGATGATGCTACACCCTGGAGTGTGAAACCACAGCTGAAACATCATGACTCCTGTCTTCCTCAGGGAAGAGATGCTTGTTTGGACCTGTGGGAAAAAAGGGTGCAGGATTTTGGAGTTCACTGCTTACAAGCTAAGAGGGCAGCACATGGACCCTCAGCAGCTGGGGACTGCAGAGCTACCATCTCAGAGCAGCAGGTTCTGTTTGCTCATTTATCCAGCCAGCAAGAAAGAGGAGGCTCAGCTAAATGGACACACACAGACAAACACACAGAGGAGTCAGAGCTGAAGCCACGACACAAGGAAAACAAGAACAGCAGGGACCAGAGGGGCCAGGGAGCTGCACAGGAAGGGGAACCGGAGGAATACTCGGAGCCACAGGAGCTACCTTGGAAGTGGGAGAGTGGAAATAGGTGCTGCACAAGGTCCGACATGGTACCTACATAACAGAAGAACATTCAGACGGTGCACAAGGGGCACAAGACACACGATGGCCAGGTGATAGACCACATGGCCTGGACAAAACATGACATGACAGCCTGCTGCAGGATGGGCCCTATGCAATCCCTCCTCCAAGAGTCCAGAGAAAAGCGCAAGGACATTGTCCCCACAGCCCGTGCTCAGTTACTTGCAGCATCCAGCTACCCCTTTGAAGCAAGGCTCCTGCAACAACTGTCCCTGCTCCCACCTCCAGCCCCACTGAGCCTCTGTGCCCCACACTTACTGAAGTCTCACTGTGTCTTTCCCCACAGCTATTGTGACCTAGAGCTGCTTCCTACAGCAACAGGCCAAGCTTAGGAAGTTGCTCTGCAAGAGGCCTTAGCTTGCTCCACCACACGTGCAAGGGTGTGCAGTCCCACAAGCACACACCCTGCCCACCTCCCAGCCACTGGAGAAACACACTACCCCAGCACTGGGCCTCCTCAGTCACTCAGAGCTCTCCAACATGGGAAGCAGCTTCCCAACACACAAGCCCCATGCCCTGGTTTCAGGCGAGAGTTGAGCATGATACCTTTTCCACCAGTGCCTTGGCCACCCGGCTTGTTGTACAGATAGAGATCCTGGTCAGGGATGCTCCCACTGTGGTTGAAGTAGTGCTAAGGAGATGAAGGAAGAATAGTGGCAGAGATTAGAGAACTTGCCTTAACTGGAAGCAGAGGCTCATGTGCGTGCAGAGCTCATCCCCAGACCTGTAGCAAACAATCCAGACCTACTTAAAACACTCAGCAGCACAGCCTTCACCACTGTTGGGCTGAAGGAACTCCCTACAGCTCCATGCAGTTATATGGCACTACACATCTGGCCTCACCCTTTATCCTTGCTATGGCCATGCTGAGCGGGTGCGTAGCTGCTCCCAAACTTTTATTAATTCTGATGTTTCAGTCCTTAGATCTGAAGGAGCTATGCAAGGACCCGAGTTCAGCTTTGCAAGGGGGTCTCCTCCCATGCTCCTGGGAGATGATTGTGGGCATGAGCTTTGCGATTGCTGCTTTTTGCACAGCAAATGACTGATTGTGCGAAAGCAAGGCCTGTCCAGGCCAAGCGAAACTCCTCCAGGCTTCAGCATTTAGTGTCAGTTCCTCTGTAACACTACATGGCAGAGCGGGGAACATGGTGATTGAGCTGCCCCAAGAAATGTCCCCAGCAGCAGGTAGAAGCTGGGCAGACTGCTGTCCCAGCTCACAGCCCTCCTCACCTTGAAGTGGTGCTCCACATTGCTGTCCGTGTACTTCGGGGTGTGCAGGAAGATGAGCAGGTTCTGGCGCAGATAGTAGGCCACCGCATGCAGCCAAGGCAGGGCGGAGGGCGGCAGTGCGAACTGCAGGACCTCTGTGGGCGGCGTTCCAGGGGGCTGGATAAACTGCAGAGAGGCGGCTTTAAAACTCAGCTGAGACTAGCAGGATGCCCTGGGGCTCTGATACTGATCCAAATTACGCCAGCTGGCTATGTGAAGGGAGAGTATGGTGGGCAGAATCCAGGCCCATAGGCAGCACCCCGAGACAGATCTGGGCAGATATTCCAGGGGTATTCACAGGGAGGCCCTGCCGTGCTGCAAACCCCAGCACCTACCCTGGCACCCACACAGTATACTGTGGTGAATGCCAGCCTGAGCAAGCACTGGAGCAGGGAATGGGATGCAGCAAACTACCCTGGCCTTCGCTGCCCTGGGACAGGAGGGGCTGAGACAGGTCAAAAAGTAGGAAAGTGTTATGGGCTCTGGGATGAGCAGAGCAGATAGCCAGTGAGGTACCTCCACATCTGCTGGGGTCAGCTTGCAGTTCCGCACTAGCATCACAGTGATGATATCCAGTGTGGCCTCATCCAGGCGTCTGCGCAGCACTTTCACCAGCTCATCTGTGATCTCAGGCCCTGACAAGTAAGCAGATATACAAGCAGCTTTTTCACCCTATCCAGTAAGAATGACAACAGCCACCCCTCCCTGCCTGTTCAGGATGTACCAGCCTCACACTCACTTCCCAAAGGGAGCATGTCTTTCCCCACCATCAATTTCTTCAGGCATCTTTTTCTACCCATTCGTGATCACAAAAGACTGCTGGTACAGCAGGCAAAGACAAATGCACTCCTGCATAAGGAAAGTTGGCACAAGCCACCCGGTCTGCAGGAGGTTTCACTGTGGGCCATGGATCCTTTCCTCACATTCCCATCCAGACAGAACAGTGAGCAGCTCTGGGCTCAGGAAGAGCAGCTTGCTCAGGAAGGAGATACCTTCTCTGCTCTTCAAGCAAAGAGGGCAGGTGGAAGAGCTCCACTCCTCTGCTTTGTATCAGCACAGTCCATCTGCTACCAGATGCTGTAACACTTACCTGCTGGGGCAACACCATGGACCATCAGCTGGATGTGCCTGTCTACCTGTCCCACAGGGCGGGCAGAGTCCACACTACGGCATGAGGCTGTGTCCAGAGAGGAACGAGAACCCTGGAGAAGCAAAGACAGCCACACAGAAGCAGTTTCAATGTGAATTCTAAATCCATCATTGTCCTGGGCTGTCAGCAAGGTCAGGCAGAACCCACCCACTGCTGTCCCACTCCACACATCTACAATATCAGTTTTATCCTACATAAAATCCAAGTTGCTGGAACTACTGAGTTCCCTCACTCCTGTGACCAAGAGCATCTATATCCACTCCCAGAGAACAGCAGACTCACCATTACATCCTCAGTGTAAATGGGCTCCTGGCTGCGTGTCAGTGCCAGCGAGCGAGATGCTGGACTAAGGGTGCTCTCTGCTTCCCACACCTTCCCACTGTAGGTGGTTTCAGTCAATCTGGTTAGAGGAGATAGACATGTCAGCCTCTGACAGCATCATACCTCCACAGAAGATCCACATCTTTCTTGCTCTCCCCTGTGCACTTTCTGGGGATTAGTCCTTACGATATGGAGCTTGTGGAAAAATAGCTCTCTGGCTCCATCAAAAAAAAATCATCCTTTTCCCTCCCATGTGAAGGCTTAGTGCAGGGAGAACAGGAGGTGCCTGACTTGATGTGACTCTGACTTATGAGAACTCAGATATTTGCTGCTTGGGTCACAGCAGGGTCCCTGAGGCTGGGCAGACACTTTCTGCCCCAAGGAACTCTCAGTCTGGTGTAATGCACATAGCAGGGCAGGGTCAGGCCAACAAGTCACGCTGGCTTCTTACCGGAGGTAGAAAACAGATTTAGTGGCACGTTCCTGGTAGACAAACATATTCTTCCTGTTCACCACAGAGAAGGCGTTGAGCACCGAGCGAAGCGCCTGGATAGCTGTGGGCAACGTGGGATGTTAGCTATCCCACATACCCTTCTCTGGTGTGCCAATCCAGCCAGAAGCCAGACTCTGGACACGCAAAATGAGAGGGAACCTGGGCTGTACGCACCTCGCGAGACCCCCATGTTGGGGCCCATCTTGAGGCGTGAATGCACATGGATGAGTGTGCTCCACACAACATCACAAGCAAAGTGCCCTGGCATGAACTGCATGGTGGCAGCCAGGTAGTCCCGGGGCTGGTAGCTCTCCTCTACAGAGTAATCTACAAAGAGCACAGGACATAGCTGGGGCCATAGCATGGAAGTCACCATCTTTTTAGTCACTCATGGGCAGGCAGTAGCACTGCTGCTGAGGAATGGCCAAAGGAGTATTCATACCGTCTGTGGGCATGACGCGCTGCCTGTATGAAGTATAGGGCGTTTCGCTCTTCCAGATGTCCTCCTCACTTTCTGCCACCAGTAATGAGTTGCATATGTGGCTGTCATGCAGGTCCTGCAGCAGCAAGCGCTGCGAAGGATGAGAAAAGATTGGTTCTGTTGCTTTCACAGCCAACAGAAGACAGCAAGGAGAAGGGCTTAGGGCCAGACTGAGTCCCTTTTCCTTTGACCCCCAAGCTGTGACTCCACCAACTGAACTGGCTCCCCTGACCCTCCTCTGAGCTGGGCCCAGACCAGATAACCTCCAGAGGTCCCTTCTTATCTAAGCCATCTCATGACTGGCAGCTCTGTCCCTGCCCTCTGCAGACTTGTTACCTGATTGACAACTCTGCAGATTTCACTGATCTTCTTCACCACCACCTGGTTGAGACTCTGGCACTCCCCTGGCTGCTCCTCTTCTGTCTCTGCTGATGCTGCCTTCTCCACACTCAGGCTGCTTTACAGGGAAGGGGAGAGAGGGGTCAGCAGGGCACCTGGACAGTGCCTGTCCCTCTGTGCTGGGAACAGGAACACAGTGGGGAAGGATGGCAGATTTCCCGTCATGGAGTACCAGTCTAGTCCTGCAGCTCTCCACCCACACTGGGCAGGAAGGAGATCCTGTCCAGAGATGGGTGAGTGGCAATAAGGTCCTGGTACAGAGAAGCAGCGGACAGACAGGGGACCCTCCTTACCGTGTGTGGTAATAGACCTCCACTCGGTCCTGCTGGATTTTTATGATGAGCCAGAAATCCGGCATGAGGGGACACCTGGGTTCCTGGTCACTCATTAGTGCCTCCTCATACTCCGAGTCACTGCTTCCCCCATCGTAACCTGCAATGTATCCTCACTTCAGTCCCAGGCCTGGCAAGCCAGCCTCCTCCCCAGGCACAGCAGGCTCTGAGAGATCAGAGCCACTGACAAACCCTGTCCTCAGGGGTCACCCCAACCCCCCACACATTCCCTGCACTACTATGTCACTGCCAGTGTCTGCACACTCTCGGTCACTCCTGCCCCAGACGACTCACCCAGGTGGTCGGAGTCCATGCTGCCCTGGCTTGACACGAGGCTTTGCACGCGGCTGGGACGCTGCTTGCTGGAGCCTGCAAAGAGAAGAGGGGTTTGATCATGAAAGCACTTGCTAGGCCCCTGCACACGTCCCATGTGCTGAAGAAACATTACACCGCAGGACAACAAGGCAGGGCTGGGGAATGGGGCTCTCGCAGCCATTACGGGAGTCACAGGAACTTCATGTCATTAGGGATATCAGTGCAGCAGCACAGCCTAGTACCCTGGGTACTGTTAGGCAGTGAATTGCCAGCACCCTAGCAAGGAAGAGACCAACAGTCCTGGGTACCAATTCTGGTGTTTAGGGACTGGGACAGGAGTAGCAGTCATATTTTGTATGCCACAGCCAGAACTGGGCTCTTCCCTTGAAAGTTCCCGAGGCTGAGGTACACCCTGCTCACATTTGCAGCTCCTACCTTCCCTGCCCTGCGTTACGGAGTCAGACAGGCTTGCTGCAGATGGTGTCACCAATGGTGATTTCTCACTGTTGCCCTTTTCGGAGGATGAGGATGGCAGTGACTGTATGGTTGTCTCTGGAGCTGCCTCCTCCAGGGAGTCATGGCCAGGTGCTCTGCTCTGGTCAAGGCTCAGTGCTTCTCCTGGGACCTGCACACAAGCCAAGGTTGCAAAAATGACCAGAAAAACAGGCACCGAAAAAAGTCCCATCATCCTTCTGCATCCTTCTACCTTCTGTTACTGGAGTGTCCCACACCTTCCCACCAACAGACCACCTCAGTGTCTCTCACCTCATCCTGGGTGTGGCTGCCCCCACCTACGGGGTTTCCTGCGTCTGGCACAATGCGTGTCTCGCTCTCTGGCCACCCCCAGAGACCCCGGGCTTCTTCTGGGAGGACACAGCTTGCATGGTGTAGCTCAGAGCCCTCTGCCCCTGCTTCACTGCTCCCCTCCTGGCCTGCCTGGCCCAGGGCTGTCCTGGTACCCCCTCCAGATGGCTGCTGCAAGCAGGGTGTCCCCGAAAGGTTTGGAGCTGCCCGCCTGGAGTGCAGGCGGCTGATGGAGATGTAGTGGTAGTCACTGCCTTCTGCATTAAGCATGTAGCCTGGCAGAGCCATTCTTCTGAACTCCTGCAATACAGGGAAGAATAAGCATCCTGCTAGCTAAGTGTATGATGCTGCCTCAGGGCTTTCTCTTTACCTCCTTGAACTTCTCCAGAGAGTGCTCAGGTCCAAAGACAAACTGGAGTAGCACCACCTCGCTGTGGCAGCTGGGCCGTCCCTTGGAGTTATAGATGTGGGTGGCCACCCGGTGCAGGATGGAGGTGCTGATGACCTGCGAGTGGCGCAGCGCAGACACAATCTCATCATCCAGGAGCCAGCGAATCTGAGCAGAGCAAGGACGCAGAGAAAGACCTAGGTGACCTGCATTTGCAAGGCTGTCCCAATTCTGATCCAAGTCCCAACAGGATGTTCCCTCTCATCACCTCCATCTCTCGTCTCCTTCTGAATGTACCTAAGAAAAGGCCTTTGGAAGACAGCTCTATCTGTCCCACCCCAACTGCAGTAAGAACTTTGTCAGGGTAGTCCCACACTTTTGGGGAACACAAGGCCAATGGTCTGTGTGACATCAGCAAGGCCTGATAGTTCAGTTGACAGAGGTTGCAGCTTGGAGCAGGCGAGGAAGTGTGGAATAGCAGTTGTGTGCTGTGGACATTTGCTCCAGCTGGAAGCAAGAAGAAGTAGACAAGGCTGGCTTACCTCATTCATAGTGGCTTCAATAGCCTGCCTGTGCACTCCAGGGAGGTTGGAAAGTGCAGGGTGCCTAGGATAGAGGAGAAGAAGAATCAGTGAGTCATTCTCATTCATGCAGCCACCACAGTGCAGCTCCTAGGCAGCAAAAGGAACCCATGAGGGGCTTGCTACACCTGCAGTGCCATACCTCTCATCTCCTGTGGACGGGAGCCGTTCCAAGTTGTGCATGATATCTTCATCTGAGCGGAAAGAGGACGGCTGCCCTGGAGAGCGTGTGAAGGACACGCTACTCTCCGAGGTGCATCTGTCACAGGAGAGAGCGAGCAGGCTGAGCATCAGTTTTTGAGCCAGAGAAGATAAACAGACACAGGCTCCACAGAAGGGAAAAGGGATCTCTAGAGAAGGTGAGCCTGTCTTGGAAAAATTTCAGTTTTCTTAGGGCTGTGGCAGGCTCTCTGAGAAGGAGAATCCCGAGTCTCAGCACATAGAGAGGAGCCTAGATTGGCTGGCTGAAAAGGGCAGGCAGAGGGTGGGCGAGTGACTGGGCCTCTTTCCACCTACCTGTTGTGGAGAATGTCTGCGTTCACAACTTCTATCTCCAGGGGCAGTGTCAGCACGAAGATGTCCAGGGTCACACAGAGGTCCCCCAAGTCAATGGTGTTCAAGCCTTGGCAACTTTCCAGGCAGCCCAGAACTTCCCCTGAGGAGAGATCACAGACGAAGGGAATCAAGCAACAAACAGCTCTGCTTACACACACAGAGCCAGGTGGCAAGTACAGAGACTGCAAGAGGTGGCTGTCCCACACACTTGGACAGGCTCAAGAAGGCCACCATCCTCCATGATCCTTTCAACCTTCCATGACCAATCCCTCAGCAAGTGGGAAACCTGGTGAAAAAGCCCTTGTCTGATGCTGGGAGACCCTGGGGACTCCATACAGGGAGGGCTAGTCCAGAGGAACTGATGTTTAGGACACAGCATGTTTGTTCCAGGCACTGCTCACCCAACAGAAGCCCTACTGCCCTTTAACCTCACAGAAAGGCTTGCTCTTACCTAGACAGGTTGGCAGGGACTGCACAGGCATGGAGCTGTGCTGGCTGCGCAGCTTCACTGAGCAGGTAAGGTGCACAAAGAGCGGGGGCATCTCCTGCTCCAGGAACTCCTGCTCATTGAGCGAGTCCCCTCCCAGCACACTGAAGGAGTCATCATCCTGGTTCACTGTGTTGGAGTCTGAGAGGGAATCTGTGTCTGGGAACTCGTGCTCCAGCTTCTCACGGTACTCCACCTCCAGCTCTGGGTCACTCTCTGTGGCAATGCAGCACCCAGACACAGTCCCTGTGGATACAGGTTCCCTGTTGGCAAACCAGGCCCATGTCCCCAGAGACCCCACCAGACACAGCCAAGCTCTGAAAGGCATCACCACAGTGAGACTACAGACATTTTCTTCTCCAGGACAGAGCAAGCAAATTTTACCTTCTTCAGCTGCCAGTTCTGCCTCTGATCCCTCCATGTCCTCACTGCCTTTCCTGTCTGCCTGATCCCGAGATGCCTCTTCCTGAGATGGAGAGAGGAAGGGCAGATACTAGAACCATGCCAGGCAGTGAAGCAGGCTGTTGATGGGCCCCCCAGGGGCTCAGTCTACCCATGGGTCTGCCAGCCCCAAATCCAGATCTGACACCAAGCAAACCTACTTCCCTCCACAAGGACTAAGTGCCTGCCAGAGCAGCACCATGCCTACCTCTTTCTTGGCTGATGGTGGGCAATAAAAGAAATAGTGAGGATTTGATGGCACTGGCTTGAAATGTAAACTTCCAATTTCCAGGAATTTTTCCTAAAAGAGAAATCCCAAACATGAAGCAGACATTCCACTCTACCCTCCTGCAGAAGCCAAGCTGAGCTTCCACATTCCTCACCTGGATAATTTTATGCAAGTCAGGGTGCGCCTGGCAGGGCTGTCCAATTTCCAGCAGTGAGAGGGGAAACTCTGAACAGCAGCTGGTGCCTGAGCTGCTCTTTGGCTCCTCTGTGGGGCTAGCAACATTATGGGAGTCCTGCTCACTGTAGTCCTCCATTTCCGCACTGAGAGGATTGTGGACAGGTCAGACAGGCAAATCAAGAAACGAGAGTGGTTATATGTATCACCTACCCTGCAAGCATCCAATCTCACAGTTCCCCACACCTCATCTGTGTAAACACAATGTGACTTACACAGTCCCCACCCCTACAGCCCCAGAAAGCCTCTTGCTACCCACTAACCCAGATAAGAGCTCAGGCTGTCTGAAGCCAGGCCAGAGATAGTTTAATCATGCTGATCCTGTGGCCAGGTACTATACACCATGCTACACACCCTCCCTGGGAAAGAGAGACACATGGCTGAGCATAGGGACAGACCTGGAGCAATTTGAACTACCAACACCCAGTCCCTGCACCTCACAGCAAATATCACCACGCCAGCACCCCTAGTGTCTTGGCAGCACAGAGCAGAGCGCAAAGCTCAGGCCCATGCTCACACAGCAGCTCCATGACAGAATCAGTCCCCAAAACTCAAAAAAGGCAATCTGGGGAGTGGGATGTTGGTTGGTCAAAGTACTCCCCAGGTACTCAAATTAGTAATACAGATGGCAGATCTGGGTGCAATGTGTCACAAGCTGTACATCCTTCAGTAAAGTTTATACAATCTTCATTGGGATAGGCAATTATAAACCAAAAAAGTCCCCTCAGTTATTCTCTGGGAAAGTAGCACTTGAAGTCGTCATCCGACTTTCCAAACACTGAGTGTTTTTCAAAACCACAGCCTCATCTCAATGACTTACACTATAAGAAGAAATGGGATTGGGGATTCCCAACAAATGCTAGTGAATTCACATAGAGGAACTGAGGATAGTCAAGTGCAAACAGAGGACAAAGGACCTAAAGAGCATGTTTCTTCAACAGACACTAAGGCACAGTAGAGTACTTTTTCCCCTCAAGTTTCCAGAGGCAACAGAAACCTCATAAATACCCTAAAGAATAGAAGGACAGAAGTTTAGCATCAAGCATATTCCAATTCTGCCTTGATATTTCTCTTGTGAATTTTTTTCCAGTTTTAATTAAAAATAATAACACTTCATTCATTAGACAAAGATAACAAACCTGTAATTTTCACCAGAGTCAACAGCAAACTCAAATAAGTCAAGCAGCAGGAGATGCATAATTTTTCCAGAAACAACAGGTCTGAGAGTTACTTGCAGACAAACTGCCCTCCAGCTCAGGCCAGATGGGACAGTAATGAGCTAAGACTACAAGAGAAAGCAAAAGGATGGATGTCACCAGAGATGATAAAAAAAGAGAAGGTCCTGGTGGACACCATACCAGGCGAGTATCCCACTGGAAATATCTGTTCTTACATGTGGCTCTGTTAGACCCTGCCATACAACATTCCTTCTAGCAGGCAGTAGAAGATGCTTGAAGAAAAGATCTGTCCTGGCCCAATGCTAAGAACAGAAGCAAGACCAAGGTGGGCCCCTACCTTGATTCAGAGACCAAGACACCCCGTTCCCTAGAGCTCTGCTCCTCTTCTTGCTCTATGCTGCCCACTTGGAAGCTGGCTGTCTTGGAGTGCATACGGAAATGTTGGTGGCTCTCTCTGAATGAGCGGACATGGCTGCACACCGTCAGCAAGAAGTTGGTGATGTCAATCTCTTGGAGCAGCTCCTCACAGTAGTCCATGGCTGTAAGTAGGTCCTGGGAGCTGATGCTGTGTGACTGCTGAAGGCTCTTGAACAGCCCTACAGATCAAACACAGTGCTTGAGGACCCCACCGCAACGATGCAAGGCCATGGGAGTCAGGCAGTAGCCACATAAAGATTTTCACCAAGTCCCAACACAGAGGTGCAGTCAGCACAGGTGCTGGGAGACAAGACTCAGCTAGGATGCCTAATGCTACATGTTAGCCTGGGCTTGTGTCACACCAGAGTGCCCTAGGGATCCGCCACCCTGAAAGTGAGAGGAAAAATCAAAGAAGGAACCCCCTTCACAGGTCCAGGAACAGCCTGTGCAAGGCACATAGGCACATGCGCAAAAGCATCTTTAAATCCCTCCTGGCTGCACATCAGTCCCACAGCTCCTCCCCTTGCTCAGTGTAAGATCACAAGAAAAATGAGACATTGCTCTCTTAAAAGAAGATCCAGGGTCCAGTCCCAACCCCCACCCTACCTCAGTTCCCATCGAGCTGCTCCTCACCTTTCACATAGCACTGGTGGGAGTGCTCCTGAAGCAGTGTGCAGTAGCTCACCAACTCCTTATGCTTGTGGTCTAGCCAAGCAGCAGTAGGAGGACGTTCCAGAGACTGGGACCTGGAAAAGAGGAGCCACAGCCTTCAGCACCAATGAAGCACATTTTAGACTATAAACGGCTCTGGCACCAGTAAAGCAGGGCCCTAGGGCATGCACAGGCAGTGACTGCTATAAGGCAGAGAGACCAAGCCAAGAGAATAAGGCAGGGCTACAGCCAGCATCTTGTCAAGGAAGCTCCTCTGTTTCCTGTCTAGGACTCAAGTATGGTTGGCATTACCTGAAAAAGATGTCCCGGGGAGGACGGTGTGCCCGTGGGCTGACAAGCTGCTCTCGTAACAGCTCCAAAGAGCAGCTGTAGATGTAAATGGGGCAGCGAAATCGGCGGCACTCGCCTAGCTCAGATTGTGAGTTCTGGCGACAGAAGGAGATATGTACATCTCTCCGTGAGGGGCCACCCTGTTCTCCAGGGTCATGGCTCGCTTCTGCAAAAGAAACAATCCTGAGATAAAAGCCTTCGATGGGCTCATCGTCCCTGGTCTGAGAGGTCACAGCAGCATCCACATTTTACAAGCTTCTCATCCCTCAAACCTCAGGGGCCATTCTCTTCACCCAGCACCCAACCACTCAGCCCAGTGCTTTGGCCACACTGATCCCCTTCTTGGGCAGCCATGACTGTTCACCACTACCACCTTCTGCAGCAGCACAACCCTCCATCCTCATTGCAGGCCTGGCTGACTGCATCAGGGGCTATGCAATCAAATCCTATATACCTCAAGACCTGCACCCTTCTCCCTAAGACAATGTGCTGCTGGTAGTGCCAGTCTGGATCACAACACAAGAGTCACTGACTTTCCAGTGCAGCCCAGTACTGCCATTCCTAGGATCTTCTATCTACCTGCAACCTTCTTGCCCACAGGGAGCCAGCCTTGGGCCACGGACAGGCAGCTCACATTACACTCCCTTACCCCTCCATGAACATCATGAAAGCTGGCTGAGGCTTCACTGTGCTCCTTGTCCTGACCCTGACTCTGCTGACTGCCAGGCAGGAGCTGACAGGCTGTAGCAGCCTGTTATTCTTCCTACCTCACTTGGCCCAACAGTGTGCTCAGGAATAGCAGGGATACTAATACTAATACTTTAGCAAGGTGCTGTCCTGAGGGTGGTACCGTGGGCTGGTGTTATGCTGAGGGTAGGTAATGGCACTGCAGCATCCCCTTCTTCAGCCTCAGCCCTGACTCGCTCTGCACAGACAGGTCCCAGGGTATCCTCTCCAGATCGACTCTCATCTTTTGAAGGTTTGTCCAACCCGCAGGCCATCAGCTTCTGTACATCTGGAAGAAAACAACATATCACCCTCTGTTCAGTGAAAACAGTTTAACCCCTCCATCTACATTCCCAAGAGTCCCTGCTACCTGTTTGTGTGTGGGAACAGTTCCACAGAGTACTTCTGGCTGAGCCTAGCAGCCTTCACCAGCAGCTCAGTGGAAGCCAGACCAATGCCAATGCTCAGAAGCGGGGACTCTCCCAGACCATCCCATTAGCAGTATCCTTACTCCATTCATTAACAACCCTACTGGGAAAACCATCCAGTGGCTGCAACCAGCAAACCACTCAAAGCCACATCCCCTGCCTGAAAACACTATGTGGACAGCACCATGCCCAAGGAGAGAAGAGCAAGACATTCAGCACTTTGCACTACTCTATTCCTGGCCATATGGTGCAATAAGACTGGGTCTAGACTCTGCTGTTCAATTTTCTTTCCATCCTACCAGAGCTGATTCTGCTTTTGCTGTTTTCCTGAGAAGGTGCTTGGGACTGCTACCTCCTCTCGCTCCCCACAACAGGTGGCCTCACCTGAGAAGGTGGCTGGCAGAAAGGTCAGGAACACATGCTGCGGGTTGACCAGCTTGGCATAACATCGCCACTGTGGGGGAAAGGGCCCCGTTGTGTCACTCAGGGTCACGTCATCCTCAGGCAGCTCTGTGTTGCCGAGGCTCTGATGAAAGAGCAGAAGCTGGATAAGCTCATAGCACATGGCACAGGCCTACCTCGAGGAAGGTAGCAACCACACAGTTCCTCCATAACTGCTGGTTGGCACAGCACTGAAATCACTCTGGCCATCCCCTGCACCATTCTGAGAGCAGCCTGGCTCCAGGAAACACGTAGCCAGGTTTGCTGGGGCCAGTTCTGACCTCCAGGCAGGGATTGCCCATGGTTTCTGAGCAATCTGCAGCACAGCATCAGTGCTGCTGTAACAGGCTAGGCCCATGGGGAGTGCAACTATCCACACACCTACCAGATTCCTGCTTGACTTCAGCCACAGGCTACAGCTTAAACTGCTGCGAAGCATGGTGAAAACACCAGCCTTTCAATCTCTTCTCAACCCTTCTATTAATTCCTCTGCTCTTCAACAGCTGCTGCCTTGCCTTCAGAGGGGGCTTAGGAGAAAGACAGCAGCATACCAGTACCTGCAGAGTACTTGTGGAGCCAGTCATATCCCTAGTGCCATTGCTGCCAACAAGATGATAGGATGCAGAAGCATCCTGCTGCTCCAGGGTCCCAGAGGCTTTCAGCATTTCTTCTGAAATGGAGCACAGAGAAACAAACCTGAGAAAGACCAGCTGAGGAAGAGAATTGAAGGCAAGGTTTCTGAAACACCCCAGCTCCCGGTGTCATGGCTGCCATGCTCCTGGCCCTTACCTCTGATCACAGGGAGTGTGAAGGGGGGTTGATGGCCATCACGATCCCGTTGCAGAACCTGCTCCATGAAAGCCACATGATCAGCATCAGCCATGGGGATCTCCCGGTCACTGAGGTCATGCTGCAGGCAGCCATGGAAGAGGTTTAGTAGCATTTCATTGGGCACAAACGAAGAGTCCTTGGTCACCTCCTCATTCTCTGCTCCAAAACAGAACCACGGCAGCTTCAGAGACAGCATCTCCACAGCCACCACCTGCCCAGGCCCCCAGGAGACAGCCTTTTGCAAAGTGACACTTCCACACAGCCAGGAGTTTCCCCCTCTGCCTTGGAGGGTGTGGAGGAAGCCCTGGAGTTCCAGCATCATTAGCTACCCTGCACTGACTCACCCTGCTACTGTAACTGTTCTGGAGATGTTTGGGGCTACAGACAAGAAACCAACACCACAGAGCAACAGTCCAAGTTTAATGTTTTCAAAAGCAACTCTTCTAAAATTATCATCCGAGGAAAGACAGCAGTATACCTGGACAGCCCTGGGGCTGCAGAGATGGGAAGAACAGCACTGAGCTACTGAAAGAGGCATGGCAGCTCTCACATGCCTGCTGGCCAGGGAGACACACACAGAGCAGGGTGCCTGGAGCCATGGAGGGAGGACAAGAGGAGGCAGGTGGTGAAGAGGCACCTACCTTTTGTCAGCATTAGGAAGAACATTTCAACCTGCTGGCACCTGGGCAACAGCTTCATGAGGTTGAACTGGAATGGGATCTCATGCACTCGAAAACCAGCCCCCATGTCTGGATCTGCAACAAGAACTGGGAATGTAATATCCCTGTGGGCAACACACAGCCCTGCCTCCCAGGCCACCACTGCACACATGGTGCCAGTGCTAAATTAAGTGCAGGTAGCACAAGTAAAGCTACACAGCAACACTGCTCCAACTCCCTCTGCTTAGAAGAACAGAGGGATACAAGGAATGAATGTGTGGAAAGGGCAAAGCCTGCTGGGAGCTGCAGCAGGTTGTGAGCTACCTACAGAGAGAGAGGTACCTCGCTGTAAAAGTCCCCTGGGCTTATTGCCCAATTGCTTATTGTTCATACAAGGGGAGTCAGGGAGCCACCACAAGGCCTTATACAGCTCAGGCCCAGAGCTGCCAGGGGACAAAAACTGAACATCAGTGTTGCAGGTAACACTGCTGGAGAGCAATGACCACACTGGGAGCCAGAGGGAGCCTGAATTACTAGTGTAGTCGGGGACAAGGACTCCCTTGCTCTTGGGAGAGATGTCCCATTGGGCAGGCTCTGCACATCCCTGCAGGTGTCTCCTGTCCTCCTCCTCAGGAAGGAGTCTCTGCCCTTCAGGCCCTGAGCTTTCCTGGCCCTCTTCCCCTCCCACAGGGCCAGTGATATGATCCAGTAGGGTTCCCTCAGGTCCTGCGCTCAGCCTTTGGGACGATCCCAGCTCCCTCAAACCCACCCAATATCTGCTGTGTTACTCCCTGCACGGCAAGTAAACAAAAGATCTAGGATGGGGTGAACTAGTGACAAGAAAGCAAAAATTGTGAGGTTCTGGAACAGATTGCCCGGCAAGGGTAAACCCCCCACATACTCCTGGAGTTCTCAGTAAACTATGTTAACCATGTCAGACCAGATACACAATCCTATCCTTAAGGAAGAGGACATATCAGACCTCCTAAGGTCCCCTTCCCTATCTTTGTGGGTGTCCTGGTTTCAGCTGGGATAGAGTTAATTATCTTCCTAGTAGCTGGCATAGTGCTATGTTTTGAGTTTGGTATGAGAAGAATGTTGGTAACACTGATGTTTTCAGTTGTTGCTAAGTAACGTTCAGTCGAAAGTCAAGGATTTTTCAGCTTCTCATGCCCAGCCAGCAAGAAGGCTGGAAGGACGCAAGAAGTTTGGGAGGAGACACAGCCAGGACAGCTGACCCAAACTGGCCAAAGGGGTATTCCATACCATGTGATGTCATGTCTAGTATATAAACTGGGGGGAGTGGGGGCAGGGGGACCACTGCTCAGGGACTAACTGGGCATCAGCTGACGGGTGGTGAGCAATTGCATTGTGCACCACTCCTCTTATTATTACTGCTGTCATTTTATTAGTGTTATCATTATTAGTTTCTTCTTCTCTGTTCTATTAAACTGTTCTTATCTCGACCCACAAGTTTTACTTTTTTTCCAATTGTCTCCCCCATCCCACTGCGGGGGGGGGGGTGTGGAGTGAGTGAACAGCTGTGTGGTGCTTAGTTGCTGGCTGGGGTTAAACCATGACAGCGGGCTAATGGAGCATTCACAGAGGGTCCAGAGATGAACAGGTCCACCAGAAAGCAAGTGTCCCACAAACCGCTCTGGAAATGGTGTCTTGTAAATGAGAACAGAGGAGCTCTTCCTTCACATCATTTACAGCTTCTGTACAACCATCTGCCCAGGCATACCCTGCCCATCACTGTATAGGTGAGCTCATCTTCCTTCTGCTCCAGAAGTCAGCCCCTCACAGAATTACAGAATGGTTGAGGTTGGAAAGGACCTCTGCAACCCCCCTGCTCAAGCAGGGTCACCCAGTCACCACTTCAGTCTGGGCAGAAAGCCTCAATGCTTTTTTGGGCTTCCCAGGATGAAGCCATTTCTCTGGCAGCTTAGTGCAAGTGCCACAAAGTGACCCACGCCCACCAAAGTCTATAAAGTCATTGTCAAAACACCTGTTCCACCTTCCAGAAACCTCTAACGGGCCCTGAGACATTCAGGGCCTAGCTGCCTCTTGCTCCATCAAGCCTGCTAGGACATACATTCTGGACTCACCTTCAGTAGCTTTGGTGTCTGAAGGAGGGCAGACCCACTCCTTGTTCTGGCACAACTGGCTGATGTACTCAAAGGTCAGCATGGTGGCAATGCACGCAAGGTCCCGGGGATAGAGCTGCAATAAGCAGTCAAGGCTCAACTGTATGCAGCAGAATTATTACCCCAAATGCAGTAGAAAACAGTCTAAAAGCAAGAGGAGGAAACACCCATAACCCCATCACTTGACCTGCCCTCATTGCTCCCTCCTTCTCCACCAGCCCTTTAGCCTCTTTTTGCCTTGTTCAGAAGATACATTGGTAGTACTGCCTGCAATCCCACCCCAAGTCCAGGTTGCTCCCCTCCAACAGAATGGCTCTTAAAGTAACTTGTATTTTCCTACCTATCCCAGAGCAGTATTGCATCCACTGCCTTGCAATCCAGAAACCTTTCCTGTGCAGTAGCCCAGTTCCTCTTTTAGAAATCTTACGTTCTTTTAACAGCATTTCCATCTCTTCTGGCCCTCAGTAATCCACCTGCAGTGTTGCAGTGCACTTGCAATAAACCCTTCTCCCTCCACAAACGAGTCCATGCCCCTACACCTTCAGGGACTTACTGCTTTAGGTATTTTCTGGTAGGGCAAGCCATGGAGGTGCTTCCAATTCTCAGCAGTACTGTGGACATGGCCGCTCTGTGGCTCTACCCAGCACTCAGTGACCAGGTTCAGTTCTGTGTCCACCTCAATGGCCTCTACCTCCGTATCATTGTCATCATCTGTGGAAAAGCTGGAGGAAAGACATAAAGCAAGTCCTGTGAGATGGCACAGAGCCAGTAGCCCACTGCAGCTCCTCTCAGAGCTGTGAGAGCAGCCACACAAACCCTAGGTTTGCAGGCAAAGCCCCAGCTAACTCGTGATCAATCCACGACAGCTAGTTGTCTGTACTAGATGATGGAGGGCTCCCTCCTTCCCACACTGCCCGCAAAGGGCAAGTCTGGAGCTGTGACTCTGCTGCTAGCCCTCCCTGGGAGCAGGGCAACAGCCTCACCTGTCCTTGGTGGAGGTGGAGTGGGGCGGGAAGAGGATGTATTGGACGACACAGGTGTGCTTCTCCCTGCCACTGCTGCTCTCGCTGGAGCCATCAATCTGGAGGGGAGACACTGCATGAGCCTGACCAGCAGTAACAGCCCACGCCTACCCAGTGCCCCCCTACACAACACAGCCCCATCACCCAGCACCACTAGCAGCAGTGGAGAGAGGGAGCCTGTCCCAGCCCCAAGAACTCCTCCAGCACAGCATGTCCCTACCAGCAAAGCAGCTCTCTAACTGCAGATGATGACAGGAAAATGCCAAACCCACAAGCTGCTTTACTTCAGGGGAGGAGGCAGGTCTCCCTGTATATGTCAATATGTGTGTGCTAGAAGTGGATGGGAAATCCCATCACAGGAAGGTGAATCCACCTCAGAAGAAGCAAAGACAGATTGTGTCCACGCTGCAGCACTCAGGCTCACCTGTATGGGCAGCTCCAGCACCATGTTGATAATTCCATCCCCACTGGATGCAAAGTGGAAACCCTCTGACAGACGAACCCTGGCAACAGAGAGGCAGTCAGACATGGAAGCCTTCTCTACCCATACTATGAGCCTTAAATACAAGAATGACTGTACCCTTCACCCCAAAACACCTTCCTTCCCAAGACAGGGAGCTACACACAGAGAACGGGGAGATGCGACACTTTGCACAGGACAGTCTGTGTGAAGATCAGCATACTCTGGGCACAGTAACACCTCTTGCCCTTTTGTATGTTTTCCAGGACTCTTCTTTTCCTCAACTGCAGCTGCAGAACTGGGTAAAGCACTGGCCCAAGTAGCTCTAGAAGCTGTGCACAGGACCAAAACCCTCTGCACAGCAGCTTCAACTGTTGCCTATAACAAGGCCTCGGATCCACCCTGCTTTCTCTGCATCCCCAGGACTAGCTGGAGAAAGCCCCCCCTTCAGGTGTGCAACTTACTCTGTGAGTGTGGAAAGGAGCTGGGCTACAGCAGTGATGGGCACAGCCGGTGCCAGCCCCGACTGGACACTCCAGATCCAACGCTGGTGATAGAAGTAGCGGGACAGCGAGGCCAGGGTAGAAGAGGCAGTGCGATTGGCCACCATAGTGAGCGGGCCAGACACTGGGGGATGCTCCAGGTTGAGAATGAAGGGGGCTCGATAGTCAGAAGGCAGCTTCTCATACCTAGGAGAGGGCAGAGGTGTGGCTCGCTGAGGTGGAAAGAATGCTCTGCTCAAGACCAGAGCTGTCTGGATTCGCAGCCTGCTTGATGGACCCAGGACAGAGCCTGACAGCAGCAGAACATGGCTAGCCCAGCATAGGATCCTGCCCAGAGAGCAGTAAATAAATTTACTTCTGCATCGTATTAGTTAGGAGTAACAAATCTGGAGGGCTGGAGCACCTCTCCTGTGAAGGCAGGCTGAGGGAGTTGGGGTTGTTCAGCCTGCAGAAAAGAAGGCTCTGGGGAGACCTTATAGCAGCCTTCCAGTACCTAAAGGGGGCCCACAAGAAAGCTGCAGAGGGACTTTTTACAAGGACGTATAGTGATAGGACAAGGTGTAATGGCTTTAAACTGGAAGAGGGTAGATTTAGATATAAAAAAGAAGTTCTTCACTGGGAGGGTGGTGAGGCACTGGAACAGGCTGCCCAGAGAGGTTGTGGATGGCCCATCCCTGGAAGTGTTCAAGGCCAGGTTAGATGGGGCTTTGAGCAACCTGGTGTAGTGGAAGGTGTCCCTGCTTATGGCAGCGCGGTTGGAACTAGATGATCTTTAAGGTCCCTTCCAACCCAAACCATTCCATGATTCTATGATGAAATCTGCCTGTCCAGCAAGACCCCCTACTGCAAGTCACAGCCCTCCCAGATTACAATTGCCATTCCCAGCCACACAACCCAAACCCAGCCCAACAAGCACCAGCTTCACAGCACTGGCATCCTGCAACTGGCAGCACCATCCACAGACCCTCCTCTCTCCCACTTCCCAGGGCAGGGAGGCTGTGCTGATGGCCTGGATCTCCATCACTACCTGATGAGTAGCTTCTCCAACGGTTTGTGCAGCACAACGAGGCAGGGTCTGTCTGAGAGGGCTGACTGGGCCCCAGCCACAGGTGGAGACTTGGAGGGAGAACTACTGCCAAACATTTTCCTCTTTGCTTTTGGAGTTGCCTCCTTGCTCTGGACCCTGTGGGGAAAGCGCAGCTGCAAGATTCGGTCCCGTAACTCCTCCACTATCTGTCATGGCAAAAGCAAAAGGTAAATGTGACCACCTTTGTCTGGAGACATAAGCTATTCAAAGTAAGTTTCCAGAACAAGAGCCTGACTAAAAGGAATAGAACACTCCTTGAATATACAGATGAGCAGGAGTTAAAGGTCATTTTACCTCTGAGGCACTAGCAAGACCAAGATAAGATGTCTCTTAGGTCCACATTTTAACAACTACAAATACCTTTAAAAGCAAAAGAAAGGTCCAAAAAACCCCAAAGACGGTTTCAAGACTGAAGAAATCACTTTCCATAACTTTGATGAAAAACAAATTAATTGCATGCCAGCTCCTCCACAGAAGCAGTCTGAGTACCGACCGTCATTCCTCCCCTCCTCCTCTCCTCAACAGCCTACAGTAAATGTAAACTAGTACATATAAGACAGAGCCAGACTGTTCCCACAGCTGATGTGTTCCCCTACTATCACGTTCATGTCTCAGACCTTTATGGTAAAAGGTTTCAAGAGCGTAGGTTATTTTTTAGGCTAATTTTTTCCAAGATACTTTCAAAATGACTTCCTGATTACTCCTTTTAGTTTTTAGCAGCTCTGAATATGGTTCTACCCACAGCAGCATCTGATCCCCACAATGCCCCAGTGTTTTCTTTGAAATTTCCATGGCTGCGTTTCTTTTCATGATCTTTGTTCAACTCGTTTTAATTTGCATTACCATTGTAGGCAAACAGGAGAACAGCAGCTCTCCATTGCTCCTCAACACTAATTATTTCAGCAATTTTCCCCATCACTATTATGTCTTTTTCCAGGAAAGGAGTGTCCCCAAACCCAAACATTAAGCAGAGCTCTTTTCTGCACTATGATGCCACTTGGGTCCACTTCATGGTTTCATACTGGCAACACAGAATCATTGATGGTGTTCAAGCTCCCAAATCCAAGGTGCACTATTTTGCAGTTATCAGTACTGTCTTCCAGCCACCATCGTGCTGCTTAAGCGTCCACAAAGCACGTGGGTTGAAAGGGCAGAGAAAACCAAATAGCTTTGTGCCACCTGCAGATTTTCCGAGCTCACTACCTGCTACCTATCTGCAGATGAGTTCCCTACCCTTTGACTAGTAAAAAGATGCGGAAAACCACAAACAGCTTCTGCTTTGATGAGAACAGAGTACTTTTTCCATTTCCTTGCCTTGTTCCCTAAGACAGTTTCTGTTTTATGATGCTCCAATCCTACTCAAGTTTTACAGTTGTGCCCTATATGGAGTCTCACCAAAAGCCTTCTGAAAGTCAGACTGTATCAGGTGCTTTCCTTCCCTTAAGCACTGGAAATTTGAATTGCTCAACACAAAAACCCCTTCCCCTTAAACAAGGCAGGCTAAGTTCTACTGCCATCTTCCACACTGGGTAACTAATCAGTCCTATGGCAGGCAAAAAAACAAAATTTAAAAAAAAAAAAAAAAAATTGTGCATGACACAATTTATGATCTACATACAGCTCCTGCTGCAATGATCTGGAGCTTGCCCAGAGCTGCAGGGTATGGTGCCTGTCTCACACCTTCTTCATGACACAGGTATTAATTTACACCTGCCAGAGGGAACTCCTCCATAAAACTTGTCACTTGGCATTACCAGCCCGCATGTTGGCTCAGCAACCAGTACCCAAAGCCTGAATCCCCTGAAGACATGAAAGAGCAGATCCTCCAGAGTGCCAGAGCATCTAGTGTTATGTGTGTTCATTATCTCAGAAAGAGATGGTTCTTCCCTTGTTTGTCAGCTTCTCCTCAGACTAATCTAACACTAAAGCTAAGTGAGACAAACCAAAGATTTCTTTCATGAAGACAAAAGATCAAGGTTTAATGATAAACCTCGTTTATAACAAAAAGTTCACACAGCTTAATAGCATGACATCTTTCTCATACTTACTGTTTTACCTAGGAACACTTACACTTGTCTCAGCCATTTTAGTTGGAGAAACAGTTCAGACAGTAACCCCACCTTCTGCATCTGACTAGGGCAGCCCATTTCTTTTGGTACAAAGAGGTTATTAGAAGTCTATCTAGCAGACTTTCATCTCTTTAAAACATTTTCTAGGTATTACATTTTTTTCTCTCCCTGTACTGCTCATGCAGGGCACTGTTTGCACTTTAACTAACTCCTCCTTGCCCAAATTGATACAATATACATATGTAATTCACCACCTACTGAAGCAGGTAGCCTAGAGAACATGTAGTACATCAATCACAGAGGTCTTTACAGATGAGTCAAACAAGTATCTGCTGTTCCTGACAGACAGTATTGATTGTGCTTTGGTCAAAAGGATAGACTAGATAACCTTTGAGTCATTTCAAGCCCCACAGTTGAATTAAGCAGTGGGAAAAACATTCATGTGACCAGCTATTCTACTGATCTTCCAGTCTTTGGATTTAGTTCTTTCACAGACTTAACACAGAAAGCTTTGTCCAAACTGTCCCTTTCTGTTACAGTAAATTCACACCCATCTAAGCCTTAACATAGTAGTTAGTTATTAGAGAATACCTGCCCACAGTGTTGCCTGTGATCTACCCACCACTTCCACATCCAGAACTCCTTGTTCTGCTCCTACCCCAGGAAGCAGCCAGCCAGCTCTCACCTTGTTCCTGGCCTGTGCAGGTGTGCCAATGGGGAACCCCAACCGGAGAACCATGCAGGGAGCTTTGGAGATGATCCGCACCACATAAAACGAGGAAGGTGTGGGATCTTCAGAGCTAGGGAGAAGGGATTAAGACAAGGCTGAAATAGCACGGATCTTGCTGCTCTGTCATGTCAGACTAAGTGGAGGCCTGCTCCACCAAGCTCAAGAGCCCACACAACTTGGCAGCAACACATGTCAGTTCTAGCATGCAGAACGCCCCCAGCTGACTTCCCTCTCCCTCTAGGCTGCAGTGGCAACAGTTCAGAATACGCAGGGTTTCACACCCGCTTGTCTTGCTCTTATCCTCTCCTCTAGACATCTGCTTCTGGCCCACCACAGTCTATGGGTCTAACCGGGTCTTTGGTCCGGCTGTATGCCCAATTCCCCACACAGGACTGCTTCAGAGCCACTCACCTGTGTATCAGTTTGACATAGGAGTAGCCCTCCACCAGCACAAAGCTGCTCCAGTCCCGCAGCAAGGAGGTGAGCGCCGAGTGAGAGATGCGGCACTGGATGGTGCTGTAGCGGCCATTGTTGCCCGGTGTGTGCAGGTGCTTGGGCACAGGCCTGCAGAGTGTGGCAGAAAGTAATTTAAAAACCAGTTTCTCTTCTTCCCAGACTTTGCTACATCCATTCCAACTCCTTCTCTGACTGGTACATCAGCCTTCGTCCTCCACAGCAGCCAATATTCAAGCACCTCGCCTGCCTGTGCCTGTCAGCAAGAGCCACACTCCCTGAGCGCACAGGGATCCTGCTCTCCACCTTGCATTGTTTCTATCTCCCTCCATGCAATATGTGGCTATTATTCACAGAAGTCTGCAACTAGGATCAGCCTCAGGAAAGCAATGTTTTTGGGGAAGACGTTTTCCAGCAGCAAACAAAAACGTGTAGGATAGCTCCAACTGGATGGTCCACACCCCCTGCAATCAGGAAATCTAAACCCAAGAGGGACTTGAGAAACAACTTATGCTGCTGAGAACAGTCCCCCTCTTGACAAAGATGGCTTCCCAACCCACAGTCCCTCTCAGATAAATGAGCCTTCACCATCCCCCAGGTCCCAATAGTGAGGCCCTTCCCTTGGCCATAAGCACCTGCAAGACAGCTGCAGCTCTGCAACTGGACTGAACTGGATGCCCTGCTTTCCTAGGCTGGCCCACACTGTGCACGTGAGCTCAGCCCTGCCAGTTACATACGTGTCATGCTCCAGAAGGAGGACTATACGATGCATGTGCAGCCACCTCTGCCAGAAGTTGGCATCCATGGAAAGGATAGGCTTCCAGTAGGAGGCAAACTGGGAATGGCTCGAGTCAGATCCACTGTGCTGCAGGGACAGCACCTGAGAAAATGACAGGGCAATATTCAGCAAGAAACTGTCTGGTTCCACCCAGAAAGAGCAGGAATTTCTCTAGTGGCTGAGCTGTGTAGGCCTAGAAGGCTAGCCACATCCCTGGCTTTCAGTAACTGCCTCTAAGCAATATAACTAAGTGCGTTCACATTGAAACAGGCAGTACAACGTAAGCAAAAATAAATTAGGTTCCTGAAATGTCAAGTTAATTAGGAATTTAACTACTTAGCATCAAGTAAATCAACCATGGAAAAGATGGCATATGTAATGGTGTGCTTTCTGATTGAGAGGGGGATATATGGCTTATGTGAGCAGAGCAATTAAACACTGAGATAACTTGTCTGAGAGCGCTCATGCAAGTAGGGTACCAGCAATGGGTGGCATTGGGCAACTCTAACATGTTTGTATGGTAACACTGTGATTCCACCAACTATAGCAACTCTGCTGACACAGAAGTAAAGTGGTGGTTAGCCATAAGATGGGATGCTCCAGATATACTGTGGGATACACAACCCTACACAGTGAAAATCTACTAGGCAAACCTAAAGAAGTGAAGGACTTAAGCAATAAAATTAAAGGGATAGTTCTCTTAAAGCTCCCCTAGCTTTGATATCTGCTAGTCATCTTCTACCAATGACAAGGACACTGCTAGCAGGGAACAGATAATATGGTACCACTTCTGCTCAGTGAGCTTCAATGAGTTTGAATTTTGCAGTGGAAACTATTAGTTAATATTTTGTTTAGTCTCTGCTGTGCAGATGACAAGTAACTCTCTTGCACCTTCCACATGAGTGCTCAGAGCAATGAGCCTATTAAACAACAACTATTCAGCACATCCTATATCTTCACCTGGCAGTGCTGAGATACGTCACCAGGACACAAGACTGCCAGCAGCAACTCCACTCATACGAGGTATTCACTGAACAAGCACTGCAAAAATAAGTGTGTCAGCCTCCCCATCAGTCTCACGCATCACATCACTACAGGACAAGGCTTCACAGCACACTTAGGAGATTTGGCATGGGGCTTAGAGGTGTAGCTGCAGCAACAAAGACATAGGGTGATGTCTCAGAGGGGAAAAAGTATAGGATGGGATATTTGCAGGCACTGCATTGCACCTGAACTCTGTTACTGAGCAGGACAAAGAGCAAGAGATGAAGCCTGAGAGTTACAGAAGATCTTGGTTGCCTGTTGGTATTCAGCATCCCCTGGTGCAAGACAGAATAGGCAGGAGGGACATCCTATCCCCACATTAAATAGGAGAGTGAACATACCGGAGTGGTGGAGCCTGGGGGGATGTAGAAGAGGGGCACCCCATTCTTGGTGCTCTCAGGAATGGTGAAGTGTTCTGGGACTGTGTCAAAAGACTGCAGATGAACCAACATCTGATCTGTCTGGTTGATGCTGAAAGAGAAGAGGCAGTTAGCCACAAAAGCCCACGCTCTCCCCTTTGCTGCCCCAGTCAGCCCAGTGCCTGCACACACAGCACTCCTGATGTACTGGGAGCCCATCTACACCAACATAACTTTCTAGGGCAATGCTGGGATTCAGTGCCTGATTGCAGATAGCATGTTAAGAGAATTCCAGTTTAACAGCCTAATATATAAGGAGGATGATCAGAGTTGGGAATGAAATGCTAGAAAAGGAATCTGCTGAATAGCGGGGAGTAACAGTTACCCTGGCCAGGAAATGGTTATAACCCACAGGCCGGCCCTTCAGGCCTAGAGACATGAGGTGTTGCTCCCAGTGTGATCATGCAGCACAGCTGCAAGGCTGTGTTGTAAGAACACACCACCTCCATGGGATGGCAGTCAGAGTTAAGATATGCATCACAGGAAGAGGACTGAGGGGCAGCAATACCTTCACCATGAAGCAATCTTACAGACTAGGTCATAGGCCAGTTTGAGTCTGCTTCTTGGCTAGACAGCAAGCTTGTTGCCAGTCATGCCTCTTCCTCCGAGCACATTCCTTTGGGACCCTGGGTTGGGATGGCCACCTGCACAACCCATGCCTCAGCATGCCAAGGAAGGAATTTCTTGGTTACATCGGACACTGGAAACTGCTGGGGGTAGTCTGGATCACCTCTGCAAGGTGTTCCAGAAGCGCCGGATGACTGTAGTGCGGTACAGACTGGTGATAGGCTTCCTCATGGTGCAACTGATGTCATGCAAGATGTCATAGCTTCCCTCCATCGTCACCTCCACCCATGTGCTGCGCTTTGATGGGTCCAGGGGCCAGGGTGTCACAGCTAAGTACTCTATCCTCATGTTATGCTTCCAAAGCAGCACTAGTTTCACCTCCAGCTGAGACCCACCTGCATGAGAGCAGAGGAATAAGTTCAAGTGCTTGTTTGATACACATCTGAGCTTTCTCCCTCACCAGGGACTCCCAGGTACTGTGAGATTGTTTGATCGCTATGAGGAGGACGAAATAATCCAACAACTGTTTGCTCTAGCTGAAGCCATTCTCTCTCCTGCCCAACAGAGGGAGGCTTTGCTTACACAGTAGTATTTGGTGAACAGTTCTTTAAATGTATATGTAGTATCTACACCAGAGAAGGCAACTGAACTTGGAGGAGGTGCTGACATTTGCAATGGGCTCTCTTCTTCACAGCCTCACTTTTGTTTCCAAGAAAACTGTTACTTTGCACAGATGAGTAGGGCCTTTAAGCCATAAAGTTTTCTCATCTGCGCTCTGCAGAGTTAATCTATCCCATTGCAGAAACATGGACATTTGGACATGATGGGCCCAGATCATAAACAAACTGGAAGGTGAGGCCCAATTCTTGAATTAAACTTCATGTTCTTCCTGCACAGACAGTATTTCATGCAATCTAGAACTTCAAGCGTCAAAAGCTTCTCACCATGCTTACTCTCTTCTCTTCCCAAAGTTAAGAAGTTAAGAATGAATGTTCACCCATTCTTCAAACTGTACTTTTTTACTTTTTTCTTTAAGCGAGCCATTGCATCTCTAGCAAGATTAACACAAACACCTGACAGCAAGCCTCACTGAGCCGGAAGAGCAGAAAACTGTCACACTCCTGCTGACTGTGCATGTGTATTTGTACCGAAACAACCCAGACAAACACGTGACTTTCTATAACAGTGCCATGCTGCTGTTTCAACTGCTCAATCATCTATTCTGATGTCCAGCCTGCTCTATAGTTCACCGGACTTGCACCATTTGTGAGATAAGTGATTGGATGTGCTGGAAACCATCCGAACAGGTCATCAGCCTGGATCCTATGTTTCCTGCAGAGTTGCATTTGCTGCTGTCATAGGCACATCGTGCCATCCTCTTCACAGGCTGATTACACTCCATTTTAAAGCCATCTTGCTTTTTGCTCCCATGGTCCCTGCTGGGAGGCTCCCTCAGAGTACTCTTCCCCCATCAACATTTGGAAGAAACGTCCCAGAGTACGTGCCAAATTCATGCTTGGTTGTTCTTTTGATTAAATTATTTTTCTTCTGAGAAGCTTCATTTCCATAACATTGACAAGGAGTGTGCAGTAGGGGAAGAAATCCTTTCCTAGTTTCAGCTGTTATTGTGCAGGTTAAACCAGGCCATGGTCATCAGCCTATGACAGAATATCCATTCCCCTTAACAGTCCCAGACCTTCCTGCACCTCAAGAATTCATCTTTCCTGAACAAAGATAATCAAAGGTATATACAATATTTCACCTGTATTTGATCTGAGGGATTACTAGGATTTTACTTAAGGTCACTAATATTTTCCACAATGGGTGCTTTGCATTACTATAAATACATTTGCCAGGGTTGTACCAACTGTTGTTTCCATATGAAGATTGTCTAGTTTATCAGAGAGCAAGAATTTATAAATTTGTCTCTTTCCATTTCATACTGTCATGTCACTCTTATTGCTTTAGTGCTCGTCCACTGTTTCCTGCACAATATTTTGGTTCTCATAACAAAGCATTTCTACTTCTTCAACAGCAAACATCAGTAAATTCCTACATTTTTTGCCTAGATCATGAATGAAAATATTTCCTACTTCCACCTGTGTTTCCATTAGTCATCCTGGCTTCACTCCTACGATCCAACACAAGCAAAACTAAAACCAGGCTTAGTTTGAAGTCATATCTACATGAATCTTTAGCTTGTTCTTACTGCAAAGCAATCTATTTCTGGTTCTTGACTTTATAGCTCACAAAAGTTTTTGCTGCTTCGATTTCTTTCATACAGTCCAGCTCTGGTTTTTAGAAAACTCACTTCATCTTCCCAGTTTCTGACACTGAGAACAGCCGTTTTCACTAGCCAGCTCGTGCCCAGCTATTTTTGGTGCTGTATTGATTCACAGGGGAAGATGAGGTTTTGAAAAATGTCCTTCAGGCTCTCCTCAACACACAGCAACACAAAATGGTCAGTGAGAATTTTTTTTTTTTGTTACAGAGGGCAATCCTCTGACATCATCCCAGAAAGAAACAGGAGAAGAGCTGAGCTCCATTACACACCATGGCCCTACAGCTGCTCAGACGCAGCTTCTCTCCCTTCCATACCTTCTAATCCTCCCCCTTTTGCAAGCACTTCTGCATTCCTAACTAACATAGTAGCCTTCTAAATGCCTAAATATCTAAAATCAAATAGTGAGGGTAACCGGGGCACTTATAAATATCACAAACAACCTCTCCAGGCAACTCTAAGCACAAAGCTAGCTATTTACTCTATTTTGCCTTTGGCAAAGTGAAGCAGAAAAGCGACAGTGTCAAAGTCCACAACTGCACTCTTTCCTCTTGCTTCACAGCCAGCTGGCTCCTCAGCAGCTTTAGTCTGCAAGTTTTGGCAAAAGCTTTTGGCAATCCAGGTTAATTAACTGTTCTTTGTTATAAACTTCTCTACAGAATGACCCAGAGAGCCCCGATTAGCCAAACATGCTTTTCCTTAGCAGAGGCAGTGCTGAATGTCTAAATGTCTTGATCTTTTGTAAATTCTACTTTAAGATGTTAGTTCAACCATTTTTCTGATCACAGCCAGCAACTCCCCAGTGCATTTAGCCTTTCCAAAGTGTAAGTAACATTATCTGCTACTATTCCAAAGGCTGGCATAGAAAATACACACTGTATTTTTGATAGCTCAGACATTTAATTTTTAAATTCCTTCTCAAAAAACTCCATCAAAATACACAGAAAGGATTTCTGGCTCAGGGAGCCGCTGAGCTGCAAAGAGCTAGAGAAAGCTCAAAGGGAAGAAAAAAGGAAAGGAGAAAGGAGGTATTGTGTATATTTACCCTATTCTTACTCCTCCCTGTGCACCTGCCTATAACTACTCACCACAGAAGGTAATTCTGATCCAGTGCAGCTGCTCTTCTGCTCTCTGCTCTTGTAAAAACGGAAGACCAATCCATTTAGCATTCCAAGGGCTAAAAGGCAGCAGGAAGATAGCTAGAGGGCATGGTGAACTTGTGGCGATATTTCTGATACACTCCTCCAGAGTCCAGGAATTTGCTGCTTTATGATATCCTGAGCCAGAGGTTGCAGCTACACTTTTGTGCAAAAAGGTACAACATGAACTTGTCTGATTGCTTTTTGAATGATTCACACCTGCTACCTCTTCCAGCATTTCTATATAGGGCTTCAGAGTCACCAAGAGCATTTCACCATTGCTGCCAGATTAAAGAAAGGCTCTTTCTCCAGCACTGTCCAAGCTGTAAATGAACTGGTGCACAGAAGGATAAAAGACACAATACTGAGCCCAGCTTGGACAGGAACTGACTTGTCAGACTGTTTCATAGACATTCCTAGACAAGGAGAGTGCAATAGACCTAATCTGCCTGGATATAAGGGAAGTATCTCATGCCACACCTACAGGAGATTAGGGAAAGCAACCTGCAGACATTACTAGAAGAGCTGTCTCAACGGGAACCTTAGCAGATTCTTACTTTTAATAGGAAACTCCTGAAACAAGAAATTACGGATATTCCTGCAAGACCAACTTTAGAAATATCCCATCTAATACGATTGTTAGCAACCCTCCCAAAAAAGCTGGTTTAGATCCATTCAGTTTGTAAGAAGCATCAAGCCAAAAGAACTGCAATTCCCAGTCATCGCACAGGAATAGTGAGCTAGACTGAGATGAACTTAAGAGTACCATTATGTGAAGAATAGCACATTTAGAGACTACTAAACAAACAAACAAAAACCAATAAAACACCCCTAAGGACTCATCAGTTGGAAGCAAAGGTGCGTGAAAGATGCAGGGATTTCTGGACTAACAATGCAATGCAAGCATGGAGAAAGCTCATGTGATTCCTGGTCTATCAGATACGGTATTTTACTTCAGAAGCAGGGAAGTATTAGCATTACTGAACCAGGCACTGATAAAACCACATTTGCAACACTTATCAACTGTTTCAAGAAATATGAGACCAAACTGTGAAAAGCAAACAGTCGAGGGGGGAAAAAAAAAAAAAAAAAGTGCCATTAAGAAGAATAAACAGAAGAGAAAGCCTGCCCTTACAAAAGGAGGTTGAAACATTGACTTGCTTAACCTGCCAAAAGGGAGGTTACAGGGAGAAAGGCATTGTTCTTGAATACATTTGTGCAATGCCAGAGGAGGATAAACTTAATTAACGATAATAAAGTCACACAGGTCTAATTTGATCTGAGCGAGTTTAGAAAGGAAGCTAGAGAAAGAGCAATGAAGCTCTGGGACAATCTTCCAAGCAGAGCAGTGGCATAAGATACTTAAATGGCTTTAAGGCAGACCACAGTAAATTCATAGAAAACATCATATGGCAAGTTTGGAACAATTTTGGAGTTATATCACAGACTTTGATTTTCTGATATAAAACATATTCTGTGTGCTAATATCTCCAAAAGAATAATGAAGACACTGGATCACCATGTGTTGTACACGTTCATGCTGTATTTTAAGAATCCCATCCTCCAGGCTTTCTGCCGATCATTGTGACGGTCAAGAATAAGTTCTTCTCTTGCTTGCAATTCATAACTTGCATTTGGATTTTTTTAACCTCCCCTTCAGTTAAAGCACTACCACTAGTCACAGCTGGAGATGGAAAATTAGGCAGGGTTTACTGGCACTTCTTGGGATACTCAAACCCCTCAAGGTCCCTAGTCAGCAGCTAGTTCCCACACTCCAGGTGCCATGATCTCTAGCAAGTCAGATGAGAGAACAGGACCACTGGATGGTTTTATGTTCTTCTAGTATTGGTCATGGTCCTGACTGATCTGGCATTTTCACCTACCAATATCCTCATTTCCCCCAATTTCTTCCTTTGGAAGACTGCAGTTTGGAGGCATTAAATCTGTTGTACCAAAGGGCTCAACTTTGTGTTAGTATTTTGGAATGCATCTGACAAAGGACTAGAAAGGGATGAAAAAAGGAGAAATATAGAGGAAATCCCAGAAAAGTATAAAACCCCAAGTTCTGTCACTAGGTTGCCTGCAATTGTGGGAACTCATTTCCAAGATACAGAGGGTCACAGTCTGTCTGTCCCTTCCCAGGCACTTATAGACACAGAGGATGAGCCTGGCAAGTGCATTACTGCACAACAATATTGGACAGTCCTGCATCAGGAAATTATTCACAAAAAACAACTTATTTGGAGAAAATGGCTCCTTCCTCCACAATACCAGCCACCCTGCTGAGATGGCAGACCCTGCACTTTTCTCTAAACAGTTGAGAGCAGAGTCCTATCTGAGCCTCCAGCCCCCCACGGAGCACAGTCACCTTTCGTGATGTTGACCTCACGGATGCTGTAGCCCTCGCGCAGCCGGACTGAGACAATGCTCACAAGGTCAGCATGCACCTCCTTCTCTGTGTGCTTCTTCCTCCTCATCGCCAGAGCAGGGTTGCTGCTTGCAGACACCAGATGCTCATTGAACAGTCTGTGCTGGGACACTGCAAACAGCAGAGATGGGGTTTGTAAGGGATCAACTCCCCTGCTCCTCATCCTACAGCAACAGCCCTCCCAAAGTGTTTTACAAAAGCTGCCAGGAACACTCGCTGGCCTGAAGAACAGTACATCCTTCAAGCACAACTTACACCCACTCCTGATTCTGCAACGCAGCAAACAGGTTCACTAGCGTCAAGAGGCCTGGGAGAGGGGCAGGGTGGGGTGCCAAGCCTTGCTTCCTCTGGGACAGCCTTTGTGACAAGGCATGCACTGGAGTTACACATTTAGCCTAGACAGGCAGAAACTGCACAGCTGTTGCAACAGTTGCACAGCAAGCTTTTGGGATTTACCCCTTTCCCTGGAAAACCCTGAATTCCCAGGTGCTTTCTAAAAGATATCAGGATGTGGAAGCCTTGAGTTTAAACCACTAACACCTGATCTTTCTAAGATTTAACATTTCCAAGTCCCAGGCCAGCTCTCTTCAAACTTGTCACTGTATGTGGCTTCTGCTGCCAAGTTACAGAAAGTGCAGATGGTACCAGCTTATCGCCAGGGCATGAAAGGGTGTTGCCATGTTTTACTGGTAACTAATCTCTCCTGGCATACTCTCAGTCACTAACATTCACAAAATAAGAACAACCAAGAGAGACATTTGAGACGGTCATCAGGGGTCTAGTTTTTCAATCCAAACTGCCATCTGCAAGCCCAATTAGGACAAGCTCTCTAGAACATCCCCATCTGCAAGCTAGCCAGTGTGCAGGAAAGGTTGGATGAGAGCTTCTCACCCCCTCCAAGTTCCAACACAGCGGGCCTAACTGCAGTTTGCTGAGTGAAGTCCACAGAAAGGGGAACAGTGAAAAATGGGACATTAGTTTTTCCTGATCCACCCAATTCCTGGAACCAGGAGGGGAGTCACAGATGAGGCTGCATGGCCCACTAGTGCCCAGAGCCTACAAGAGGAATGGCCCAGAGGGGACAAGGGAGAGCATCAGCATAATAAGGCCTGGGGGAGTCACCCCAAAGACAGGTGCTGTAAGACATCCATCTGCTGGAAGGAAGACATGCACGTTCCTCACCGCAGTAGTATTCTGGATTCAGGGACTCCCCAGTACGCAGAAAGGAGTATAGCAGAAATGCCTTGTGATACACATTCAGATCCAGGCTCAGGGGATCCAGCTCAGGGCACGTGGAGAGGTAAGCACCAAAAGTGGCCATGGCAATGAATTTCATCAGTTCCACATTGGGAACGTGGCCAAAGCTGCAATCGTACGAGTAGACACCGCCCACCTACGGGATGGATGAAGAAGGTACTTGAAAGAGTACAGCAGTGCTGAGGACAAGGCAGAGGACTAGTACAGGCCTCAAACAGGCAGTGAAGTCCCCCCTTCCCCTCTGGAGGTCAATGCCACCGACAGCAACCCACCTTCCTCCCTCTGGCAGGCAGCAGCCCCGACACTCCCCGCTAATGGCAGACATACCTGTACAAAGGAGCAGGCCACTGTGCCACTGCGGAGCTGGTTGAGTAAAGTCTCACACACAGCCACATCAGGGACACTAGTCACACCATCCGTAATTATTATTATACCTGTAAACAAGGCAGTATCTTAGTGCACCTTCCATCTCAAACAGCTACCACCCTCCCAGTATATCCACCAGAGAGAAAATTTAGGCAGGGCAAAAGTAGAAAGGAAAATCCTGGCATTGGTTTAGAGCTTCTGAGGCACTATGGTGCTGGCAAACTTCCTAACTAGGTAGAGCAAAACACTGAGGCAGGGCACAGCTCTGCACACCCTGGGTTGTCCTGAGCAAGTGTCACAGCTGTGCTTCCTCACAAACTCCCTAACGCTGACACATGGCATGTGGCGCAGCGTTGTTCTCTCCATTCCCACCACCACAATTTGCCCAGAGTGCAGAGCAAAAGCTGCTGTTGAAATTTCATCCCCTATAAAATTAATCTCAGCCTAAAGCAGGAGGAATACAACCCTTCGCAAACAACTAGGCAAACCTTAACCCAGAGGATGAAGCCAACCTGCGCTGGAGTTGGAGGGCAGCAGCTGCAGTGCTAGGATCCCCTGCCGGACCATGCTGACAAGGCCAACATCGGCAGTGACAACAGACACGCTGGGCTTCCTCCCAGATGACTCCTGCACGTCACTAGGGCTCTCTTGGCTCAGGGGTGACAAATCCACCTGGAAAAGTAAAAAAACCCCACGAGGCCCCATGGGGCAGACTTCAGCCTAGCTCTAGTTCTCACTCTCCCAAACAGCCTTCAGTCTAGCAGCCCCATGGTACCACAGCCCTGGAGCACTTCAGCAGACTCCACTTCTAGCTTTAATTTCCAGATGTTCTCAGAGTCCTGGTCACTTAGGCCCCTTAGAACAGCTGGGCAAGGCTGCTTGGGGGTGAAAGAAAGGGACAACATGCCCAGAGCTTTATTATAAACTGATTTCTCACAGAAGAGGAAAGATGAGACACTTTGGGGTCACTTAAGCTCCTCTGCAGAGCAAAGCAGTTCCCACTTAAAGAGATGGTGAATAACTCTTCTCCTTGCCATTTAGTAGAAGCTGCAGCTATTCAGCAGCTACTCAAGTAAAACTCAGAAACACTGTGGAGGCAGATAGCTGTATCTCACTTATGAAGCACTGCAGCAGAGGGGGTAAGAAGCTTCATAAGGACAAAGTCTAGCGCCTATACATTTAAGTATGTTCAAACAGCACTCATTACGCAACACTGATATAAGCAAATGCAGGCAGGCTTCTCCTGCATCTTCTATGAAAAATATCCCCCAGGCAAAGACTAAAATTTGTATAATTACACTGGTGAGGAACCTACTGCATTCATAATCACCTCTTCTCCAGAAGGCTCTGGCAGTTCACCCCTGTAATAAACTATTGCTTCATTTTTACTGCTAATACAGAGAATGGGCGAGACCCTTCCCTGCAAACCTAAGGATGATTGGAGCTGGGAAAAGAAAATTAGAACTAACTAAACTTTTATTCTGCACAAATGGGAGCAGTCTGTGGCTGTGAGCAAAAAACCTGACTATCCATCACTTTAATTTGCCAGATGCCTAAATTCAGACACTTGTTGACAATGATACAGCTACTACAACTTCAAAAGTAAAAAAAGTTTCAGTCCCTGCCCTTCCCCTGGGGCCTCCCACCTCCACCCCACAGCCTGTGGCAGGACTCGCCAGTCCCTCTGGCCTCCTAGTGCGTCTCTTTCCCCCATTTGCATGGAAGAAGTTATAGGGTAGTTTAGCACGAGAGAAATAATGCAGCAAGCAGGAATGAATACAAGGCACTACAAAAACACCAGCTGGACACACTCGTAAAGGTATTTACTTCCTGCAATCTTCTTTCTGTTCCAGGACTGACAGTCATAGCATTCAAAGATATAAATTTCAGCCAGAATATGAGATTTGTAGCACTTCAGATATGCAACTGCAATAGATCACCAGTAACCTCTTGCTCATCTGATTTTGAGACTTTTTTTTTTCTTTTTGCCCAAACTTTAATAACTAATGCTAAATAAGGACTAAATAACCTCAGACAGGCCAATAATGCCTTTGCAGGAAGCATGCCCATAGATACAATTGTGACTGCCGCGTGAACTTGGCAGTAACACAATGTAACCTTCCCATTCTTCATTTCCAAGATCAGGAGAGATGATCTTGATGAGAAATCCATAGACATTCTGAATCCCTACAGGGTCTCACTTTTAATTTCATCCTAATTTCAGCTGTATTTTATAGTGATATCAATAACTTGCTGATACCTATATCCATGGCTACTAACCAGTATCTGCCACAGATTTCAAGGAGTATTAGAAACCACACCAGCTATTTATTCAGTTTCATGGTCAGTTTTCATGGTAACAAAGAAATATTTTCATTCAAGAAACGTAACAAGGGCCAAGGGGATATTCAGAGCTGTTTACAAATTAATGATACAGGCATAATCACCTCTCCCACCACCTTCTTCAGAGAGAAAGCACATTCTACAGTTTGTCCCGTGATGTAAAAGTCAGCTGCTTTATTGCACAATAATCGTGGGGAAGGTAACCATTCTCATCAGTCCTTCCTCAGTGTTCACGTCTCATTACTGGATCCCACAAAGTTATCTTACAAACTACTTAGCTGTTCCTTCTCCAGACCTATACCACTGTACCTCTTGCCACCCCACCCCAGAGCAGCCTCAGAGTACAAACCTCCAGGGAGCCAAGAGATGGCAACCACCTCTGCCCTCCTTACCTGCGGTTTGGGTTCATACTGTTGCTGGAGCATCTCTGCCACTTTGTTCTCAAAGGCACATAGCTGTGTGTAAACTTGGTGCAGAAAGGCCTCTCGCTTCGTCTCATCCAGCTGACAACCCTGGAATAGTACCTGGCCCAAGGACACACATAAATCTTCAAGTTAACATTTTGTAGTACCAGCCCCCAAAACAGTACACAGAAACACAGTTCTGCACAGTGAAGTTCAGACACATCCCTGACAAAGTACAGGTACACCACAGGCCTCTTCTCACTATTACTGCTCAGGGCCAACTGCCTGTGAGCAATGGTGTCTTGTGCCATCTGCAGTGCACTCTGCAGCAGATGCTCACATCACTCTTTGGGAAATCTCCTTCTTGGGCAAGAAATTTCTGCTTCATTTGCCTTCTTCCACAATAAGCAGTTGTCTGGAGAAAGCAATGTGGGATCCTTGTTAGAAGCCATTAACTCCAGTCTGATGTTTCTAAGGAAGGCCTGTTTGTTCTAATCTAACACACCTATAGACTGATCCAATTATCTTCCAGTAAGTGGGTGGATAAAGGAACAGCAAATTGAAATAAAGAAAAGAAAAAATTAGACTGGACATCAGAAAAGAGGCTGAGCGATGTGACAAAGTGAGCCTGCCACCACAGAAACTCCCCAAGCTGATAGGCATGACACTTTACAGAGGCCACCATTGTACAGACAATCCCTGTCCACAACCAGGATGCAAAGAAGATGCAATGTGTGGACAAAGAACTCAACAGATGGGTCAGATGCTATATGTTATCCACATTCCCTAAACCTCAGATGGGCAAGACCTAATAGTGACATAGGAAAAGTAAATTATTACAATATAGACAGGCTTTCCTGGATGAGTGATATACATACATGCCTTTTCCTCCATAAAAGGAACACAAAGCTTATCCAGTTGTACCCAGAGATTACAGTTCCTGGCCTCATACAATAAATGGGTCTTTAGAGAGATCAAAAGAAGAAAAACGTAGCAACTTCAGAGTGCTCAGTTTAGCACTTTACTCTAAATAGTGAAGATACTGAGGCAAAGCATGATGGTGTCTGCAGGATAGCTGGACAAGATGACACACAAAACATCACCAGCAAATGGAGAAATTCCTGCTACATTTACTTTGGTACAACCTAAGAATGGACCAAAGAGAGGGCCACACTCTTCAGGCACTATACAGACCATTAAAGGCTGCAGCCTTGCAGCTGCAGGCTTGGGCACAGGCGGGCTGGGGAGAGAGAGGGAGGGAACAAGCATAGACTAACAGGTTCCTCCTGCTACCCCCCACTTTCCCTGGTATTAGCAAAGGGATGAAATACACCATTACAAATGTGCAAATAATGTGAAAACACTGTGAGAGGTGGAAGGGATCAAGGATAAACTTCAAAAACCACACTGGCACCATAAACCAGATTTCAGTTTAATAAACAGACCTGTCCTGGCTCAAGTAAAATCTCACTGATAATCAAAATACTGGGGCCAGCTGCTCTCTCCAGCAAGGAGAAACATATTCATACCAGTGCAAAAAGAGAGCAAGGTTTGTAGGAAGAGGCAATTATCTTTGAATAAACTACTGCTACACAGTTGGAGCAGGCAGACAAGCTTTTGGGCACACCAGCTCTTCTTGAATGCTTCAAGCTAATTATAACAGGCCCAAAAGAATTAGTCAACAGAAATTTAAAAAAAACAAACAACAAAACAACAACAACCACACATTCAACATGAGGGAAATATTCCCTGTTGCCCAACTCTGAGACCATGCCTGCGGGCAGTGTTCTCTGCTAGGCCCTGCTCCCTCAGGGGAAACCTCCACTTCCTGCCCAGAAAGAAGTTGCTCACATCCACTTCTCCACTGCACCAGGCTGCACATTTTAATGAGACAAGCCTGCAGCACCACAGATAACAGAACCCAGCTACCACATGCCCCTGCTTTCCTCTGTGTTCAGGGGAAGCCCACAGTGAGCTGCTCACGTGCTGAGCCGTGCCAGGGGAGAGATTGAACTTTACCTGATGGGACTGCAGGCCAATGATGGAGGAATACGCCTGGATGGTGACAAAGATCTCTGGTTGGTAGATAATGTCTGAACCAGGGATACGAAAGGGTCTTAACAATCCCACCAAGCATCGGGAAAGGGCATGAAACACTTCATCAAAAATTATCTCCCCTGTTGAGTCATCCTACAGAAAAAGAGAAAAGGAACAGCTTTTTCATCTTCTAGGAGTTTCAGTCTCATTGCTGGTTCCCCCACCATGCAGAGCCAACAGCAAAGATCCTCCTACAATGGCAGGTGGGTTAAAATGACAGTTCCTCATAAACAAAAGTCACACATTGAGCATTCAGCAGAGAAAAAGGATCTGCCATTAAGCCGCCTAGCTAGGAGCACTGCATGCTCCTGGGAAAAGCAAGACTTCTGCAAAAGTTGAGACTAACACAGAGAGGAATGAGCCTTCTCAGCAAACAGAAACGGGTCCAGCCTTTTAATGCACAACACCCCAAAGAGGCAGTTTCAGCACTTACCACAATCCCTGTGGAAGGGCTCAGATCAAGTTCAATCACAAATCGGTACTGGCGGGCCAGGAAGGTGACCCGTGTAGAGGGCACAAGGAGATAGGGCCTGGGCTGGACGGGCTCATCCGGCTGCCACCCATTAGGCAGGATGCTGAGAACATCAAGTTCGTTTTCCGACTTTACCTACAAGAACAAGTAAACAGTACGTGAGCGAACGTCAAGCCAAGCCAAAGGAAGAATCAGAGAAAGGAACAGGGTTAAAATCTTCTGCAGGGTCCAGCTGCTCCTGAGTGGCACAGAACCAGCTTGCCACACCAGGCCGTGGTGACACCATCCAGCCCTGGGCATCGACTCACCAGCTCCGGCTCGGGCACAGCCCAGATGACCTGATGGAGTCTGCTGAGGACCCAGGCGAGGCGCACGTTGCGGGAAATGCGATAATCTTTCTTCATCAGGAGGAAGACGTGCCCGGCCTCCTCCACCTGCGGCGGGAGCACAGCGGCCCAGGTCACCCCGGGGCTCGGCGGGCACCCCGGCAGGGCACCCCGGCCGGCCGCCCACCCCCAGCCTGCTTCGGCCCCGCACCCCTCGCCGTCCCTCATGGGCCGGGCCAGGCCAGGCCCACCGCGCCTGCCCCTCACCTCGCTCCTGCCCCCGGCTTCCCCCTCCCCAGCTCGGCCGGACCGCCGGCCCGCTCCCACCTCCGAGTCGGGTCTCTCGGCGGCCGCCATGTCCGGCGCGGCCCCGCCCCGTGCCCTCTGACCCCCGCCCTCGCGCCCGCCCGGCCCCGCCCCTCGCGGCGGCCGGCTGACCCGGAAGCGCCGCTCTCCCGGGGCAACGGGGCGGCGCCGCCATGCAGGTGAGGGGCGCCGGGGCCGGGGCCGGGCCGGGGCTGAGCGCGGCTGCGGCCCCTCCGGGAGGCAGCGGGGCGCGGGCCGGGCCGGGGAGGCGCTGCAGGCCTGCCCGGGCCGCCGCCGGGGCCTTGCCGCGGGCGGGAGGCTAGCGCGGCCTGCGGGGCCGCTCCGTGGCCGGGCCCTGCGGTTCGGTGCCTCCTGCCACGGACGCCCCGAGCTCCACTGGGCTCGCACCGCCTGAGGCGGTGGCCAGCGCTGCTGCCGCCTTTGGCCCGGCCCTGGCGGCGGCTGCGGCCTCCAAGCGGCCATCCCCCCGCCGGCTGCGGCGGTGATTCCTGTCTGCTCCCCAGGGGGCAAACCCACCCCGGGCTGAAGCGGCCTAGGTGGGAGACCCAGCTCGTCCTCGAGCAGCTGGTGCGATGCTTTCCTCTGCAACAACCTCCCCTTGCTGCAGGGCTGTAGGGTGAGCGTGTGTAGGGGTATCTGCGCCTCTCCCTCTCAGCCCTTGCTGCAGCCCTTGGTAAGAGTCGTCAAACCAAAGGTCTGCCCACCCGGCAGCCTGGCTTTGCTACTAGCCGAGAAGCCCATGCCCAAAAGAAGTTGTGAGAGCAAAATAAGCTACTGATGTCGTTTTGTATAAACTATTGCTAGCCCATCCCTTGTGTTTAGTAGTCTTGAATTTTCATTGATGGAAGAAGGATCTAGCTACTTCTTGAAGCGCTGTGAATTTTTAGCATCTGTGATGTCCAATGGAAAAGAGTTGCAGAGGTTAATGACAGGTTAATGGGCTGTAAAGATCCACCTCCTTTGGTTTGTTTGAAACCACTACCTGCTGGCTTCATGCAAGTCTCACGGTTGTCCTACCAGAAAAGAAAGTGAAAATGGATTGTGCTGCAGTTCCTCGTCTGTAGGGCTTGTTATATTGTCTTTCCTTGTTTCAACCACTCACACATACTGGTCTCTATTCTGTTTTTAACTGCTGCGTCTATGGAACTGATGAATATTCTTGATCATCCTTGTTGCCTTTATTTGGACATATTCCTACTGTAGCCATTTTCAGTTGAGGGGACAAGAGTGACAAATAATATTTGAGATGCAAATGAGACGTGCACTTATACGATGACATAATGATGCTTAGTTTTCTGTTGCTTTCCTAATAAATCCTATCACCACTTTTACTTCCTTGACTGCTTCTTCAGCCTTGGGCAGATGTTTTCATGGGTTACCCTCAGATAATCCCGAGATCTTGTTTGTGAGTGATAACGTTATCAGCTCAGAGAATGTCATTGTGTACAGAAAGTCAGGATTGTTTGGGGGTTTTTTTTCCCATTGTTTTGCCATGTGCGTTGCTTTACATTTACCCACTCTGAATTTCACCTTTACCTCACAGTTGCTCCATATCAGGAGGTTCTTCAGCAACCCTTCCCATAAGCCCTATCTCTACTACCTCGGGGCAATTTAGTATTGCTAACTCCTTAAAACACTGCTTGAATATAGCATATGCCTGTGAGAGGCACAGCATTCCTTGGAAACACCGGTCGGTCTTATTGCATGCATGCTTTGCAGTGCCTACATCTGCTTCCAGCATTTAATGGCTTTGGAGAGAGCCTACGAAGGAGGCTTGGAGTACGCTGCTGCCGCAAGAGCAATGCGTGTGCAATAGGATTTCATTCATCCTCTTGAGGACTTCTTGGATAAGCACAGGCAATGGGCCAGGTGAATTGTCATTGGGTGCATATGCCTGGCAACCCTGAAGTAAAACACTGGCTACCAGCCCAACTTGTAATAGAGTCTTTAGTTAATCTTCTTGCACAAACACAGTGCACACAAACAGTTGTAGACTCATTTCGTAATTGCACAGGAACTGACTAGTCCCATCACAACGTGGAGGAGAGTGCTTTTATCTCGAGGTGGAACACCCAGCAATCCGCTCTGTGAATGCCCTCCATGGACTGGGGATGAAATTTTAACAAAGTTGACTCATCAGTTTCTTCTAAAGTGGTTAAGTGAAGTGAAGTCTGATCAGTGATTACTAAAAAAAGTCTTTATAGTATTGTCAGACTATAAATAAAATAGAATAATCTTGTGTTCTCGTGAACATGGAAGATACCTGATAATCTCTCCGGTGAAACTCACACTGGTCCAGTGTATTTAAACAGAACAAACAACCCAATAGCAAGCGTGCCATAAGCCTGAGTCACTTTATCTGCTTTCCCAATCAGCATTCCCTTTCTGTTATTTGATTGCTTCGTCCCACCCTCCTCATGGATTATTATTGTCCAGTTCTCGACTTACATGAGCAGTTCATTAGGGTTGGGACTTTAATTATATTTTGCGCAATACTCTACAATTAATAAGTTAGAAGAGATAAGATTCTAGAGGGTTTTTGCAAGAGTCAAGGGTATGCCTTCATGTCTTTGGCAACAGAGTCCCTGTCCTGACACTTTGTCTGTCACCATCCTCCCTTACCCAAGGATGTCAGTGGAAAAGGTAATTTAAACAATGTAATCCAGAGCAAAAGGCAGGAAGTAATGTGTGCATGTGTTGGTATGTGTGGTCTCTGTCACGCAGGGTCTCCCACAGCTGGTAAGGCACAAGTAGAATAGGAGCTGCCAGTTTCTTTAGCAGCTGGAAGTCGCACTTGGGCAGGAAGAAAGTAAAAAACGAGGTGAACGGCAGAAACTGGAGTCTTTAGGCCATGGATGTAAGCTTTGTCCTCATCCCTTGTCTGTCTTGCCTTTTTTTAGAGAGAGGAGAAGCAGTTGGAGCTGACCCTGGAGGCGCTCATCAGTCAGGTGGCTGACCTGAAGAACTCCTTGGTCAGTTTCATCTACAAGCTGGAGAATGAGTATGACCGACTCACATGGTAAGGTGTCTCACAGAGCTGGGGGCACTGTCAATCACTGCTGAAGCTCTTCCAGACTCGGCTCAAATGACCACAAAATATAAATAAAAAACATTAGCCTATTGTCAGTAGGTTTAAATTTGCTTTTCACATTTCTGCTGGAGGAACCGCTACACATCTTCCACCAGAAAAACAGGTGAAATCCACTAGACTTGCATCTGCAGTGACTGGAAGCTTCTTGGACAAAGTATCTTAGAGACCCACATACACCGTAAAATGAGCAATGGTTCTTTCTGCATTTCTTGACCTTTCTGGCTTTTTCTGGCTCTGGTATAAACTGGGCTCATGTTTTGCTGGTTCTGCATGTTTTACCAGACAGTTTGAGAGACTTGCAAGGTGGCATTCTCTTCCTGATGGAGCATAAAGATGTTACACAGCTTAATAAACTGTACAATATCTTAGGCAGTGTCTGCCACTGCAGCAAAGCTTCACAGGCAGTTAGCATTTATAGTTAATGTTGCAGAAGACAGCAGAGGTGATGAATCCCCCAGAGAGAGGAAGTTGAAGGGGACCTCCTTGACAAGATTATCAGTTATTTTTCTTTGTTATTGCTTAGTCTGGATAGCCAAGCTGTAAATATTGCCTCTCCTGGCTGTACTGCTTAGGAGTTAAACTGTTTCTCAGACCTTGCTCTAGAATTGCACTGGGAGAGTTAGTGATAAGGAAAGCACTGCATCTGTGTATGTTACTGAAGTCCCAAACAACTGCCACTTCCAGTGGTACTGCTTGTAATGTCCTTGAGCTATTTGCAGCATTTGAGCTATTTGCAGTAGGGACTGGGATTTGTCCACACCTGCACATTCAGCCCTAGGTTTTACTGCTTACTGTCTGGACTAGACTGATTTGAGGGGTAATAGTGCTATTTCCTCACTTCTCAGCCATCTGAGTGAAGAATAGGTAAAAGCCATCTGTGTCATCCCTTTCCATGTTCTGTCCTCTTTATTATGGCCTCAAGTTGCAGCAAGGGAGATTTAGGTTAGATATTAGGAAAAATTTCTTTACTGAGAGGGTTGTCAGACATTGGAATAGGCTGCCCAGGGAAGTGGTTGAGTCACCATCCCTGGAGGTATTCAAAAAGCGAGTAGACAGGGTACTCCCGAACATGGTTTAGTGGGCATGGATGATGGTTGGACTCGATGATCTTGAAGGTCTTTTCCAACCTAAATGATTCTATGATTTGCTTTCCCAGGCCTTCAGTTCTGGACAGCTTTGCATTGCTCTCAGGGCAGCTGAACACCTTGAATAAAGTGCTAAAACATGAGAAGACCCCACTGTTGCGAAACCAGGTTATCATACCCCTAGTGCTGTCTCCAGACCGCGATGAGGAGATCATGGTAAGAAACTTCCCTCCCCTCTGAGTGTTGGCCCTGGAGTATCGGAAAGTGCTTGTGTATCTGCTCCAGCTTGCCATTCCTTGTGTTTGGCGTTCCTCAGCTCTGGGCGTAGAGAAAGAAAAGGTGATGAGTAGCTCTGCCTGGGAGCTGCTTTGCTGGGGGGCTTTCACCTACAAACACTTGCACTGGATACACTTTACAGGAGGTGTTCCTGTTCATAAATATGTTATTTTCATGATGTTGGGGCTGAAAGATACAGTGTCTTGTGTAACTGGGAGGTCTCCTTGCAAGCTCCTGGTATTCTCTGCTGTAGCTGTGCTGTTTCTGTCAGATACCTGCATCTAGATGTGCACTGTTTGTCATCTGACCAACATGGTTTGTGTTACAGAGCCTCCAGCATGCACTAGCAACATTTATTCTCTGCTTGAGTGAGAAAATATTTTAACTGATCATGGCCATGCTGGTAGGATTGCACTGTAGACCCCCATGGGTTTCTCTGACTAAACAGGCACAGTGCAAATTCTTAGACAAATTGTTGAAACTTCCTAATGCTCCCCAGATCAAGGTTTCCTCACAGCCTGCTACTAGCCTTGTTCCAGCACCATGGCCTGTGCTCTGGTCTGGAGCTGTCTGAGTGCTGGGCTGGAGGAGAGGGCTCTGAGTATGGCTTGTCCCACTATTGCAGCGGCAGACAGAGGGACGTGTGCCAGTGTTCAGCCATGAGGTAGTGCCTGACCATCTTCGAACTAAGCCTGACCCTGAGGTAGAGGAGCAGGAGAAGCAGCTGATCACAGATGCAGCTCGCATTAGCCCTGATGTGGCACAGGTAGGTGAAGAAGAGTTTGATACTTCTGCCTCTTAGTCCTAGGGTACAAGATGCCCTTTAACTCTGCTTCCTTCACCCTTCCATCTGACAGTTTTCTTTTTTGCTGTGTCCTTTTCTGTCTGAGATTTCTCCAGCTGCCCCTAGCTGAGGTTTGGCTTCCTCCACAGTTCCACAAACCAAGGGTATCCAGCCTGCTGGCTGTTCACAGGAGGTGACATCAGATCAGGCAGAGAAAGGCAAAGGCTATCCCAGCCCCATAGTACCCTCCTGCATGCATTAGCACTGAGCTCTCTAGGCTCTGCTACCAAAATGCTTATGTTTGGTTACACAGACCCTGGGAAGAGAAAGCTTGTTCATTTACCTTGCTGACTTGTACTGAGTTGGAGGTATCCTGGTGGTTTCTGATAGTTTTCATTTTGCAGAAGCAGATCCAAAGTCTGAACAAAATGTGCTCAAATCTGCTGGAGAAAATCAGTAAGGAGGAGCGTGAATCTGAAAGTGGAGGTACGTCACTGAGGTAGAAGTGGGGTACAAAGTCCAAGCAGCAGGCTTGAGAGAGTAGTGGCAAAATAGGTAAATCAGAGAGCCTGAAGCATGGGAAATGCAGATGAGCAGCACAGACGAAAGCATTCCAGAAGATGCAAGATTGGCTGTCCTGGAGCCCCTAATTTGAAAAAGAGTCCTGTGGGTATGATATGTTCTGCTTGTGTGACCTATGCATGGCAGGAAGGTCATTCCAACCCTTTGCCATATCCCCCTTCAAGGAGCTGGTAAGTATTTACCAAGAAAACATCCCAGTCAACTTGGATTAATAAAAATAGCAGTGAAAATGCAGTGGCAGTGAATGGGAAGCCCCTTAGCTATGTTCTGAATGAGTCCACAACATGTTTGTTGGCAGGCTTTTGTGTGATGTCCTCTAGATGATGGCTGCTTCAGACTCATGGTCAACCTTTTCAGGTTCTGACTCTGATGCTGGACATCCTTATTTTATTGGTCTCTGCCATCAGCTGTTCACTATTCCTGGGAGTGCTATGCACAACTCTCAAAGGTTGTGGGGTTTTGGGGGTTTTCTTGTCATCTTTGACACAGATAGTGTAAGCAAGGACCCAAGCACAGGTTCTGTCTGGTTTCCGGGATTAATAATATAACTGGGCAGGTGTATGGTAGAAGAACTTGCAGACACCATGCTGCTCATAAGCCTCCAAAAGGGGATGTTGCCATTGTTTATCTAAAACACAGTGCTTGTTACCTGCCATAGGATTCAGCTTGGAAGAGCCTTTAGTGGGAACATTCTCTTTGGCATGGAGGAGTTGGCTCCCTCTATCCTCCCCTGAGCAGTATATGCCCTGCTCTCAGTGGAGAAGCTCTTGGATCACCACCATCCCTGGATTTTGCAGCTTCTTTGACCCTGCTGAGACTCTTGTAGGACAGCTTGTTAGAAACTGATCTCTATTACCTGCACCAAAATAGCAGAAAAGTAAATTCAGGACCAGCTATGCTACTTTTTAGATTTGATTGCTAAAATGCTCCAAAATCACTTCTTTTTCTACAGGTTTACGACAGAACAAGCAGACTTTCAACCCTGCAGATACCAATGCGCTGGTAGCAGCTGTGGCCTTTGGGAAAGGACTGTCAAACCGGAGACCTCCTGGCTCTGGAGGATCTGTCCAGTCAGGCCAACCCGGAGCTGGTGCCATCATTGCAGGTGCTTCAGGCATGCAGCAGGTCCCAATGTCAGGTGCACCAGCTCAGCAGCAGCCAATGCTGGCAGGAGTGCAGATGGCACAAGCAGGACAGCCAGGTAAATAAGTTGCATATTGGAGAGCAATTGAAATGCAGGGAGCAAGAAAGACAAATGCCGATGTAGAGATTCTTCCCCAGCCACCCTTTAGATATAATTGAGTAAGACATTCCTTTCTGGCCTTAATAACATGAGTCAGGTTGTAACAGTGGAGTAGTACCTGCTTAAAATGGGCTCAAAGTTAGAAATGGACCCCAGCCATCCAGCTTCAGCTTCTTAACTCACACTGCAATACCGTTTTAATAATAGACTTAGTGAACATAGGAATCAATATAGAGGGAGATCACAGTGTAGTTTTGGAGGGATCTATGCTCGGGGTTTTGTTGTCAAATTTAAGTTGTAGGTAGGTAAAAAAGTGGAAAAGTTCTATTAGGGAAATAGATACATGATACGGTAGTTCTGTAAAGACATTAATTGGATTTTCAGTTGAGGCAAAAATACTAGAAAAGGAACAGAGAAACAGAGGATGTCATTAGGCCATTGTATAAATCCATTGGGCACCCACAGCTGCAACATTATGTGCAGTTCTGATCTCTTCTCTGCTACTGGGGGTAGCTTTAGGGTAGGGCAAAGAAAGTATGGAAGCCTATAAAATCCCAAATTGTATACAGCAGGTGAGAGGGGAATGATTGTTCATTGTTTCCCATGATACAGAAGGATCGATGAAAGTGCACCAATGAAAATATTGGCTTGTAGATTCAGAACAAAAGGGAGATACTTTTCTGGATACTAAATAATTACACTGTAGAGCACACTGCCAAGGGTGTGATAGGTAGATAAAGTTTATATGAGATGGAAAAGTAAGTAAGTAGGTAAATTTCTGGATGAAAAATCAGTCAACAGCTAATCCTGAAGATACCAGCTCTGACTCCCAAGTCCCTAAGCCTTAATGTGTTAGAAGCAGAGGGGGCATTCTGCAGAGGTATCACTGCAGGCTTGCCCTGTTCTGGTATTCCTCCTTAAGTGTCCTCTGCTCTCAGGAATGGGTTTGGCCTCAGGGACCTACAGGCCTAACCCTATACTGTCATTCCTATGTTCACGTTAATTGAGATTTTGGGTATCGGATATCCTAATTGGTGTTTTCTTGCCTGTATAATGACTGTTGTTCAGAAATGAACTTGAGCAACAATATTAATCCTAAATTAATTATGTATTTATGTAAGAGAAAGTCATTTCCACTGTGATTTGGAAACAAAGAAGGCCCCTGTGATTTCTGGCTGCATGCCCACAAACACTGTCTCCAGCATGGGAGGACAGTCACTTCTGTACATCAAGGAGCGTGCGCTGGTAGCAAGAGCACTTGTCCAGCCTGTGTTACTGGGAAGTTCCCTTTTGATAAGAGCAGCTCTACTGGGTTTCACCAAAGGTCAGTCCCACTGTCCTGCTTTTGGTGGTGCCCATTGGTGAGGCTAAAAGAATATAGGAACAAAGTATATCCTGACAGCAGTTGTTGTTTAGGGATTTTAAGCCAGAGTTTGGTTTGAGACCAGTGGGTATAGCAGCCATCAGTTTCTGCAGTTCCTTTCTGAATTACAATTTTGATTTCTACAACACCTATGGCAGTATGTCCCACAGCTTTATTGCATGTTTTGCTTAAAAAAATTTCCTTTTTATGTTTAAATCTTTTGCCTGGTAATTTTATTGCATGTTTCCTTTTTAGCCATGTTGTGAGAAACGGCAAATGGTCATTCCTCAGTTACTTTCCCCATACTAGTTTTCATTTTCTGGAAGTCTGTCATGTCCTCCTCCCTTTGTCCATTTTTTTTTTTCCCCTAGCTAATGAGTCCTATTCTGTTTAATATGTCTTTGTGTGAAAATTACAAGATATCTTGGATCACCCTCGTCACTCTTACCTGCACCTTTTCTGTTTGTTTTCAAGACTGGGAACACCAGAACCACTCACATTATTCCAAATGTGGGTGAACCATACAGTCCTATTCACTCTTCCTTTTGGAGTAATGTCTAACTGTATTTGTCTACTGATTGTTAGCACTGAAGTGATATCAGATTGCCTGTCAATTCATTGCAGGCAATGACCCATTTTGGATATGTTTGAGAAAGTTTAATAATCTTTATTCTTTTAGCCATTTGCTCATAAAATCTTTTCTTGTCCTGCTGCACTACAGTTTTAATTTTCAGAAGCTGTCCTTTTTTTCTGTCTAATTTGAACACACATTCCACTTTCTGAAGGAGTGTTCTTTGAATATCCCTCTGTGCTGCTCTTTAATCACTGTCTTTTTGTTTTTTTCTGATCATCTTAGTTTTGTCTAGCACTGTACACTTATTGTAAGCTGCTAGTACAGTGTCTTTGAACTCACTCCCATGTGTGATTGCTATCAGCAAAGAGTAATAACGCCCAAGAGGTGGATGTAGTTAAGAGAAATTAAGGGATCTGAGAGAGGCTTAGTAACTGAAATGTACACTCTGACTATAAATAATGCTACATGGAAGGGGATACAGGCTCTTGTGTTTGCCTCTCTGAAATGGAAGTGGAAATCAGTCTGGGTACTTCTGTGAGTGCTGCTGCCAGCAACTTCTGTGAGATTGAACAAGTCCCATACTCCTGTAGGAGCCTCCTGACAAAGAGTAGGTCTTGTTTAAGATAGAACAAGGATAGAATTTGAGGGGATAGCAGGGGGACACAGGAACCGTCAAGGAGATTTCTCAACAGAGAGAAATGCCAATTTGTAGAAGAAATTGATTGTGTGGGGTCAGAAGCTGGAAGATGCTGTAGCAGGTAAGCCTAGTGTGGTACCTGGAGTGGAACAGAAAAAGCCCAGACAGGGCTGTTGTGAGTCTTGCATGCTCCTGAGCAAATGACCTCTCATATAGCCAATTTTGCACTGCTTTTTCTTTTTTCTCTCTTCAGGAAAAATGCCAAGTGGCATAAAAACAAACATCAAATCTGCCTCAATGCATCCATATCAGAGATGAGCTGAGATGAACGAGACCCAGGGAACAGCAGTTACCAGCATTGTTCCTGCTGCAGCCACCATACCTGGATTCCTTCTAGGATTTCCAAGCCCCTTCACATATCCGCACACCGTATCTAGGGAGATAGGGGTTATGAGGCTCTTCCCTGTGTTTTATTTAGTGCTGTGTGGCTGTGTGGAGCTGCTAGTGGCCATGTCTCCTGGACACAAGTACTTCTCTGTTCAGTCAGAGCAGAGGACTGTGCTTCTGTTATTGATCCCATCTTCTTCAGGTCTGGCCTGGAGGACAACTACCTTTTCCTGATACAGAACCTGAAGAACTGCATGGAGCACTCTGCTCCTTGTTTCTGCTTGTTCACTTGGGATGTTCTTTCTTTACTCCCTCTTGTTGAATAAAGACCTTGCTATGCACACTGAGACACTGGTGTCCATCTCTCGGATCATAAGGACTCTCATTTCCCTTTGGGTAAGGCTACAGAGCACTCCAATCTAAAATACACAGAAAATGTTGGAGGCTGAGTGCTGGAGCTGTAGGCTTATGCTTAAAGAGCTGTTATAAAATGAGTCAGCAGGGTACAAACATAAGCAGTAAACATCTTGTTCATTGTAAACCCATTATGACTATTTCCCAGAAAGCAAAATACTGGGAAAGACTATTACAAGGCCCACAGCAAGAAGGCAGCATTTCAGGACCAGAAGCACAGAGCTTTTGCATTCTGATGCTGCTGCAAATCCCAGCTGGATCTGATTTCACTTCCATAGTTCTCTGCTTCTGTGTTTCCTATCAAGTTTCTTAGCTACTTCAGGATTAATTTGTCACTTCAGAGAGGTATTTCAGTCTGCTCAGGACCATGGCACTTCTGAATTGGCTAGGCTTTGAGGTCTGGCCCATTTCTTTTTGGAACTGGGAGTTATGAAGCCATCCCTGTTCTACATTCTGCCCTTGAGCTGTAACAATAACAATCTGCCTAATGAAAGATTCCTCTGAGAATAAAGGGTGGGGACGCATGCCACCGAGCATGTCAGTACATACAGCACTATCCTAAAGACAACTGTTGTGCTTCTTGCTGCTCTTGCCTGGACTTCCCTTTTGACTTGCGGTGAAAGCCAGCACTGTATTTTACTCAACAGCATCTGTCAGCAATCTTATGGGTGAGGAAATCTCCACTCAGCAGATACAGCCTGCAGCTGCTGCTGCACTGCTTGCCTCTGAACTAATCAGATCCAGCTTATTTGTGGAGGCCGTGGGCCGTTCTCCCAAAACAAAACCTTCCATAAAGCTGTGACTAGGGCTGTTATTGACCAATTTTGATGTGCAGGACCTTGAAAAGCACTGAGCTGGGAAGTAGAAAGTTGATCTGGATGCACAAGCAGCTTATACGATAAGCAAAGCTGCTCCACTATGAATGAGCCCAGTGACGTGTCTGCAATGGCACCAGCCCAGCCAGACTGATGGGATTGCTTTTTGCTCCTAATGAACGTAGAGCTCCTGGCTCTCTTGGGAGCAGGGAGCTGGTGTGAAGGCAGGGGCATGCTGCTGGCTCCACTGTGAGGGTTTTGTGCAATGCCTGGAGCCTGATGGCAGGAGAGTCAGAGCCTCCAGGGCTATGCCCTGTGATGGGCTGCACCATGGGGACAGCTGTTCCCTGCTCTGTCTCATGTCCCTGCTTTGGTTGGGAAGGCAGGCAGAAAACTGTCAGAGGAACATGTGTCAGATCCCTGGCACTCATCATCCATGGAGCCTCAGCTCTAAGATGCTGCTTCAACTTCGTCCCCCCACACTGCCTTCCTTATAAAGCTAAAATGTCTCAGTGCAGGGAGCACTGGGGCCAGCGGCTGGCAGGGGTGATTCAGGCAGCCTGGGACGCAGGCGGAGCATGGCTGCCTGCTACCCAGCTAACCTGGCTCTCCTGAAAACACACCCAGTGGGGCAGGCCAGACCTTTCACACACTTGGACGGGAGGAAGGGAAATACAGGCAGGGTTTTTTTCCATAGATTATAGAGCTGGGGTGGCCAGCTAGGCTCGCCAGCGTAACTTCCTGCATGACACAGGCTGCCCTGAATTAGTTCTTGTGTAAATTAGAGCACTGTAGTTAGGAAAACAGTTGATCTTGAACTGCTGTGTCTCTACTACAGTGGCTGGTAGATTGTTCTAAAGGTTAATTTTCCTACTGCACCTGATATTGAGGCTGCATTTCTTTAATTCCCTTCAAGTTGCTGGATCTTCTCAGCCAGGGAGTGAGCCCCTGAGTTGTTAGTCTCAGAGAGAGGAGTCGGATATTACGACCAAGCTTTCCTGATCCTTTTTTACGATAAACTGAACTGATGAAAGTCCCTTTTCCTTTAAGGCATATTTTCCATTTTCCACTTCTTGGCTCTCGTCCAAATCTTATGCATTTGTGTCCTTTGGGACACTGGACTAGGACACACTATTCTAATTGTGGGAATGGGAATTTCAAATGCAGAGCAACTTTAACATCTTATCCAGTCGCTGCCAGTGCTTGAATGTTTAAACAGGGAACAGGAACAGGCCTTTTACCCTGTCACTGTGGAAATTCATGGTCCACTGCTTGTCACCATGGCCTGCAAGTCCAACAGGTTAACCATTCCCGGTGCACTGTGTCAGAATAAAAGCACAGCCCTGCTGGGTCAGAGCAAAGGCTCTGTCTGTGCCCCACCACAGCAGGGGCCAAGCAGGCGATCAGGGAAGCGCACACTCCCTGCAAGCATGGGATGTGCTGCCATGCTGAGCCCTCAAGGGTTTTTTCCCTGCCTTGTCCAATCCCAGGATAATTTCGGCAGGGAGGAGGCTCAGCCTCAGCACAGCAGGCGCTGCTAGGCTGTCTGGTCCCCAGCTCGGGCGCGGGAGTGTGATGGAGAGCATCGGCACTGGTTTATTCTGGCCCCCCAAGTCCCCGCATCCCCCCCAGGTCCTCTGCATCTAGTGCAGAGGATGGACACCTTTTGCTGCGTGGCCCTGCTGCCCCAGGGATCCCAAAGTCTCCAGATCACTGACATGCCCCCAGCTCCCAGGACAGCATGCTTTACTCATCACGACTTCGTTTCCATCCAGGTCATCAGGTTTACACTATCTAGCAGTCCCTGCTAGAAACACACCCTCGGTGGCAATTCCCTGGGGAGCATCTCCTCTGCTGCCTCACACTTGGCCAGGTCGCTCTCCGATATTTAAGAGTATACAGTGCCACAAAAATTATCATGTTAGTTTGGCACGTTTTTTTGTCTGTAATCCCTGATGATTGGTATTTATATTTCTCTGCTTTCAGTCTTTATTGATACGATCGCATATTTTTCAGTCATTATTTTGCATGGGATGACTGTCGAGCAGACACACCTGTTTACAAGGCCATCCTGTTTACTTTTTGGCATAACATCAGCTTGCTTGTTCTCTGGAGCTTCTCCAGGCTTCCTCGTCTTACTGAATGTCAGTGTTAATTGTTTGGATTTTTAAAAACAAATTTTTAAATACAGGTTGTTTGGGTTTTTTTTAATTTTGAGGTGCAGGATATCCAGACTGCTGAGTTCTTAACACTGCCATATGCAACTGTTGTTTAACATCTTCCCGAGTTACTGTTAGAGTGGAAAGCGTTTCACCCTCGTGACAGGAATGCTTCATCTGGCTTCCTCCCAAATGCAGGAGCAAGATATTTATTGCCTTTCCTTCCTGCCCCGCTATCTGCAGTCCCACCGTTCCCAGCCTGTATCATGCATCCAGCTGTGCTGGGTGGTGCCCACAGCCTGTCCTACTGCTGCCGTGGGCCAGTTTGCCTCTGGAAGCCATGAAGCTCAGTGTGGTGCCACCACTTCCCTGTATCTCTCTGCATTGACTGATCAGCACGACTAACATCTGCCGCATGTTTGTTCTCTTGCCCCATCCCCAAGCAGAGATGTGCATGCAGGTGTCTTCTTTTGTTTAAAAAAAACAACCACCAAAAACCAGTTTTGTTTGTTTGTTTAACCTACAGATCTTTTAAGTGGGTGTCATTAAGCCTTTACAGTGGAGGTCTAGTACATAAGGTGTGAGGGGAGACGTGACTGAAAAGATCAGGGGGACAGCTGAGGGAGGGGAACTTCTGCAGTTCTCCACTCTCCGTACTAAGAGTGGAAGGCAGCCCTCCGCAACTAAGGCAGGAAGGCAGGGTCTCGGCATGGACTCGGGGCCTGGTTTCCATTCTCCTGCTATGACCTTTCTGACAGAAACGTCTTGGACCAAAGGAGAAGTCTTCTGATGGTTCGGTTGAGGGACCCTGAGCACTTTTTTATGCTAAGAAGCAACATAATGGAGTGTGTGCTGCCAAAAGGCAGCAGGCCAAGTTTTGCATCTGCATAGCTCCCAAAGCAGCATCACCTGCAGCTCACAGAGGATAGACAAACACATGGAAACAGCAGCAAAACATGCCTCTGAACCGGTCATTGAAAAGCTCAGAAACTGCTTGAAAGTCAAAGGCACAAATGGAGGGAAAATGGCCGAGTGGTGGAAGCAGAAACCCCAGGTTGGCTCTCTGTTTTCCCCTGGGGTCCCCCAAAGAGCTTGGTGGCCCCAGGAGAGCCAGAGCATGTCTATGTGACAACTGGTGCCTACAAATGAATATACAGGCGCTTTGGAAAAATCCCATGGAGCTCCTCCTTCCAACCGAGTGCAATAAATCTTCATCTATCTTAGAAGTGAAATGTTACCACTTTGTACCTCACGTAGATGCTGTGGTAGTAAAAGTACACGCTCGAGAGATGGGATGTTTGGATGTATTTGTAATATATGCCATAAAAATAGTTCAGGCTGATGTGACTCCACGGTTTATTTATTGTCCTTATGATACTGCAGCTCTCTGGCTGGATCCATGAAAATTGCCTGGGTGGAAACCTGCCCTTAGAAATTAATGAAAACCTTCTGCAATTTGCTCAGGGGTAACCCTGTACATGAGGAAGCACATAAGAGTAATGCAAAGTGTGCTGGCTGGCTCCTCTGAAGGAGCTTTTGTTGTCTTTTTTTTGGTGTGTGTGTTTTTTTTAACGAAAGGAAATTACTGCATGTATTTTTCTGACTGAGACGTGTATTTTCCAAAGTCAGGGGATCAAGAACTGTGGTTCCTGCAGCAACTATCTTGTCACTGCAGCTCAGATTCTGTCACTGATTTACCTGCTTGCCACAAGACTTCTCCCTTGGCTACCATCGTGTCCAAGCAGTTTCTGCGCTGAATTAGCAGTGGTGCTAAGGTCCCGCTTGGCATGGCAGCTCCTTTCCTCTGAGTAAAGACTGTGCCCTAGGGTACTTTTGCATTATTTTTTTCATTGAGTGTTTGCTGGGCATGCTTTGGGCCAAAGGGGCATCATTGCTGTCTGTGGGTGTTATTTTAAAGCTCCAGCATTTCCTAGGATGTCCTCTTCTGAACCCAGGCCTCCCCCTTCTACGCCTATTGCCAGGTGGCCTTGGTGGGACGTGTCTGTCTCCCACTGTCATGTGCCATTCCTGGGCTCTGCCTGTGCTGGCGTGCAGCATGGATGTGTGCTGCTCCTGCGGGAACTGGGCTTTGAAGCGTGCAGTGGATGTTTACGTGAAGTTTATTTTTGGTACTGATGCAGTACTGAAGTCAGGGTCCTGCTGTGTAGGATGGAAGAGATGGCTCTTGTCTCCTGCTCTATTGCAGCAGCGTGGCGGGACTTCAATGCACTGCCTAAAGAGCTAATGGCAGTAGCTAATACAGGACCGGTTTGTATGCCCCTTGAGAAATGCATTCTGCGTAAGTGGGGCCAAAAAGCCATAATTTTGGCTGTCTCGTTTTTTTATATTCAGGTTCCCATGGGCACCGCAGTGATAGAAACAGCCACAGTCATCATCATCATCATTGTAGTGCAGCCTGTTTTGCTCCAGTCAGCTGAACAATGCACCAGGTCGTGACTCAATTGCATGGGGCTCTGGGGGAGCACACATCATGTGCAGCCCCATGCTGCAGAGCTCAGGGCTGGGCAGGGAGCTGGGCAGCATGGGTCTGCGGGCAGGAGGAGCTGGGCAGCAGGACCTGCAGCCCTGGGCTGCTGAAGCCCCACAGCAGCTGCCAAGCCAGGAATGACTCACAAAAAGCCTCTGTGGGTGCGCCCATCGTCGCTCTTGACTGTTTGTATTCACTCACATAGGGAATAAAAAAAATAGGCATTAATAGGAATGCTCCAACCCACATTTTGAGCACGCAGCTCCCTCTCCTATGCTTTTTGTGTCTTGCTGGAGCTCGAGTGCAAGATGCTTGTACACATACACAGTGCAGGCATGGGGGCATCCAAGGAGGCTTGTGATGTTCACCATCCACAACACCTTTTGGAGAGGTGAGTATTTGCAGAAAGGAGGCCACTACATTCTCTTCCCACTATCTTAGAGCAGTTTACTGCATATCTCTGTTTCCCTTCTGGTTATATCTGTCCCTTCAAGGGGGGATGGTTGCTCCTGGCTATCTGGGAGAAACACTGCAGCCCCTCACCATGGGAGCTGCCCCACTGCTGCTTTCCCCTGCCCCCATGCCCCTTGGATCTGCCAGGCAGGTGTGGGAGCCCACAGCAGAACCTGCCACGAGTTCTTTTATCCCTCAATTTCCTTTTCCTCCCCACCCACCGTGGGTCTCAGGGCATGCACTGTGCTGCTGACTGCGCCAGTGGAGAAGCTCAGAAGCAGAGAAGATACCAGGCAGCCACTGGGGAGCAGGCAGTGTCCCCTGCCAGCCTGCAGCCTGGACAGGCAGGCAAAGCCCAGCCCCGGCTGGAGCTAAAACACGGCCTCATTTCACAGCAAAACAATCCCTCTTTGTGCGGCCTGTTCTCCCAGAACAATCCTCTGCTCTGACAATGTCCTTTCTGTGGCTTAGTCCCTGCAGAGCGACCAGCAGCGTGCTCTGCCTGACGCCTGACAGCTTGCAGCAGCGCCTGCCCACTGCCTCGCTGCCCCACGGCTGGGGTGCAGCACCTGGGACGCCTGGCCTGGGCAGCCTCTGCTCACGACTCTGTGGACACTTCAGGTCAAGGCAAAGCCTCCCCAGGAAAGTCGCCAGCAAAGCCTTGAGCATTTAGGAGGGGTTTTTCTTCTGGCTTTGTTCGCTCCATGGAGGTGTATGGCGCTGCTGCACCACACATTAGGAGGGCCATCCTGGGATGCAGCTATGGAGCGTGGCATGTTGTTGTCAAGTCACCAAATCTGACTGTAATCTCAACTGCCTGCTGGGGATGGAGAAGTCCCCTGGCTTTGCCAAGCTGCTCTCTCAGGCTCCAGGCAGTCTGGGACAAGTTGCCAGAGCCGATCAACTCCTGTGGGCTCTAAATCACGGAGATGAAATGAAATGGCTTCAGATGGAAAGGGAGATTCTGGGGATGAGCAGGACCAGGGCTTTTCCATCACCTACATTTTCTCTCTTCAGGACCATGTGCCCATGAGACAGCCTTGAAAGCTCCCTGAGAAGGGGCAGTTTTCAGGTCCCTACCAGAGACACAGCTCACAGAGCTGCAGTGGTCTTCTGCCATGGCATGCTGCATGTGGACAGTCACAAATGCTTGCGCTAGTGACTGAAGACTCCTGTTGTGCTGCATGTGTTGAAGTCCCTAAACCTCCTGACCCTTTCCAGCCTCCCACCACTCCATTCTGGGCCTTGAGCTGGCCCTGCTGTGCCTGCTGCCATGCGGAGACACTGAAGAGCGGGCTTCTCCAGGCTTTTTGTCTCCTCTGGTGCCTTGCTCTGGCCATGGCTCTGCTGCCTGTTCCCCACCCAGGATTTGGGTGGATTTGGAACAAGCACGGTTATTCCATAATGTTATCCTACAGGTTAGAGAAACAAATGGGGATGCTTTAGCAGGTCCAGAGTGGGCTGAGACTTCTGGCATGTCTGTGGAGGACCTCAGTGTGTCACGCATTGCTGGGGTGATGTTGCCAGCCTGCAGAGGGTGGGTGTCAGGGCTCACACTGGAGAGCTTGCTGGCTTTTATGCAGCTATCAGGAATTCTCATCCTGGCAAGAAACTGCAGTCATGCGTGCTGCCCACCCCAGCTGGCAGGCAAAGTCCAGCAATTAAAAACACCAGGGTCAAAGTCTGCCATCAAAGCATCTGTGCTCCAGCGCACCACCAAGGTGCCTGCAAGCTTCCAGGTGATGCTTCTACCTTCCTTTTTATCTCTCAGTATGCCTTTTTCCAGGTGATGTTTTAAAGTAAAACTACAGCATCATGTTACAGCAGGGATTTCAGCAGGGTGATTTCATGCCTGCTGGCTCCAGAGTTGTTTCCTAGTAAATTGAGGGGCTTCTAGGGACTTTGGATTCCAGGACTGAAGGTATTTCTTCTGGCTGAAGAGGAAGAGGGCAACACTGACAGCGGTGGGGTAATGGGCCTTTACTGCCAGGATGATGTAATCAGCATAAATAACAGACAAAAGTTTGCACAAGATGAGTCACTTAATGCTGGTATCAGCCATGGAAGGAGGCAGCACATCAGCCTGAGCTTAGCAAAGCATGCACAGTCGAGCGTGGCCTATCTGCCCATCTCCATTTGTTGAAATCGCAAACTGACATCATGGCATTTAATGGTCCTTCAGGCTCCAAGTAGTGTCATCTGTCTCCACATTTAGTGGCCATGAAAGCCTTGTTTTATTCTCTCAGTATAGACAGAGGTGGCATAGGAGCATTTCTTGGATGTTTTGCAGTTGCCAGCACAATCAACTTGTCATTTTTTTGTCATGGAGTCACAGAGAAGGTGTGCAGCAATGATGTGTCGTTGATAGTGCTTTAGGGTCCAGCCTTGGGAGAAATGGAGAAGGGTTAAACAACATTAGAGAACCAATTTACATTCAGTGGTTTTATCTGATCACGTGTAAAATCGCTGGCTTTTCAGGATTATAAAGAAAAGGATGGGAGGATCTGGAAATTGTCTTTTCACTCCCCAAGTGTAATAAGGTAGGTGAATTTGCTAGGTATCTATGTCAAACACATTACTGAAAAATTACAGGGCCAAGTGCATATGTGTTTAATTTCACTAAATTAATTTGGTCTTTTTATTATCTTTTAGATTTTTCAAGTTGAATAGTGTCAATGTTTTTGCCACATAAAAAGCTCACGATTCAATTTTTCAGTATTTAAAAAAAAAAAATTCATAGTTATAAATTCAGTGACTAAGAGAATATAAGCTTACTATATAAATCAGACATGATCAAAAAGATATTTTAGTTCCCCAGAAAGCTGGGATTTGGGGAATTTCTATCTCTGTCAGAAAAACTGAGAAACTTAGCACCTGGAGGGGCTGAAACCCCTCTCTTTTCCCCACCCAGCTGCATAGTGATCCTAAGCCACTCTTCAAGGCTGGCACCAGAAAAGGTGCAACACTGAGAAACTGCACAAGCATCTGTCATCACATGCTGAAGAAATTATCATTACTAATCTCTAAGGTCATAACCTTTAATTGAACTTCATTCCTTTTTTATTGCTTAGGTCCTCCAGACTTTCCCATCTGATAGTCTGATAATGCTCTGCACTGATGATGGCTTCCATCTTTGTGCCTTCAGCAGATTACATTAGTGCATGCCTGCTTTTTGCACCAAGACAGAGCAACAAGGAGAAAGAGAGGCGCACCTGGCGCTGCAAGAAGCAAGGAGAAAGCAGAAGACAGGGACTGGTGGAGGGAACAACGGAAAGGAGCAGTGCAGAGACCCACACCCACCTCCACCTGATCGGATCTCCGTGTTGAGAAGGATCAGCAAGACCCTCACTAAAGCTACAGTGGAAACAGTGTGTTGTTCTCCAGGATAAGCAATGGAGGAATGAGCTTAAGTTCTCCCAAACTGGAGCCTGGTGCAGTCCAGGCTGCTGCGACCAAGAGCACGACAGCCAGGTTGTTTCCCGAATTGCAGGTGAAGAGTTAATGACCCGTAGGGCTTTGCCGGCTGCAGGAGTGGTTGGTGCAGGTGTGTGACATCATCTCTGGTTTGGCAGTCCACGCTGCAGTCAGAGCAACACGCTTGGCTGGCTGCAAACAGCTGTTCTCCCAGACTTCAGGTCGCACAGGCAGGACTCAAGATGGAAGCAGCAGATTATCCATTTATAGAAGTCTCTCTCCAGACACTTTGGGAACATCAGGCTGTACATGACGGGTCACATCACCCTGGCCTTGTCTCCCTCACCCTCACCTCCCTTATTTTTGAGGGATTTTCTTTGCTACGTGTGCCCACGCTACCCTGCTTCCAAAGAAGCCAAAAGGCAGAAACCCAGATCCACAACATGCAGCAGATTAGTCGAGTCCTTGCTGGAGGCCCGTCTCCGAGGTTTAGGAGGGGACTCTGCGTCACTCTCCGGGCCAGCTGTAACTGGGACAGCACTGCGCTGGATCCACTTGCCTGCAGCCAGGGTGCTCTGGCAGACCAGGGTCCTCGCGCCAGCTGGAGCTCCTGCCCAGGCTGCTGCAGGTCAGGGATGTGACTGGAAGGGGGAACACCGAGGAACTGCAGACACCTGCTGAGCATGAGAAGTAAAAAAAGGCAGACATGCAGACAAAGGTAACCCATCAAAGCAAGTAAGTGTGAAAAGAAAAAACAACTAATAAAGGAGAAATAAAATGGAAAAATATATTTGATGTGTTAGAGAATTAAGGAGAGAAACAGAAGATGCGGTAGCAAGGGAAAACTAATGAGCAAATACCGCACAGGAATAATGATGTAGACAGCAGACACAACAGGGAAGTAGAGTCCAGGACTCAGAGAGAGGAGAAAGAAACTGCATTCACAACAGAAGAAAAGAGAGTGACCTGGAAATTTATTCCAATAGCAGGAAGAGGCTGGGCTGTGCAATTTGGGGTTCATTGTTAGAGCCTGACAAGCCTGCCAGCAAGGGTGGATCCTGAGGAGAGAAGGAATGCTTGGAGAAAGCTATGAGATGTGGGATACAAGGTGGAAAAGTATCTAGTAGGGAGCGTGAAGGCATCCACTGGTGATCTCTTATTTCATGACAAACAATACAGCAAGATTTCCACTGAACTGGACCGCAAATCAACTAAAAATAGAGTAATGGTGCAAAATAAAAGGAAGACGAAAAAGAAAAAGAAGTGGAGAATAGCAGACAAGACTGATGCCTATACTTAACAAGGGAGAAAGAGTGTTCCAGACAGCTGCAGGCCTGCCAGTCTGATGTTAATAGTATTCAATTAAAGAGTAATGCAGCACATGGACAGGAAATGGCAAGTGAGATAAAATATAGTCTATTATGTCTGACTAACCTGATAGTTAAAAAAACCTTTCTGTAAAGCTATAGGCCCCGTGCAGACTCCAAGGAAGCAGCTGGGAACCTTGAGACCAGTTGGGAACCTTGGTAGATGTTGGAGCAGAAACAAGCACAGGAATTTTATGTGGGAAGGAGTGGTTAAGGTCAAAATGAAAGCAGAGCCTGGTGAAAGGGAGCATATCAGGACACACAGAAGGTCACTACTGAGGTACTTCGTAGATGTTATTATAAATTGATTTCCTTAAGGACTGGCACAAATATTAGGTGTAATCTGATGAAATCAGAACGTTGTGGTGCATTGGCACTGTAGGGGAAAGTAAAAGAATGCTGTACCACCAAAAAAAGGCATGAAAGTCACCAGGAGTGCAGTTCTTTACTTCACTTGGGGGACTTTCTGAGCTGCAAGCACCTGAAGAAGAGGAGTTACGGAAGTAACTGGCCATAGAATTACTCTGAGTTGTCACTGCAAAGTGGGACTGAGAAGGGCGAATGCAGCCCTGGCTGTATCCAGATAGGGAATTCTCACCAGGTGAGCACAAGGTCTGTGACCACTCCTGGTCACCCGCCTTCAGGAGAGGGAACTTGAACAGCAGCATGGTCAGAAGAGTTACCATGGCATTAGGTACAGGGACAGGCTGCCTAGTAAGAAAATGCTGGAAAAACTTGTTTAGTCTTTCATGTAATGGCTGAGAGGGAGATGATTGCTGTCTACAAATACATTGGAGCATAAATACCAAAGCAAGGACCTATGTGAGATAAAAGACAACGCTGGCACAGGAACAAATGGATATTAACTGGCTGTGCATCAAATTAAGCTGGAAATGAGATGATTCCTCACAATTAGAATAGCGAATTCTGAAACTGCCTTCAGATCAGATCAGAAAAGTGCGAATCAAAGCCCAGCCACTTTTTAAGATGAGCCTTGATAAGTCTGTGAAGACAACACAAGATGAAGTGGTGCTGGAAACAGCATGCAGTGAGACTTAACATCTCTGGGGTGTCCTGTCCTATGTTTCCAAATGCTCGCAATACCTGTTGTGGTGTCCCTGGGAAAAAAATGAGCATATGTGCCACTTGTTTATTGATCTGTAGTTGGTTGTCTCCTGAAAGTGTCAGACTGGAAGAGTGCATCTAAACCATCCAAGTTGAGGGCCTCCCGTTGACACTGCACTCTTGTGAAGATGCATGTGGGGGTCAGGTCACCACCTGTGAGTGACCAGGATGCTGTGCCTTGGCTGGAGATGATGACCCAGGCTTTGCCGGGCCTCTCTGCCCACCGTGCTGCCGCTTCTCCTGCTGGGGTGGACGACAGGCATCTCGCGTGAACCCGGAGGAGGAGTGTGACTCCCATTTGAAACAGATGTCGAGATGGCACTGGACTGCGAGAGGACTGGCTCCACCTCACGAGCAGCAGAGAAAGCAGAGGTCGGTGTGAGAGCAAGGCCAGGGCCCTCTTTCCGCCATTTCCCTCATGCCCTCACCACCACCCGCCAGCCGACCCTCCACACCTCACCCAGACCCTCCCCAAACACGCAGCCTTTTCCCAGCCATTTGCCATTTTTTCCCTCCTGTTGCTGCCCGTCCACCTCCTCGGTCTCCCCAGACAGCTGCCTCGCCCCTAAAAATCAGCCAAACCCGCCCCAACATCCAGCACCGCCCCCCTCAAGATGTCAGGGCTCTGCGCAGCCCCGGCCCGCCAGGCGCTGCTCCCGTGGGCGCGGCTACGCAATGGGCGGGCAGCGACGCTAGCGCCGATTGGCTTCGGGAGGCGAGCTCCGCCCTGGAGGGCGGAGCTCGAGCCCCCGAGGCCAATCGGCAGCGGCGAGGGGGGTAGGGCAGCCCCATTTAAGGGCAGGGTCAGCGGTGGTGGCGGGTAGAGGCGGGTGCGGTTGATGGTGAGTGTGTGCGGGCGGGCTGTGTACACGTTGGGGGCGGGGAAGACTGACTGACTGACTGACCGACCGACCGACCGACCCAGCCGGGACGGTGGGTGCTGGGTCCGGCGTCCAGCCCTGTCTGGTGGGGCTGGGCTGGGGGTGCCTGGTCTTTCCCAGGGGTCCTTTTGGATTCTTGGGGGGGGAGTTTGGGAGGAGGGAGGTGTCTGAGCTTGGTGGTGGCTTGGGGTTTGCTGTTGGTGTGTGCTGGAAGGGCTTTTGGCGCTGTTTGCTGAGGTTGTCGCAGAGCAGGGGAGCGCTGAGGCCTTAGCGAGGTTTATCTGCTTTGGGATTGCAGCTTTGCCTGCTGGGGTGGTGGGCCCTGCCCTGGTGGGGCCATGTGCTGGCTTGGCACCTGCTAAACAGCCTGCAGGAGTGGTAGAGGCTGGAGGAGGCTTGTGTGGGTGCGTTTGTGTCCCTGCACCTGGGATGTTCTGGGGTGTGGGAGGAGGTGGGTGGTGTGCCCCTCACCAAAGCGGTGGAGGGATGAGTCTGGAGAGACTGGCCTGATGGGCGGGATGGGTGTTGTGACATGCTCTTGGCAGGTGGTGAGGCTGGGTGGGGCTGCCACCAGGCAGGAAGGTGCTAGTGGAGGCTGTCACCCCCCCTAGAGGGGGGATAACTATAGAAGCAGTGTGGATGCCTGTGACAGGCCAGCAGTGTGCACACCTGCCTGTCTTGGAAGGAGGATGATAAGTGGAGCCCAAGCTGGGTTCTTCAAGTGGCTTTTAAGAGCAGCTGGGTCCTGATGGTGTGAGGAGCTGCAGTGCTCCCCAGAGCCCCCGGCTCACAGCCCGGTGCTGCTGTGCCAGAGCACGCTCCGGGGTGCCCAGGGAAGGGCGTAATTCCTTTCCAGCAGCTGGGCTGCCCTCCTTTGGGGCAGTCATATGCTAGAGCTGTCTCTTCTGTACTGTCTCGGTTCGGTGCTTGGGATGCTTTCCTAGTCTGCCAGAAGGAAGGACTGTCTCTCCTCGCTGGTTGCGTGCCAGGGCACAAACACTCTGGCCTGGCAGGTCTTTGCCTGGTGGCTGTGCCGGGGACGGGGTCCTGGCTGTGCCAGGACTGCCTCCCTGCTGCTGGCAGGGATGAGCCCCGAGCCGGGGTTTGCTTCCTCTCCGTCGAGATCTGGCGGCTGCACAGCTTCAGGGAGGGGGATCGGCATTGCCATGCTGGCACTTCTGGTGGGGCTGGGGGCAGCTGCTGGGGCTGGTCGCGGCCGGTGCTCGCTGGAAGGTGGCTTAACCTCCCCCAGTCACCTCGGCGGCGGTACGCGGCCTCCCGGGGGCCGGCAGCCGCCGGGCTGTCAGGCAGCGGCCCTTCCCCACAGCCCCAGCCGGGCGGCAGCCCCGGGCCCGGCCGTACAGGCCCCGTCGGCGGCGGTGCCGGCGCTCGAGCGGGCCGCGGCACCGCGCTTCCGGGGCCCGGCGCGGCGGTAGGCCCCGGCGGTGCCTCATCCCGAGGCGGTGCCTCATCCCGAGGCCCTGCCGGGAGCCGCCCGCGCTTCCCACCCCCGGGCGGGGGGGGGACCCTGCGGGGCTCGGAGCTCCCTCCGGCCAGCAGCGGGATGCGGGGCTGGGGGCCTGTGCCGGAGCCGCCTCGCTGGGGGTGGGGGGTAAGGCCCGTGCGGGGCGGTGCCCAGGGACCCCGACTGCGCTCCCCGGCACCCTCCGCCCTGGTGCGGTCGCTGGGCTCGGCCCTGGCTGAAAGCTGTGGGGACGTTGAACGGCTTGAGGAGGGCTGTGGTGTGCTGGGGCTTCGCTGCAGCAGGGCGAGAGCAGCCTCCGGCGGCAGGGCTGGCTGCTCAGTGGCCGGAGAGCTTTCTCCTACACAGCCCTCAGCATCAATGTACCATTGAGATGGCTTTTCCCTCCTCCTCTGGGCAGGGTGGCGGTACCAGGCCTCCCCCGCTGCTGTGACACAATGTTAGCTTTGAGTGCCGGCTCGTGTAGGTGCTTGGCCTCCATCTGGCCCTTGCTCTGGAACGTTGGTGGGAGGAGGAGGAGGTCACTGTCACCCTCCTGGTGGCAGCAGTAGCCTGGCTGCAAGCTTACCTTGGACTGGTTTGTGGTCATGCACAGGGGTCTGCACTTGCTGGGCAACTGCAGGTTTAATAACCACGGCCAAATGCTCATCTGACCTTCTACAGGCAGTACTGGGCTTGGTCTGTAGGTCTCTTATGTGGGCCTGTTCCTCTGCTGTAATGAAGGGGCAACTGGGGAAGCTGCTTTTTGATTTCTGTAACAAGCTAAATGAGACAGCATAAATACATAGGCATTGTGACAGGAGGGGAGGCTTTGGGGGTGGCAGTCTGTATGCCTTGGTGCCCAGGCTGCTTCCTGTGGGGGGACTGTCAGGTGCTTTCCCTGTGACTGACCACCTTGGTTCTGGAGTCCTAAGGGCAGGAAGTGGGGTGAATCCCCCTTCCTGTGCTCAGTGGGCAGTATGGGATAACACAGGGCACTTTCCCTGCTAGTGCATTCCCTCAGAGCATCTCTTCCCCCTCTCAGAGACCAGGATTGCCTGTGCAGCAGTGCATCCATCCTGCTGTGCTGCCCCAAATTGACCACCTTCTCTTCTGCCAGAATGCAGCCAGGGCAGATTCCTAGCTGGATGGAGCTGACCTTCCCACCAGACCTGCTGGGCAGCTTCTTGAGGATGATTTGAAGAGTCAAAAAGCTGGCTGAGGCCTTGGGGCTTGACTGAGGCTGCTGTGTCTTATCTCTTTCCTAGGAAGCCCCTCTAGCTCATGGGTTTGAGCTGCTGCTGACAGCCTGTTCCTATGAGAAGTAGCATGATGCCAGCTGTTACAGCATCTACTTGCTGCATCTTGCTGTAGGGATTAAGCCATGCCACCCACACAGCCTGGGCCTCTGCAGTTCTGCCCTGTGTCATATTCTCACCTCTGTTTCCTGAAAGTCTGTTAGATGGGGGGGATCATATGGTCCTTTGGGCAGAAGTGAAATATGAGAGAAAGTACTGTTAAAACTGAGGGTAGGAGAGTAAAAACTCACTCTGACCTAGAGGTGTCTTGCACCATGTTTTGGAGGTGAAAATAACTGAGCTTATTCAAGGTGTGTAGTGTTTCCTTTCTCTCCTGGTGGAGAAAAGCTGGCATCAGAAGCAGGTGCGTTGCTGCATGCTTGGCTTGGCACTGTCCTTGAAGTTTGCAGGTGAATGCTTTCCCCTTTTCTGCTGGGGTTACAGCACAGTCACTCAGGGTGAGATCTTTCCTTTGGGAAGAAGCTTGCAGGAGATTTTGGGAGTGGTGCCTGTGATGTCCCAAGAGATCTCCTGTGTTTCTATGCTTTTGTATTGGATTTGTGCTAGCATGTGCCCTACTGGCTGTCAGATGGTGGGAGCACTTGGGGTGGAAAGTCTGGTTCTTGCTAGTCAAACAGGTGAGGCAGCCTGGGCTCCTGCAGGGAGGAACTGGTCCCCAGGAGCCAGAGCTCTTCCCTGCAGGAGTTGTGGGGCTGCTGTTGCTCAGATGACAAGTTGCAGCTGCCACAGCCAGCTCTTCACCAGCAGGCCTGTGTCTGGATGCTAACTGAGACTTTAGTCACTTGGGGATGGTAGAGGTGCTAACTGGGTCTGATGGTTCTTGATTTCTCTTAGTGTCTCACAGGGTATTTAATTTCTGGTTGATTCTTCCGTGTGGGATGGATCAGGGTGGTAAGCTGTTGCTGTGGCAGCATGTCCCCAGTCTTGCTGCAAGGAGTGCTCTTACCCTGTGCATCAGATCAGCTAGCTTGCTCTCATGGTTTAATAGAGTTTCTCTGTATACATATGGTTTTATATCTTATGCTGCTTCTACTTAACCCTAAGAGGCTTTCCCTGTCTGTAGAAGACCAGCAGTAGGAGCACCAGCCCTGGCTTTGAATGGTCCATCTATACCTGTGTGGAGATAATTGGGCCTAATGCTTCTTTTTTTGTGTCTGGAGGGCTGTTAACCTGTTAAGCGTTATGCCTATTGGGATCTTGGTGTGTATACTGTGCTGCTGGAGTCTGATGTCTGTAGTATTGTCAGAGAACATCCCTTTCTCTTGTTATAAGGTGGTTGTATGACTGCACTGCCTTCTTGGTGTGGAGGGTAGGGGGGCCTGAAGCTGATGTCATGGTGAGTTCCAGGCAGTGACCCCTTGTCTCAATGAGAAGTGGCTCTGGGTTCACACTTGGGCTTCTTGAATGGTCCAGATAGAGCTGTTGGAGGGATTTTAGGAGTCTTTCCTTTCTGCATCTTGCTTTGTAGGCTTCTAATGTCCATCTTGTCTTGGTGTGCCTGTCCAATTAATGCATAGGCCCAGATGGGACAGAGCACAGTCATCACTACTGTGTAATGGTTACAGAACTGCTGTGTGGAGCCTTGTAGTGAGGCACTTGCATAATGATTAAAACCAGAGATGAATGCTCTGGTACAGTGTGTCCCACCTCCAGATAGGGGTGCTCTGTGTTCCTTTGCCAGAGGGCTTTAGATGACTTGACCTATTTCTAGAAGTAGGTGTTGGGAGTTGGCCTTCGTTGGTCTAGCCCTGCCTGCCCTCCTCTGTTGCCTGCCTAGTTCTGTCCTTCCTGAGTCTGCTCTCCTGTGTACCCTGGGGGGCTGCCAGGTGCCATTGCTTTGGAGAGGGAGCCCAGCCACCTCCACCTCCTTCCCCCCTCACCTGGTGCTGCATGAGGGAGTTGACACAGCTCAGTGTGGTTAGCTTGGAAACCTTATTTTCTATTTCTGTAGGTATCTCACCCTCTGTTTCTTTTCGTCCTTCACTACTTTACTAATTTGTTCCTTGCTATGTCAGACTTTCTGCCTAATATTGCCTTTTCCCTGCTTTTTCTCCAACTGCTCTCATCTGTACTGATATCAGTGCCCTGAATACGCAGCCACTAGTGTTGAATGTGATAAGGAGTAAGCCTACTCTAACAGCTTGCCTGATCAGCCTGGGGAGGTGCTGTCCCTGAAAAAACACTGTGCTGTGCCTGTAGGCCTTTTACTGCAATGTATGCTCTTGTGGGACCTTGGAGTCTGATTACCTGCCTTGGTTTTTGTACAAGGTTACCAGTACCCTATTGCAATGGGCTTGCTCCTTCCCTTAAAAGCTTGTGAGGTACCACACTGACTGCCCAGGCTCTGCAGAGCTTGCCTGCTGATCTGGGAGTCTCATCTTGCTCTCCTTGCTTCCAGTGAGCATGGGAAGGGGAGAGCTTAATCTCTGTAGAATGCTATCCAAAGGCCTCAGGGTTTTACAGCCACAGTGTGAGATAGTGGTGGGGTATTAACACACACTTGGTAAAGATGGGGAAACTCCAACTTTAGATGGGTCACTTCCTGCCACTTGGAGCCAGTGTGACTCCTGCAGCAGCTGCAATGGCAGCTCTTGCAAGAGCTGTTACATATCAAGGGTTTGAGAGTTTGCATCCCTTCTTTCCTATACTGACTTTGTCCTCCTATACTAACTTCAGAGTATACTGATGCAGAGCATATGGTACCAGGCTGTTAGCCATGTCCTTTGACACTCAGCATGAAGTAGCTGAGCCAGAGGAAGTGACAAATGGATGTGATTCAAGTTGGAAAACTGATCTGGTGGTGGTAGCATGAAGTTTCTTTGTAGACTTTGTAGTTCTGTTGTGAGCTGAGAATTCTGGGACTGGTTGTCTTCAAACTCTGATCAGACTCTGTCCCAAATCCTTAGAGCCAAGGTGCCAGGCTAGGAGAGCTACATTCCTGCTCTGCCCTAATCTGCTGGTATGGCTTTCCACACTTGAAACATAGCAGCTCATGCTCTCCTGCCAGACTGGTCTTCTGTGCCCTATGAGCTGGTGCACAGGCATCTCTTTAGGCTGTGATTTCTCTTGAGAGGGAGAAAAATGACTTTAGTAGCATGTGGACAATAGTGCCTTAACTGAGTCTTCAGTCAGATCGCTGAAACCATTAGCAGTAATGCAGGTGTACTTGAATATAGCTCTCCTGTTGAGTGCTTTCGGCTGCATGTGCTTGAGCTGGTGTCCTGAGATGCTCTGTGTGAAGCAAGTGTGCACTGTCTGGTTACAGGCCCCTCTTCCTTTCACCCGGGCACAGAGTGGCAAAGGAGATCCAAATCTAGTTTCCTGTGCTTCTTGGTAAACTTTAGTCTTAGAGTGATCCCACTGCAGAGTTGATAAAGAACAGGGTTTTGCTGCTTAGGGCTGGCCAGGCTCTTTCTCCTTCTTGTCTTGCTCTGACTGCCTTGCTGCTTGTGTGTCTAGGGCAGACATGGTTCCTCATCTTGCTGGATTCACTTGTGTATAAGCTCAGGAAAGCATCTCCTGGAGCTGTGACTGACAGCTCTTGGTGATGGTTTGAGGTGCCAACCTCAGTGTCTGCTGTGCACAGCCCTGTCTGTGCCTGGTCTGGGGCCACCAGACCCTGGGTTGGTCAGTCCCACTTTTCCACAGCAGCAGCTGCTACTGGCAGATGCTTTTGAACCACAGGTACCCATAGCTCTGCTGGGAAACATATTCCCTGGGTGCACAGAGCTCTGTGCACACCTTGCTGGACCCCACAGTGACTTTCTGGAGCTCCAGGAAGCTGGGCAGGTGCTGTGGTAGGGAGCTGGGGGAGGAAGATCTGTCTTCCTGAGAGGCTGTGGAGCTCAGAGCTGCATCAGGCAGCAAGCCTTGCTGCCAGCTTGTAGGTCAGGGATGTGGGTTGGTTTGATATCTGGCCAACTGGTTATCTCCTGACCTCTGAGGGTTGCTACTCCCTTAGGATCCCCACAGGGGCCAGGCCTGCTTTAGCCAGTTCAGCAAGGGCCCTGTGCCAGCTCTCCCTGGGGTGACAGCTCTGTGGCCGCCTATCAGACTGTTTTAGTGCTGCCTGTAATTAAAATAGTGGGGAGATTAAGGTGGCTTGCTTTCACACTTATTACAGGCTGATTTCTGACTCAAATGCTGATGGGGTAGGAGCGTTGGGTGTTGGATGGCTGGGGCTGAGTGTTGCTTGCAGATGGTTGCTGTTTGGGGAGAGATGTACCCTGCAAGGCTGTTAACAAAACTAACTGGGATGAGCTCTGGTCTCTGTCAGTGTCATGGTTCATGATGCTGTGGTCCGACTGCTCTTGGGTTGCTGGGGCTGGTTATGAAGGGCCTGGCTGTTCTTGCTGAAGTTGCACTAATTAGTTGTGTAGCTTGTTGGAAATATGCAGTGTACACATTGCTTGGTGTAAGCAAGTATCTAATCCTTGATGTTGGTTACAGGGGCAGAATGTGGCCTGATAATCTGGTTTTCAAATAGTGGGAACTTTCTCTCTGAGATGGGGGAGTGACACCCTGTTGGTGAGAGGTGGAAGGAGATTTGTTGCAAGGTCACTAGGTATTGTGCAGGGTGTGTTTGGCCCTCCAGGGTTCCTGATGCTTTGGGATGCTTGGACCTGTTTTCTTTTCTTCAGCTGTTCAAGGCTCAGCTTTGGGTTCCCTATCTCCTCCCAGCTCCTTGCCCAAGAGGATCAGGATCCAGGAGGAGTCAAAGGAGAGTGTCTCCCCTGTGCAGAGAGGACAGATACCAACCACTGAGCTGTAAATGCCTACAGTGTGTGATGCACAGTGTAGCATGGAGGGCAGTAAGAGCGGATGCCTGGATGGATGGTGAACCTCTCTCAAAGTGCAGAGGGACATCAAGTACTGGTGTTGTACACAGAGGAAATGGCAGAGGTGAGTTCAGGTTTCCAGATGCTGCTCTGTGCTGGAAAACCCCTGCCTGCAGCAGAAGGGCTGGCATGGTGCCATCATGGCTCAGGCAGGCCAGTGTACTTGGCATCCTCCTGCTTAGTGAAGGTAATGTTTGGGCCTGCTCTACAACTCCCCCTTTGGAGCTCAACTGCCAACACCCCAAGGCCAGTGGCTGCCCCGGGAGACAGAGGAGGGTGAGACATACCTGCTTCTGCTCACTGAGCAAGGCACACTGCCGCTTCTGTCTAATGCAGGACTATGTAGCATGCTAGTGTGGATACCAGGGCTTGCAAAGACCCAAAGACCTTGGGGGTTCCCTGGAGATGTGGTGGTTCTAGCTGCAGCAGGATGTTCTGCCTGGGGAAGCTGTGGAAAACGCACAGGTCTTTTTCATAAGGGCCTGTAGCATAATCCTGCTAGTTTTGCCCTGATAGAAGTCCTAGTGCTTGCCAGAGCCCAAGCTCAGGACAAGTCCAATGTTTCCTGTCTCCTTGTGACATGTATGGCTGTAGGTGTGGTGGAGGTGCTTCACAAGGCACAGCAGTAAGAGGGACTTGTTGCTGTTCACACTGGTGGGGACTTCTGTGCTCGTGCTGGGTTGAAGTGGGCTTCTCCCACTGCTTGGGGGGGATAGTTGTCTGGGTTCAGGGCTGCTGCCAGGATGACCCTTGTCTGCTGTGTGCTCTGTGCAGCCTTCAGCAGGTCTGTCAGAGCAAAACTGCAGTGTGAGTCTTCTCACCTAAGTCTCCAGTGTCCTGGGACCCTGAATGGTTTTGAGCTGGAGTCCTAGTTCGCCAGTGATGCTGGAGCCTTGCTGGCATCAGGGTCAGCAAAGTAATCTGTAGTGCCTGAGCTCAAGTGTTTCCCTGCAGTGTGAGATGTAGCTCTGAGCTTGTCAGTGACTGAACTATCTTCTCATCCTAGCCTGCCCAAAATAGGCAAGTACTCTGCAGGAGTTATGTCTCTGCCCTAGACCTATAGTAAGGCTGACTCATTCAGCTTGATAAGATAAACATAGAGCTTGAATAGTCATGTACCTCTGCTGGGAACTAACTCTTGAGGGCTCCTCAATCTAGCAAATAAAGGTGTAGCTGGATGTAGTGGTTGAAAGCTGAAACTAGACAGACAAGTTTGGAGCTTGCTCTTAGCCATTAAAGCAACTTAAAGCTCAGCAGCTTTCAGGACTTGTACTTACTGCATTTCCCACAGCTGGAGCCTTGAGTGGCTCTCAAGGATGCTATAGTTCCTACTACACTTTTCTCGCCTCTGCTGCATGTGGAGAGTTGATAATCTTGGCAGCGCCCAGGACCTTAAATATTACTTATATCACAGTGATACCACAAGTGAGTATTACTTGCTATTAAATGCCTTGAAACCCTGGGTTGGGAAGGTGAGCATCTGTTCTGCTGGTGCACCTGAGGTGTGGGGGATCAGTCCTGAGCAGGCTTTGCCCTATTGCTGCAGCTGCTTCTAAGGTGGTGTGAGGAACCACCCTCTGTGCTTTCTGAAGCACAGCAATACTTCTTGTGCTCTGTCCTTGGGATGCGTGGCTGTGTAGGCTGCTCTGGAGCCTTGCTTGGAGGAGTGGGTACTTTGAGGGGTGGGGGGTGAAGGGGGAGAGCTGTTCTACCCCCCTGCTGTTGCAGAGAGGTTGGGTGATACTCCACACTTTGGAGAAGCAGAGAGGGTATGACTGGGCAGGCACAGAGCCAGCACTGTTGCTGCACTAAAGTGATTTGCAGAGAATGGTGAGCCAGAATGGTGTGTGCCAGGCCCTATGAAGATTGCTGCCAGTGAAGCCTGTCACGTAGGAGCTTGGTAGCACTGCACCGGTGGTGTCTGCTGCTGTCCTGCCTGGGTCCCAGCTAGAGCAAAGAGAACTTTGCTGAGCTCTTCCTCTTGAAGCAAAGCTGAAGGAGTGATGCTGGTGCTGGCTGGTGAGGGCTTAAGGTAGCAGTGGGTCCTTACTGGGGAGAAGGTTACTCTGGCTTCAGCCTCCTGACTGCTGGTCTGGGAGAGGCTGCATGCTTCCTGGTGGTGGCAGCAATAAACTTCCTGGGGAGGCTGGGGACCCGTTTCCCCAGGCCTGCGTGTGGGCAGTGATTCCTGTGCACCTTTCTGGATGAAGGGGTAGGTGGAGTGCCTGGTAGCAGCTGTGGGGAATGCCTCCCTCGCAGGTGGGTGAGTCAGGTGAGGCTGGGCCTGTGCTCTGCCTGCCTTCTTGCTGCTCTGGTGCCCTGTGGGCTGGGGAGAGGTTGGGGAGCACAGGGGGCTGGGTGAGGGTGTTTCAAACTTGCCTGCAGCAGCAAGAGCCTGGGCCCTTCCTGCTTTTCTGGAGAGCATCTGCCTGGATCACTGTCTGGTATGTGCATATAGTGAGGTTGAGCAAGTGTGGGGAGTGCCAGTCCTTCTCCCTGCAGCCTCGAATCCTTCTCCTGTGGCTTTCTCCACTACCTGGGGATACTGTCCTCTGTCTGGAAGGGGAGTGGAAATGTCATTGTCAAGTAGGATGCACTGAGCCTCTGAGGTGCTGAGTTATGGGGTGGTAGTTCTTGTCAGGAGGGTTTTGTGCAAGGATGTGAAACCAGGAACTCTGACACCAGAAACTGTTGTTTTGTTTCTGAACTGATGGCTTTCCTTCCTCATGCAGTGGGTCTGCCAGTGATGCTGTGTTGCTTCTCTGGTGGGGATCAGTAGGCAGGAGCCCAAAGCTGAGGATAAAAGCACTGCTCTGTTGAGAGTGTGGGCCAGCTCTGCATCTCCCTTGGAGACCTTGCACCAGGGTCAGGCAGAGCAGTGCGCTGCGTGGGTATGGGTGGCAGGGCTGGTGGCAACATCATGGTTGTGGGTGATAATGCTTGAGCCTGTACAGCAGGAGCAAGACTAAGGGGCTAGAGATACAGTGCTTGGAAGCTTTCCCAGCTGGCTTGAAATGTTAAGATGCTGCCTTGGAAGGACTGCTGGTGGTGGATGATGGGGTTCCCAGCAAAGCTGGGGAGACAGGGCCAGGCTCAGTGAGAAGTGGGGAGCATGTGGCTCAACTGGAAAGGGGATGCTGGTGTGTGATCAGCTGAGAGCAATGCTGGCCAGAAACACATGACTGTACCTCTGAAGCTGTGCTTGAAATTTGCTGATCTGCAGGGCTGTGCTCTGCAGGCTGCCCTCCTGGAAAAACAGCTGCCTGATCTGCCCTCTCTCTCTCTCCACAGAGATACTGCCACCATGGAGGGGATTGTGACCATGTATCAGGACTTCATGAAGAAAGCAGGTGAGTGTTTGGCTTTGCCCAGCTGCAGGGCAGGTGGCCCTGCATGCCTTAGTGCCACAGGCACAGGGGTGTGGTCTGTCATCCCTGAAGCAGTCTGGGTCTGGCTGCATCCTGCCTCTGCCCTGACATAGATGCAGCTCTGGGTTTTTTTGGGGCTGCCTGTTATGAGGCTGTCTTGCCTCATTGCCTGTGCAGGCCCTTTTGGGGCACTTGCACCCTCCTGGGCAGAAGATTTCCAGGCTGCCCTGCAGCATAGCTTCAGGCTTTACCTTACTGAGCTTGGCTGGCTTCATCAGCCTCTGCTCCCAGACTGCTTCCCCCTACCTGCACACCTGTCCTGGGAGAACAGGATTGCCATGTCCTTGCCTCATCTCTGGCAATAGCATTGCTGGCAGCAGATTGGGGTGAGGATGCTAACTGCTTCGCACTGTGGCTCTCTCTGCAGACCCCCGCATTGCTGATTATCCACTGATGCAGTCCCCGTTCCTTGTGATGGGCATCCTTCTGGCATATGTCTACTTTGTACTATCCTTGGGTCCCCGGCTAATGGCCAACAGAAAGCCTTTAAACCTGAAGAAGTTCATGGTGCTATACAACTTCTTTCTGGTGGGACTCTCACTTTACATAGTCTATGAGGTGAGTTGTCAGCAGTAGGCTTTGTAGCAGTGCACACAGGCTACATGGGTGCTGGGGAGCCCTTTTGTAGGCTGTTCCCAGCCCTGCTGTGCAGTAGGTGATGTGTTTGGCCTCACCCTGATGATGCTCTTGTTGCAGTTCCTGATGGCAGGGTGGCTTACTGGTTACACCTGGCGATGTGACCCTGTGGACTTCTCGCAGGACCCCAAGGCCCTCAGGGTGAGTTCTTGTCCCTCTCCTGATAAGTGGGGATGGCATTTAGTGCTTCTGTTTGGACAGCAAGGTCACAGCTACCTGCCTCTCCTGAGGCAGAGGACTTGCGGTCCGTGACTCTTGGTTTCACCTCAGGGTTACTGTATAGAGACCCTTGGTCACTGGGCATGTTCAGGCTGAGGTGCATCCCTAATGTTAACCTGTTCTGTTACAGATGGTCAGTGTTGCTTGGCTCTTTGTCTTCTCCAAGTTCATTGAACTGACAGACACGGTGAGTGAGTTGCTGAGGAGGCCTTGTCACTGCTTGCTGGGCAGGGAGTTGGGGCCCAGTGTACTTGGGGTAGATGCTTGCTTCAGCCCTTCCAGTATGACCTGGTAGTGCTTCTGGCTGGCATCACTGCCAAGGAGCCTACTCTAGGCTATTGCAGAGGCCATTCCTGGCATATTATAGCTCTGGAAGCTGTGGGGTGACCTGATGTGTGGGATCAGTGAGCTTGGAGATGGGGGAAGCATCACTGAGATCAGACACTGTGGATTAGTGGCCCAGCCTGCTCCAGGTGCTCCCAGGGCTACAGGTCCTTGATGCTTTTGGGATCTTATTGCAGGTGATCTTTGTCCTGCGGAAGAAGAATGAACAGGTCACATTCCTGCACCTCTTCCACCACTCTGTTCTGCCTTGGAGCTGGTGGTGGGGAGCAAAGTTTGGTCCAGGTAAGGTGGAAACTGCCTGGGTACACAGCTTGGGGAGAGGGTGGGGTTAGCCACAGCATGCTGAGAAGTGGGTTTTTGGCCCTGCTGGGCTGCTAGGAGCTCCTTGTAGTGCTGATTGCTGCAGAGGATTGACTTATGCTAATGAAAATCTGTCTTAACAGGGGGAATGGGCTCATTCCATGCCATGATCAATTCCATGGTGCATGTTGTCATGTACTTCTACTATGGACTCTCAGCAGCAGGACCTGCCTTTCAGAAGTACCTGTGGTGGAAGAAGCACATTACAGCCATCCAGCTGGTGAGTCTGTGCTGTGGAGCAGAGCATGTGCCCTCAGCCTCTGATGCGAGGGGCAGGCCAGCCCTTGTAGCTATGAAAGTGCAGCCCAGCAGCTCTAGTTGTCTCTTCTGTAGCCTTTCACTCTGGGTTTCTAGCAGCTCTGGTCCGCTGTGGGCCTCTCATAGCCCTAACAGCCTGGTTAGGGTGTGGGTGCTGCTCAGCCTGCTGCCCTTGGGCTACAACCATGTTGGGAGGGTGAGAGGTGCATGCTGCCTTGAGGCTTGTGCCTGCCTTTTCCAGCTGCTGCTGCTGGTGCCTCACCATAAGGACCTCTGCTTCAGAGTGGGAAAGGAGCCTAATGGTTTCATTTAGAAAGAAGGTCTCTAGTGGGATCCCTGACCCTGCATTCATGAGTAACTTATCCCTGCTCTGCCTTGCTCCCAGGCACAGTTTGTGATTGTCTCCATCCACATCTCCCAGTATTACTTCATGCCCAGCTGCCAGTACCAGTTCCCCATCTTCATCCACCTCATCTGGATTTATGGGACCATCTTCTTCATCCTCTTCTCCAACTTCTGGTACCAGTCCTACACCAAGGGCAAACGGTTGCCCCGGGTGGCTCAGCAAGCAGTCCAGCACAATGGTAGCAGCATCCATGAGAATGGCACTGTCACCAATGGCAAGGTCAAAGCCAACTAGAGGGCAAGGCCCTCCCAGAGCCAATGAGAGCCCCGGGGCAGAGGCAGCTGGGACCTGTTCCCCTGCTCCTGGGTGCCACTAGCCAAGTCAAGTGCCTACAGACTGTTGTACCCCTGTGCCCAGCCCTGCTGTCCTCTGTCTGCATGCCCAGCCCCTCTGCTCTGAGCAGTCATGGGCAACTTCTCCTGCTCCTGGGAGGGCCTGTGCTGTTTCTTGGTGTTGCTGAGCAGAGAGGCAGCTGCCTGCATCACAGCTGTGGGGCTGCAGTCCCATTCCAGTGTTTCCAAAGGAACTTCCCCAAGTGCCTACATCTGGCCCTTCTGCCTAGGGGCCACTTCCTTCTGAGTAGGACCAAAAGAAGAGACTGGTCCCTGTCCTGGTGCCCTGTCCTCTTCCCTGTCTCATCAGAGCCTGTGTGGATGAGCAGACTTGTCCCTGGCTGCTTGATGCTGCCAGCTGAAGCGTGAGTGCTTCTGCTCTACCATGCCTTGTGCTGCTTTGTTCCATGCCACAGTGCTGCATGTCCCTTCTGGTCCCTGTGCACCCAGGTTGGGGGTTCTGCCCTGGCATATCTGCTCAGGCATGGCTGTGGAGAATGTAGGGGCAGTGCATATGGGACTTGAGGGCCCAGACCTGCCCAGTACAGTACACATGCCCGGTGCCTAGTATGTAGCAGGGGTTGTGACAGCCTGAAATGCCTCCCCCACATGATAAGCCCAGGTTGCCTTGCCTTTCTGTGCCTGGGCTGGGTGCTTGGTGTGTGCTTTAGCCACACTTGCCTGATCCTTTATGGCAGCTGGTGGGTTGCTCTAGGGTGGGGGAGGCCAAGCTCAGCCTTGGTTTGGACCACTTCCATTCCTGCAAACTTGAGCAATAATTGCCCCTAGAATCAGCCCCTGGGCTCTCCTGCTTGGGACCAGCCCTGCTCTGGCCCAGCATGAGCACAGCAGAGGATGGTTGTAGTGTGCCCTGCTGTGGTGTAACAGTGAGCACCTCTTGCCTCTGTGGATCTGACTGGGCCTGGGTGAAGGTGTACTCTACCCTACTGCAGGGCAGTGCAGCAGCTCTCCTGGGCCTGGTGCCCATCACCTGCTCTGGCTGTAACCAAAACCATGCTGATGGCCTTGAGGATGAGGTGAAGGAGCCAGGCCCTGTCAGATTGGGCTGCTCTTCTATCACAAATAAACAGACAGAAGGAGAAATGGCTCTGCCCTCTTGTTTTCCTGGCTTGCTGTGCTCAGAAACTGTTCCAGATGCTTCGTCCTGCCCAGTGTGGTTGGAGGCAGGGCTGGGAGAAGCAGCTGGAGTAGCAGGTTTGTGTGTTGGGGGGAGAGGGAGATAGCAGTGTGCTGATGAAGCAGATGGCAGATTGTTTCCAAGTGTTTTGGTAGAGGGGTGCTCAGGGCAGGAAATGTGTCAAGGCTCCTGTTGTGAAAGTGGCTCCACCCTGTGAAAGAATGGCTGGGGTGGAGTGTGGGTGTGGGCTGGGACCAGGGCCAGCTGCCCAGAAGGAGCTGCTGCTTCTCAGAAATCCTGGGGAGCTGAGGTGTGGCAGAGGGAATAGAGCCCCTGGAAGCCCAGGTGATGGGGAGACAGCAGTCTGTTGCTTTCTGCATCTGCTGAAGCCAGAGCTGCTGCCATCTGTGAATGCCCCTGCAGTGTGGATCTGTGCAGAACATAGCTTGGGCTGGTCAGAGGGAGGTTTATGTTGCTGCTGCCTTGTTCTTGCTACAGAAGTGTGTTTTGCCAGCTTGTGCTCTGTTGTCTCTACCACCTGAGACAGTCTGGCTTCCCTTCAGTGCTGTTGTAGTGCAGTGCTGCCTCCCCCATCACCTTGTGACCTGTGCAGAGAGGCCAGCTGAGGTGATTGATGACTCAAGCCTGTGAAGAGTGGTGGGTAGCTGGCTGGGCTGCTTGTGGCTGGGAGGAATGCATTAGACCAGCAGGCGTCCAGAAGCTGAGTTTCACTGCAGCTTTGGTTGGGGTGTGGGAGGGCTTTAGTGGATGTCCAGCCAAAGCCCTAGAGCAGGAAAGCTCTGCTGACCCTGTCTGAGCTGCTGCACACCTCTGAAATGTAGGAAAACCTTTTCAAGTGACCTGAACTCGTGTGACCAATATGCCTAACTGCATGTGGGCATCACCCCATTTTACAGGGCTCAGTGTCCTTGTATGTATGAAGCCTTAAAATGGGATCTGGCTGCTGCACTGTGTAGTGTTCTCCCAGTTGTTGCTGCTTCTCTGTGGGCAAGAACTGGCAGGAGAACTTGTTGTTCACCATTTCAGCAGGAACCAGAACATTAGTTCCAGTGCTCAGAAGTCACTGCTTCAGGAGCTGTAGGTGACAGTACAGCTGAGATGGAGCTTTTCCTGTCTAGCTGCCTCCTCCCTGCTGCCTGGCTGGCTTTTGGTAAAGACAGGACTGTCTTTGCTTTTGCCCAAAATAGTAACAATAGTTTAAACTCCTTATGGTTCTCACTTTAAAACAGGCTGTTCCCTTTGTGTGCTCTGCTTTCCCTTCCTCCAATTGTTCCTGTTAGCTGTGATCTTTCCATGGGCTGGCCATGGTGCTTGGTAATTTATATGCTGTCATGGTCAGCCTGGGCTGCTGCTCTGAGCTGAAATCACACCTTATATGGCAGTGTTTCCTGGGTGTGCTGGATCAGTGCCCAGCTCCTTCCTTGCTCTGGGGCAGTAAGACCAGTATGGGGCCAAAGGAAGATACTGCATACTATCACCTTCTAGTAATAATTGGAGGACTTTCAAGGGGTGGGTAATGCACAGCTTCTGGGGGTGGGTATGTGTGAAGGAGAGAGGCAAGATGAGCTCTACTACTACATAGGAGTGAAGAAAATACACCAGCTTTCAGGCCTATAAAGCCTTCCTTCCATGGTCAGGAACCAGTGGAAGCTTTAATCTGCTTAAGGCAAGCCTGTGCTAACTCGTGGCATCAGAGGGGCAGGGCTTCTACCACAGCAGCACAGCTCTGGGAAAAAGCCCAACCTTGCATATGGGTTCCTGCCCCTGTCCCCGTTTGATCCAGCTGCTGCCCTAGGGTTTGCTTCTGAAGAGGGAGAGCTGCCTCTTCCTCCCTCAGACCTCCCCTGCTCTTCCCCACGTGGCCAGATGGGGATGCACCAATAGCCCTGCTGGGAAGGTGCTGGGCTCAGCTGCTGCAAGCTGGTTTTTGAGTCTGTGCCCCTGGTCAGCAACAGGTGTGGGGCTGCTCTGGTGGGTGTGGGGGGCACACGGCCTGGCCTCAGTGCAGCATGAGTTGGTGCCAACACTGCCCACCTTTGAAGGCTGCAGCTGGCTTAAAGCTTAGGCAGAGGAGAAGCCTGGTGCCAGGTACAGCATGGTACTGTGCTGAGGGGAAGGTGAAAACAGTTAATAATAATCCACCCTCAGCTAATCACAGGCTGATGGGAGGCACAGGCTTTGTCAAGCTGCTTTGCACAGGCCAAGGTGCTAATCAGCTGTGCAGCCCCTGGCCTCTGCTGGTGCAGCTGATGGACAGGCTTGGTGGGTCTGGTGCAGCCCCACAGCCTCAGACAGCATGGCTGCTGTGGCTGTGCTGGCTCTTGCTTAGGTAAAGGCTCAAATATGCTCCCTGCAACTTGCACCAGCATAACTGAACCTGGAAAAAAAATGTGTTTTTCCAAGTGCTGGGGAGTCAAGCTCTACCAAATGTCAGCTGAGCCTTGCTGCCTGCATTCCTGTGTGCAGCCTCAAGTTTAGGACCAGGAGGGAGATCAGGGCTGCTGGAAGAATATATGACTAAGAGCTATGCACTGGGTTTATGGTGCTTTGAGAGTGTCTTGCATGATGTCTAAGCTGGCTGTGGCAATGTAAACTAACCTTTTGTTCTGCATCAGGCTTCGTGCCATTGCCACCCCCTTTCTGGCCTTTGGGGTGATTACAGCTGTTGCTGTATGTTTCCAGCCCCTGCCCCCACTTTTTTTCCCATAGCATTTGGCTCTTAAATTCAGTACTAAACTCAGTGCAAAAGTAGCTATTCTACTCCAGCACTGTAAGATCAGGCAGTGTTGGCTGCAGCACAGAGGCTGCATGTAGCAGAACAAGGCTTAACTGATGTGTGCAGGCACCACTACAGCTCAGACTGCCAAGAACAAGGCCACAGACTGCTCTGGCACAGGTTATCACTACAGGTAGGTGCCTGCAGAGGCACAGTAAGGACACAGCATAAACTGGGGCCACAGACATACTGTGCTTTCAGTTGAGCCTTGCTCCTCCCCACCACAGCTGGCACCAAAGCAGGCAGCAGCTGGGCAGAGGGCCCTGCCTTAGGCAGGGGCCAGTTCAGAGCTGGTTCACTACTCTGTGGAAGCTGAAGCAAGTCAGGGGTTCTTCCTTCTAGCCCCATCACAGGGCTGGAGCCCTGGGAAGTGTCAGTTTTGACACACTCCAGGGCTAGGAATTCACCCAGGCTACAGCTTCCACCTGTGGTGAGGCAGGTGACACACCTGTATATCTGTCCCAGTGAAGGCAATGCAAGTACAGCCATTGTACAGCATCCTCCTCCTCCCAGGACTTCAGAGCTGTGCTAGGCTCAGGCAGCCTGCCGACCAGCCCTAAAGAACAAGAGCTCCACCACTTGCCCAGATCTCAAACCTTAGGGAGGAGGGGGCCATGTGAGCCATGGCCTTTTCTTCCATCAGACTCCATAAAGAAAAAAAAGTCAAGTTAAAGCAGTTTATTAACATTTAAAATACTGTACAGTGTGTAAGCCAAAATTTCCCCCTCCCCACAACCACCCTGTGCACTCATCGGATGCCCTGGTGTATGATGCTGCTTTTGGCACTGTTTGCCTTCTCTTTCTCCTTCTTCTTTATGGGGTCCATTTCAAAACAGCGCCAGAGCCGCAGCGTTTCATCAGCAGCTGCAGAGGCCACTGTTGCACCATCAGGGCTCATAGTAAGGTTCAAGACTCTGGCAGTGTGACCTGAGGAGGAGGTGTGCAGTCAGGGCTGGTCACATGCCCTGGTCCCTCTGGGTCTACCACAATGGTCACATTTACTCCTGTACACCCCATGAGCCCCACCAGCTTGCACAGCTGTCCCCACACCCCACTGTGACAACACAAATTCACACCCTAGGCACGCATTTGGAGCAACAGTGTTTCTTCAGCAGCCCACAGGAGTGCCTCCCTCTAGCAGCATGCCCCCTGGACACCACTCTGCATCAGTGATGCTCCAGGCTAGACCACCAGCCTGCTCAAACCAAGGATTACATCTGCCTTCAGCCTCTAGCAGCCCTCCCTTCACCAGGCAAAGGGCCCAGCCTACCTCGCAGCTCAGTGACCTTAGCCATCGTTGGATACTTCCATATAACCAGTTGATTCTGTGCAAAGCCATGGCCTGAAATGAACTCCTTGTAGTTTGTTGACCACAGGATAGAACAGACCTGGGAAGAAGCAGTAATGCAGGTAAGACAAGTTGCTTGTGCTGATGCTCACCACTCAGAGATGAGCATGGTCCCCTGCTTTCCCATGCCTCTGGGCCTCAGGAGCCAGCAGCTCTGTATAGGTGTCCAGCCAGAAGGTGTTCATGTCTTACCTGGGAATGGGCATCAACAGCACTGAGGCAGGTGCCAGAACACACATTCCAGATGCGGATATGTCTGTCACTAGTCCCACCTCCAGTGGCTAGAACATTTGACTGCCACGGACACCATGCCACAGCCTGAGAGAAAGGAGTTAATTCTAAGACCTGCAAGAAGCAACCTTGTGCACAGCCAGTGCTGCATATCTGCCTTGCACACAGACACATGCCCACAGCAGCCCTGCACTCACCTTCACAGCACCCTGGTGCTGACTGAAGGTCTGTACAGGAGCAAAGTCTCCACTGTCCCCCTGGGTGCATGGCCAGATGTTCACCAGGTTGTCATTGCCACCGCTGGCCAGGTAGCGGCCATCTAGAGACCACTTGAGTCCACACACCTCCTGTGTGTGGCCAGCAAGTGTGGCCACATGATGCTCAGCCACTCTGACATCATGGTGGTGGATGTGGCCAGCCCGTGCCCCGCTGCAGAGAGAAGGCATGCAGGGTCAGGATGGCACATATTTTCACCGAAATCCATTTCTGTGCTGTTGCAAGGCTGCTGTACCTGCCACTGGGTTTCAACCCATGTTACCAGCATCTCTGGCCTGTTGGTGTGAGCGAAGCAGCCACAGAAGCTCTTCACAATTTCAGCAAAGGGCAAGAGAGAAGAGAGGCCTTCTCCCCATGGTCTCAGCAGAACTGGCTGAGTAAGAATCCCAAGCCAGGACAGAAACTCCTCTCTGCCATTCCTAACCTGCACTGCTCACACATCTAGGGTAGGAATCTGCAACAGCTGTACACTGCCCTTTTACCCACCCCCACCCACTGCTTTACCTGGAGAGAATGTAGCTGTTCCAGCTGAGGGACCCCACACGGGAAGAATGGCTGATCATATTTCGGAGACGTTTCTGGTGCTGTATGTCCCATAGCTAGAAAGGCAGAGCAATAAGTTCTCCAGAGGATGAGGAAACCCAGCCCAGTTGCTTTGCCCTAGGAACCTCACTGCACAGGCTTTGTCATTCAACCTTGTCAGTAAGGGAGCAGAGATCAACTTGTATCTCGTGCCTACAGAACAGAAGGTAACTCCAGGCATCAGAAAACTCCAATGCCAAACTCCACCTTGCATGCTGCAGCTGGTCACTTGCTGTGGACATTTCCACACCACACCAGTCAAGACAAGTCAGGGTACAGAGCATCCTTCTTGTGCTTAGCCAAGTCTTTGTCCCAAGACCCTCCAGCAATCCCTAGACAACACCTCTAGTTTTACTCCTGCACTCACCTGGACCTCAGCATTACTTGTGCCAACAGCAAGGTAGTTTCCTTCTTTAATCCATGACACAGAGGAGACATAATCATCTGGATGCTCCATCTGCAGCAGCTGGATAATCTCCCCAGAGGTGTGATTCCACAGATAGACAGAGTTGTCCAGAGCCACTGCCAGGAAGTTCTGAGAGCTCCAGTCAATGAGATTCAGATCTACAATTTGGAAGAGCAATGCAGGTCACACTGTGCTTACCTGGGGAGCCCTGTCCTTCCCCAGTGCTGATGGCAGATCTTCCACTTGCACCAGGTATGTGCACACACACATACACACACAGATAAGGGGCAGCCTTCTGGGTGTCACCATGCCCAGCTGGTGGGGTCAGGTAGCCTTAATCCCAGCACATACATAGCATGTTCCTCTAAGGCCACACAGGGACACTCCAGAAGTGGGCCATGCCAGCCTGCATGGTTAAGATAGTGAAAGAGCCCAGTTACACTGTCCTAGGAGCTGCACTCCAGTGCAGAATGATCTCAATGCCCAGCACTCAACATTGCAGCCTACTTACAATAGTCATTGCGGATCTCCGGTGCATCCAGAATCCGGTCTGGCATTGAGGGAATGTATCTGCCATTCTTCCTGCTGGATCCAGGTGTCGTTTTCTGACTGTAGAGCACTTTCAGGTTATTCTGATAGCCTGTGTGCAGAGGAACAGATTTGTTAACCTGAGTTACTGTTTTGTCCCAGCTAAGCACTGCTCACCCAAACAGAAATCCCTTCCAGGGAAAGTGAAGTCGTCAGAGAAGAGATACACTCAGAAGAGTGCAGTGTGCTAACATCACTGGCAGTATGAACTGCTGAACCAGGCTGAGCTCCGATTCCCTAATTCACAGGAACAAGTTTAACTGACAAGCACTTGATTTTCTGTATGCCATTATATTTAGTGACTGTTAAGCTACAAGTGCACAGGAGAGAGTTTGAAGCTTTTGCAGACCTCAGGAAGGTTAGCCACCTGCAGTACAAGTGAGCAACTGGCAGTCATTTCAACTTTTGTAAATAAATTCACTGTAGCTGTTACACAGCCCCTCAACTTCAGGAACCCTAAGGAGGGAGACTCCAGTGTGCATAGGAGCTCTGAGAAGCCAGTTGACCTCTCCTGTGTCTGCACGCAGGGCCTCTGTGTTGCTGTTCCCCTGCCCAGATCTCTCCAGCTGAGTCAACTTACACAGACCCTGTATCATACCTTCCGGAGCATTCTGTGGCTTTCCACTGAGGCGGAGGATCTTTGCCTCTTCTATATCAAAGCCATTCAGATTCACTGCCCAGGCTTTCTGTTGCTCCTACAGAGAGAAACTACCCTCAGTGAGATGCATTTGAAACACAAAGCCCATGCTGCACTTAAAACTGCAGCTGGCAGAGCATGTACCTAAGCCCCCTTCTCCTAGAATCAGGAGGTGTACAGCTGTGTGTGGGAGTCAGCTACAGACAGGCAGGTCAAAGTAGTTTTTCTTCAGACATTGGCACACTGTCCTGCTCACATTTTCATACAGAAGAGTGGCAAGTTCAGTGTCTCATTGCCAGTGGGGAAAGCCACAGCTACAAGGGACCAAATGCTTCATAAACAGATTTCAGAACACAGTGTACACATTCCAGAATAGCTCCCCATGTAGACATTGTCCTAGAATAGCTACCACCAGCAGTTTCACTGTGCACAGGCTCACAGCTTTGTATCTCTGTAGCCTGCTATATTTTAAAGCCTCACTAGCCCAAAGTTGAATTTTGCTACCAGAAGCAGCACAGGCTAGAGTGAGTGGAAGCAGAGGTGTAAGGCTCTGCTCTTCCCTGTACCTAGGGAAACAACCCCACAGAGCAGCTATGGTCAGGTTCCTGTGGAGCAGCTGTGTACCTGTTCCAACTGCAGGCTTTACAGCTTCCACAACATCCTGGGCTCCTGAAGCCCAGAGCTGGAAGCAGTGATGGCTGGGGCTCTCAGCCCCATGTGCCTACTTGATGAAACCAACAGTTTGCTTCTCTGTAAAAAGGTCAAGAAGGATTAGGTGTTTGGTAGTGATCATTGTAGTAATTGTAACTTAGCAACACGCTGACCTTTTTGGTAGGGGACTCCTCAGCAGGGTCATTCTCTTTGGTTAGAAGGAAATTGGCCATCTCCATCTGCATAGTGCTGCGGTTGGGAATGTAGCGATCCCCCCCAGCCTTTGTTGGGGTGCTCTGAATTTTGGATCCAGGTTTACCTGCATTCACATGCATAAATATTGCCTTACAGTTATTAAACAGCTTATATTAGAGCTTTTAATAGAGACCAAATCCAGCACTCCCAGATCACACCTACCAGACAAGTTCCAGACAAGCACGACTTGGAGAGCTCACGCCATCCAGTCACAGCTAACTTGTATTTTTATACCCCCCTGTTTAATTGTACTAAGCTCCGGTTAGGGACTGCCAGGAGACAACTCCTTGGGTCTAGTGCAACAACACCAGAGTTCACAGATAAGGAGAGGATGCAAAAATACTGTTAGAGCACATAAAGCTGTCAGCAGACAGTCCTACCCACACTTGTCCCAACACACAGCTCTGCCAGCAAGGCTCAGCTGGGTGATCAGCATTTCACCCAGCCCCAGCACACAGAGCTCTGCCCACCTCATGCTGGGGAGGAGAAGGTGGGTGACTCCCAGGAGCCAGGCAGTGTAGCCCACCTCCTCCTGCCTGACCAGCAAGCCAGCTAGGGCAGCCTGGCATGGAGGCCAGAGCCGCACAGCTACAGGCAAAGCAGCCCGGGCGACGCTCCCCCACCCAGGCTACGCCGCAGGTCGCCGCCACTCACCGGGTGTCCTGGACGGCGTCTTGCTGGAGCTGTGGGAGCGATTGGCCGGCTTCATGGGCGACAAGCCGGCGGCGGGGCTGGGCCCGGCCATGCCGCTGTCCTTGGCCTTGCGCTGCCACCGCGCGGGCGGCGCGTTCGGGATCGGCGTGTCCAGCTTCAGCAGCCCATGCAGGTCCGCCTCGAACACGAACTGCGCCATGGCCCTGCGGGCGAGCGGGCGGTGTCAGCGGGGACCCGCGCAGGGACGGCGGCCGAGCGGCAGCCCTGCTCCGCCGGGTCCCCCCCCCCCCGGCTGCACCTCAGGACCTTCTCCGCCACAGGAGAACCCGCCCCCGGCTGCGCCTCAGGGCCCTCTCCACCACAGGACACCCCCTCCGGCTGCACCTCAGGCCCCTCTCCGCCACAGGAGAACCCCCCCGCCCCAGGCCGCTCCTCAGGGGCCGCTTCACCACAGCCTCATGCCCCCCGCCCCAAGGCCCCCCTCGCCAACAGGGTCTCTCTCGTGGCCCGCTTCGCCTCAGGGGGCGCGCCCCCCACCTCCCCCGCCAGCCCTCGGGCTCCCCCCGCAGGGTGCCGGCCCCCCTCCGCCCGCCACGGCCCTGCCGCCGGCCGCCCCTCACCACCACTCCACGGTTGAAGCCCACATCGCTCTACGCCGCCGCAGCATTTAAACCCCGCGCGGCCGCTCCTCCCATTGGCTGCTTCAAACGTAACCGCCGCGCGCTGCCATGGCGACCAACGTCCGCCGCGCCGCGATTGGCCGGGCCGCGGGGCGGGGCGGGGCTCTCCCCTCCCCGCCTGCGGGTGGGTGGGTGACGGGGCCTGGCACGCGGGGGCCGCGCCGCTCCGCGGGCCCAGGGATCCGGGTTCGGGGCCGGGGCCGGGTTCGGGGCGCCGCGAAGGAGAGAGGAGGCCGGGTGTTTGCTCGTCTCATTTTATGCCGGGGCCGGGAGCGCGGCTCAGGGCGGCCCGCGCGGCTCCCAGCCGCTCATGAGCAGGTAGGACTGGTTGGCGATGTCGGTGCCGGGCAGGCGGCCGGCGGCGTGCTCCGGCGGAGGCGGCGGCGGCGCGCCCGGCTCCCCCCGCGGGCCGGGCAGCACCTCCAGCAGGCAGGGCAGGACGGCCTCCTCCGGCGGCTGCTTGTAGAAGGTGTTGGCCTGGGGACACACAGAGGGGGCGCGGTGGGGGCCGCCCTTCGAGCTGCCCCCGGGGGGGCTCAGCCGCGGCGGGCCCTGCCCCGGCCCCCTCACCTGGCCGTGCTTGCTGCTTTCGTGGAGGAAGCTGCCCAGCGTGCGGTGCAGGTCGGGGACGGGGGGCCAGAGCTTCTGCTTCACGTTGCTGGGTGCGGGGAAGGGGGTGTCGAAGGCAAACCCCGGTCGGGGGTGCCCTGACGCCCCCGGAGCAGGGTGCCCAGGCCTGGTGCTGGACCCCCGCCCCCCGCCTGTCCCAGGCACAGCCCTTACCTGTAGAGGGAAGGGAAGGTGCACCGCAGCCCCAGGAGCACTCCTGTGAAGACCAGCGGCACCACCGTAACGCTCGGGATGATCCAGCCTGCGTCGGAGGAGGAACGCTGGGACTGTAGCCCTGCCCTGAGCCCCCACCACTGAGCCCTCCGCGGCCCTGTCGCTCGGTCCTCCCCATCCCATTTCCAGCACTCCCGGTCTCCTGCCCTCGGCCATGTGGCTCCTCTGGCTGCAGCCTCCACTCCTGCCCTGTCCCTTACCCGCACTGGCCGTGGCGTCGACCACGACAGGTTTGGACCAGGCGCTCCAGCTGCCCTGGTACCACGGCCCGCTGGGCTGGGCCCGCACCTGGGCATGGTAGCGGGCGCCTGGCCGTAGGTCCAGGACTTCTTTCCTGGCTGCCCGCGGGACCTGTAGGACCTGCGGGGCAGAGCCAAGCTGAGCTGGAGATGACGGCTGCTGCGTGGTGGCCAAGCAGTGGGGTGCGGGTCCCTCCTGCGTGACCCCATGTGGGCCATGTGCTGGCAGCAGAGGTGGGCAGGGCTGCTTGGAGGAGCCCTGGCTGTGCCTTACCTTCCAGTCATGGCTCTCCTCCACGGCATAGCGGACCTGGTAGTCCAGCTGCTCTGCCAGCACCTCCAGGGGTGGCAGCCACTGCAGGCTCAGCTGGCCCTGTGACACCGTTGCCTGCACAAGCTGCGGGGCGTCTGTGAGCACTGTTGGTGACGGGGACGTGTTGCATGGAATGGGACATAGGACGCTGCATCCCCCGCCAGGCAGGCATGGGCAAGGGCAAGGGCCACAGTGGCGCTGGGACTCACCGGCCTGGTGCAGCCAGAAGGGCTCCTTAAAGTAGCTGAGCGTGGGCAGCGCGTGGGGCCGGGTGACATTCACCAGGACGGAGATAGCGCTGCCAGCCCTGGGCTGGAAGGTGCAGGCGTGGGTGCCTTGCACCCCCACGCTCACCTCCTCGCACCACTGCCACGCGTCTTCCCTGCGCGAGGAGCGGGGAACCAGTCAGCCCCACTGTGGCCGCCCTGCTCCCCTTGCCTGCTGCCAGCCCTGCTCTGGGGCCGCCCTGTCCCCGCAGCCAGTGCTGCCTCACTCCTCCTGCACTTGCCCAGGAAAGCCAACGCTGCCTGTAGTTGGAGGTGCAGTGTGGCCCAGAGTGGTGGTGGGGAGGTGCGAGGTCGATGGTGGTAGGGCAGGGCAGGGCACAGGGTGGGATGTGGGACACTGAGCAGAGCCCATGGTCCCTGGGATGTGCCGCCTCTCTGCCTGAGCACCACATCCCTGCCATGCCCCTTACCTTGTGCTGGCCCCGCTTGGAGGCGGACGGTAGAAGAGCTGGTGGGAGCTGCGGGGCTCTCCAGGGTCCCAGCTCCACTCACAGCGCACGTGCTGCAGGTCAGGGGTGCTGCAGCTCAGCCCGATGTCTCCTGGGCAGGCAAGAGCCAGGGCAGGGAGGGAGCTGCTTCGCCTTGGCCCCCAAAACCTGAGTGCTGCACCTGACCTACCCCAGGACCCCCACCCCTCGCAGCCCCAGGTGTGGGTGCCTCCCAGCACCCCAGTGGTGGGGATGGCCGCTCACCAGAGGAGCGGGGTGTCTCTGCAGCCACTGCCCGCGACCAGGGCCCCCAGACGCCGTCCATGGAAGTGCCGTCAGGCTTGCTGCGTACCTGGATGTGGTACCTCACCCCTGGCCACAGGTCCCGAAGGACCACCCAGGTGTTGGCCTGGACCAGTCTCTGCAGGAGAGGGGCCAGGCTGGGGAGCAGCTGCAGCCCCCAAATCCCCCTGCCCATCCCTGGCCCCTCTATGTACCTGCCCCGCTCCCAGGGAGGCTGTGGCTGCCCCAGCCATGGGTGTGTGGGTGCTGATGGCTGGCTGGCTGGAAGGGTCCCCAGGGTGCTGCCCACCGGGGTCCAACACGGTGCTGCAGGGCATCTCTGGGGAGCTGGCAGGGCAGCACTGCACCTCGTAGAGGAAGAAGTTCTCGTAGTCGGCAAGTGGTGGCTGCCATGACACGCAGAGCTGCCCTGCAGCCCCAGCCCAGCGGGCCGTGAGGTTTGCTGGGGGGGCGATGAGACCTGCGGGGAACATGCCGGGGCGTTTGCCCTCCTGCAGCAGCCCCCATCTGGGCACTCCCTGGTCCTGCTGCGGGGCACCTGGCGGTCCCTCAGGACTGCATCCGTGCCTGGTGTGCAGGGTGCTGCCAGCCCCTGCAGCAAGCAGGACAGGGGACCCAGGTCTGGGGACTGTCCTGGTGTCACAGGGGTATTGCCCAGTGGGAGGGACTCACCCACTGCATCCACGCTGAGCTCCCGCCAGTACTTGGTCTGGTTGGTGATGGCGTCCAGGACGCAGAGGTGGAGCTGGGTGAAGAGCCGCACGTCCTGGCTGGGGAAGACGCAGACATGCCGCGTCCCACCAGCCCCACGGCGCAACGTGGACACCGCACATGCCGTGGGCGCATCCCTGAGGAATGGAGAGTGGGGTCCTGCAGCACCCCATGCCTCCTGCCCAGGGCTGGGCTGGAGGAGAGGGGACCTGGGGCATGGCACTGAGACTTTGGTGTCACCAGCTCCTTCCTTGCGCCCCCATCCGCTGCAGGGCACCATCCCTGTGGGACTGAGGGACAGCCAAGCTCCCAGCCCTGCCGCAGGGTGTGTGGTGGCTGCTGTGTAGCTCCTATGGGCTCTCCACTATCTCCTTGCAGCTGGGAGCCACAGCAATGGTACGGAGAGCTGCAGCACCCCGCCTCTGCTGCTCTCTGTGCAGGCAAGGGGGATGTTGGGCTGTCTCCACCACCTCCTACCTGCTGTACCAGTAGTAGAAGTGGCACATCCTGCTCACCGCCTCCTCCTCCTCCTCTTCATCCCAGAAGCAGGTGAGGTCCTCAAAGGAGCGGGAGAAGCAGAGGATGTCCTCGGGCACCCCCGCCAACAGCGCAGCGTCTGGGAGGAGTGTGGGCATGAAGGAGCCCCTGGGCACAAACCCGTCCCCATCCCACCTGTGTACCCCCACCCCATGCCCCCTGGCCGGCTCGGCCCTGAGGCCAGTCTGCAGGCACCTGGGGCAGCGTGGGCATGGCTGCGGACGTGGACATCCCACAGGTGCCCTCCACCAGCTTGGCACGGTGGGGCGGGACATGGCACGCATGCTGGCTGCTGGCTCGCACCGGGGTCCTGGCTGGCAGCAGGGCTCCCTGCCGGCCAGCCCCACTGCTCCCCACCCTCCTCAGCACGTGGGGTCCTTTGGGACAAACAAACATCCCGAAATAGCCCTGCGGTCGGAGGGGGGCTCGGGGCCCGGCGATCGGCGGGAAGCACCCCTGCCCTGCTCACGCCGGAAGGTGCGCGGAAGCAAGATAAGGAGGAGCAGCGTCCCGGGGAGAGGCAAAGAGCCTCAGGGCTGGTGTGGGGGCGTGTGGTCCTGAGCAGGGGCGGGATGCTGAAACCCCAGCCTGGGGAGTGGTGGGGGGGCTGTGGATTTCTCTGCCCCACTTAGCAAGCCGCCCTTCCTGTTGATGCAGGGATGAACTGGAGCATCACGACCTGCAGGATCTCCATCCCAAGCACCAGTAGCTTTGCTGGCACATGCGTGTCTGTTGCTGTTGTCAGGGAAAAGTGGACAGCCCCAAGATGCAGATGTGTAAAGCACAGGGGGGTGCCTTGCTGCCCCCCAGCATTGCTCCAGCACTCCCTTCTCCCCCACTGCCTCTGCCCTGCCTCCGGCCCTCCTCTTCCTCCTCCTCCTTCTCCTCCTGGGATGTGCCTCCTTCCCCAGGGGCTGCCCCCAGCTGCAGGACCCCACAACAAGCCCTCTGCCAGTGCCTGGCCCTGCTCCATGTGCCGAGTGCATCCGTTCTCTGCTACGCACCCCCTGCACTGCCAGCTGAGCCCACCCTGGGCAGAGAATAAAAGTGACAGTCCCCAAATGTACTTGCCACCTTTTCAGTGTCCCTCTGCTCTCCCTGTCCCTTCCCTTGCCCTGAGCCTCCAGCCCTGTTCCTCCCTTCCCAGCCCTGTGTTGCCTTCCTCCCCCAGCCCACGTTCCCTCCCAAGAGACCACAACCCACCCAACCTGCTCTTCCCATTTTGCACCTCATTCCCCCACCCTAGGCCTCATGCCGGTTCCATGACATCCCCAATTCCCAGCGACAGGGGATGGGGTGGCCAGGTCCCAGCAGCTTGTTAGCACAGGGACCCATGGCATCTGTGGGAGGCCACACTGGTCCTGTGGGCTATCAGAGCATCTTTGCTGGGTGCAGGCCATTTCCTAGGAAGAGCAGCCACACAGCTTTGCAGCCCACATCAGCCACGCTTGGGCAGTGCGCTTGCTTAAGCCAGCAGTGGGCTCAGAGCACAGCAATGTCACAAAAGCTGCAGGCAGAGGGAGGATGAGCCCAACCCTGACCTTCCTCCCACTGCCCCTATGGGGGTGACTCAAAATGTGCTCTGGAGCCTGCCGAGGCCAGAGACCTGGGGTGGGGCTGGAGACACGGGCAGGAGATCAACAGGATTTTGTTCAGTTAATGGTTTTTATGGTGTTATAGAAAGTGTTAAAAGGACTAAGGAGGGGCTCAAAGAAAGCGTACAGAAGCCTGAAACAGGAGAAAGCTGGGAAGCGGCTCTGCCAGGCACAGCAAGCCAGGCTGGGGCCAGCTACTGGCTGAGCTGAGGATGCTTAGCAGGGCAGTAAGATCATGGCAAGGCTGATGCGGGAGCATTGGGATTAGCCTGGCAGTGCCACAGCATTACCTGTGGTGCAGAGCCATGCTGTCAGACATTAGCTTGAATTTTGCTCAGACCCTCATCGTCGTAACTCCAAGAACTTTGGATGAGTAGGGAGCCCCTCTGTTACCCGTGCGGGACTGGGAGCCCCAGGCTGCCATCCCAAAGGGGTGCCTGGGGTCTGCCAGGTCCTGCTTGCAGAGAGCAGGGACGTCGCTTTGCTCTGGGCACCCCAGGGTGTCCCGTGGGTGAGAAGGGCATTCCATCGCCCACCCTGAACACTCCCTGCACACCTTCCTGGGACACACCCTCCTGGGACACCCCCTCCCCAACCCTGCAGATTCTGGCTGCCGTGGGGTGCTCGCTGCCCGCACCCAGCATGCCAGCTCCTCTCTGGCCCATCCTTTGGGGGAGAAAATGGCCCCAAGGACCTACCTTGGGATGTCACCGGCTCAGGGGCTGCTGGAGGGCTGCGGAGGCTGAGCAGGACAGCAGGGAGCAGTGAGAGCAGCCAGCCCTGATGCAGGTAGGCTGCCATCCTGCAACCCATGTGCTGGGGCCGTGGGCGCTGCGCTGGGCCCCTCCCAGCGCCCTGGGAGCTACTGCGGCTCCTCCAGGCAATACCTTTATCTGGGAAGTGGTGGCTGTGCAGCTCAGGAAGCCTGGCTGGAGGTTCCCCCCGCCCCATTGCCGGCACTTCCCCGTGCCCGAAACCACCGTGCCACAGCCCCTCCGCCACCAGCCGCAGCGCCAAGGGAGACTGCTCCTATCAGATAGGCGGCACGTCCTGCCCTTGCGGCTACCGGCATGCTGGGAGGCTGGGGTAGGAAGAAAAACAACCCCTGAAGAACCAGGGAGGCCCCTATGCCGGGCAGGGCAGGCTGTTGGGGGCTGCAGGCACGTGGGACCATGGGACGTGGGGCAGCTGCTCCGGCCTCATCCCACCCTGTGCCGCCTGGCACTGGTGCGCACTGGGTCTGCTCCGCACGGTCCAGAGGTTCCATCCCCATGGCTGTGCCGGGAGGAGAGCTGCAGGCACAGGGAGCATTGGCAGGGCCCACACAGATGCTAGTGTGCTGGGGCAGGAGCAGGGCCACCATGGTGGGGTCCTGCAGGCGTGCTCAGCCTCGTGCCAATCTACCACCGCCGCTTGGTGCAGGCAGCCAGGAGGGGTGTCCCACCCCGCCGGGGCGCAGCACCACGTCACAGCCCGGGGAGAACCAGCCAGGGCATGAGGAACCACTTGCACACAGGTCCCCACCGTGCCAAGGGCGGGTGGGCTTCTCTTTGCCCTGCCACCAGGGACAGCAGTGGGGGCACTGAGGGGAGAAGGGAACAGCCAGCACCAATTTGTCACAGTCAATTTTTGTCAAATCAGTCCTACTTCCTTCTCCATCTGGCTACTGGGCTTTGCCATCAGGGAGGCAAAAAGCAGAAAACCCTCAGTTTGAGCAGGTCTGATGATGCTGCCTCAGACACCATTCCCAGCCAGCAGCAGAGGAGGTGCAGAGGTGGTGGCACACGTCAGGCTGCCCGCAAAGGCCAGTCCCAATCACTGTTTCACTGTACACCTGAGTGATGGGGCAGAGAGGCTGCTTACTAACGGGTGCAGTTGACACCAAAGAGCACTGGAGGCCAGAATGGGAAATCAAAATGGTATTGACAGAGTTGAAACACCTTCTGGGGAAAATTGACTCTTGCCCAGAAGGGCAAATGCAAATGCCCCTGCCTTCAGCTGGGATACTGGGCTCCAGAGCAGCAGCCCTTGCTTTCCGCGGACTGTGGAAGATGGCTAGATGGGCAGCTGGATGGTACGCCTAGGGCTTAGCAGGCTGAGGCCAACAGAGATGAAACCCACCCACTGTCAGCATAACAAACAGCAGCAGTGCAGGATGAGGGACCACAGCCTGGAGCAGGAGCTCCCATGGGAGGGTCAGCGCAAAGCCCAGACAATCTCTGAGGGACCGGCATGCGAAAGAAAATCACCCCAATGGCACGTGTTCAAGCAGGCTGGTCAAACATGACGGTCCCTGTGTAAGACGTGGGAAGTTACCCAACGGCTCAGCACAGTGCTGGGTGGGCGCCGGCTGGCCAGGGTGGGAAGGGTGCGGAGCTGCACAGCCCCACAGGGACCGGCCAGAGTAGCGGGGCCATCCCTGGAGGAGCGGCCAACTGAGGGGAAGCTGCAGGAACAGTTTTCAAGCATGCAAGAGGTGGCTGCGTGGAGGAAGGACAGTCTGTTCTCCATATCCCTTAGGGACAGGACAAAGTCTTAAATTGCAGGGGGCAGATTCCAGTTGGATATTAAGAAAACCCATCCCCATGGCATGATAAGACTTGGGGCTTGTCTGGGGGCACTGGGGCATCCCTGGGGATCATCAAAGGACCCCAATGGGGACAGGATCCCGAGGTGTGCCCACCACAGCAGCAGACCATCGAGGCCCCCATTCTGTTCCCCATGCCGTCAGGGAGGCAGAGCTGGGTCCCCACCTCCCTTCCTCTGGACCCAGCTGCCTGTTGCACTACGTTTATTGTCTGTAAGGCAGGGCTGGCACCTCCAAAAGGTTACTGCAGAGCTGGAGGCTGTGCACAGCCAACACTGTCCCTTGTCCGTTTGCACCTCCGGGGTGGCCCTGTCCCGCGCTGGCAGTGATGCTCACAGCCCCGCTGGCACTGCTTCAGGTCCAGAGCACGCTGAGAGCTGCAGGGCAGGCAGCTGCCGGCTTGCTGCTTCCCCTCTCACCCCAAAGCTTGGGTATTTGTGTCCGTGGGCTCAGGTGGCAGCACCCCAGCTCCTGAGAGAGCCCCTCTCCTGCCTGCTCTGCTGCACTCTGCTGCTGCTTGTCCTTGGGGGCCATCCCAGCATGTCCCCCAGCAGCATGGGGCCGTGTCCATAGTCAGCGATGTGCCAGCATGGCCAGTACATGCTGGGGGGGCAGCCAGGGAGGGGATGGCACAGTCCTGCTGCAGGGAAGGCACTCTTGGGAAGGGGCACCGGCGTCTGGCCACTCGGCCCTGGAGGGGGACGGGCAGCCTCTCGTCCCCACAGCACTGTCCCGGCAGGCTGGGGCCAGCGTTGCCCCTCTGCACGGTGCCAGCGCAGCCTCATGCCTCCTCGGCGGTGGCATCGATCCCCGCGTAGGTGAAGTTCTCGAACAGGGCCATGTTCACGTAGGCCTGTGGGGGAACGCCAGTCAGGAGCCAGTCGTGGCAGTGTCCCTATCTACTTCTCGTCCCTGCTGGCACACTCTCAGGTGCTGTGCCCTGGAGGGAGGTGATGGTGCTCCCCACACCCAAAAAGTGATGCTGGGGTTACCCCTGCCACATGATGGGGTCACACAGGTTCTGCTGCTGCTGGATGTCCCCCCCCAACCAAGCCCAAGGGATGCTCCAGCATTTGGATAAGTCCCACACAAGGTGGGCATCCCTCCGGCTGAGCCGTCATCACTCACCTTCCTGGCCTCCAGCATGCGGATGAGCTGCATGGAGATCTGGGCGAAGGGTGGGCGCTCGTAGGGGCGGTCGCGCCAGCACTGCCGCATCAGCTCGTACCTGGGGGCAGAGAGCCGGCAGCTCAGCGTACACGGGGGGAGAGGGGGCAGAAAAGCTGTTCGTGGGAGATGGGGGGAAGCAGGTGGGAAACAAAAGCCCAGGAAGGGTGTTTGGGGTGTGAGACCCCAGCTTATCCCCCAGCCAGAGTGCAGAGGGGAACCGGGCAGGAGCTCTGCCCACTTACACCTCATCGTCACAGTTGCGTGGCTTCTCCATGCGGTAGCCCTGGGGCAGCTTCTCATAGAGCTCGGCACATGTCATCCCGCAGTACGGCGTCCCCCCTGCGGCCAGAGACACACAGCTGGCTGCAGCGGGGATGGTCCCTGGGCTGTCCCCTCTGGGGCTGCAGGAGGACCTGCAGGGACCCGCGTGGAGGCAGGGGACACAGAAGAGCCTTACCCAAGCTGACGATCTCCCAGAGCAGGACACCGAATGACCACCTGAAAGGACAGGAGACGAGGCTGTGATGGAGTCCCCAGCCATGCCCTGCTGATGGGCATGGAGCAAAGCCCAGGGTGCAGCAGGCAGCCAGGTCTTGGGCTGAGCTGGCAGCTCCCCAGGATGATGCATCAGCATCACCTCCTGCCATTGCAGCACTCAGAGCAAAAGCATCGCCACACTGACCACCCCCGAGAGGGATGGAGGTGGCCCCAGCCATGCCCCAGCCCTAGTGCCCCTGCCTGCAGGACTTACACGTCGCTCTTGGTGGTGTACACGCTGTAGTTCAGGGACTCGATGGCCATCCACCGAACTGGCAAGCGGCCCTGGGGAAACAGAAAATGACTGTCAGGGCAGGGGGGATGCCCCGCAGACGGAAGGCAGCTGTGACACAGCCAGTCCCGGCATGGTGGGTTGTTCCCACTGATTGCAGGGGTCCTGCATTGGTGCAGGCCCCATGGAGATGCTTTGCTCCTGCCTCACCATTGTCTTCTTCACATAGACCTCCTCCCCTCTGGAAAGGCCAAAGTCGGCAATCTTGGAGGCCAGGTTTTCTCCCACCAGGATATTCCTGGCTGCCAGGTCTCTGTGGATGAACTGAAAGGGGCTAGCAGTCAGCAGGAGCCACACGCTCCCTCCTGCTGGCCGCAGGGGTCTTGTGCCCTGATGGAGAGTCCCCAGGCCCCAGGGGAAGGATGCTCTGAGAGGCTTGCTGGGGATGTACCTGCTTCTCACTCAGGTACTGCATCCCCTTGGCCACATCTGAAGCAAACTGGAGGAGCTGCTGGGAGGTGAGGGTGGAGGCGGTGCCGTGCTCCTTGGCAAAGGCTGGGTCTGTCTCCAAGACTCGGCTTTTGCGGAGGAAGTCGAGGAGGTTTCCATAGGGAGCATACTCTATGGCGATGTACAGGTAGCCTGGGGGGCAGGAGGAGGTTGGGCTCATGGGGCTCTCCCCAGCAAAGAGGAATACACAGCCAGACAGGAGCTGTGGGGCTGGCGAGAGGGGAGAGGGGGACAGCCCTCACCCTTGTTCTCGCAGGCACCCAGCAAGTTGATGATGTTGGGGTGATGGCCCAATTTGCACAGCACCTCCAGCTCCCCAGCAAAGTCGCGATGGTCGTTCTCTGAAGCAAACTCTGGAAGAAAAGAAGGGATGGACACCTCAGTCCTACAACAAGGGCCCTTCCTCTGCTCCTCCACTGATGGCTCCTGCCCCTCCTCAGAACCGAGCATGGCCCAGGATGCAGCTGCATCCCCCAGCCCACCCTTCCCGCCTCCCCCCACACTCACCTTTCAGCATCTTGATGGCTGCATTCATTTTCAGGCCATCCTTTTTGATCATGGCCCTGATGACCTGCCCAAAGTTGCCCTCCCCGATCATGTCCTCAAACTTGATGTCTTCCCACTCCAGGATGGGGTAGCTGAGGGGCTCAGGCTGTGGCTTAGGCCGGCGTGTCAGGGTCAGGGTCCCCGAGTTGAACTGCAGGATGGTCTCTTCCCCCTGGCAGATGGGAACGGGTGAGGTTAGAGGCACCGGGCACCCCTCTGCCTGCATGGCAGTCCTGGCAGGGCAGGCATCATGGGCAAGGGTGGGCTCCGCACCCTCTCTGCGTGGAAGTGAGGTCTGGCTGCGTCCGGACTGGAGGCTACGGAGCGTGACCTGGATCGGGCTGGGACGTGGGGAGCTGGGGATACGGTCCTGGCAGGGCAGGCGGCACTCACCGAGCCAGACTGGTATGTAAAGGTGCGGCGCCGGTGGAAAAAATTCTTCTTGATGAGGAAAAGTGCCAGAAGGGCAAAGAGGATGGTGAGGCAGGTGACGGACACAGAGCCAACGATGGCCAAGAGCAGCTGCTGGTCTATTCCCGCCTGCTCGGTGCTCTGGCTGCCCAGGCTGGGCGGCACGCTCAGCGCTCCTGCCAAAAGGAGGGATGGAGGGTCATGGTCCACAGCTGAGCCCTGCCCAGGCTGCATGGGTGGCTAAGCACCAAGACAGCAGCCCTCTCCCAGCACCCTGCGACCCCATGAAGATACCACAACCACATCCCAAGCTCCTGGTGCCATGGTGGCACAAGGGTGATGGTGTCACTGACCGGGCCCTGCCACTGAACCTGCTGGTTTCTAGACTTCCAACCACCTCTGGGTCCAGCCACCAGCTCCTCCCGTGCCAGCTCTGCCCTGCTCCTCTAGCCCCTTGCACACCGTGTCACCCTCTGGCCAAGGCAGAGCCACTCTGTGGGTGCTGTGCTGTCACCATGCCACCCCTGCCCCATCAGGACTAGGAGGAGCAGGATTTCTGAAGACACCCACAAGTGTTTTGGGCTTGGGCTGCTGCTTCAGAGCCACTCTCTGAAGTCACATGAGCACCCCGTCACTCTTCGCTGACCCAGATGCTGAGCCCAAGCTCCTCCAGAGCCGAGCCCCCTGTCTGCTGGGACACCCTTCTCACCGTCCCCCAGGGTTTTGGCTTTCACGGGCTGGCTCCATTCCCCTGGGACATGGGAGTTGGCACGGACGCGAAACTGGTAGCTGGTGCTGGCGTTGAGGTCCCCGACGATCTTGGTGGTCTCGGCGCCGCTGTCGGTGTCAATCCACTGGGGCTCGCTGGTGCCCCCCACCTGCTGCAGCTCCACGATGTACTTGGTGATGCCCCCGTTGGGGTACTCAGGGACCTGCCAGGAGAGCCTGACGGCGGTGTCGGACACGGACTCTGCTGAGAGCAACCGTGGGGAGGAGGGCCCTGGGACAAGGAAAGGAGAGTGTCAGTCCCAGGATGGGGCTTCTGGCACTGCAGGGCCTGAACGCTGCTGTGAGGACCGGACCCCATGGATGGCAATGGCAACCAAAGCTGTGCCAGGTTTGAGGGACCTCCAGGGACCCCTGGCCCCTGCTTGGAGGAGGTGCAGGAGGAGGTGGAGCTGCTCTCCAGGTACAACAGTAGGGCAGGACTGTACCCCCAAATGCTCCCAGCCTCAGGGACCATCAAGGTAGATGTCTGTGTATAGACTAGCCCTTGGGATATTTTATTTCTTCAACCCTCCCTCAAACACAGTGTTCCCACCGCCTCCTCTGAGTCTTCTCTAGCCTGCCGACATCCCTAACCCCAAATCACACAAAGCTCTTACAAGCACGAAGAGGAGAAAACCTCACATCCTCCAAGCCTGACGCCCACTAGCCCTCCCTAGATGTGCCAGCCAGTGCTGAGCCTCACCGAAGGCCTCATGCACTCCTTCCCCCTTGGCTGCCAGAAAGGTTGGTCCGGCTGATGCTCCACCTCTCCATGGTCTCCCACCCACGTGGAGAGCTGCGTGCATGTGTGCGTGTGCCCACAGGAGGGACTTCAGGTCTCCCCAAGCCCTAGTGACCATCCAGCAAAATTACCAGGCAGCGGGGTTAAAGTGAACCAAAGGGAAATATTTTTTTCACACAAAGTATAATTATACCGAGGAACTTGTTGCTACAAGCTGCAAGTATAGACAGGTCCATCAGGGCTTCGGCAAGGATGCAGAGGAGAGATATGTCTGCGAGCATCACTTGTGATGGCCTGAATGTCATGTTCAGCTTAGAATGTTTCTCAGCTGCTTGGTGCTGGAGGCTGCGGGGTCTAGCAGGGAAAGGAGGACCCATTTTTCCCCCAAGCAGCTGTTCATGCTCTATCAGAGATGGGATACAGGACCTAGGGATGGTCGCCGTTACAATTATAACTGATTTATCATTGTAATTCCCTGTAATAATTCCCTGTGTTCTGCTGGACCCACCCTTGCTGTTGATCATGACCTTGTAGAGGTCGGAGGGGGGCCCCAGGCTGGTGCAGTGGTACACCAGCACCTCCAGCCCATACTCCTTGTTGTACTCCAGGTCCCCAATGCGGGCAGAGAGCACAGAGATGGATGTGATGTTTTTCTCACAGACCAGCCGCCTTGCGGAGTCAAAGAGGTGGACGATGAAGCCGTGTGCCGGCTCGTGGTTACTTGGCAATTTCCAGTTGACGTGAAGGATGTTTTTCTCCTCTATGGACCAACCTTCAATCACAGGCTTGACTGTGGGTTCTGTGAACAAAAAGGCAACAAAACCTCACGGCGCATCAGCCCTGGGGTTTTGCAGACCTGGCGCCATGCAGCGTTAGGGGTAGGGTCAGCGTTAGGGTCAGGGTGAGGGAGATGGAGGCTCACCAAGGCACTCGGTCACCATGACAGCCTCAGGCCCCTTGCTGCCCTCCCCACCATCCCCTGGACGGCTCAGCTGCACCTTGACGATGTAGGCGGTCACCGGCCGGAGGTTCATGAGGGTGATGTTCTCGCTGTTGTCGACTGTTGGCCAAAAGGACATGTCAAAGCCATGCCCATGACCCACAATCTGCCTGGCCACTGGCATCCTCCTCAGCATTACCACTGGGGCCCCGGGATGGAGACCTCTGCCCAACCCAGACACCCACTGGCTGGGGCAGCCATCCCCTCCCACCCAGGTCTTACCTGTGCCCTCTGCCCCCTGGCAGACACATACCCACAATGGATGACCATGCTGAGGTGTCATCCTTGGGCTTGTAGAGCAGCTTGATGGAGATGATGGGTCCATCACCAGAGAAGCAGTCCACGGGTGACACCACGAGCTGGCGGCTTTGCTTGGCCAGCAGCCGGGGAGGGCTCAGGGGTGCTGGTGGCACTTAGAGGGGGGAAGAAGGAATGACACCAGTGGGACTGGGAGCAACGAGGAGCAGAGTGTGGGTACATCCACCACCTCTTGGCTCCTTCCAGCTTTGTCAGGGAAGTCTTTTATCACCAGCTAAACCTGTCTGCTGGCACGGCAGCACACGATGGGTGGCACCCAGTCCAGTGCAGGGTGTTTGGCATTGCCACACCATGCTGTCAGCCTGCCCCAGCAACCCCAGCTTGTCCTGCTCATGCCACAACCCTTTCCTCACCTCGGATATTGACCTTGACTTTCCGGCTGTCCTGGCCCCCGGTCGTAGAGACCCGGCACTCCCAGAGCCCTGTGTCCGCCTTCGTCAGGCGCTGCACCTGAAACTCGCAGGTGATCTGCCCTGGCTCGATGATGGCTTTGATAAGCTGTGGGCACAGAGGGTGCCATCAGCCCCCTGGCTCAGCTGCCTATCTCCCCACACTGGCCTGAAGCTGCCCAGCAGCCCGGCGGAGAGACAAGTGCTTTTGAGGGAGCCAGCAACACAGGGGTGGTAGTGGGGCAAGGCACAGGGCAGTACCTTGAGCACAGTGCCGTCAGCCTTGCGCAGCTCCACACTGTCGCTGGCGGGCAGTGGGTTGCCAGTAGCCACGCAGCTGACGATGGGCTCTGAGCCCAGGTTGAACTCCAGCTCCGAGGCCAGTTGGATGATCTGGGGGAACCGGTCTGGCCCGCAGAAATCGGCATTAGGGCTGGCCCCGCTCCTCCCCAGGCTCAAGAGGGGCTGGCACCTTTCCCTGGTCCCGGCTGCAGCCAGACCGTGGTGCCAGGGGGCCAGTGCCAGATGCTGCAGTCCAGCCCTGATCCCCACCCCACGTGCCGGGCTCAGCAACGCTCTCGGCATGGCTAATCCTGGGGCGCCAGGCTAGATGGTCCCCTTGCAGCGCCCCGGTTTCCATAGTGTTGGGGGCTATTTCTGCAGGCAAGGGGGACTGCTGAGCCAGCTGGCAAGGCCAGTAGATGACCCCCCAGTCACTGGTGAGGAAGAAGCCAGAGCCCACCTAAGGGTGGGGGACAGAACCCACCGCAGCCCCACACCAGCCTCACCTGACTTCTCACAGTGCTGCCCATGCCAGCCCGCCGGGCAGACACAGCCGCTGAAGCGGTTACAGCTGCCTCCATTTCGGCAGGCGCACCCCAGGGCGCAGTCGGGGCCATAGTATCCTGGGGGACAGGCTGCAGGAAGAGGAGAGATCACTGCTACCCCCGGCCGTGGTGCAGGAGAGTGTTGGCAGCTGGTGCAGTCAGTGGCACTGCTCAACCCATGCCGACTCTCAGGCTGGGAGAAGCTTGCACAGGTGCTGCTGCTGCTGAAGAGCAGAGCTGGGCCCTGGAGGGAGCCCAGGCTGGATGGGGAAGCTGATGGATGCCCAAGTTGCTATACCTTGGCTGCAGCGGGAGCCAGTCCAGCCCGAGGCGCAGGAGCAGCCGTAGGGGTCCGGCAGGCAGAAGCTCAGCCCCCTGCAGCCCTGGGCTCTCTGGCACGTCTCCTGGCAGTTGCGGCCAAACTGCCCTTCCCGGCAGGCTGGGAAAAAAAGCGTGGTCTGCCCTCACCTGCTGTTCACCCATGCACTGTTTGTGCACAGCACGGCGCCAGCTCAGGTGCCCCAAACCCTGTATCACCACCCCAAGCAGGCACAGGAGCCGTGTCCTGCTGAGAGGGTGGATGGTCCAGCCCTGCTCCAGAAACAGGGGGCACTGCGGGTGGGGAGGCACTGGGGATGCACGTGGAGTTTCTGGCCACAGTGCCCGGGGTTGGGAGTGCAGCGAGGCCCCCATGCATGTCCTGGGCACAGCTCCCAGGACTGGACAGCCTGGCACCTACCTCGCTCGCAGCGAGTGCCCATGAACCCGGGAGGGCAGACACACTCGCCAACATGGTCGTGGCAGACGCCGCCATTCAGACAGTCAGGACAGTCCTTCTCACAGGACGGTCCCCATTTCTTCGCAGGGCAGGCTGTGGAGAGAGAGGAGGGGGCGCAGGGTGGCACCAGGCCGGAGGGCAGGGTACGGCCACTTGTCCCCGCGTCCCGGGGAGCCAGGGCCCCGCTCACCTCTCACGATCAGGCGGTAGAAGGCACTCCACAGAGGGCTGTCCCCCATGAATGTGGCACTGTAGACGCCATTTTCGCTCACGCTGACATTGGGGAGTGTCAGGGTGACGAGGTCGCGCAGCACCTCGCTCCGGTCCGTGGTCTGGTAGTAGGTGCCTGCAAGGGGGCAGAAGGTGACCCGGGGTCCCCCCATGCCCCCGGGGCCGGTGACAGGCACCAGCTGGGAGCAGCCCCAGCCCCATGCCTGCTTTTGGGGCCACTTGCCATTTCTTTTCCACATAACGTCCGTCTCCTTCCTCTTGAGGACCCTGGCAGAGAAGGTGGCTGGTTCGGCAATGTTCACAGACTGTGTGGCCTTCACCGGGAAGAGGTGGGCTGCGGAGGAGGAGGAGGAGCAGGCTGAGCAGCAGTCGCCCCCCAGGGCACTCACACCCAAGGGCAGCGCTGGCACCCCCAGACCAGTCACCCCAAAACATGGCCCTGGCACAGCCCAGCACCCACCACATGTTGCTGCTGGGACATCGTGACACGCCTCCCCATCCACCCCGTGTGGGAGCTGGGACCCCCTCGAGCCTCTGCGGGGACAGGCGCTCCTATCCCAGCTCCTTCAGCCCCCGCCGGCAGACACCAAGGAGCGGGATGGGGCATCCTGTCTTCTGGCCAGCCCGCCAGCCCCAGCCCGGCGCGGGATGCCGGTGGCAGCAGCCTGGGGAGGTGACAGCTGGGACAAATCCGCACGGTGCGCCCTGCTTGCTGCTGGCTCAGGAGGCGCAGAGTGGCTGCAGGCAGTGACAGCACGGGCAGGCGAGGAGGGGCAGCGAGGGGAAGCAGGCGTGTGGAGGGCTGCACGCCAGCCCACGGGACCATTGGCCCTGTCATGTCTGTTTTCCTGATTTCCCAGGTGTTGGGACATGCAGCAGCAATGAACGCTCAGGGTATTAATATGAGTCAGCCAGGGCTCAGCTTTGAGCACAAACGGGACTATAAATATGTTAAGGCCTGGGAAACCAAGCCCTGGGTGTGCCAGGACAGACACAAAAGAGGGCACAGGCAGGTGCCGACTCAGAGCCCGCCAGCACGCCAGCTTCACACACTAAAAGCAGCCACGCTGGGTTGGAACTAAGGCACATCCAGCGCCGAGCCCTGCCCCGGCGAGGCCGGGAGGAAGCGGCACATGCCGCAGACACCCGTGGAAGAGCACCGCAGGTCGCGTGTCCTGGTAATTCCCCAGAATCCCCTCCCCACCTACCCCTCTAGCTGGGATCTTTCTACCACGGACTTTGCAGTCCCTCGTAAAGGGCACACAGATGTGGCCCCTGTCCTGTCTCACTCCATCTCACTCACTGGAGTGAGGGCCCAACATGTCCCCCGGGGAGCCCCAAACACAGTGCTTTGTGTTTACCTACACTGAATTTTATCTGTCACTCCATCACCACCCAGCAGTTTCTGCAGCCCTCCCCGAGCTCATCCATCCCCGCATCTCTCCAGGCCGCTCAGGGATAGCAGCCGGCACGGCCGCTTGTTCAGCTGTCTGTAACCACAACCGGTGGCACAGGTCCCCGCAGAGACCCCGTGCCGTGCCGGTGGAGACTTCCCCACGTGACAAGAACCATAAATTAACTCCTATTCTTGCTCCCTTTCTTTTAGTCAGTTATTTACCCAGGCAAAGACCTCCTCTGCCACCCTCTGGGTGCAGAATTGCTCCCAAAGAGCCTTTGAAAGGGAATTTTCCCCAATTTTTTCCAGGAACCCAAGCAGACAGTGTCAACTGAGTCCTCAGAGACCCTCCCACTGCAAACTCACGCTGCCTCTTTCTCAGGGAGAACATAACCACCAATTCTCTTCTTCATTACGGTTTCTACTAATTTGCCTGGTTCTGATCTGGGTTTACAGGCCTGTAACTTCTTATCCAGAAAGCTTTTAGAAAAGGCTGGTGTCCCATGAGCAGCTTTGCCGCCCGCTCTCCACTCATGCCCCACAGGCAGCAGCAGAGCCCTGCTCACGGCAAGCCTGGCCTGGCATCGCCACACTGCTCCGCTTGGCTATTTATCGCCTGTGTCTTGCTATCAGTGCTGGCATTTTAGACAGATTCCCCCAGCAAGTTTCCCCAACTTCTCTGTCATGCACATGGATGCAAAATAAAAGCATTTTGGTTTTCTGCAATCGTTTTTCTGGGTGTCTTTCTGCTCTGGATATTGTAAAAAATAGTTTATTGCCAGATTTTAAACCCTTCTGAAATTGCTCCTCAGGATCTCTTTGGTCTGCTTTACTTTGTTTTTACAGCAAAACTTCCAAAGTTTATCATCCTTCCTATGGTTGTCTTCATGTATGACCTTTTGGGAGATGCCAACTTTCCTCTAACAGCATTCTCCACCCACTGCTTTTTCCCCTGGCCTGCTTTGGTGCACTCTTGGGCTTAACAGGAGAGACGATATGCGTCAAGCCTCCCTGGTGGGTTCTGTACACAGCCCTCCCTCCCCATGCAAAGATGTAGGTTTTTTGCTTACTTCTTCCTTTATTTTTTTACTTCTTCTCTAAATTAAACAGAGCAACAGCAGTTTGTTTGGCGCTTGGAAAAGAGCCACTTTTTTGGCACTTGTAACTCCTACATGGGCTTGGACCCAGACACCAACGAGCTCCTCCACAGCACTATTTTGACCTGGCTATGTCAACCCAGAAGCGGGGGGCTGGCTGGCAGCCCCCCTACCATGGGACACCCCATCACACCGATGGAGCCCCAGAGCTGTCACCTCCTTCCATGACTTATACACAGGGACATCTGGGGGTGCAGAGCCCCCTCTGTGCTCCTCACCCCCCGCCGCTGGCTGTGCCCCCCACACTGACTCCCGGTGCCTCTGCCTCTCTCCCTCGGCACCTCTGTGCCGCTGTGCTTGCCCAGACTGGCCAGCTCCATTTCCGATTGGACCACTGCCATTTTCGGGTTGAGCCTCTGACCAAGGACACCGGCTGGTCCCTGCTCCTTGGGGGATGCTTGAACCTCACCAGCAGCCTCTGTTCCCCAGCTTGGAGATAGTAGAGCTGCTTGCTAAAGCTGTGTTTTAACACAGGCAGGGAAACTTTTACCCGCCCCCCCCCCCCCCCATTCGCAGCAAAAGGTCAACGGTTTTAGCCAAAACTTTCTAAAAAAGAGCTAGAAAGCATTGTGAGGCAAACACTTATCACAGAAAATTTCAGTCCTAATAGTTTTGCAAAGTCTCAAGCACAGGGGAAGCGGAGGTTGGGGGGGCAGTGTGGGAGAGTGCTGCCCTGGGTCATATCCCTGCCACTGGCCAGCCCGGGGACGCCCTTTCAGCTTATGTGGCCCCAAATGGGAGTAGGATACAAGAGCCCAGCGCTGCCCTTGGCTGTGGTGTGCCCTAGCAGTGCTTCTCGGCAAGACCCCACTGCGGGAGCGGCGACGTGCTGCTGCGGCATGGTGCTTGCCAAGTGCCCGAGGGAGGCTGCTGGAGATGAGTCCCGGCACTACCTCCTCCCCAGGAGCCTGTGGCAGGGGCATGAGGCTGGCATGGCTCCTATGGGCTGCCCCCCATCCTGGTTAATGATTTCCAGACCCCACCGCCTCCTTCAAGGGCACCCGACTTCCTCCTGGACCTTGCCCTGCTCCCAGGCACCGTTCCCAGCCCAGCCGGCTGCCCGCACTGCTGCCCATCCCTGCACACCTCCATGGGTCTCAGCCACGCTCCTCCAGCTGAACATCCCTCCCCTCTCCACCCCACCGGTGCTGGCGGACCCCAAACTTAGCCCATGGGTCGACGCCGTCCCCCCCACCATGCTGGGTGGTGCCGGGATTGCGAAGCACAGGGCAGGTAGCTCCCATGTGGACCCAGCTGGCAGGCGGGGGGCTGCCCGCCGCCCCCCCAGCCACTCACCGTTGTGGCTGTTGTGCACGTAGACCACCTGGGCCTGCTCGGTTGGGGTGCGGCCCAGGCAGTAGAGGATCCCCACCAGGTCAGCCATGGAGAAGCCCCTGGCCTGGACATAGTTGCTGCGGTTGCGGTAGTTTTGGAAGCCCGTCTTGGGGTGTGTCATCACGATCTTGTTCTCCCGCTCGATCTGCAGATAGCTCACGTCGCGCTCCCCCATGACACAGGAGAGGAAGAAGTTGGAGTGGGACAGGCTCTGCACGTTGGCGATCAGGGTGATGTCCAGGATGGCCCCTGGGGTGGGGGAGCACGAGGGCATGTCACGGCTGGGCAAGGGCACGGCCATTCCAGCCCTGCCTCGGGGCCACACTCTGTCACCCAGATGTCACCCCCTTTCCAGGACATTTTTGCCACCCCCAGCCCAGAAGGCGCAGCCAGGGCACAGCCAGGTTAGGTGCAAACCCATCGGGATGACACAGCGGGCATTTCCACTCTCCTTTTGGAGATCCCCAGGGGCTCAGCCCCCCATCACAAGCCAAGTGTGCAGCAGGATGAGGGTGTCGGGGCCCCTCTCCTCCCGCAAGCTGCCTGCACCCCAGCCCCTTGCTGGGGAGAGGCAGGCAGGGGAGGGCACTGCTGCCCTCTGAGGTCTCCAAATGGCTGATCACAAAGGAATGTTTTCTCCCTCCAAACCCGGCTCCGATGGCGCCACTGAGCTCCCACAGCTGCCTACTCCCACCAAGCCTCCCTGGGGCAGGGGCTGCTCCCTGGGGCAAAGAGAAAGGGGTGATTTACCTGCCAGCCGTGGGAGGAGAAGCAGAAGATAAACCTGGAGTCCCATGTCCTTGGAGCGTGTCCTGAATCTGGCAGAGGTCAGAAAATCCCCAGCATGTCCCAGTCACGGGGGTCAGACCTGGAGGCTGCAGCTGCCTAGAGGCTCCACATGAGCAGCAGCTCAGGACCCCTGCTCCCTGCCCTTGCCCCCCATCTTGCCTCCACCCTGCTGCTCAGCATCCACGGCAGCCAGGACCACCTCCTCTGGTGCATAGCCTGGGCACAGCGAGGAAGACGTTCCCCGTCCCCGCTTGCTCAGTGGCCACCCGGCTGCTCAGGAGCGGGACTTGATGGCAAAGAGGCCACTGAGGTCCCCTGCCCGGCGGCAGCTCTCCTGGGGAACAGGCGCCCACCCTTCCAGGACTAGGGCTGCGTGCTCAGGGCTCCCCGAGCCACGCTGAGCTCCCAGGCCAGCCGGGAGGTGCCCCAACCCCCCCTCCTCGCCCACCGTGCAGAGGGTCTCATGCCCCAGCCCGGCCGGGTGGCAGCATTCCTGTCCCCTCGGTGCAGCCCCGTGGCTGACGGCTGTGGGAAGGGCTCTCTGGAGCAGGGAAAGGAAAGGGGCCAAGGGGCCGTGGCTGGCGGCGGCAGCGGAGCTGAATCCTGTTTCCCATGCGGCGTTTCCTGCTCTCCACCCATTGTTCGGAGACGGCCCTGACTCCAGGAGCCATCGGGAGCTGCCCTGCGCAGGCTTTCCCCTGGCAAGCAGTGTGCGGCAAAGCTGAGGCTGTACACACCTCGTGGCACCTTGGCCTCCTGCCGCCATGAGCCGGGGTGCCGAGACACGGCCTCACCTGGGCTCCACGTTGTGCCGGGGCCTGACTCGCACCTGCAGCGGCTTGTTGCAGGGCCACTGTCAGGGTTGAAAGGGGCTGAGCGGGAGCGCAGGCAGGGTGCCAAAAAGCCAGCCCGCCCGCATGGGAGGGCGGCCACTGCTGGGGGAGAAAAACCCGCCATGTTGCAGTAAACATGTCTGGGAGGAAGTGGAAAGCAGCAGACAGCCTGGCTTCCCCTGAGTGCTTTCCCATATACAGTGCCGGCACAGGCACTGGCACAGGCATGGCCCTGCTGCCCCCCCCAGCCCCAGGGCATCCCACCCGGCCTTCCTGCGAGGCTGCCCCCGCCTTCGGTGTGCTCTGGGCTCTTTACCTGGCAAACAAAAGGTATTCCCCAGGAAATCACCGTAAGCTTCACCCACCAAACCTTACGCTACTTCACAAATCAAACTGTTCCCACGTGAAAGCCAGGGCTGCTGGAGAGCGAGCCTCATGTTTTGGTGCGTCCCGAGCCCATGCCGTATCCGGCCAAAAATCTAAAGCACACATGGAGAGGAAGGGGAAATCCATTCATAGCTTCCGACTATTTACAGCGCACTCCAGGGCTATGCAGTGCCCACAGCGTGCCGAGAGAGGGATGGCAGAGGGCAGGGGCTCCCCCAGCACAGCCACCCAGCCACCCCGCAACAGAAGGGATGCAGAGGATCCAAAAGAGATGGACACCAGATGCAGCTGCCTCCATTCGCCTGGAAAACTAAGCGTGGTGCTTTGCCATGGGCTCTGCATAGGTGAGGGGCTCTGTTTTTGGGAGACCCCTGGAGCACAACCATAATGTAAATGCGGAGCACGAGGCCACCCTGCAGTAGGACACGCAGGGGTGGGCAGCTGAGCCTGGTCCCTCCTGCTGTCAGTGCCCTCCTGGGAACCCCACATCCCCATTTGCCTGGCCAACCCCAAGCTCATTTGCAAGCATGTTGGGTCAGAGACTCATCCGCAGACTCAGTACAGCTCCAGGAAGGGGATAGATACATAAATAGGTAAATAAATGGCTTCTTCCTCTAGTTCACTGGCTACAAAGGCTAGTCATGCTCAGAACTGCAATTGCCATCGTGCCACCGTGTGCTGACATGTGCTGCGCCTGGGGAAGCAACTTGTTCTGTGCTCCCCTGGCAGCACACGGAGCCATGAGTTATGATGCATTCTGTGAAATGTCCTCCAACACGAGGATCCATTTGAGGACAGGATTATTTACACAGAACAAACACGCTTTGGGAAGTGGGAAGGCTTTGCAACCACGGACCCTGTAGCGTGCTCCTCCAGGGAGCATAGCATGACTTCTCTTACTGCCCGAGGGGAACCAGCGTATTGCTTTGCTCTTTTGGGGAATGGGAGCCATTTGGGGTCAGCTCTCCACACCCGGTGATGCCCAGGAGATCTCAGTGATCCATTGAGGGATCTGACCCAAGCTGATTTGTCCCCTTGCATTTTTTCTAGGAACACCGGGATAAGAGGTGTCTATCTGTGCAGATCCCTTGGGTTGGAGTTGAGGTAGGAAATCTCTCTGTGAGATTCTGTGGTGAGACCCAACCAGGACCCTACAGCTCCAGTTTAACTTTATGTATCTCCAGAGAAGGAACCAGGGAGCTGGGTACAGCCGAGCTCAGCCAGAGCAACTCGCCTTACTTCCTCTCCTGTAATACGGAAAGCTCTAGCTGCCCAACCCACAGCACACTGAAAGCACCTGAATTTCTGCTGAATTCACAGACCTCAACTTTTTTGCTGAATCACAACAGACTAAAAAAAAAAGAGACAAAAATACCCCTTTTTGTTATCATTTGCACTTTCTAATGCACGGCACCACATGCCAGAAACCATAACGCACCGATACGTTTCCTGATAGGAAATGCAAACGCCCTGCGAATCCACCGATGGGCTGGGCTGCCTCAGCAACATTTTCTAGCCCTGCTTCTCTGGCCATTCGTTTTGGTTTACACGCAGAGCAGGTCCTGGGGAGGCCCTGCAAGGCTGGGTTAAGGGCTGCTGCCGCCAGCCATAGGAGCAGCCCGGGAGCGGGGTGGCTGAGCATCCCCAGCCCGCCTGGTCGCATCGGCAGGGCAGCTGGGGAGCAGGCAGCTGCCTGGCTGCGTTGGCATTCATCACACGCTCGCAGGATGGACAGGCTGCTGGGAAGCCCTTTCCCTAAGGAAAGGGTGGGACGGCGGCTGTGGAGGAGCCCCTTGGCAGCTGGGGGAAGCGGGGCCGCCCTGTCCCGGCCGCCGCTGGGGTGGAAACTGCAGATCCACAGAGCTGTCGTTGGCAGGCGGCTGCCTGCTGCTGAGCAGGAGTGGGAATGGGGAGCAGGGAACGGGGAGCGGGGAGCTTGGGGCTCCCTCCTGCTGCAGAGGCAAAGCTGGGAGCGGGTGCTGCCAGCACCTCCCCTGCCCAGGCTGTGGCTCTGCCAGCCCTCGTCCGCTCACCCACCCCAGCACCCGCGGGCATGGCAGCACATCTTACCCAACCGCGTGCCAGCAAACATCCACAAGATGCTGCTTGGACATGATTTCCCAGATTTTCACTGACTCCGTGGCAGGGCTGACAGGGAGCGCTACTGATGAGTGGCGGGTCTGCGTGGGGGGTACCAGAGGTGGTGGGGCACCCCCCTCCTCTGGGACCTTCAAAGGAGCCCTGGGTGCTGCTCAGGGAAGCCACATTTTTATTAGCAACTCCATGATGCCAGAAAGCTAAGACTGCTGATGCACTGCCAGGCCCAGGGACCTGCCCGTTTGCCGCACTTTTTAAACACCTTTCTGCCTGAATCCCAATAAGACTTTTATTTTCCTGTAGGACGCTTCTGGGCTGCCTCAGTCCCAGCTTCTCTGGCCGAGGCTTGCTGCGTGCCCCTGCCCTGGGTGCATGGAGCCAGGGCACAGCAGCTGTCACTGTAGGCGGGCTGGGCTCAGGCTGCGCTCCTCGAACGCGGCCGTCTCAGAGCGGATGCCATAGAGGTGCCCCCCTCCTCCTCTGGCCCCCCAGCACCTCCCAGTGCTCTGCTCCCCCTGAGGCAGCCCCCACGGCAGCTCACGGTCCACCAGGCAGATGCTGGCGGTCTCCTGGTCACCCGTCACGAGAGGCAGCGGGTGGGAGGTGGCCGGGCGTGGTGGTTAATGTGTAACCGGCCCCGCCACCTTTCACCCGCGCGCAGCCGTCGGGAGGGCGCAGGGCCACGGCGGCAGCCGGGCTGGCTCCCAGGTGCTGGTGGTCCGCAGGGCCCTGCGGTCGGGTGCGGGGGGCTCGGCGGGGGCCCCCGAGCCGCGCGGCCGCAGCCACACCTCACCCGGCACGGCCGGCTCTGCCGGCTTCCCAGCTTTCCCTCAGACTTGTTTTTCTGCGCGGAAGTTTTCCTGGAGCCAAATGGCTCCCTCCTGCCTGCTCAGGGTCTGCAGCCTCCTCTGCGCCTGGTCAGTGGTGACAGGACACCCCTGCAGCCTCAACCACCAGGTAGGGGGGCCGAGGGGGCTCCGGCGCGGGCAGCAGCTGTGGGCAGGCAGGGGCACCTCGCTCCCCGTCCTGCCAGCACAGCTGGGGCGGTGGCACCGTGCGCCTGCGGGGCAGCAGGCCCTGATCGGCAGCTCCCACTCTGCACGGCTCGAGAGACGACGAGCAATGAAAACCCACGGGAGCAAGCGGAGTTAACGGGGAGATGTGCTGTGCCAGTGGCCACCAAGCACAGGGGTGGTTCACCCACCCCTGGAGCCTAGCTGTCCTGCTCCCAGCCCTGCAGCACCCCTGCTCCCAGCCCCACAATATCCCTGCTCCCAGCCTCGGGCTGAACATGTCACGTTGTCCAGCCCATTCACCGGAGCACAGCAGGGCTGGCAAAAGCCTTGTCTGAGCTGTGGCGTTTCTGACTCTGGGGGTCTCGGCTGCAGCCGTAACACAGCCACCCATAAGGGATGCCTGGGGAGCAGCAGTGAGGCACATCCCCAAGGGGCTTCCAGCCCCACGCTCCCTTCTCCAGTGCATGGTGGTGCAGTGACTGAAGCCAGGGTCCGGGCAACCATGGGGTCAGGATCCCCGAGCGCCTGGCGAGGAGCAGGAAATACAACTAACGCATCCCCCCAGGACAAGCACCACAGCCAGCAGCTTGGCTGCACCGGGCGGGAGCTGGGAGGAGGCAGGAACAGCAGCTGTCTTGGGTGGATGGCGCAGGGCAGCACTGCCCACGGAGCTTTCAGATACTCCCTCAAAAGGTTTGCAGTCTTCCCCAGCCTCCCTGAGCCTAGCCCTGTTGGAGCTTGAGACAGGACCTGTGCGGTATCCCCATGGCTCAGCCCCATTATAACCCAGTCCTCGGCAGCCCAGGCTTATAAGTGCACATCTGTTCCTCTAGTGAGCAGGGATGGCAGGGCCTGATAGGAGATTTAGGTGAACAGGAGGATGAAGTGTACTCTTCGCTGGGTAAAAAAACTGGCTGGATGGATGAGCCCAGAGGGTTTTGGTGAATGGAGTTAAATCCAGTTGGCGGCGGGTCACAAGTGGTGTTCCCCAGGGCTCAGTATTGGGGCCGGTTCTGTTTAATTTCTTTATCAATGATCTGGATGACGGGATTGAGTGCACCCTCAGCAGGTTTGCAGACAACACCAAGTTGGGAGGCAGGGTCGATCTGCTCGAGGGTAGGAAGGCTCTACAGAGGGATCTGGACAGGCTGGATCGATGGGCTGAGGCCAATTGTATGAGGTTCAACAAGGCCAAGTGCCGGGTCCTGCACTTGGGTCACAACAACCCCATGCAGCGCTACAGGCGTGGGGAAGAGTGGCTGGAAAGCTGACCGGCAGAGAAAGACCTGGGGGTGCTGGTTGACAGCCGGCTGGATATGAGCGAGCAGTGTGCCCAGGTGGCCAAGAAGGCCAAGGGCATCCTGGCCTGTATCAGAAATAGTGTGGCCAGCAGGAGCAGGGAGGTGATTGTTCCCCTGTAGTCGGCACTGGTGAGGCCGCACCTCGAGTCCTGTGTTCAGTTTTGGGCCCCTCACTACAGGAAAGACACTGAGGTGCTGGAGTGTGTCCAGAGAAGGGCAACCACGTTGGTGAGGGGCCTGGAGCACAAGTCTTCTGAGGAGCGGCTGAGGGAGCTGGGGCTGTTTAGTCTGGAGAAAAAGAGGCTGAGGGGACACCTTATGGCTCTCTACAACTACGTGAAGGGGGGTTGTAGTGAGGTGGGTGCTGGTCTCTTCTGTCAGGTTGCTGGAGATAGGACGAGAGGAAATGGCCTCAAGTTGCAGCAAGGGAGGTTTAGGTTGGATATTAGGAAAAATTTCTTTACTGAGAGGGTTGTCAGATGTTGGAATAGGCTGCCCAGGGAAGTGGTTGAGTCACCATCCCTGGAGGTATTCAAAAAGCGCGTAGACAAGGCACTTCAAGACATGGTTTAGTGGGCATGGTTGATGGTTGGACTCAATGATCTTGAAGGTCTTTCCCAACCTAAATGATTCTATGAGTCTATGATTCTATGAAAGGAGAGGTGATCACACAGGAGGCAAAGAAACGGAAAGGCCAGCTAGCTGGAAAGCAGCTAGACCTAGAAACCTGGGACTACAGACCACAGCAAATTTCAGCAAGGCACCTCTGCCTGGGGGGCCCAAACATGGCATCAAGCAGGATCCCATGCCTGCCCAAGCAAACTTGAATTGCTGACCCACTCTCTGGCAGCTTCAGTTTGGGCAGCTGGCCCTCTCCCACATAAAGCACAGGCAGGAGTAACACGTGCTGGGGACTGCACCCCAAAACGAGCTTGTGTTTGGCTACCCTGTTTTTGGGGGGAAAAAAATCCGTCCATGTGGGTTGATCGATCTATCTAGCATGCACTGCTGGCCTTTTGGGACAGCGAATGGTGCCTCGTCTGTTTTGTTTACTAGTATGGCCACAGCCAGCCTGCACTAAGCCGCTGCCACTCGCGGTGTATCCTCAGAAATGTGGAAGGGCTAGAGGCATGGGTGCAGTATCCTGCACAGGCCCCAGGGAGCAGCTCTTGACATGGGTGTCTGGTGCAGGTGCCCACTGCTCTGCAGCCCAGCAGGCTGCCCGCCCGCCTGCCCTCACAGCAGGCAGGGATCTCGCCCGTCTCCCTGCCCCAGCTGGAGGATGCCCTTGTGTCACGCAAGAGCTCCCTGGGGGCTGGAGGTGGGAATCTGGGGGAGGAAGAGGAGGTCCCTCTGCAAGTTGACCCCATATGATGACTGCCCTGTAAGGGAGGACAGGAGGGTGACAACCTGGTCCCTTTGCACCCACCTCGTCTGTTTGGGGTCCCCCTCAGTTCTCCACGCACCTCCTTTACTCCTTCAGTCAGCTGCTCTCAGTCCTGGGCTGTCTTCCTCATCTTTCTCCATTTATCCTGGCCCACACCAAACTGGCAGCTCGTGTTTTTTTTAAACTTGTAAACCTGTCTTTGCTTTTTTAAACTCTGCAAGGGTAATTAATTAAGACATTTGAACTCCTGGGGAGTCTTGGTCTAGACATCCTCCCCAGCACAGAGAGCCCATCTCACACAGCAGGTCTTTTCCCAGGGATGGGCCGACTGCAAAGGGAAGAGCCTCCTGCATGCTCCAACTTCCCTTCCAAGGAACATCACTGGTTTGGATCTCTCCTTCAACTACTTGGTTGTGCCCCGTCACGGGACTCTCTTGATGCATTTCCCTTCTCTGCGCTCCCTCAACCTCTCTAGCAATGCCCTGCTGGCACTGAGCCCAGCAGTCTTCTCCAACCTTGGGACACTGCGTCTGCTGGACCTGAGCAGCTGCAGCATCGCCTACCTCCACACGGATGCTTTCAAGGGCTTGGAAAACTTGCACACGCTGCTCCTAAGAAACAACAGTCTGCAAGAGCTTGAGGTCCCTTCCTTCCTGATGCTGAAGGCTCTTTTCCACCTGGACCTGCGGCACAACGCACTGGTCTCTGTGGACACCTTGAGCCTGCAGCTGATGGATGCAGTCCCGCAGGTCCGGCTGGAAGGGAACCCCTGGGTCTGTGACTGCACCGTGCACCCTCTGCAGCAGTGGCTACAGCGCAGGCAAGGTGAGCAGAGGGGGGCGGGTGGCAGGAGATGTGTCAGGCAGGAGGAACCCTGGGTGCAGGGGTCCCGCTTGATCCTTTTGCTCCAACCCCTGGGCAGGCTCTGAGACAGCTCTCCAGGGACCTCTCCCACCCCACTGAGGGACAGCAAAGCGAAAGGTGATGTGCCTGTTCCTTGCTTGCAGTTACACACAATACCGAAGATTTCTAGGAATGACACCAGGATAATTTAGCCACTCTTCTGGGAAAGGGGCTATACATACACTTCAGCCCCTAAATCCACCTATATGTATCTACGTGGAGTGACCACCTTTTCAAGAGCTGCAGAGCACTCGGCAGCTCCTCCTGTGGAGCCGGATTCAGGCTCCAACGCTCTGAACTTGGCTCCCAGGCGACAGCAGCCCTGTGACAGTGGGGTTTCTATCAGTATGCATGAATTTGGCATTATCCAGCTAAAAGGAGCCTGCTAATCACAGTCACACACTCGCACGGTTCCTTGGTCAGGGAATTTTTTTCTTTGGTTGTGCCTTACAACATGCTGAGGACTGTCGAGGCTGAAGGGCAGAGCCAGGAGCACCTTGCGATGCATCCCATCAACCCAGGAGCAAGCAGGGATCGTCTTCTCTAAACTGGGGAGGGGATGGGCGAAGACCTCCTGTCCCACCTTAGCCCATGTGTCTCCCAGCTGTGCAGGTGACTTGTGCATCGCCCCCGGGGCTGCGGGGCCGGGAGGTCACAGCTCTGGATTCCCAGGACCTGGGCTGCTGGATGAAGCAGCGGTTTCCTCGGGGGGTCAGCACGGCGCAGCAGATCACAGTGACCCACAGCAATAGTAAGTTGTGCAGCTACGGAGGTGTCTGTAAGGTCTAGCTCCCTCCTGCCCTCCATCACCCCAGAGGGGACTGCAGCCGGAGACCCCCTGCTCTGCCCCCCAGTCCCAGGGGCTCGGGCTGCCCGGCCACCGCTGGTGCAGTGGCTTGGTGGGGAGGGTGGTGACCACCTGGAGGTGTTTGCTGGCTTTGCAACAGAAAAGTTAGCAGATGCCACAAAGCCGCATGGAGCACAGGCTCCATGGTGATGGGCACCAGTATCAGACAGCCATCCGGCCGTTTTCCCCGCAGCGTTCACATATCCTTGGTAGCTAGCTCTGGGTGAAGAGCATTTATATTGCTCCTGATGAAAGCAATCCAGTGCTGGCTGCACACCGCAGACATGCACAGGGCTGGCTGCTGAGGAGCACCGGGTGCGCTGCTGGCTGACCCACCATGCCCTGAGGTACCTTTCCTGTGCCACAGCCACCACACCGCCCGCCGGGAAGGGGGGAAGGAGCTGGCCGTACCTGGTGGGCTTCCTGGTGGCAGCAATTGGCATCTCCATCCTGATCGCGCTGGCTGCCAAGTGCAAGCTCTTCCACAAGAACTTTGCTAGCTACCGCCACCGGCCACTGCCTGAAACCAGCTCAGTCAGAGGCAGCCCCATGGAGGATGGCAGCGGCTGGGACAGGGGCTCCTCAGGCCGGGGGGCCTTTGAGAGCCACCCTATGCCTGGTGCTGCCGACCTGCAAGCTGAGGATGATGATGGCTTCATCGAGGACAACTACATCCAGCCAAGTGAGCAGCTGCCAGAGGAAGAGGAGCGGGAATCACACCTCTCCATCTGAGCCTGCTGCCCAGCTACCACCACTGCGGCCTTTCGCCGCCCCCCCCACCTCCATCCCCTTCCTGCCCTTTCCCACCCACCCTTGTCTTTTGGCCCCATGTGGCTGGGGGCAGGAGGAAAGGAGTGGAGCGGAGGGGTGGGCTGGAAATGGTGATGGAGGCTGAAGGCAGCCAGCCCCATGGTGTCCCAGCATGACACCAGCGGGGCTACGTGGGGACACCAGACCCACTGCTGCTCTCCCAGCCCTGCTCGGATGCTAAGGATGAAGGAGATGGTGCCTATCATGCCTGGGCAGCCTGGTGGGATGGGAAGAGGAGCCTGCCCTTGTGCTCCCTGCGGGGTCTCGGGCACCGGCCCCACTGCCCCATGGCGCCAGACCAGCCCTGCTCTGTCCCTCAATGCGTTGTCACTCTGGGGTGTGATTAAAGCATGATTTAACCCTGCTTCTGCCTGCGGTGGTTTGTTGGGGCTCTCCCAGCAGCAGTGCCGGGAGAAGACACCCAGGCCCACAGCTGGGGTGTGGCTTTTTTTTTTTGCATATGCTTTCAAGGACAATAAATACATTCCTTGTTAACTGCGGTGGTGAGAGAACAGGTCTGTGGCACCAGTGTTCTCATGCAAACAAATCTGTCACCTGCTGTGGCGCAGGCAGCCCTGCTGCGTCGTCCCAGGGTTTCTGTGCATGTCTTTCCAGCGTTGCTTCCTGCCGCGTCCCTTCTCTTTTTTCTCTCCTCCCTCTCCATCAAGATGTGCTAGAAAGGCACTTACCTTTCCCGTGTTAGCTCTGCAGAGCTGAGCGAACTTGTTGGTGGCACCAGTTTTGGCGTCAGGCAGGCACGTGCACTGGGGTGAGACAGCCTTGTCCCCAGGCACCCATTACAGAGTCCCGTCTGTATCTCTAACCGTGGAGTTATAACAACATTATAATTTTTGCATTCCTGTCATCTTTATGGTACGATAAACAGCACATGAGACATAGGTAACTGCAAGTTGTTTCTGCTGTAGCCAGTCATGCCTGCGTGGGTCACACCACAGTTAAAAGCAGGGAGCAGCAGTGGCATTCACCCTCCTTAGTAAGTGGTTCACAAGGCTCATACCATCCGGATGGGAAGACTTCCCAGGGCACAGCCCAGTCATTACCGTCCCTGATGGCCTGAGAATCTCTCTGTCATGCTCCAGAGCATAAAGCATCATCACAGGGATGGCATTTCTTGCAGCCCTGCCACATGGCTAATTCCCCCATCTCCTTCAAACCTCCATCTCACTGTAAACTGCCTTTGTATTTCTCTACTCATTAGGATATTTATAGAGCACAGTGTGTACAAAAGTAAATAGTACACGTCAGAGAATGTAAACCGAAGGGGACGACTGGGTCAGGCGTTGGATGGGTGATAGAAGCCAGTGACTTAAAGCACCTTCCAGAGAGGGAACGTGCCATTCAAAGCCATGAGGAGGATGAAAACCTGCTGGCTTGTTTCAGCGGTCAGCCAGTTTTTGTTCTTAAATGCCATATTTCTAAACTGAGCTTTACTTTTACAGTCACTGCCTCATGCTTTGACTTCTGGGCTCATCTTAACGGCTACCTGTGAAAATACAATATATGCTGTAATTTGGGGGGAATTTCTAATATCTTTCGGGTAAGATAGGAGACTTAAATCTGAGGGCTGGGAAAATGCATTTCAGTTATCTTATGGAGGGTATTTTCTGGGCTTTTCAACATGCTTTTTAATCCCATGAACTTGTGCTAGATGCAGTATTTTACTCTTGGTCTCAGCGATGTCTTAAAAGAGATTAAAAATACAGCTGCCCAGGCTTATGTATCCAGGATCTTGCTCACTCCCAGCCCTCAGTACCTAACGGTGGGTTGCTTGTCTACTTTGACCCTGCTGGGAGGCCCACCCATTTATTCTTTAACTGAGCAGACGTGGCTGTTTTTCTGGTGTGCGGGGGGCCCCAGTCCCATGACAGCCCCTCTGCCCCCGCTCCAGGCAGCTCCAGTGCCAGCGGGCAGGAGGCTGGCAGCTCACATGGGGGGAAATGCATCTGGCATGCAGAGCTGGGAATACAAGGGGGTCAGACCAGAAAAGGAGGAGCCTTCTCAAGGGGATCCCCCCGGGAAGCTGCTGGAAGAACCGCGGTTGAGGCTGGCGGACGGGAGCAGTAGCAGGTATGCAGGCAGACCGGTTCCAGCCTCATTGCAGGCAGCAGCTGCCGCCTCGAGGCTCAAGGCTTGGCCCTACTGCAGGGCAAAACAGCTTCTCTGTAAACAAACCAGCACGCACCGATATATTCAGGAGGCTTCGCGTGCTCCATGTGAGCATCTTTGAGGGGCACGGCAAGGTCTTAGGTTCATACAGTGGTGGTAAGGGGGACCAGCTATGTCTAGGTCCTTAAGCAGAGGGAGGTGCACGTGCATCTGAAGGTGGGAGTCGTGTATCAGGAAATAAGTACATGCATTTGGGGGACTGTGGTGGCGTTGCCGTGCTAGCTGATGAGCCGAAATCACAGCTGCCCGCTGAGGGACCCTGGGCTGTCATGATTTCTACCCGGGGCTCAGCCTGAGCAGAGGCCAGCTCTGCACAGCTCTGCCACCTCCCACTTTGCAGAGAGGCCAACAGTCAAGCATCAGCCTTCAACATGGTCGACTTCTGTAACACTTTATTATGGATTTCCATGCACAAGACAGGAACCAAGAAAGGAGCAAACAAGTACCACTGCTGCAGAGGTGAGTCAGTGACTGGAGCAGCGCAGGCTGTCCATCTGGGCAGTCAGACACCCAAACCACTATCTTTGGGGACAGCCTGTTCTCAGCCATTATTTCCTTGGGTTGCTGACACGGCCCACAAACGTCCTTTTCTGGCACAATCCGTGGGCATTTGGGGCACATTTTGAAGGGGCTATGGAGGGGAGGATTCACATTGGCATGCAGGCAGTGCAGAGCTGCGAGCTCAGCACAGTCATGTGTCTTCACAGAAATGCCCAGATGTGCAAAACAGCTGGTGTGCAGGCAGCTGTGGCCTGTCCACATGTGCAGGTTGGGGGAGCTGGGAGTAAGTGCTAAAGCACTGTTGCAGGCAGAGACAGTGCAGCTTGGTATAACTGCACATGCACCGACACAGATGTGCAGAGCAGCAGCAACGGTGATGGTGCAAAACTGTCCAGCTCTGGCCTGTCCCTCCCTGTGTACGCACAGGGATCCCTGCTGGACCTGGGGTCAAACAGCCCAGAGGGCAAGGATGGCTTTTTGCTTTGCAGAGGATTTAGCACAGAAGGACCTGAGCTTAGTAACACCCTCTGAACTCTTGGGCAGATTAAGGGAAATGATGCAGAGAAAAGAGGAAACAGCAGTTTAATAAAATCTATAGATGATGTGAAAGTGGCAAAGGAAAATGTAGAAATAACAGAGATCCAGAAAGAAAAGCCAAAATGATGTTCCTGTACTTTGGGGAAAACAATCCAAGGCTTTGGGGGAAGGAAAGCCAGCAGGAGCACGGCAAGAGCAGATGAATACAGAAGTGCCCTCACGCGATCTGAGTGCATCAGGAACAGCGTGGTCTGGAGCTGCAAAGGGGATGAAGTCCTCATTGTCCAGTGTATACCTGGTGGGGTTCACTGATGCTGAACTCTGACACTGTCTCCACATGTTACATGGACAGTGATTCATGCTGTTACTAAGGGAATGAGCTGTTATCCTCTTCCAAATAAATTTGCTACCAGGCACCAAAAAATAATAGCTCAGTCTTATTCCATTACAGAGGGAATTTAGCAAATAATAAGCAAAAATAACAGCTGGGGCAGAGCAGCTCAGGTAAGGGGGATATGGGAGCAGACAGGAAGATGAAGAGAATGTTGCACATGAGCAGCTTTGCTAGGAGGTTATGATCTGTGTCTATGGAAAGGGCAGTGAAATGGTTCGTGGGTCTATGGAGGAAATGAGAATTTTGACAGGTAAATTAGTGTCAAGTCACAGGAAAAGCTCCTGGGGGTGAGTTGTTAGCATGCCTCTGGGAAAGACACCTCAGTGATAGACACCTTGTAGAGATAAAACACCAAAAAAGCTCCAGGTAAGGCCCAAGTGGTAGCAGAAGAACTTTCTGCCCCGCAGCAGCTGCAACACTTGACAGACAGAAAGAGCACGGGAACACACAGGGACTGGGATGAGCTGCAGCGCTCCCACGGCAGCAGAGGTGCCTCTGCTCGGGAAACTCCTGTCTGAGGGCAACAGCACTCCCCCCTCGCACCGCCCTTGCGGAGCAGCGGCCCCAGCCCCGGGATTCGGGCATCCCAAGGCCATCCCCCAGAGACTGCACCTTGCTGTTTGTGGCTCGCATGGCTGGAGCACACTGGTGTGAAAAGAGCCGTGGTTTGATAAACCACGGAAGGTGGTGGGCCACAGAAATGTAATATTGGAACAGATCCTGGCATTGCAAACACAAACAGCATTTCATGTGAGGTCCAGCCATGCTGGGCCTCTGGCACACAGAATCCCATGCAAATCCTACGCTCACTCCCACAGACACAGGTGCTTTCTCAGGAGCAGCCCCTGCAGCCGTACCTCCTACCGAGCTCCCTTCACTTGCGCTGCATGCCTGCTGACACACAGAATATTTCCTGCCATTCATCAGCTGCTAGAGGCTCTACTTTGCTCAGGAGCTGGCGGCTCTGCACAGAGCACAGGGTGGTTTTATACCACCCACAATCACAGCTTCTCCTGCCAGGAAAGCGCACGAGACAGCTCCGGGAACTGCGGGAACCAAACAAGTACCGGGGTCCCCGGGGGTACAGGACAGGCTCACCTTAACTCTGTGTCTGGGCTCACAGCCGGGCAGGCAGCAGCTGTCACGGGAAACTTGCGGAGATAAAACGCCAACCAGGCCAGCGCTGTGCTCCTAACGTGCCAGGTCAAAGAGCCTGTCCAGGCACCCCAAGTCCCTGCTGTGCCATCAGCCTGGGGCAAAGCAAATGCCAGTCATCTCCAAAGGAAGCACAAGGCACACCGCGATGCTCGCCCTTCCTTCAGGAAAGGCCGGCACAAGCCCTGCTGACGGGTCATCTCCAGTGAGGCTCACGCAGGGGTGTCCTGGGTCAGATCAGGTTGGCCATGCTGGAGGTGGGAGGAAGCCGCCTGTTTGCAGCGAGGCGGCCGGAGATGGTGAAGACACGGATGTCGCCCGTCTCCAGGCTCCGAGGAGCCGCCTGGCAGCAGGAGGTGCAGAGCAGGTAGAGCAGCAGGCAGAGGAGGATGGCACTGCCGGCAGTCAGGAGGACAACCCCGCTGGTGAACATGCTGGCCAGCGGCCGTGCAGGGCTGAGCTGCATGGTCGTGGTGGAGAGGATGGTGAGCACGACCCCGCAGACCACCAGCACCAGGGCGCTGAGCAGCAGTACCAGGCAGTCCGAGAAGCCCCCGCTCTTCAGGAGCTCGATCTGGTCCCGGCTGCGGATGCAGTTCATGTCCTGGATTGCAGAGCTCAGCAGCTGCTTCAGCAGCACAAGCAGGGCCAGGAGGCAGAGCGTGGTGCCCACGGCCAGCCGCCACTCCCCAGACCGGCTGCTAGTACTGTATAGCAGGATGATGCCCCCAATCCCACAGGCCAGGATCAGCACCACAGCCATCCCGTAGCACAAGATGGACTTCTTGGGGTCCTGGAACCACCAGAGCTCCACATGCTCTTCCAAGATGTTCCTCTGGATGTGGTCCGCGTCCGCAGGGGTGCGGGGGCTGCTCAGCTCTGCCAGCTCTGGCATGGTGGGAGGCTGGGTTGGGCACGGTGGGGCGGTTGCACAGGTGAATCTACACCCTTACAGTGAAGTGGAGGGTCAAGGCAGCAGCGGTTGCGAAGGCAGCTGCATTTCTCAAGTGGGGATGCCTCTGTTTCATTCTTTAGAGCCTGGTGAAGCTCCCTTCTGCAGCAGTGCCATCTGGAGAGCTACGGTCCATGCGCTCGGGCTGAGCCCACCCCCCAGGCAGGGCTGCAGGACATGGTGGAGCATCCCTAGAGCAGCACCGTAAGGGAACAACCAGGGCTGCGTCCTTCCTTTCCTGTGTCTTTCATCTGAAAAAGTCAAGAAGAGAAGATATCATTAAACAGAGACCCTGCTCCCCTGAACCAAACAATCCCCTGCCAAACCCTGGGCCTTGGTTGCTCCAGACTGGCCTGAAGACCTTTCCCTGCCTCCCTCACAATAGCCCCATGCAACTGGAGCACAGATCAGTCACGCACGCACGTCTTCAGGGAGACTTCCACGCACTGCTGAGGGACCTCAGCCTGCCCCAAGGGCGAGTCTCCTGCCTCCCCAGCCCCGTGTGCCCTGCTCAGAGGCTACTGGCACATCACTGCCCGCAGGACTCTGCCTGCAGCTGGTGCTGGCAGCAGGGCAGGGACGGAGCAGAGGCAAGTCCCTCCTGGGATAAAGCCCCATTCACAGCTCCGGCTTCACATGCTCCCTCATCAGCAACAGCCTCTTGTCACCAACTGGCTCTGCTGCCCAGAATGACATCGGGAGGTGGGGGTCAGGACCGGGGCTTAACCCTTTCAGTGCAGTCGCTGGAAGAGCGAGAGCTGCCCTTGCTGCATGTTCTCAGCCTTGTCCCTACCCCTGCACTGCCAGCGGTTCCCCCACCCAAGTTCCCTACAGAAATACGATGGTTACATCTCCAGTGGTCTCAGCGCTGCCCTGGAAAGAGCCCCCAGAAAGCTGGGACCTGGCACCCTGCAATTTTGCTCTCTTCTTTGCTGGTTCCTGAAGCATTCCCCACTGGAGGGGAGCAGGGGAAGGGCCGCGGTGGCTGCAGGGTGAAGGCAGGCTCCCTGGTGCTGTGCTCAGCCAGGGTCCCCTCGGCACAGCGCCTTGTCTCAACCCGCAGCCTGGCTTCCCGGGCTTATCACCTCCCCCAGATCTGGGCCCCCCTCAATTCTTCATGGGTACAGTTTTACACCAAGAGTGGAAACCACTTGCATTTCTCTCACATAATGTCCCGCACCAGCATGTGAGTGCTCTGGCTGGTTCCACAGCACCAGAAGGACCTTCCAGCACAACTAGTACCCAAAGCAAGGAGAGGTGCTGGGGAGGACAGTGCTGGAGCATCGCAGGTATGGCTGAGCCCTTGACGCATGGGGCAGACCCTGGAGACCTGCGAACTGCCTCCCTGGTCACCTCCCACACAGGACGACGCACGCTCGGCCATCGCGGGCACACACACGCAAACTGGTCAGAGTCCCGCAGGAGATCGTGGCGGGGACGGGAACCGATGCAGATTCCCTGTGTCAGAGCTGTGTTACTTCTCCCAGGTGGGGGGGATGGCCACGCAGCACCCTGCCTGCTAGAAATGGCTCTCTGGGAGCCTGTCAGCCCATGCCAAACACTCCCTTTGTCTTTGTGCCCTGCTCTGCACGGTGCTGGGACTCTGGGCTCATTACAGACGGGTGGGGACAATTTGTGACCTCCACGCGTGGCAGCTCTGCACACACCAGGGATCTTTGCTCCCACAGCTCTCCCTGTCCTCAGACAGTCTCCACAGACGCATCCCCTTACGGCAATGCCTTTGCTGCCAGCAAACGCCTCAAAATCCCCCTCCATCAGGGACAAGCCAACGTGGGGTGGGGGGAGAGGGAGGACAATAGCGTGGGGGGTGCCCGAACCAGACACCGCCTGACAGTGTCAGGCCAAGCTCCTCCTGAGTCACTCCCCGGCTGTGATGGAGCATGAGGTCACTTTGGACATGGCTCAGGGCACGCTGCCAGCTGGCAGCACGTGTCCAGGAAGTCTCTAACCACCACGGGTTTGCAGGCCCGGGACCCATCACGCCATGTGAGCTGCACACTGTGCTACTCCCTTGCACGGCTGCCGCTGCTTGAATTGCCTGGGCAGGGAATGGGCTGGGACACAGAAACCCAGGCTCCAGAGGGTACACTTGCCTGGAGGCCCGTGGGAGATCTGCAGCTCCCGGCTAGAGCCAGAACAATCAGAAAGCATCAATTAGGGAGAAAAAACAGCTGTGGTTGAGTATACTGATTTGTGCCTGCTGGGACCCACTTCGATTTTGCGTGAGACAGAAGATACCTTGTGCTGTCCGCATGTGCCCAGGACACAGGTTCCTGAGAAGGTGAGGATATCACAGGGCACTTTCAAAGGAGAGGGGCGAGAAGAGGTTGAGCCCGGAGACGTTTCCTCAGCCTATGCAAACCAGCTCAGTGCTAAGCACTACTTCCTCCTGCCTTTCCTTCTCCAAGCACAGCAGTGCCTTATCTCCTCCTTACCAGCGAACGGGTGAGTCTAGTAGATAGCAGGTTTGTAGATTAGATTGAGATTTTGGACTAAGAAAACATGAAGCTTGGAGAAGTGCAAAGTCTGTGGCCTTCTGCTGCTTGACCAAAGTTGCGCACACAAGTTGTGAGTCAAACAGTAAGCATAAAAAACACAACAGCACTAACCACAATGAGGGAAAATGAGACCAAAAATCAAGCTATGGCACTGCATTCTCATGTTACTTTTTAAAATTTAGCCATTTTAATTTTTATTTGCTCAGAAGAAGGTCAGGGAGGAAGATAAAACTATTAGAGCATCTGGCTGCAGAACAAAATAAGGTATGACCTCTATGAGCAGGTATTTCCCAGTGTTATATTAACCTCTATTAAACAAACAATTTGGAGAGGCAAAGGCTTCCACTGAAGTGTGTCTCCATGTTTCCTTGTGTGTGTTTGAAAATGTTGTGGGAATATAAACTTTTGCTCTATAAGCCTCCACACTTGTCTTGGGCTTCTCTAGACTGCGAGGGTTTGTGCCACTAATAACAGTATTTTTACTCTTGGAATCACAGAATACTTCAGGTGGGATGGGACCTTGTGAAGCCACCTGGTCCATCCCTCTGCTTGAAGCAGAGTTAACCTCAAAGTCAGACTGAGCAGCTCAGGGCCCCATCCACTTGGGTGCTGGATACTGCCAAGGATGGAGGATCCACAGCCCCTCTGGGATCATTCCAGTGTTTAACCATCCTCACCAGGAATAAATTTTTCCTTAACTGTAACTACAGTTTCCCATTCCTCAGCACAGCTGCATTGCCTCCCATCCTCTTAAGAAAAATCTGACTGTCTTTATGTATTAAACTAAAGCAGCCCTATTCCGGGTGTCACCACTCCTTGGAGAAGGGATGAAACTAGATCTCACAGCAACTTTGCTGATCTGGTTTCTTTGCATTATGCAGCATATCAGTTTGCCTGGGTCAGACTGAGAGAAAGGAAGGGATGTGGATCCCTGCTCTGCCATGAGGGAGAAGGACAGCAGTTGCCCCTTCTGCAGCTCTTCTTTGGGCTCCTTGGTCTCACTGGTCTGGGACAGACCATAACACAGACCCTTTGGGAGCTTAAGCCAGTTAGCCCATCAGATTAGCCAGTTCGATAACGTGTATCACAGGTCATTAATCTCTACCATTTACTTACTAATGAACCCAGTGCTTTCAGTGCTCCCATCTTTGTATTAGGAGAAAAAGGAGGAGAGGACCAGCCCAGCCACACAATGCTTTCTCACTGAAGGTCGCATTTCAGGAAAAAATTGACAAGCTGTCCTTCCCCACTGCTGGCTGGCAGCTGGGAAGGAAGAACAGGAAAGCGCTGGGAATGCAGGAAAACAAAAATGTTCATGTTTTTCCTTTTTCACTGTGGTTTTTTTTTTTCCTACTCTGACAACATTTAACTGGGAATTGAGGGTCATCATCAACTGGTTTCTGGCCACTCCTGGCTGCAGGTGCGAGAGACACACGCCTGCTGACTGCCTGGGAATGGTTTATGCATGTATTTATTTACTTATAGACTTTTTCTGTCTGACTATCTGATATCTGACAGATGGGCCATGGACTGTATGTTAATTAACACTTTCATTTCAGAGCCACATAAAACTCAGCTGTTGAAATACTCCTCACTTCCCTCTCCCCAAACCCAGGGTACACCATGAGACATTGCTTACCCACAGCACTCAGAAGGGGAAGTCTGGGGGTGGGACAGGCTCCTGCAGCACTTCCAGCCTTGGAAGGGTTTTATGCAGCTATGTGGACTTTGTGAGCATCATGGAGACCGAGAGTGTCCAGCAAGATTTGCTGTAAAATAACAATACATAAAATGATTTGCGTGAGCAATCTAGATGAGAGCCAATAGAGCCTCAAATCTCAAACAGATACAAGCCATCTCCTTCCCCTGCTTCTCCAGTCCATCACAGCTTATCTGCTTCTTGGCCAGGTCTGGCCATAGCCTATTTGGGATGGACTTGCCACCACTCTGTGCCTCACAGGAACCTCTAGCCCAGAATTGCCATAAGTATTTTCCCATCCCTTTGTGTAATTTTTCCCACTTCCATTCTATTCTGTCTATTCTATTTCAGTTGGAAGGGACCTACAACAATCATCTAGTCCAACTGCCTGACCAATTCAGGGCTGACCAAGTTAGAGCATGTTATTAAGGACATTGTCCAAATGTCTCTTGAACACTGACAGGCTTAGGGCATTGACCACCACTCCAGGAAGCCTGTTCCAGTGGTTGACCACCCTCTTGGTATAGAAATTCTTCCTAAGCATATTCTATTTTATTCTAACTCCCTAGTAAGCTCAAAGAAAATCAAGCTCATGTATCTTCTTTTATGCCTGAATTACTGCCAATACACAAATCAGAAGCTGTGAATGTCATAGTGCTCAAGGCCCATCTGTGGCCCTGGGAGCAGGGACGCTGCTGCCCTGGGACGTGTGGGAAGGTCTCCTCTCTTCTCCTGAGAACTCAGGAGTGGGGATAGAGGAACCAGCGGGGAATGGGAGTAATGGGGCTTTTATGTGGCATGTGTCTGTCTCACCCAAAACCCTAGCAAAAGATCCACACTCCTTTGGCTGCTACATCAACCACCAATTTCCAGTGCTCCTCCTTTCTAGGGCTGCTCAAAATCCAGGCAAACCTATGCTGTCTAACCTGTATCTCTGGGGAGAGCCCACCCTCTCTACCCTGCCAGAGGGATAATGCTTTCCCAGAAGCAAGCATCTGTCCCACCAGCGCTTCTGCCCCCAGACATCATCTGGGAAGCCTCGGGGAAGCCCTGGGCGGTGGCGGACTGTCCCTTCCTTTCACCAAGCCTAGGGGCTCTGGGGGCAAGGATGGTGGAGGGCTTGTTGTAACAGGGTCAGCGTGCAGCTACTTTTTACAGAAATCCAGATAGCTTCGGCGTGCTCCATTATAAAGGTTCGTGTTCGCCTTCCTCTCTGTATGCATAACAGGCGTCCATCATCCTGACCCCACAGAGCCTGTCCTGATGCACCTCTGCCGAGGGAGGCCTGGGAGTCCCGAAGGAACAAGACACTCCCGAGCCTTATGTGCCGAGAGGAAACACGATGGCGCAAGGAAGAAACGATGTGGAGGCAAGAGGCAGGATCCCTTAAGAAGTACGTCTGAAGCAGCCCCCGAACCTGCCAGCAGTTACTGATGAAGCACGGCCCTTCCCGCGCACGCACGGGTCCCGGGGAGGAGGGCTCACTCACCTGCGGCAGACGCTGCCTGCACGCGACAGCCCAGCGCCGTTCCCTGCTCCTGGCTGGCAGCAATGGTTTTTCCTGACTTTCCTTCCACTGGATCGAGCTAACGAGGGAGCTCACGGGGAAAATCTCTTCCCTTCCTCCGGCAACCGCCTGCCAAGAAACAGGTGCTCCTGCCGGCTCCCCTTCCTGGTGCGGGACGGGCAGCACCCACGAGAGGCTGCAAGCCCTCACCTCTCACCCGGGCAGGTGCATTCCCCAGCAGGGTGGTGTCTCAGCAAACCTGCTGCTGGCCTTGGAGAGGCTCCAGAGCTGCGCAGGTGTGCAGGTGCTACCCCTCCCTCCCTCCCCCGGCGGGATCTGGCCACACACCGATCCTGGAAGGTGGCTCATTTCCTCCCAGCTGGAGGTGCAGGGGTGCCCGAGCCAGGGAGCAGCTCCCAGGCAGCAGGTGAGAGGAAGCCTGCAGCCAGGCTGGCAGCGCGAGGGAAGATTTGACACATTCAGCAAGTATTTGGTATGACGTGCTGTCACATAAAATAGCCCCTACACTACTGTATAGGCTAGGGCCATCTGGTCGCATCAGGACTGGATCTTTGTATGGCATTTGGACCAGGCAGGCGCTTAGGTCAGGCAAGATGTCGTGGTGGTGCCACCTCCGCCACCAGGCAGCTGCAGTACCCCCCTCCCTGGGAAAGAGCGGCATCAGCACAGCCTGCCGTGCTGCAGAAGAGCTGACTTCCTGGTAATCTAGTTGAAAGAAAAGGGTGACCATTTTGAGAGGAGTTAGGGAAACAGAGAAGGACTTATTTGAGAGAGGAAGAGAAAAAAAGGGAGTAGCAGGAACGCAGAAGTCAGCAGGGGAATGGGACTCCCAGCCTGAGTGCGTGCCCCCTCCCTCATGGCTGGGCTTAATGACAGCAGAAGGGATCACTACTCCGAGTCTGAGCAGCTGGAAAATCTCCTGGGAGATGTAGAAAGAAGAGAACGGGGCCGACAGCAGCTCTTGCCTGACTAATGGAAAGAGAGGCTCAGTTATTAAGTCGCATGCTAGTTTTTTAGCAGGCTATGAGAAGGGAAGCTTAGGATATGCTAATACAATAGACACCAATTAGTGTGACAGCTTCAGGAATTTGTCTGAGTAAAATCTGACAGATCTTTTGAAACTTGCGAAATATCATCTGTCCATCCAGTGGTTGTTGTCCTAAACCTAAAACAACAAATGGGCTGTGGTGGATTTGACTACACAAACACTCTTGAACAATGAGCTTGTCCCTACCCAGAAAAACCTCGTCCTTTAGGTAGGCCAGTTAACAAATACATCATCCAAGGGGAAACCTTATTCAGCTTTAAAGATAGCCATATATTCACTTTAAAAAGTGGGCTGTAACTTTATAAGAGCATGAGATGCTTACCAGATCCTTTAGAGAGGTACCAAGAAGAGAAACAGACAATGGAGACCAAGAGAGGATGAAAGCGGAACATGTCTTTGCACTCTGACAGAATTCAGAAGACCATTAGCATACAAACCCGTAACCCAGTTACAACTTAATTCTGAAAACATTTGTACAGCACACGCGTGGGAGACTGACCTTGGTCTAGTTTTCCCAGTATAGAAAGGGCTTGTACATCTATTTTTCTTCCAGCAGGTCTCTGATAAACCTCAGTTGTAACACTCTGCTGTGACTGACTTTTAATGTTCTCCCTTACAAACAATGTTTAACTGCCTCTTAGCTACTAAGATCAAGTTTGAAATCCTCTTGAACCGAGTTTGCCAGCTGTCTACCTAGGCTTCATCCGACAAGCCTTGTATTACCATTAAATCTTTCTCATGAGGGTGACACACAGGCATACTTTTAAGCATATTAATCATCACTTAGAAATCATTCTTCACCTGTATATGCTTCTTCCTCTTATTAGGACAAGGTCCTTATTTTTCAGAAAGATTGATTCCATTTCTCTAAACCACATCTCTTAAAGCAGTGGCTTCTACCACTCAATTTATTCTGACAGAGAGAAGGAAAAATTATACCACATGGGAGTCTAGCAAATTCGAATGGGTGTGTTCTGAAAATTTAAGCAGGAACTACTTTCTGAAATATTTGTTAATTACATTAATTACATCCTCTTTCTGTACAGGAAGTATCAAGATTATATGGGGAGGGGAGGAGGAAGAAAGGGTGTTAAGCTAGCACATTAACAGACCAATTCCATCATAACTTCTTCCTTTTGTTCCTGTGAAACCTGTGCTTCATGCACATTAAAGCTGAAAAATTAAAAAAGACTAAGGAAACTTAATTCCACAGGCATGGACAAAGTACTCGACTGAAGTCTCCCAGGTCATAGGAGCTCATGGAACCATCCGTTTTGCCATGGTGTTAGCGTGGAAATGAGTCTAGTATCCCTAATGGTAATACAGCTTACACATTATCCAGCCTTGGCACCACTATCTTATGTACAATATTATTAGTAGTATGTAGAAAGCACTCGTCATTTCTCTACAATTCAGCATAGGAAATGGAAACAGTAATGTTCTGGCTGTTACAATACCATATAGTTCCATGCTCAATCAGTAGTTTAAATTTCTGATGTATGTGAAGTATTCCTCAGTGAGACAGTGTGTCATGCACTGACAAAAAAGGATGAAAAATTTACTTTTTTCCCCCTCATTATTAAAGAAATTACTCCCTGCCTTTTTCTATACATGAGTACTTTGCAGAGTGACATTTTAGGGGAATTTCACTGAAAAACTGAACTAAAGGGATTGCAGATGTTGGAAAAAAGACAAGCAAAGATTAACTTATCAAAGTTACAGTAGAGTTATGACATAAGGTTTGGACTTTATTCCAGATTTTGGAGTCTGAAACTGGGCTGCCTTTTTGTGCTGCTGAAATGATTGTAACAGATGAGACAATACATCTCTAGACAGAAGGCAGAGGCTTGAGCAAGGGCTCTAGCTCAGGTGTGCTTGACCACTAGTCAAAGGTTGCCCTCACAAGATAATTGATTTTTAGTCTGTGGCTGGATACCTGCTTGGAATAACACTGACATCTGTCTTAAGTGCGGGCAGACCTTTGTATGGACATAGGCAATTCAATACTGGAAAATAAAAGGCTGATGTTGATTTTTGCAGCACAATGATACCAAATTAGAATTCTAGCAGAAAAGGCTTACAAAGTTTGACTAGCTCTTCTGAACTAGGACACATTATTTTTCAAGAGAAAGTTGCATACCTGCCCTAGCATGAAGGCACAAAGATCAGTCTTGCACTAACACAAATTTATTTTTTTTGTCTTGGCTCCTAGGCCTCATGGAAAGGGCAGATTCCAGGAAAGTAGAAGGGAGTGAAGGTTGCTGCCTTGTGTTCAGAGCAGTGAGTGCTGCACAAGTGCTTCTAGTGGAAGAGTATAGTATCATGGAAGTCTAATCCATGCTGTTGCATTTCTGATCTTGCCAGGAGAATGTAGTAACGTAAGGCATCCTTGAACCAGGTCACTGTTGCTGTGTCTTGTGACTTCTTTCCAGATTCAGCTTAGGCAGATTTCCAACTAAGAGAGGCTGAACTGCAAGGACTTGCCCCTTCTCCTGGATTTGGTCTCGCAGGTATTGAATTTCTAGCTGCTGCATTTCTATGATTTTCTCACTTTCCTTCTCTGCATTCAACCTCAGGACAGCTGGGCTGGACAGCAGTTCAGTGGAGGAAGCTAGAAGATAAAATCAGAGAAGATAGAGCAGAGTAACAAAGGTCCAGCTCGCAGAGTTCTTTGGCATGAACAAGGAAAGGAGTCTTTCAGGGCTGAAGGAGTAGAGCTAAATAGTAAGATTCTGCAGTATTTAGCAGCTTCTACAACTAACATTACAATATAACTGGTACCACCAGGGAGACACACTGGAACAATGTGGAGACAGTAATATAATTGTTCACTAAGGACAAAAAAGGCTTCTGGAATGAGTACTGACAATATGGAAAACATACAAGAAGCACTATTCACCTGTGTCTTGAATTGCTTGTTTTTTCTTGGTTAATCTTAGTGTTGACTGGAGGTGATGTACCTGGGTGTGGGCCACCGTCAGTTCTTGCCGCAAGTCATTGATTTCCTTAATCAGACTCACATTTTCCTGCAAAAACAGTATGCCCTATGAGGAAAAGCACAGGTACTATCTGGCTCAGCAATATGTATCTTCTTATCATTGGGAAGGACACTGGACAGTATAGAATCATTATCAGAAGCAGAAGATACAGGGCAATCAGTACAGTACACAACGTTTCAGATAAGGCCACAGTAGATTTGACGCAAAACACGACAGTATCAAACCATGTTAGCTCAATAACCTAATATTTGTTTTGCTTTTCTGACTGCAGCTGCACTCCAAGGTATCATCTTCCTTGCCAGTTCCACAGGGAAGCTCAGGTCCCTTCCTGGACTGATCCAATTAATTCAGAATTAATGTGAGGAACTCCTATTTCTCCCTCGAGTGTGTATTATTTTGCTTTTCATTTGCCACTATGTGTCTGTTCATTTAAACTATCTGTATCTCCTTGCACTTCTTCAAAGCCCTCTTCATTAGTTCTGACAGACATCGCTTTCCAACACCCCTTCCAAATTATTAAGAAATATATAAAGCATATGGAGACTTGAGATACCTACTGCTAACATGCTGTTATGGGGCAAAGTTAGCTGTGTATTCATCTTTTGTTTTTTTAGTCAGTTTTCAACTCAAAAAAGTTCAGTCTTCTAATTTTTTTAATAGCCTACCACAAAGCATCTTGCTGAAGGAGTTGTGAAAGTACGAGAGAATGAACTTTACCCATTGTTGTGACAGATTCAAAGACTTCAGTAAAACCAGTATGGGCTAATACCAGTGAAGGATGATAAAACTGTTGCTCATAATTGAGAAACAGGAGCACCATTAACTAAATATTTCTTTTCTGAATTCAGGAGAAGTGAAATGGTATATTTGCCTCTTACAAAGAAGGTGAAATACCTTATCACATCAACAGCTAGTGCAAATGTTAAACAGCTGCCATCATACTTAAACCAAGAATAGCAAGGATTTCAGCTACTTGTGGTGGTTTCTTAGAAGTTTTGCAACACAGCACTATTCCAGCCCCTGGAACTTCATCATAAATGGTAATATTTTAAAAATGTAAGTGGCCAAAAGGCATGCTTTGGGTACCTCACATAATACCAGTCTCAAGCAATAGAAAACCCACTAAAAAAACAGGAGATAAGAACAAGGATTAATGACATTTTCCTATGAAAAAGATGTCTTCAAATCTTGATGGTTTTTTTTAATGATAATTTTGGTTGATAAAGATAATTATGTTGCCACAAGAGATTTATGCAAGGCATATGATTCAGTTCCTTACAGTATACTTATAAAGTATTAGCACCACACAACTGAAAACTGGTTAGTAATGAAGTATAATCCTTACCGCAATTATCTGTACATAGATGCACTCAAGGAGTTCAAGTTGGCAGCAATAACTCAAGGTGCATGTGCGTGGCAAGATTCTCAATACTTCGCACTAAGACAAGTACACCAAGTGTGCTTTAGTTTCCCCTCAGCTGAAAGTCACTGACTGGAGGAAGATTGTGGCATGCGTTAAGCTCTGAACTTGGGCAAGAACAGCTGTTGTGTTGGATTCTAAATGCAGTGGGAGCTGGTGCGCTCAGGCAGCCTGCTCTGAAATCATAATATTTTGTTGACTCCTACTTGTTTACTTCAAGTCTTTAAACACAGATGAAATTTGACTGCTATGCTTTTATCCCAGAGCTTGATACTAAAAGGAACACATGAAGATGATAACTTCCAAGAATCAGTCATGGTAATTTTCTTTTGACCAGCTTTCAGGGTTAGGTCACAGCATTTCTGTTCAGGTGTACTTTAGTCATGAACATCTTCATAAGTTCACCCCAAGTGGTTGAATGCTGCTATCAAATGAAGATCTTGCTTTTGGTCTATTAGACAGTATAATACATAGTATCTTGTGTGAGGCAATCTGGGCTATGTTGAAATGTCTCGTTCGGTTTGCTGGGTGCTAAAAGGCTGCTGGTTGACACTGATAATATTTTTCTGAGGAGGCATGCTATCCAGAGAGATTAGCCTTTAATTCAGTTTTTGCATTCTGCCAGAAAGCTTGCACTGCAATGCAATGGATTAAAATAAATGTTCATGGTAAAACTCATTGTCATGGGATGTTGTGGCAAAGTACCCATCGTTTCAGAAAAGGGATTGATCAAATGCATGGAGGATGAGGGCATCAGGTAAAACTGCATATGATGTCTGAATGCAATCTACAGCCTAGGAAGTCCCTGCAGTGCTGACTGTCAGAGACAGGTAGGACATATTATAGAAAAGATCATCCTATACATGCTTCAGTTCAAGCAGCATTACTTCGAGGTTATCCAGTGTGTCTCTTCTTATGTATCCAAGTGACCAAAGAAGCCATTACAAATACAGAAGGCTGGAGGGAAGACGAATAGTCTAACAACAAGCAACTTGCCAATTGTAAGAATAACTCAAATTACCTTGACAGTTCTAATCATCTGTTACAGCAGTCACTAGTAGAATGTACCTATGAACAGTCACTCAGAGAGGAATACACAGCTCTGAAAATGTAAGCACAATTGAGGAATAATAGAAATACAGAGCTGGAAGGCCATCAAGATGTCATTTACTTTTTCAAAGCAAGTCCTGACAGAAGTTTGTCTAAACTAGTCTTAAAAGCCCCCTGTGAAGGGCTGGAAGACCACGATAATTCCTCCTGGCTGTAAAGTCTCATTAATCCACTAGAATTCGGAGAACTGCTTTTTCTTTGAAGAAACCAGGCTGCTTAGAACCTTTGATATCTTCGTCTTCCAGATGTTTTATTAATTCAGTTTTAATCATCATTTCATCTTAGGCTTACCGATCCAAAACATCAAGTATTATCATTATGAGCACCATCTGTCACCCTGTTCCAGCAAGGAAATTCTTCAGGTTATTTTCTGAAGCCATCTCCTTTTGTGCCAAAGGAAACATCTAACTCACAGAAGGAGTCAAAAAATTAAAACAGGGCCAGGGAAGACGATTGCTGCTGCCTAGGCCTGAAGAAGCACTATGAATAAATAGCAAAGAACAGATGACTTAGGAGGCGACTGAGGTCTAATGATCCTGAGGAAGCATAATAAAATAACAGTGAAGAAAGGGCTAGTGAGGGGAAAAGGAAATGCTGACTTTGCAGAAGGAGATCATGGTAAGAAGAGACTGTAAAAGAGCTGTCCTCCTAGGATGTTTGGTGTGGGGCTTTAGATCCTCTCACTCCAGATGAAAACAAATTGGATCTTTGGCCCCAGCTGTCACAAGTTTACCTTGCCTTGTAGGAAACAAGGATTCTGAGCAAGAGATCTTGGTACAAATAGGCATATTCATCATGTGTTTCTGAACTTCCACGAAAAACCTGGATGTAAAAAGCAGAAAGTTCTTCTGAGTTCAGACCAGTAGGCATGGGACTATGTGGCCAAAGTAATTTTTTTTTTTCTTTTCTTCCTCCGAATTACTTCTTAAACACTACTACACAGCAAGTACAGCTTGGCACTCAGACAGGTGCAATTTGACTATGATGGCAATTATAAATACTGTTTCAAATAAAAAATAAGTACATTAATTGCTTTAAAAATACCCAGGCAGCAGAGATTCCCTATCTCCTTTTACATTAGGGAGTGGGAGATAAACAAAAGTATCCACAAAACAGCAGCAATTTCTGACTTCAGAGATCTTGCTCTTTTTGTCCAGAAAATTATAGAACTTTAGTAGCTCAATGAATATTATCCTTGAATGGAAGCACTTGAAAAACTTAGGAATTTCTGGCAAGGAAGCAAACCAAAACTGTTTCAAAGTCCTAAGAATCCATTGTGGTAAGGCTACTAAAGTCTCTTTTGTACAGCTGCTTCCTTCTTCCCCCTCCATACCACAAGGAGAAGGCTTATTACCTGCACGATGCGCTTGTAAGCAGTTTGGTGCATTTCCTGATCCTTCACCACCTTCTTTTTGAAAGCTGCCAAATTCCTCTCAAGATACTCTCGCTGTCTCATGTACTCCTGCTGCAAATCTGTTTCTGCTGCTTCAGTCTCCACCTGAGGGGGCATAGCATGTTGCCTCAGTAATTACACTACCAGAGAAATTCATCTGGAAGGAGAAGGCAAAGGCCCTGACTCACCGAGTCTGATTGCTGCACATACTTGGTGTAGAGCTCACGGATCCCATCCTTCATTTTTCTGGAATCCTGAATGAAGCCCACACAATTATGAAGATCTGTTTTAAATCGTTTGATGAGAGTTTCCATATTTTGCTTCTGCAAGAATGATGTAGGTACATTCTTATTTGGCTCATCAGAGCACTCATCATATGCAATTTTCTAGAAAGTCTAGTAGAACTGGTGAAAGCTCTCATATACTTCACTTCCACTTAATTTAAAAAAAGCCTTTCCTTAAAAAACCTGCTGGGGATGTGAGCACTAAATGTTCAAAAGCAGTGACAAGTTTTAGCAGTAATAATAACCCAAGATACTTGCATTAGGTAATGTAAGTGCCAGCATCCAGAGATCTCATCCAAAAACCAGTGGCTTATTATCATGAATGCTACCCCCCACTGTCATTTCCCAAACAACCTTATTTTACGTTCTTATTTAGAAGCAACACATGAACAGTTAATGAGAGAAGGCAAGGGACAAAACACGTATCAGACACACGCACAACTTTGTGATTTCGCATCAAGATTGCTTTCCCATTCTCACTTGGTTTCTACCAGGCCCCTCTACCTGCTTCCTCAGTCCTGCACTGCCTGCTAAGCTCCTTCCCCTTCACTTGCAGTCCCTTTTCCTCCCTCGTCTGATGTGCTTGCTGTCAAACACAAGGGGTCCTTGTCTCCTCCATTAATAAGCCCACCCTTCATTTCACCCTGCTGATGCCTACGTATCATTGTAGGTGATAGCCTACGTGCTGCTCCTGTTTAGGCCAAGTGTCCCCAGATTTCAAGCGTGGGCAGGAAAGGGTAGTCAGTTAAACATTTGCCTCTCTGCTCTGTAAACCCAGAAGAATATGTGTTGATTGAACAAACTGACACATAAATAACTGGATTTTTTTTAGTATCAACTCTCTAACCTGGTTGCAAGCTTGGAAGTTTTCTGTCTTTGTCCCCACTAACCAGAGACTCTCCTGGTCCTTGGACACAGTATCCTTGAAGTACCCTTTGCTCAGATTAATGCTTCTGCGGTGTTCTGTCCCCACAAACTTCATTATGTGGGACCTGCACAGTAGTTGTACCCCATACCTTCTGCCTCTCTCTGTGCATCTCGCGATCAGTTGCCTTTAGTTTCTGCTGCAGTTGTGTGATATTCAGTTTCAACTGTGTGCTCTCATTGTGGAACCGTGCCAGCTCCCCCTCCATCTGCAAGGAAGCAGAAGAAGGAAATCAGGACTAAAAGGACACATGAAAAAACAACACGTAACAGGAAAACAGGAGACTGAAAATACAAACTTCAGGGAGTAGATCCCCCTTCAGGTTGAATTACAACACGAAAAAAGTCAATTTTGGAACAACACTGCCCTCTGTCAGAATATACAGAAAACACAAAAATGGATATTCAATTCCCTTTTGAGTTACAGGTATTTTAAGTGATGTGATGCCCCTTAATTTCCTTGAGCTGAACTGGAACTTTACTGTTCCATCTGAATAAAAATGGGTGAGATGGAAATTAACAGTCAATACTGGAAAGAGTAAGTGAAACAATAAGAAGAACCTGATACTGAAAAGAAACAAACCCATTGAAAAGCTGTGGGTACATATGTAGAACACAAGGGGAAAAAAGCAATAGGGGTACTACAGCATTTACTGGCATAAGATGGTGACCAGAAGAGAGAACAGGGCTTTCATCATGCTAGTCTAACATACATACAAATTGTTCAGTAGTTTGCATTTTATTCAAAAGGCTTTTGTTCTGAATAAACAGACTTAGGAAAACTAACAGGTCACTGATAAGCTGTGTCACCACAGACCTAATTTGGCTGAGCTAAAGGTACATCTGTGGAGAGATCACAGTAAGTTTCTATCATAAATAAGTTGCCTCAATGAGTCTGCTGCAAGCTAAGTATGAATACATGGAAATTTTCCATGGATCAGCTGACGAACAGTAATTTGTCCACATACCTAATCCCTAAACAGAGTTATGTTTGCATAAACCTGCAACTTTTCTGAGAGAAAAAGTTCACTCTCTCTTCCTCCAGAGCAGTAAAGGCAGTGTCTTGCAAATTCTACAGGGTACATGGAGGGCAACCACATAAGGATAAGATCTATTTTTAAGCAAAACTGATATTACTCAGAGTCTAGAATTAAATACTGAAACAGGAGCTTAAATAACTGTGTCGATCACTGGTAGCATATGATAGAAAACTAAATAGCAGCTATTGTGCACAAATTCACTGGTAGCATATGATAGAAAACTAAATAGCAGCTATTGTGCACAAATATTTTTAATAGCTGTAAAGATATTGAATCAGTGCTGAGTATCCTTGAAAGAAGTCAAGGAACAAACAGGGTGGAGTCTTCCATGGGACTTACCAGGTCATCTTTGTATTCAAAGGGCTTAGTAGCAGAGGCCAAATGAGAGTTTTACTCACCTCATGGATCTGCTCCTTCATTGTTTTAATATCATTTTCACGTGACTCTATTTGCTTCTTGAACTCCTCTATTCTGTAATCCAGTACAAACTTGAACTTCTCCAGTTCCTGATTTTTCTTTTTTAGGTCATATATGTGCTTCTCCTGGGAGAAATAGGTACAGAGATCCGAATCAGACACAACACTCTCAAACAGATCCCTAGGACAAGGCACAAATACGGCAGAGGCAAAACCAGCAGTCACAGATCTAGTGGAAGACTGAACTTCAGTTGCACATCTACACAGATTGCATGAGAAGGGAGGGGGCAAATAATGCAGAGAGCCATCTACAGATCCCAGAACAGAGGATGAGAAACTCAACATCCTGAAGTTGAGCTCCTGAAGAAAAGCTTAGAATGTCAACTAAAAACTAAAATCCCAAACTAAATATCGCAAATTCTTTAAGTTAAAACTGAGTTTCCAGTCATGTGATATTATCACAAGACGATGCTATTAAAATAAATAACTGTATTAAATATGGGAGGGTGGCTTTGATCTCAGCCAATTGTCCTGTTTCTCACCTTGTCTTGGATAGTGTCAGCTCTCTCTTGAACCTCTGTCTTCAGTGCCAAGATGTCCTTCTCCAGTGACCTAATGATGCCTTGCAGCTTCTGCTGTTCTAGTCTCATTTCCTCAGTGTCCCTGTTTCGTTCCTTGAGCTCTTTCTGTAGGCCGTTCAACTAGGGAGGCAAACGAGTAAGAACTTAAAAGTCTGCAAAAGCTGTGCACAACTTAGCCATCCTACTCTGTAAGATACCTTGTAAACAGTGTAGGATAAAGGATATCAAACTAAGATATGATGAAGGAGCATCACATCACTTAAATACATGTAATTCAAAAGAGGGTTGAATATCCATTTTTGCATTTTCTCTATATTCTGACAGAATAGTCACTGCGCTACAAGGAATCAAGGAATTTGCATCCAGAAGCAAGAAGTGTATGGATATTATACTCAAGCATCAGCTTCAAATAACACTAAAGCCATGGAAAATTATTTTAAGGAGATCACTTGTTATACATCTCTAAGGATGTCAAAGTAGACTGGGATGGTGCCTAGTTCATAGCTTTTGGGTACCCCAAAATCCCCGCCTCAGTACTAAGATCTGTGAAGCCAAGAAAGTTGGAACCAAGGAATGGTGCTGGTCAAACTGTGAGGACCCATGAAGAAAATCCTGGTGTCTAAAAGACAACAGAACTGAAGACAGTACCATGATAATAGAGGGTATGAAGGAAGAGAACCTGTCTCCAGATGGATACTGAAGAAACTGAAAAGAAAAAATGTCCCTCTAACATCCTTAGACAAATGTAATAGCCAGCCAGTAAAAGAGTTAAAGGTTTTATGCCTCCTTAAACGTCCTAGTAAAACCAATAAAAAATGATGATGCATACAAAACACAAAGTGTTTATTGCATCAAATGAAGCAGTAGAAGTATTTTTCTAACAAAGCAACGCATTAGATCTTGGAAAAAGGAAAAGGTTCATTTCTTTCCCATCGTAGGATGAACAATATTATTATTTATAATTTAAAACTATGTAAGATAAAAGAAAGTGTACTAATAAAAACACACCTCCTCTGTCATCATCTCTAATCATATCAGCAATACAATCAGCACACAGCTTCTTCTTCTGCCCAAATATTCTAAAACATTCCAACTGATATAAGAAGGAGCTACTGTTCTCATATGAAATGCCACATATTTACAGACTAAATTAACAGACTAAATTGACATGCCATTAATCATATTCAATCCTTGGCTATAGGTCTTCACGTGCAGGTCTGACCCTATCACAGAATAAGACATACCCTTTTATTCATGACTCCTATTTCTCCTTTCAGTTGCAGGTTTGATCCCCTTTCTTCCAACAGCTGTCTCTCATACTTGATTTTGATTTCCAGGATTTCTTGATCTTCATCTTCTTCTATTTGTTTCTTAATTTCTTCATGTGCTTGAAGCTGCTGCTTCATATCCTCCTCTGCCTGCATTTAAGGAAAGCAAACATCAGAGAGGACAACAGTAAGAGACCAGTAAAGAAGAGGAGAATTCTTTATTTGTAACTGTGTTTCTCCTAGGAGGATCTGTATTTAGTGGACTCTTCAGTTGCAGCAATATTATTTAAGGTAACTTAACTTCTTAGGGGATTAAAGTAACTTTAAAAACTGTTAAGACAAACATTAAAAATTCTTCTTAAAAAAAATTCTTCTTAAGGCTTGGATGCTTCAAGTTAGGAACGTGGCCCAAATACTAACATCAGCAAACTTGTTCTGGCTGCAGAAAACACAAACATGAGTAACACCTGATACGATCTTTTAAAATTGCTGTTTCTGATGCATTAGGACCAATGACCACTCAGGTTTGTATCAGTCTCTGTATGCCTCTCTTCTCACATTCATTCCTCATGTTCTTTCCAAATTGGTATTGCAACATAGGGCTGCAAACAGTAAAGTTGATAGAATTTATTGACTTTAGATATACAAGTATCAGTTATCTGGCTGCCCTTTGTCAAGCCAAGTCTTTGACCTCAATGTGCGGGAGTTTTTTAAGTACTCAGGGTATTTCTCTTTGTTCCCCAAATTATGCAGGCAGGAATCTCAGGGACTCAGGAATGGAATTCACCATTTTAGAAATGTTATCTTTTCACTAGAACAAGCTGATTGAATCTTTTTTTCTTCAGTTACAGTAAATGTATCATATAACCCACATTAATAAACAGGAATTCTTGGATCTAGGAGAAAGAGAGGTGAAGCTGAGAATGCCCAAGGATATTAACCTTAGCAGGTTACTTAGTCTAGGTTTGAAGCCCAGAAAAGTTGGTAACTCAGCTGGGTTTTCCTCACTACTATTCTATATATTTGTCAACATATTTCCCCAAGGTTACAGGCAGATTAGGATCTGCATGAAGGGAGCCAACCTATCCTGTCCTAGGGAACATTTTATCACAGTTGGAGATAAACTTAGTTGATAATTCAAACTGCAAATCAAGTTTCCTACCTCTTCCAGCAGAACAGATTTCTCATTAAGTTTTTCCTCATAATATTCTGTTAGCTCCTTCACAGCCTTGTTTTTGCTTTCGTCCAAATTGTGCAATTGTTTCTCATATTCCTCCTGCATCCTCTGGGATTTCACTTGCAGCTCCTGGTATTTCTCATTCTCCATTAAGAGTTTCTGATTACTGTCAGATTCTGGTAACAGGCAACATATGGAACAGATAAAGCTAACAGAAAAGAGAGGTGTATCCTATCCTTCTACAGTCATCATTGTCTTATTCTCTACTGTCTTTTTGGCAGCTGATTGCAATAAGTTACAGTAGAAGCACTTCATCACTTTCTTAATCAGATATACAGGGGTTTTAGACTCTGTGGCCATACAAAATTTTACATCAGAAAACCATCTCTTGAGTCTCTTGCTCTTCCTTTTACTTACCACTTCACTAATAATGCCTATTCCAAGGCTGTCATTCACCTTTCTCAGTTGTATCTGAATATTGTGCTATATCCCTGCTTGCTGCATCAGGAGAGAATGTTCTGTTCCAGCCTGAACAAGTCTAAAACCTACACCAAAATCTCCTGCTCTGCCATTACAACAAATTAATAACAGCTAATTTAGGCATTCTCTTGAGATGACAACCATGTCAGAGCTGCATGAGCACAACTGTTACAGCGTATGAGTAGGCAATGGACTCATTTATGGGTGGACTTGCTTTTTGGTACTAATTTGCAGTACTTCTATTTTATCTTGATTATGACTCTGGGGTCCAGGTATTTACATGTTGTGTGCACTGTACATTAGCCTCGTTGCTGAACTGTATGACTTCACTATTCTTGCACAGTGAGCTATAAGTTAAATGAAGAAATTACTAATCTCAAAACCGATACATCTAAGATACAGTGCCCATGTGCATGTTTGTGGTGCAGTTTAGACAAACATTTGGTCCGCAATACCTATATGACATACATGCATTTTTCCTTGTACTTGTACTCTAGCAATCCCTCCCTGTCACATTACTTGCTATGAATCTAATGCACTTCCTCCACATTCTAGTTACAAACACTTGTTACAGTCTAACCTAACTGTTGCACCTCCCTGGCCTGTTTATTCATCAGCTCAGACAGTTGAAACTGGTGTTGTAGCTCCTGTTTTTCTTTCTCTGCCTGTAAAATCTGGGGAAAAAAATAAGAAAAATACATTTTAATTTGAAACTAGGCAAAGCAGTGTCCAAATCATTTGTGCTCTTGACCATGGTGGGGAACACATACACAACAGAATTCATGTTTGGTGAGACCAAAATTCAGATGCCATGTGTCACTAAGCCAAGTTTTCCCAGAGATTAGTTTGTTATGACAAGTTACAAAACTATGGAGAGCTAAGGGAAAGTAGCAAATGGAGTTCATATAATACAGGGTACTGTATAACACTAATCTAACAAGAAAAGTTTGTGAGCTACAAAAGCCCCCACTTCTTTGTGTGTGCCTGCTTGAGAAGAATTTGCAGTTCCACAAATTGTTGTCCAGATATTAAAGTTCAAGCTGCTTCCTGTCTCACTAGAAGCAACCTTGAGGTCCTAAAACACTGACAATTGCACAGAATGACATAAACCTAAGCAAAAGTGAGTTCTGAATGCCATTTGCTTGGAATGTCCAACTACCACTTCTTCTAAAAAAGCACAAAGAACTGGAACAAGAAAATGGGTGAGAAACTTCCCAGAAAAGTTGGGAATTATACCATAGGTACAATTTTTTCAGTTTCTTCTCATAACAACTGTATGGGTCTTACATAAGCAGAAATGCTCCATTTGACTGCTGGCCACAACAACTAGAAAGGTTAGCCCCAAGCCTGTCCAAATCTGTCGTTCAGTTTAACCTTAATACGTACTGATAGTCAGACAGGAAGTACAACTTGCCTGCTTAGAAAACTTTTATTCACCTTCAAAGGCATTTGCTTGCAAGCCTATAATCAACAAGCCTAAAGAAGTTTCAGCGTGGCTGAGATTATTATAACTCTATAGCCAAGTGCTACCTATGAAAAGACGTGAAGAACTGCAGAAGAAAACCAGCACAGATAAAACACAGGTAGAGGAATCTATAAGAATTGAAATGGCTTTCTTGTAAAAGGTCAAGCTGTGCAAAAATGAGGAAGAATAGAAAGGTTAAAACTCAGGTTACTTAAATGCAAAAACCACAATGAGAAAAGCCAAAGAACCTGAGGAACTACTTGAAGAAAACATTAAAATTAATAATTAAACTTCCTCAAAAAAATCAAAATCAGAAACCTGCCAGAACATTTGTAGGGCCAAAAGACAAGAAAGGTATAAAAGGAGCACCTGAAAATGACAAGACCATAAAATAGTAAAACTATTAAGTAACTTGGCAAGCTTTCATACTGGAATCCTTCCTTATGTGGAGTCAAACTGAAATACTGCTTGAAGGGACTATGTACAACTCAACAAAATAAGCACTAACAAATCACCAGGACAGGTTAATATTCATCCAAAAGCTTGAAAAGAACATGAAGTTGACAGAATTGAATCATGTGATGTGTAATCTCTCACTTCAAGCCATCTTACTGCCATAGAAATTGCTATTGGATCACTTGCCTTCTAACCCTAAAAAGGGTCCAGAAATACAGCAAATTACAGGTCAGAAATCTGGTGTGTGCACCAGACAGACGGACAGAATAGAATTAACGGACACAGATAAGTATGACACTGGGAGAAATTATCTTGGCTTTTGCCTTTCAGGGAAGTCCTGCTTCATGACCACGGAGAAATCAATAAACACATGAACAGAAGAAATCCAGGAAATATATTTTACTTCTATTTTCAAAAAGCATACAAGATGTTCTTAAAAAAGCTAAGTGGCCAGGGCATAAAGAAGGTGGCATTAAGAAGAATAATTGTTGGATTCTGCAGCAGCTGCAACCTTTTATATGACAGAGCTTTTAAGGTATAGTCCCATTTCTACTTCAGGGTGATATAGCTTTACTGATCCTTGGTCTTAAGCAGCATTTATTGCTGGAACTGGTTTTATGTGAAGATACTTATAGGCTACATAGAAGAACTCTTGCATTCCCTTGTACTTACAAGATACTTGACTCAAAAGTAGCTTCATGCTTTACAAATATCAAGAACATCTTTATTGGAAAGGAATGCTTCATTTTTCAGATGCTTTATGGCATTCATACATATATAATGCAAGCTTGAATTCAACTCTTCAGTGAAAGATTTCTTGGTATTTGGTTCCGCAATATGAATCATACCTGGTGTTTGGTTTTAAGGGAGCTTATTTCCTGCGTGAAATTCTCTTCTAATTCCTTTATTTTTTCATTACAATACATGTCCTTGAGACGTAGCTGGTAATCATTTTCTGTCCGTAGCTCTTTCACACGAATCTGCAGGTCTAGCATTGCCTGACTCTGTTAGGACATGGATGAGAAGACAGTTTTAACAGAGAGATTATTTGTCATTAGCAACAGCTTGTTAAGGATGTTTTATTTACATACACATATTTATGAAAGACAGCTTTTGCAGAGAATTTTCAGACAGACAGGCCAAGAATTTCCAGAAATAAGGTTCCTTTGTTATCTTACAAGATTGTTTACAGAAATGCAGCTTCTGAGTTCTCTACTCCACTAAAACTACTTTCAAGAGATTGGGGAAAGTATTAAGAGAGAAGTCTAAACTGTTCTCCATACTCACTGTTCATATAACGCAGTTTGCATATTAACAAGCAGCTGCAGCTACTTACTGTAACCTCTTTTTATGATGAAAGCCATGCAAGCCCTCTTAAACAGAAGGCCATATAGGAATAGCTAGTCACAAACACCATGCAAATGTAATTCACAAGCTGTACACTAGGAATCCTATGGTTCATGTTCACAAGTTGCTCCTCTTACCTTCTCTTCGATATCTGATCTCATGATCAGTACTTCCTCAGCATACTCAACTTCCTTTACCCATTTCAGTATCCCACCTCCTTTATCATACACTTTCCAGATAAATATAGAGCCATCCTCTGAGGCAGTCAGCAGAAATAGGTCATTGTTTGTTATGGACATCTTAGAAGTAGGAGACAACAAAATAATAGTAGAGACAAGGAAGAATGGAGAGACAGTTTGATTTTATACCAAATTTTTCTCCCCACCCACATACTCCCTGTCATTTCTACCACATAAAGTCAACAGTGGAAATATTAACATAGGCCCACTACCAACATCTTGATTATGTCCTCTACTCCTGCTCCGCCCCGGTCCAAACAACAGGGGAAGGCAAAGAATAGAAGAACATGTGAAGACACTGGATCTGCTTCTGCTCTCAAAGCTGTAGGAAGATTTTTAAAAACCTGGAACAGACAAGACCTTCTAGACAGTTATAGCACAGACAGGCATCTTATATGACAATTACAAAGGTCTCTAGCTTTTTCCTTTGTGAAGTTGTTTGAGCAACAGATAGCTAAACTTTTTCTTTTGAATCTGCAAATAAGCCCACCAAGAACTATCTAGTAATAACTGCTGTCACCTCCTCCAGGCCTCCTGTGACTGCGTGGCCTGGCATAGAGTACCTGGGAGCTGACACAGCTTACGAATGAGGTGAAAGTAGAGTTCCAGTAACTGAAGTTCATAGACTAATGTTGGACTGTGCAACTCTAAGTCAAGGTGCTGTATTTGACAGTGATACTTAAAATGCCAAAATTACAAACAGTTGTAGCAAGACAGAACATGTGGCTTCCTGGAGAAAGCACACTGAAATGTTCCATGGTTGCAGGGTCTATTCCATATCCCCCACCTTTGAGATGCTGTTCATTAGCCTTTTAGATATACACTCTGGTTAGCAGACCAGTACTGCAATCTCTTCTGCTCTTTACCCTGGCAGCAAGTTACTTAATACATTTATCTCATTCCTACTTCTATTCTCACAAGAGGTTTTAAAGTCTGCATAACTTTATCTTCCTCTTTCCAGAAAGAGCTATATCATAATTCTCCATCAGGGATACGCCATGTTACGTATCCTGGTGCAAGCCACTTTTTAGCCAACAACAGCTTATCCAGTGACATCTATTTTGAGAGACAGGACTTCTATAAATGTTGCAATATTCATTCTTCACATGCAGGCTTAACCTTAGTTTTAATGTATTATGCTATGAAACGGGAAGGAGAATCAATGCTAAAGGAGACGTGTGCAGCTGGTATCGCAGGGAAAAGAAAGTAGTCTATGTTACCTTTGTAACAGCACCTGCATGGGCCCGATACTCGTTGAAATCCCTTGTCAAAGGTAACGGGTACTTCATAGCTCGAATTGTCCCCAGAGATGTACCAACAAATACCATGTGCCCGGAATATGAAACAGCTACTGCAGTATAAACAACATCAAAAGCAGGCACTTCATGCTGGATCTAAAAAAAAAAACAAAACCAAAAAACAACAAAACACACAAACTCCTCACATTACATTAAGTTCCCCAATACTATTTGATTACTTATTGCATGAGCAATTGTCATACCCCTGCCTGCAGCAAATAATGCAGTTAAAAGAATCTACGTGCCTATAGGATTAAAGCCAGGAAGAGTAATTAGTATTAAGGTTTATAGATATGCACTCTTAAAATTTCAAGCCAAGTTCCAAACGTTGATCACTTCTGAAAGACGTAATGGTTATCACATACAATTTACTACTATTTTGGACAAAAAAAAAAATGCACATCGCCTACAGCGGTAGATGCTATACACTTGTATTTCAGCAAAACAGTTGATACAATATTCCCAAGTTAGTTTGTTAGCCAGATTAGAAGATTTCTAGGTAAATCCAAGTTTTAAAAATACAAAACTACAACAAAATTTCAGGTTTCATGGTAAAGGACATAAGAACACAAGAAAAGCATCAGTAAATATCGCAGCTATCAAAACCAGGCTGATTTCTACTTAGCAAATGGATGATAAGGAAACCAAAGCACTAGTACCCTCCCCAGAGAGCTTAGCAAAATCCCAGAGTGCTTGTTAGCTCACCGAAGACTCTGAAATTTCTTTAAGAGTTTGGTCAGATCCAACAGCAAAGATGATTTTGGCATCAGAAGACAGGGCAATGCTGCTGTAGATGCAGGACTTGAGCACACACTCTGACTCCCTTTCACCTGTCAACAAGTTCCACTCATACACAGCACCATGTGTGTCACAGGAGACAAATTTAGCATCATCTGCGCTCCACTTAACTGCATGTATCTGGCAAAAGCAAAACACACCAAGGAGCACGATGTGTAGTTTATAGACATAAAACATGGAGTCATTTTACTGGTAGATCCATAACAACTTTGGAATCATACTTCTAAGTCTTACTTTAAAACCCCTAGATGTCTCTCAACTAATCCCATTTTAGCATTTAAAAAAAATAATCAGTAAGAGCTACTTTATGAACACACTGTCAGGAAAAAGCTCATTTCAATAGTGAGTAGTACATTTTATTTTTTAATTTATTACTGGGATGTTTTTCCTGATTCAGCCATCTGCCAATCATTCACCCTCAATTTAAGGACAGACTCTTTAGATGTCTTTAGTGCATGCATACATTGACTTCTGACCACAGAAAACTGACTTTTGTATTTCTATTTTTAATTTTGGGGCCCATTTCTGATCCAAAATTGTACTTCACCTTTTCAAAACGCATCTTACCAACTAGTTCATACTTCAATGAGTTGTATCTTATAGAATGTGTTTACTAACCTTCCCGCTATGTCCTTTCAGATTATTAATATTCTCAAAGGTGATGCTGGAATAAATTTGAATCACATTTCCATCAACTGCAGCAAAAAGATGGCCTCCGTTACTGAATGAGCACTACAATAAGAACATAACCACCCATTACTGTAGATGCAGTGGATAAAAACATTCATGCATTGAATTCCAATGACATCGTCTAATATCAGAATGTTACACAAAAAGAAAACTCCATGACATAATTAGCCTCTTACTGCTTTCTTAATTGCTTTCCCCTGTAAAATTCAGTCCTTGAGTATTTGAGCAAACTACCCCTTCTGCTGCTTCCCAGGTCCACAGTCATCCATCAGCCTCCAGGCTTATTTTCCAACAGTTGGAATCCTCTTCTCAATGCTTTGATATCCTAAATCCTACTAGGATCTATTGGAGACATTTCTATCTTCTGTCATGTTCTTCATCACTTTGCTCCCTATGACTCCCCAGTTTCATTTTTGTACCACTCCTTACCTCTCTACACTTTCTCACAGCAAACTCCTTGAAAACATGCATGTCTTCATACAGTAGACTTATAAATCGTAGTTTGTCAGAAAACCCAACCAAACAGAAAAGGCCAGTGGGATGAAGTGATACTGTGTATGCTTCCTCACGATATTCCTTATACAGCTCCAAAGTGCTGAAAGAGAAAACCATTGCGCAGTATGGAATAGTACAAACTCCCTATGCACACTTGACAGGACATCATCTGGCCCGGCAAGGACACCTGCAGCTACAATCTGACTCTGCCTTGTCCTTGAGGAAATACGTTGTCATTCGATTAAGTAATAATCACAGAGATGTTACAGGAAACAAAGGCAAATCTGAACTTTCTGGTTCACAGAGAAGGTGTAGAAGGTGCAAGAGCAAATCCTTGTTTACTGTAATATAATGAAGACGGTAAATGAACTGCTGATTGCAAATCTACACAAACATCTTGTCTGACATTTGTTTTTCCCCAACTCTCCCTCCACAGAGCCTTAAAAGACAAGTAATTTTGCTTAAGAACTATGGCTATGAAGCAGGATAGGGGACAACAGTATCTCAAGACAAAGCTGAATGAAACATTTCTGAAGATTTTTTTCTTTTCCCCAAAACACATGAGAAGTCTGACATCAATATGGCTTAATAGAAAAGGTTTTGGATTCTTCTGGCACTGGTTTTAAAAGCACTGCATATTAACACTGCCCAAATCATGTCAGTAAGACCACTTACGTCCCACACCACAGAAGAATTTCAGCAGAACAATGCTCTCATTCATATGAGATTGCTGCTGATGCCTGCTAAATAAAATATACAAAAAAGCAAGAGGTAATAACAAACACAAACAACTCTTTACTTCGTCTCGTAATTCCAGATGCGGACAGATCTATCGAGGGAACAAGTAGCAAGAATGGGTTTCCACATGCAGATGTCCAGACCAGTGATTGAAGCAGAATGCAATGGGAAATTCAGATACGAAAAATAAGCTGCCTTCTCCTGAGAAGCAATAAGAACATAAAAAGATCACAAATATTTCACTGCAGGCAGTAAGTCAGGTAAGAAATCTATCATAGCTCTTTGTGTACAGTAATCAAATATTTTTGAGGAAACCACTTAATCCTTTCACTGCACTGGTCTGAACCCAACAATGTTAAAAACATAACAATGTTAGAATCAGTTTTAATTTATTTATTAATAATCTATTTATTAATAATAAAAAAAAAGTGACGCAGGGAAGATGCAGGCTCCATAGTTCTCATACACTAGTGAGAGCAGAACATAATTATAAGTGTCCAAAGAAATGCAAGTTAGATAGATAAATAAAACTGGACCTACAGAATTCAGTTAAAACCTTCTGGTCAGACAGATATTTAAAAATAATCAAGTGATAAGTGATAAGTAACTTCACCAGGATGTTTAGCTAGCACATGCTGGAAGTGAGGCACCAATAAAATTTTAGGCTGCATGCAGAAAAAGGACCCATAACTACAAAACTCTTTCCTGTAAAGATCTTTCTGTATGCCTGCATACAGTTTAGGTATTTAACTCCATGTAAGTCTAGTTCATGGTAATACTTTTATCTCTTGTCTTTGTATTATTTAATTCCTCCAGAGTAGGGAATGTTTTTCACTGTGTTTGTTCTTCACAAAGAGGTTTCACTCCTAACTAGGACTTCAACAACTATTATTTTAGAGTAACATCAGATTTCCATGGCTGTTCCAGCTTTATCATTGCATTGAAGTTTCTGCATATTACAGTGGAGCATAAACTACTAGTTATGTTAAAAATCTCTCTGTTAAAGCCTTACTTAAGTGGTTCAACAGACATGCACCCTTAAACAGTCTTAACCGTGTCCTCTATCATTCTGCTGACTAACATCAGGTATTCATATGGAGGGATGCTTGAGCAAGGGGCTGCTGAAATACAGCGCTCAGAGAAGCATGCAGACCACTTCATATCATCAGCTTTAAGGGTTCAGACACTATTTGATAGATTTTATGAGAAGGTAACATAGAACGCGACACTAAATAGCCTGTGCCATTCCAATACACCCCTTACTAGACATGATGGCTGTAGAATGTGATAAGACTGCACTCACCTTCATAAGATTGGTGGAGAGCATAGTAAACATGTAAAGCTGATTTTTATTTGTGTTAACGACCATCGTTTCCTCAGAGGGGCTGAAGCATATACATATAATGTCCTGTCTGCCTGATGTTTTTGGCTCACTTCTGAACAGGTCCTGAGGAAGCTGCACAAGAAATGCATCCCATGGGATATTCCAGTTCTCCGTGTTTTAGTAGCAGGCATGCACAAACACACAAACTTTTGCTCTAATGCTACTCTAATAAGCATATACATAACGTCAGTAAGACAACTTGGATATTTAATAGTACATAACTACTGCAAGGCAGGGAATAGAGGACAACATAATCTAACTATCTATAGCATTACAGCTGAAAAAAGTATCAGAGGACATTTCAGCAGTAATCTTAACTAATGCATTAAACAAAAATGAAAACGGTAGCAGAAAAACATCGAGAAAATTGTGATCTCAGAATCTTTGCATTGTATCATTCAGGTTGATAACACTCTTATAACAGGGTCTTGTGCATAGGGAAGATCTGACATTTTAGGCCCAGAGTATGAAGGCTTGACCAGATCATCAGAGTTAAATATTCTTATCCAAAGATTGCAGTAAGTCAATGCACGCAGCTTGCTATAGAACAGTTAGAAATCTTACTAGATTACTTAAGAGTGCACAAGTCTCATGACAGCTATAATAAATATCTGAGGGGAGAAAAGCTTTGCCATGAAAAAACCCAAGCAGCTTAGTTCTTCAAAACTGATATAGACTACTTCTTAGCTCCAAAAGTCTCCATAAATAAAAGTTTCTTAAAGGTTTCCTGAAGTTTAGCAGCCTCAAAGCACATTTTACCTGTGGGAACATGCAGAGCTACCTTGCAAAAGGATATCTGTCACTGACTTTCAGTGTGACCTCTGGCAACTCCCTTACTTTCAACACCACCAGGACAGTTAGCTAATGCTTACAATGTAGTTTAGAGATGTGCTAAAAATTATTATTAATAAAACTGAATTGGAGCCACCCCCACCCCTCTAAACAGGCCTCTGCTGCATAATTGCTTGGAAAAGCTTTTTTCTCCCTACCCAGATTTCTTGACTCTCCTTGTAGACTTCCTTTTCCTTGGTCTTTTCAAACAGAAGAACAACTCCTGGGCTAGATGAACATGCAAAGCCTTTGGAATAAGCTACAACTGCAGATATTTGAGGCAAAGAATCCTGTTGTGATCCATTATCTTCAGATGCCAGTCCACAAGGGACATCAGAAGAACTGCAAGCAGAAAACACATAAAGACTTAAGAATAAAGAAGGACAAAACAAAAAATGTTTATCAGCAGCAATCAGAATATTATAACCCATTCATAAACTGGACAAGAAAGAAATTAGTGAATGCAACTAATCTGCATGCACAAGCATGAAACTATTAGTAATAGTATTTAGCAGATTTACCTCTCATATTCTTCTGTTGTTGTATCTTCTTCTAGTTCCCTGGGTGGTTTTTTGTACTCTACACTTGTCTCCCAGTGCAGCTCTCCAGTTTCAAACAAGATAAGCTTGCCTGTGTCAGTGCCACATATAACTTCCTCCTCGGATAGCCAGGCATGGCACAAGTAGTTTTGTGGCTCTCCCTTCTGTAAATTCATCTGCTTCAAAGTTCCTTCACTGTACTTAAAAAGTTTAAAAAAGCCATTTCCAGTGATACAAACCTGTGCATTGTCTCGAGGACTAAAGCTCACCTATGGAACAAAAGGGAGAGAAATTACATTACAAAACTATGTTCACAAATAAGCAAATATTATACTTGTTCTGAAGACTTTCAGCACCAGATACAGAAAAACAAACAAGGGAAGAAGGTTCATAGAAACATACAGGAGCAGAGAAGAGACTAAGAAATAACCATCATAACTACATTGCAGTTCTCCCCCTTTCAAAGATGTGTATATCAGTTTTACACAATGCTACAAATACATTTACTCTATTAAGCTAAGATGCTATCTGAATCACAATGCAATACCAAAAAGAAAGTTGTCTCTGCGCTCAGGATTAAATGACAAAAGTAAGGCCAAAATACCTCTTTACTGCTGATTAGCAAGTTTTCTGGCAGCAAGCTTCCTGAAAAGTGGGACCATTCATTCTTAAAGGCCAGGAATAAATTCTGTTTTCAGGCAAACCTTGCCCATTACGCATATTGATTCACACGATTAGGTGTTTATTGGTGAAAACAGCGGAATAGCCATCTCGACACCCAACATGAAGTTAGTTAGACCTCATTTTTCATTCTTAATGGAACTTTAGTCAGCAGTTGTCTTTACAGTCACTTTCCTCTCTTTAGGAATTGAGCTCATGAAGTCAGTAGCTCACCCAACCTCTGCTTGTAGCTGTACCATGGAAAAAAATGGCAGCTAGGGTCCAACCAACCCATGTACTGGAAGCCTTTTACCTCCCCGCAAGAAAGATACTAAAAAAGGGCACCCAAAGCAGGATGCAGGAATTGTTTGAGTGCCATCAGCCTGCTCCTAGCCACTCTTCCTGGGTTACTCTTCTGAACTGTACATAGAACAGACTGCAGGAAGCAAAAGGTGCACGAACATGCCAAGAGCTTCCAAGATGTGTGTTACGCCTGCTGAGCACAGCCAATGCATTTAATGAGCGTTTCTGCAGGGACACAAGGGACACATTGCACACTCGCTGGCCAGTTGCACTGGCCCCATGCCATAGATGTCATGTGATATAAGAGAATCTCGTGTGATATAAGCGATATGGACATGAGAACGTCCATTACGGGGCAAAGCAAAAATTTATTTAGCCCAGTGTCCTATTGCTGAGGAAGGCCAACAGCAGGCGCCAGGAAAGGCCACAGAAACTACATAAAATCTACGGTGTGGAGCCCTCCCCTCCCTCTCTTGCCCTGGAGAGAAGCTACGCGACCACAGGAAAATGTACTGCGCGCATATCCTGTAGACTGAATTTACGTGCTACCCGGTACCTGGTGAACTAAAGTTTGATCCTTTTCTCCACCTTTTTGAAACAGTGCGACAGGCTCCCGAAGAACCAGCCAACCGTGAATCACGATGCTAAAGACAAGCCGCAGAGGCGCCGGCCCAGCTCACTTCTGGAGGCAGGCGTGCGCACCCTCGTCCCCCGGCGAGGCCGGGGGGAGCCGGCCGGGCCCGGGGCTGGCTCGGGGAGCCCGTGAGGGCCGCGGCCCCTACCTGGCAGACGCCACTGCCCGGGGCCTCGAGGCGGACGGCCGCCATCAGCCGCTGCTTCTCCCACAGCCAGTAGGTGAGGTGCCCCTCGGGGGGGGCCGTGGCGGCCGCCAGGTACCGGCAGTCGGGGGAGAAGGCCAGGGACACCGCCTCCCGCGCCGGCAGCTCGGCGGCGGCCAGCGTCCTCCGCCGCCGCGCCGGCACCGACGACAGCTCGTAGACCGTCAGGACCGGCTGCTCCGCCACCGTCTCTGAGACGGCCAGGTACCGCCGGCTGGGGCTGACGGCCAGCGCCTGCACGCCCCGGCTCTTCTCTGTGCCTGCGGGGAGGAGAGGGGTCAGGGCAGGGCGGGCCGGGGCCGGGGGGGTCGGGGTCGGCCGGGGCCGGGGCCACCTGGGATGAACTTGTGCCATTTCTGCTCGAGGTGGAGCTGGAGGCAGCCCGCCCCCGCCGCGTGCAGCACGACCTGGTCCTCCAAGAAGCAGACGCCGCCGGCCACCCGCGGCCGGCAGCCGAAGACGGCCACGGGCTGCGCCGTCACCGCCGACATGCTGCCGCCGCTGCCGCCGTCGTCGTGGCAACCGCGGCCCCGGCACCCCCGGAAGCGGCGGCGGCGCGCGCACGCGGCCGGAAGCGGCGGCGGCAGCAGCATGGCGCGGCGCGGTTCCCTCTCCGACTCCGGGTCGGACTCCGGCTCGGAGGACTCGTCTCTCTCCGACTCGGAGGTGAGCCCGCGGCCGCGGTGGCGAGACCTCCCCCGGTAGCCGTGGGGTAAGGCCGCCCGGTGTCCCCCCGCCGGCGGCGCGGTCTGACCGTGGCCTCTCCGCAGCTCCAGGAGGCCTTCTCGAGGGGAGCGCTGAAGCCGGGGCTCAACGTGGTGCTGGAGGAGCGGCCGAAGCGGCGCAACGACGCGGTGAGCGGGGCCCGCGGGGCGGGACGGCGCCTTCCCGGGGCAGAGGAGCCCCCGCCGGGGCTGGGGCCGCGGAGGTCGGGGCAGGGCAGGGCAGGCCTCCAGGGCTCCTGCACCGCTGCGGTGATTTGGGGTGTCACCCCGCGGCCGTGGGGCAGCGGCAGCCCACGGTGTGACCTGGACGTTCAGCCGGGCCGGCCTTGGGGAGGTGGTTCTGTGCGGTGGCGGGCAGAGGTGTGCTTCTTCCGCAGGACGGCCTGAAGCAGTGTCTGTCCGAATTGAAGCAGCAGCTGGCCTGGGTGGAAAGGCTGGATGTGACTTCGGGCCAGGTCGTGGACCCTGCCTCACAGAGTGCGCCTAACAAGGATGCTGTTGATCCTGAGAATGATTTCCAGAGAGAGATGAGCTTGTAAGTGTCCAAAAGGGAGATTTCTTGTAGGGTGTCGGCATACTGCTGCGTGCTTGGAGGCGTGTTTTGCAGGTGTGCTGCAGACTGCCACACTGGCTGTCACCGGTATCGGGTTGCTCTTGGGCCGTGTATTTTACATTTGATGGCTCTGAATGTTTTCCAGAATAACTACAAATTAATGGTAGTATATTTAACTTGTCTTGTGACTGGAAATAAATCATTTCCCTCCTTGCAGCAGACTTCCATCCTTTGCTGAAAAGTTGATTTTAAAAGTTCCTTGGTTGCAGCACGATGGCTTTAACACAGGATATGGGGTTTTCTTTGTGGATTTCTTTTGGGATTATTACAGTTCTCTTGTTTTGCCTTGCCTTTTATAATCCAGCATATAAAACTGTAACTGGAAACTAGATAAATGTATATGTGCAAGATATAAGAGCTGGTGCTGTGCTGTCTTCCTAGTTACCGGCAGGCTCAGGCAGCGGTCCTGGAAGCCCTACCTAGGTTGCGTAAGCTCCAAATTCCTACTAGAAGGCCAGATGATTACTTTGCAGAGATGGCCAAGTCAGACCAACAGATGCAGAAGGTATGTGCAGTGAATAGTGGCTTGCTTTCCTGTGTTATGTGTTGGTTTCAGCTGGTGTTAGGGATTAACTTTGTGTGATGTGTGAATACTTACCTTCATCTCTTTGACAAATGTCTGTGACAATGTTTGTGTTTGAAATGTTGTTTGTGGCAGGAAATTCTTCCTGTTTAGGTATTTCAGTGCAATGTGGGGATTTCCGTAATAGGTTGGAACATAAAGTAGAAAAGCAGGATTCATATTCTGTCCTGAATGTATTTAATACCAAAAACGGAGACTTTTTCTCCATATGTGTGACAGTGGTTGTAAAGTTGGCTGTGGTTATGTTCTTTGGCCTAAGACTTGCAGTCAACTGTAGCATTAACGTGATCCTTTTTCCTTGTTTATCACCCTTTGTTTATACTTAGTGTGTTTTGGTTCTCTGTGATTTTAAACTGTGTGTTACTGAATTAATCTATCATGGGTAGTAAGTCGGATTTGTGTAGGAAATAAGAATTTCACAAACTTACTTCTTGATTGTGGTCTTTGTTCAAAACGGAACCCTAATTTTTGTTTTAGTTTTGGAAAAAAGGCTGCATTGTGTAAGTTAAACGAACATGAGCTGGAGTCTAATTTGGAGGTTCATGTATGACTTGGTCACTGTTTTGATGGCTGATAGAGTCTTCCTAGAGAAGATGAAGATTAATAATTAGCTTGTGCTGAGGCTTAAGTCAATTCTGCACGTTACCGTTACCTTCTTTTGCTGGCTTCTGTTTGAAGAACAGAGTCTTTAATCTTCTAGTGGAGTCACAGACTGAAGGCAGATGATCTGTGTTGAAATCTTTGTAATCCCTTGTTATGTGGCATCCTTATAGAAATGTTTGTGAACAAGAAGGGAATGAAAAACATGTTTTCTATGGCATGGAAGGGTTGTTGACTCTTCTTCAGTGCTTTACTTTTAATAATGACAAGAAAGAAACTCAGGTCTTCTATGTACAACTGAGTAGACTGACAAGATGTGACAAGATACTCTTATTTAGCAGTTCTGTTAGGGCCCATTATAAGGCTTTGTCTTGTCCCTGTGTGAGTTTTGTCTTTTTAACCAGATTTTGGGTACAGATCAGTTCAGAAGTTTCTGTAATAACTGTTCCAGCCTTGAGTTGAAAGAACATTTTGCCTTATGAACCATTGTCTGATTGAGAGATGTTTTCGTTTTTCCACTCATTAATAGTTCACATAATTATTGACTTCAGGACTGCACAGCAATCATAAAATTCTCATATTTTCTTTTGTGTTACTGATAATTTTTTTTTCTATCCCCTAATAAGATTCGACAGAAGCTTAAGAGTAAACAGGAAGCAATGGAGAGGTCTGAGAGAGCGAAACAGCTCCGTGCAATGAGAAAATACGGCAAGAAGGTGAGGAGGAGCTACAAAAGGGATAGACATCCATCTATGACAAGAATCTGGAGACTGAGTGAGGAGCTTAGAAAGTGAGACCACAGGAGGCTGGCTAAGATATATGGAATCTGTCTAGTCTTCTGTCTAGCTGCTTTAAAGGAAGACAGAGTAAAAGATGGGATACCTAAAAAAAAAAAAAAAAAACCCAAACAAAAAACCCCACAAAAACAAAAGGAAAAAAAAAGGTATGGGACACTAAAAGGCACAACACTAACATTCTGTTTCTAATCTCAGGTGCAAACTGAGATTCTGCAGAGGAGACAAAAGGAGAAAAAAAATATATTGAATGCAGTCAAGAAATACCAGAAAGGTAAAGCTAACTTGTCTAAGAGAGCGCATGTATAATAGGAATAGCGATGTGTGAGCAGTGTAAGGCAGTGTGATGTGTTTTGTCAATCTGTAGTGCTGGGCAGTAAGCTTGAAAGGCTGCTGCTGTGCAAAATCATGTGCCAGTGGTAGTGAAAATCCTCCCAAGTAGCTGTTCTTCAGTGAGGGTGACTTGTTGCTATGACTTGTTGTCCTGGTTTCAGCTGGGATAGAGTTAATTGTCTTCCTAGTAGCTGGTACAGTGCTATGTTTTGAGTTCAGTATGCAAGAATGTTGATAACACTGATGTTTTCAGTTGTTGCTCAGTAGTGTTTAGTCTAAAGTCAAGGATTTTTCAGCTTCTCATGCCCAGCCAGCGAGAAAGCTGGAGGGGCACAAGAAGTTGACACAGGACAGAGCCAGAGCAGCTGACCCAAACTGGCCAACAGGGTATTCCATACCATGGGACATCCCATCTAGTGTACAAACCGGGGGAAGTGGGGGCAGGGGATCACTGCTCGGTGACTAGCTGGGTCTCGATCAGCGGGTGGTGAGCAATTGCACTGCGCATCATTTGTACATTCCAATGCTTTTATTATTGCTGTTGGCATTTTATTAGTGTTATCATTATCATTATTAGTTTCTTCTTTTCTGTTCTATTAAACTGTTCTTATCTCAACCCACGAGTTTTACTACTTTTCCCGATTTTCTTCCCCATCCCACTGGGTGGGGGGGGGGAGTGAGTGAGTGGCTGCGTGGTGCTTAGTTGCTGGCTGGGGTTAAACCACGACACTTGTTTAGACTGAAAATTTGTATTTTCTGTGATGGTAGCTGAGCAACTGTTATGTCTTTGCTCTTGCAGGTCTCTCCGACAAGCTGGATTTTCTAGATGAAGAGCAGACATCATCTCAAGGGAATAAAAAAGGCAGTGCAAGTCAACGGATAAAGAAGGGGTGAGACCAGAAAAGAAAGATACTTAAATGTAGAATCTCTGATTTTTTCAGTCTTTTAGGGGATCATGTTGTGGAACAAGAAAGCTGTTCTGATTAATGTTTGTTAAAGTAAGCCTGAGGTGGCTTTCTGTCCCTAAAGAGGAGGAAAACTGTGGCCAGAATTGAATGGCGACTGAAATGTGCTAATTTCTGTCTCTTCAGTAAGAGGGGAAAGGGAGTCCGTCAGCAGATACATGTGCCTTCTTGAGAGCTTCTTGAGGAAAGGAATATAGACAATGACGCTGTTTGGTTGTTTTTCAGACCAAATGCCAAAAGACGATACAAGAATCAGAAGTTTGGTTTTGGTGGGAAGAAGAAGGGCTCAAAGTGGAACACAAAGGAGAGTTTTAATGATGTATCCAGCTTCCGGTCAAAAGTGGCTCACAACAAAGGCCCAGGAAAATCAGGAAAAGGAGGAAAAAAAGCCCTCAATGTAAGTAAAATGTTGCATGCAAATGATCCTGGTTGGCTAGGAAGCCAGCCCTGGTCTGGGAGGGAGAGCTGATGGGTGCCTGCAGCATCTGGAAGTGACAGTGTCTGTCTGTGGGAGCTGAGCATAATTCAGTTGCAGACAGAGTTGAGCGTGGTGGTTCGGAGCAGGGAAATGAGTGGGGGAGTTAGCAAGTACTGTTTGTTGCTACCTGTGTCCCAAAACCTCCCTCTCCAGAGGTATCCTCTCCTTGGTATCCTCCCCAAGCTATAGAGCTAGCATAAAGATTGAGGACATGAAAATAAAGATCTGAATCTGTCCTTTTTTTGCAGAAGAGACCTGGAAAGAGAGCAAGGCAGAAAATGAAGAGCCGAGCACGATAGGAGGACCGTGCTCCCCGGTGGGGTTCCTGTGTTTCCGTGTGTTACAAGATGTGTTTCTGCTGTCATCAAGCAGCTAACCGTGGAGCAAGCTGGGTGCTTTCAAGTGGCAAGAAAAAAGTCAGTGGAAGCTGGTGCCTTATCACTAATTTCTTCTTACTGTCTGTTTCGTTGAAGGATTGTTTTCTACTTAAACCTTTGGTGTGTGAACGCATTAAATGGTTTGCACAGAACTATGTCTAATTCATGTTGAACTGTGTTATGAACGGTGGCTGAAGCCTGCCCTTTGTTCCCTTCATTCTGACAGCTTTTTCCACAGCTACTGTTGACATGTACTTGGTGAACCTTGAGTTCTGGGTCACGTTGCCAATGTCAGAATAAGAAGTCTGAAGCCTGTTGAGATGTTAAAGTGGTTTTTAGACTACTTATATAGATGGGTTTGGAAACAGCAGTGAGACAAATGCAGCAATCTTATAAATAGGTTTATTTCTGTAACTATTGCCAGGCTGCAGATCTGGACAGACTGAGTTTCTCTCTTCCCTTTCCTTGCTATCTTCTCTTGCCAGAAATGTACCAGACTTATCTAATAACAAGCAGGGCCTAACAGATTAGATGTCATTAACTGCTTCTAAGCTGTGTGGCTTGGCCACTCTACAACTTCAGGTTCTCAGAGTGCTCCTCCCCGTGCCCCATGGCAGCCATTTATTTAGTGATCTCGGTTCTCCGTCGTGGGAAGTAGAGTCTGCGATCAGTACGATCCACGTGAATCTGGGAAAGAAAAATGATGAATAGTCATGTGCTTTTACTAGAATTACTAGTAGTAATAGTCCCTCCTGAGAAGAGCGATGCACTGTGTTCTTGCTGCTGAGAAATGCTGAAGTGACAAACGGTAGGGTACCACTTATATGAGAATATATTGTTTACTGCTTCATTACGGTAGAACCTGGTGAAAAAGGAAAACTTAGCGTATGAAACAGCATCATGTGTCCTGACTCTATAAATTTAACTCACTTCCCTATAAGCAAATTTAGTTGCCTCTTTCCTGACAGTCTAATCCTACCACCAGTATCTAATAGCGTAAAGACCTGCTGGGATGTCTGTCTCTAGTCTTGTCATGAGTAACTGGTTTACTTGAAGTGTAAAAGGAAAACTTGCAGAAGACTCTCTTATTTTCTTATTTATCTTAGTTTTCTTTGTAACAGGCCAAAATTAATCAGGGTCTCATTTGCCTTTCTCGAAACACTAATCTACAAAGTCAGTCATCGTCACAGCTATTCGTTTGTTGGATATGATTGATGTCTTAGCTCGTTAGTAAGATTTCTTTTCCTCCTGTTTATTCACGCTTCCCCAAATGAATCCTCACTGGTGTATTCTGCCTCGGGTATACTTAGCTGATCATTAATTTTATGGTTCTGCTTGCAATTTGTTTGAAAGATACTGTACAGCAGCACATTTCTTTTCACAGTACTTATGTATGTCACTTCACATTGCTCACTACGCCATTTCTCATGGCTGAATGCTTTAATAAACAGCCGCGATTACGTATGTGGCATTTGGCAATATGCTTGGGGTCGACTGTCATTGTAGATATGTTGCATGCAAGTTTCTCAGGGGAAGTCTACTCTTTCTCTTCACAAGCCTATGCCAGTGTGAAGAGTCCTCTTAGGTGTAAATTTTAAAAGCTTGTCCATGAACAGTTCTGCTTATTCCTAGTCATTCCTGTTTTCTGTGTTTGTCACAAATTATTTTCTTGGCGTGAGTATCTTTCAGTGTGATGGGCTGAACCTCTCTGAATCTTGCAAGGAGCTGAGTCCTTAAGCACCCTACTCACCAAAGGTGTTGTGTTCCAGCCAATTTCTTGGCTTTCAGTTTGTGGCTCTGCATATTTCTTTGTTGGCTCCAGTGCTGCGTGGTGAATAAGATTCAGAAACTTGGCTGTTGGTTTAAGAGACACAAATACAAATGAAAGTAAGTACATTTGAAAACCAGTCACCCGTGGGTGTGTGTTAGAATGGGACATCCTAAAGCTGTCCAAGCAATAGCGAGCAAGCCAAGGTTGGAGGCAACCTGTGTGCTTCTGCGAATGATCTTGTAAGAGAATGCAGGGTGACATTTCTACTCAAATTTATCCTGATGAAATGTCAAGATTTGCCTGCCTATATTGTCCTGTTAATTCTGTCATCCCTGTCTACTGTATTGCAGTATCTTAATTTTCTTGTACCACATCTAGCATCAACCAGCTCTCCACGTTAGCTGTTGTCTTTCTCAGTTGCCTGAGACCTGCTGCCTTTCCCTGTTTTGTTTTGGTTTTTTTTCCTCCCCCTAATCCTTGACCAGAGCAGGCCAACCTTAACTGACCGTTAAGTTTTGTAGACAAAATTGGCATGTTAGAAATAAGGGAGCAGTTGCTATAAGGGTTCCTGTTGTTAGTGCTCTAAAGCAAGACTCAGCAGCCATTTCAGCAGTTTATCATGTGGGGTGGCTAAGTAGAATCTGTAATGACAGGCAATGTGTATGTATAAAACATGTTTCTAGATTTTTTTTTTGTTTTCCCCTGAAAGAGGTTTAGATTCTCAAGCAGAATTTTATAGTATGATAACTAAAAACAAAAATAAAAGCATAGTTGCATGAATGCAGGCTTGTACTGATAATGAAAAGTAATGGGAAAGGGCCTTAAAGTGGAAAAAAACCTGCCTTATGTTTCACAGAAATCATGAATGAGTTTAACTTTCTTAACACAGGGATGTTTCCACGTATGTCATCTTTTAGAATAATTGGAATTTTAAAATCTTATTTATTAGTCATTTTCTTACGTAATTATCACAAGCTGTTCAGAGATTTCTTACCATCTGCTGGCTCTTCTATATTATCATGCCAAGACATGGGCTTCTTTGTGATCGTGTGAACTGGGAAGAAATGATGCAGGTGAATTACCTTAATGTGAATTTAGCATCACAGCCGGGTTTAGGATATCTATGGGGTTTTTTGTTATTCCCCGGTCTGGGCCTAGCTACTTCACGGAAGTTGTAAAGGGAGAACAGCATGTGAACAGAACAAAATGAATTAAGAGTACTGACTAATAGCAGCTTCCTAGAAATGGAAGGGGGTTAAGCATGCTAAAGGCCTGGATTTTCTGCTGGATGCTGCTTGCATTCACCACAGCAAAGTTCCACACCACCTAAGCGGTGGCCTGCAGAGTACCAAGTTTCAGGAAATTATTTTCCTTTGGTTTGTGTTGATTTTATTGTAAAAGCTAGACCTGAGTTAATCTATTCACATCACCTGTCCGTGCCAGCACAGATTATGATACTCTATGACTGAGAACTGGCAGGCAGAAATCAGCCCGTGGGCTGAAGAAACATGATGCAGTGTTGGGGCTCTCTACCCCATCTTAGCTCTGCGGTGTTTGCTCAGGATCCGTGGGTTCCAGACCCTAAGCAGTCACCTCACGTCTACGTGTTTACTAAGGCACTGTCTAATCTGGGCAGTTGGTCACGTCTCCGTTCTGTCTTTGCGCAGACTGGTTCCTTAGGTAAAAGAAAAGCCCACCAGTTGCTCCTTCCGGATCTGCCCCTCTCCCTGGCCACTGCTGCCGTTCCTGGGTGCGGCTGCTTGTCTCTGGCGCGCAGCTGAGTGCTGCGGGGCCCTCTCCTGCCCCTGCCTCACGCAGGCCCCACGAGCCTTCCCCTCCGCCCCGCGCCTCGGTGCAAACGCTTCTCTTGCCCTCGGGGTTTCCTGCCCGTGCTCTGTGGCCGTGGGGCCGCCCGCGCGCCGCCTCACCGCGGTGGAGCGGGTTCACGTCGTACTGCGTGTGCAGCCTCTGGCACTGCAGCTCCTTCCGCACCCGCTCGCACAGCAGCTGGTTCTGCCGCACCGGGTCCGGCGGCTCCTTCTCCCCGCTGCGGGCGGCCATGGCTCCGCCGGGCCACGCGGCGTCCCGTGGCCTGGCAACGCCTCACGTGGTCACCCGCGAGGCTGCTGACTGGCCAGGCTGGTGCTCCGTCCCACCCCCTCCCGGACCGATTCCCTTCCCGCCTCCTATTGGCCGCCGAGTTAAATCCCCTGGCGCTGATTGGCGGCGGCTGCACGCGGCGGGTTTGAACGGCCGGCGGACCCGCGGCTGCGGCGGCAGGATGGAGGACGCGGAGCTGCGCTGCACGGTGGCCGTGGAGCAGCCGCTGCCGGGGGGACAGGCCCCGCGGCGTCGCGTGATGCGGGGCGCGCTGGTGCTGCTGGGCCGCAACGAGCTGCGGCAGCCGGTGCTGCGGGTGGTCGGCAGCGGCGGGGAGGCGGCGGCGGCGGCGCTGAGCTTCGCGCTGGCCGGTGACGCCGTGCGGGTCTTCACGCGGTTCGCGGGCGACGGGCGGGCGGCGGTGCGGGTGGGGCCGGGCGGCGCCCAGGTCCTGCTCTCCGACTGCCCCCCGGACGCGCTGCGCCGCTTCCTCCGCCTCCTGCGGCTCAAGGTCGCCGCCGGGCCGCGGGGCGCGCCGCGCGTCCCCCGCCTGCTGGGCCGGCCCCCGCCGGCCTTCGCCGCCATCAGCCCGCTGCAGGAGCGAGACCTGCTGCGCGCCCCCGGCCGCCTCCGCGGCGGCGAGGCGCGGGGGGAGCGCCCGGCGGAGGTGAGTCCCGAGGCGAGGGGGGCGGCCCCGGTTGCCGGCCCCGCTCTCACGGCGCGCCGCTGCCCGTCCCGCAGGTGCCCCGCGCGGAGAGGCGGCCCCTGGCGAGGCTCTCGGCGGAGCAGGAGGCGGTGCTGGGCGCCGTGCGGAGCGGGAAGAGCGTCTTCTTCACCGGCTGTGCAGGTGAGGGGGCCGGGCGGCTGCCACCGGGTGAAGCTGACCTCCTGCTTCTCCCGTTCCTTCGCCCTTGATACGCTTCTCCCCCCCCCACCCCGCCAAGGGACCGGGAAGTCGTTCCTGCTGAAGAAGATTGTGGGCTCCCTCCCTCCGAAGAGCACCTATGCCACAGCCAGCACAGGAGTGGCAGCTTGCCACATTGGCGGCACCACTCTCCACGCCTTCGCAGGTAGCGGTCTGCCCGACAGCGAGGGCACGGGAGCTCTTGCTTCTGTCCCAAAGAGTCAGGAGCTTCCCAAAGCTCTGCTTTCCTCTCCCCTGCCAGGGATCGGCTCTGGGAAGGCACCGCTGGAACAGTGTATTCAGCTGGCAGAGCGGCCTGGGGTGCGCCAGCACTGGCTGGCCTGCCAGCACTTAATTATCGATGAGATCTCAATGGTGGATGGCAAGCTCTTTGACAAGCTGGAGGCAGTAGCGAGGTGAGCGATCATCAGGTCAAACAACTAACAGAAATTAACTTCCTTAAATTTCTGGGCTGCTTCCTTGCTCTGGTTATGTGAATGGATACCAGGCAGCCACTGGCATAGGACTGGAAGGAAGCATGAAGTCATAGCCAGCATCTGGGCAGACCTTTATCTTGAGATAGGTTTTGATCGTGTCCCCACTCCCCAGCTGTGGCTGTTGTGGCTGCTGTTTCCAACTCTGGAGCCAAGTGTTTTCTGTAGAGCTGAGTCCAGAATACAGCCGTCTGTTTATGCTGTATCCAGCATTCTCTCTTGCAGCATAACAGCTAACAAAGAACCGAGACTGGTAATGACATCTGGGGTGCATAACCAAAGCAAATTTTATGTCTTGCAATAGTATTGCTTAATTATTTGAGCTCTTCTGATACAGCTGAGAATAATCATCTTTTACTGCAGGTGTTATAAGTTTGAATATACTCACAGACTAACAAGTTAACTTGAGACCTGACTATGACCAGGGCCTGGAGGGCATTCAGAACTTCTCCTCTATTCCCTCCCTTTCAGGGTAGTCAGAAAACGGGATGAGCCTTTTGGAGGAATTCAGCTAATCATCTGTGGGGACTTCTTGCAGCTACCCCCAGTCTGCAAGGCTAATGAAGAAACCAAGTTCTGCTTCCAGGTACAAAACTGTCCCTAAACTCATTCTTGTACTTCAAGTCTGCCTCTTTCTTGACAAGAGAATGATTTGCCAGGCAAAAAGCTGGAGGAAATGCATCCACATAAACATGGAGCTGACTGAAGTGCGGAGACAGACCGACAAGACCTTTGTCTCACTCCTGAGTGCAGTTCGTTTAGGCAGGTAAGGAGAAACTTGGCTGTCTTTGTAGTCCCTGCTCCCTACTGACAGAGCAGAGGAAGGAGCAGTTTGTCACTTCTTTGTGCTCTATCAGGAATGCATGGCTGGGGATAATAGCTATGAATGCTTTAGTTAATGTAAGCACGTTTCATGTATGCTGTTCTGGTAAGGAATGACCCTTTCTAGGGTCCCTCTTTGCAATTTCTGCTAAGGAATTCAATGGATCTGGAGTTGGCAGTGGACAGGGCAGGACTGGGGCACACAATTGCATTGCTCTCCAACTTTGTGTAGTTATCTTTCTCTGTCCTTCTCTCTAGAGGCATGGGGCTTGCACAGCCTGATCCGGCTGTGAGGAGATTACTGCTGCTCAAGACCTGTTCCTGATCACTTTAAAAAATAATCCCCTTTTCTTGGTTACCAGGTGCACAGAGGAGGTTACCAGACTGCTGATGCAGACTGCTGCTAACAGGTCTGAGCGTGATGGGATCCTGGCTACGCGGCTCTGCACCCATAAAGATGATGTAGAAATAACTAATGAGAGATGCTTGCAACAGCTATCAGGTGAACTCCTTGGAGGAAGCTGCTGGCTTTGGGGCTGAGCTCTGAGTGGATGCAATGGGGATACTGAGGTGTCAGGAGGAACTGGTGTTCTGTCATGCACAGCAGCACCAGTCCAAGCTGTGCCTGTTGGAGTTGAGCTGCCTGGGTTAAACCTTCACAGCTTTTTGCATAAAAATCTACATCGTTACTTCTTGGTGTGTAATAGACAGCAAGCTCATTGCTTGTTGTGAGGTAGGGTAGGTCATTTATTGCCTCCATGCCCCTGCTTTTTCTTTCTATAGCATCTCAGAAAGGCCGTGCTCTATCCAGCCACGATTTGAATTAAGGGCTATTTCATTTCTGCCTCCCTGTCTGGTCCTAGGATTCTTTCTTAGTCCTCTTTGGAGATCTGGTGTTGACAGCAAGTGAAACTGGTCATATGCTCAAAATGGTGACTGCTCAGTTCTTATTTACTGCTGGCTTTTGATTCCTGAGCCGCCTTATGCTCTGGGAGTTATGCTGGGAAGAGAGGCAATAGTGAGCTTTCTGCTCTTAGAGGTGACAAGGTTTGTGTGAAGATATCCTATCAGCAGAGCAGAATGGATATTAAAAGATGAATTGCCGTTAGAAATAAACGCTGAGCCTCCTGCAATGCTGCGTGGAATATATTCAATGGTTGCAATTTGTGACATTCTTCTTTCCTTAATAGGAGAAGTGCACACTTTTGAGGCTTTGGACAGTGACCCAATGCTAGCGAAGTTAATTGATGCTCAGTGTCCTGTGGGTGGTAGAGTTGAGCTAAAGCTTGGAGCTCAGGTGAGTGTGTGTACATACATTTGTGAAAGACCAGTGGATCAAATGGCATAAGAAAAATAAAGGAATAGCAGATAAATGCATAGAGTAGATTAATGTATAGAATGCAGATTCTGTATAGAGTGGCTATGCCAGGTGAACAGAAGACTCTATCCCAATCTTTGTATCCTTTCTGCTTGGAATCTTATCCAGAGAATTAGTCTGATTTGAGTGCAGGTCCATGTGTCGTGGACAGTGGTGACTTCTGTGACTTTGACACATATTTCCAATCAGGTTTAGAAACTTCTGGGTCGTAGAGAGCACAGGCAGTCCTTGCCTGCAGTCTCAGCTCCAGGTACAGCAGCCCTCCTGACCTGCAAGGGTGTGGCATAGCTTGCCAAATTTGCAGGACTGGGCACCCTGCTGTGAGCTAGGGCTGTCAGAGTGGAAAGGATGCAGGATTGCACTTAGCAGCAGCATTGTTTGCCTTAAGAAGTTGTTCCTTCCTCCTGTTCCCAGAATCTACATATGTCTAGGTTTATTGGTGTTTGGGGAAGGGGAATCTGTTCCCTGGATCTGAGCTCACAGCTGTGAACAGAAGCAGCTCAAATCAAATGTTCAGTGCTGCAGAATAATGTAGTTGGGAATCCTAGGAAGGAAAGGCTGTGAAATAATTTCAATCAAATTGGAGACGGCGCTCTATCCTGCAATAGGATAATGTGGCTGTGGCCATATCAGCCTGCTGTGCTTGTGCTTCTAGGCTAGAACCTTAGCTGCAGGTGGCTGAACAGGCTGTAAAGCCAGTGTGCTAAGGGATTTTTCTTCTTCTCTGTAGGTGATGCTAGCTAAGAATCTGGATGTGTCTCAAGGGCTGGTGAATGGGGCACGAGGAGTTGTTGTAGGATTTGAAAGTCAACAGAAGGGTAAGAAAGCTTTTTGATCTTTTGTTGAAGGATGAGGAAAAAACCAAAACAATTTATCGTTGATGGCTGATGACTTGTTAATTTTGTTTACTGCTTGGTAAGAATAATTTGAGGGAAAGCAGGGAGGAGGTCTTCTCTGCAGTGAGAGGCTTGTGGCTCTCATGGGCCTGCATCTGCTGTAGCTATCTGTAGGGCCTCTTGTGTTTGCTTTTCTTTATTCTCTAGATGTGTATGCTCACTCGCATTTCCTGTCTGTTCTGTTGAAGCAAGTCTTGGTGGGTTTTTTGGTTTGCTTTTCTTGGAGAATAAAGTTCTTCTACCTGCAATGTGTATTTTTCTTTGTATCTCAACTGATAAATTATGTGACTTAAATTCTTCTGTTTAAGTAGATCCCAAAAATAATTTCAGAACATCCTATTTACTTGTGTGGGCTTAGGGTTGGGTGGTTGGTTGGTTTTTTTTTTTTGGTGTGGGATTTTCTTTTTTTAATGCAGCCACTGACATGGGGAAGGAGGGAAAAATAAAAAAGGCTTTTAGGCTGTTGGCTTCCAGGCTGTTGAGTATCAGGAATACATCCCTGTTTATCTTCTGTTCCCATTCCTACAGGGCTGCCTAAGGTGAGGTTTCTCTGTGGGGCCACACAGGTCATCAAAATGGAGAAATGGGTCTTCAAAGGACCATCAGGAGTTCATCTGAGTCGTCAACAGTTGCCTTTAAAATTGGCATGGGCCATTTCCATTCACAAGAGTCAGGTGGGTGTGCTTATACAGCTGTCTATAGACTTTTACACCATCATAAGCCTTATTTCCTGGGTGAGCTTGCATTGCTGGTAAAACAGGAGGGAAAACTGAAAGACCCTTGTTGTGGGGGACCTCTAGAATATGTGTGTCTAGCTGCAGAGAAGGCAGCACCTCTTCTGCTTGTGATGCTTGCCTATAGGATCAAGGATGGGCTAGCAATCTGCTGGAGTTTTCATAAGGGTGCTGCCATCTGCATAGTTGGTGTTGGACTATAAAGCAGCCTTATTTACTGCTGTAGACTGATCAGGGTAGTGTTTCCCTGACAGTCATCAGCATTAGTGATGTTGAGGTTTGCAGTCTACCTGAGGAAGCTGCAGGAGTCACAGCTGTGCTCTTTGGGCTGGACTTCCCCTTTGGTGGCATGTGTTGGGTTTTTTCAGTGTAACTAATGCAGTTCCTACCTTTCCAGAAGATTTCATACCCTTTTTGATAAATACTTGTCTTGATATTAGACCTGTGAGTTTGTTCCCATGCCACTGCTTAAACCAGGCCACACTGTAAATTCTGCTGCCTCCTGGGATGTCTCTTAGTGCAGACAGGGCTGGCTGGGTCTAACCCAAACTCTGTCTCAGACAGTCTGCCTGAGGACTGCTTGAGACTGGTGGCTGCTCTAGTTAATTACTAGGAGTGAAAACAGCAGGATTTCTTTCCCTGCTGTGTTGATTATATGGGATTTGTGGAGTTTCACACAACAAGAGGCTTAGTGGAGTTAGTGGACCTTACTGTCTGCTAGCAATTTCCTGACAGCGGAAAACTGTCCTTTTCTTTCTACTGATTCCCATCTTTTAATCAGTTACATAGTCAAACAAGAGACTTAGTTTTATCAAGCCCATACACCAAGGATGGTACCTTTGACAGACTCACAGGACAGGTTAGTTTTGATACAGCACAGTGTTCTTTTTTTGTTTGTTTGTTCTGTAACAAACTTCTTTGTGTCTTTGATAGGGCATGTCTTTAGATTGTGTGGAAATCTCCCTGTCTCGTGTCTTTGAAAGTGGGCAGGCTTATGTAGCTCTTTCCCGAGCCCGTAGCCTTGCAGGTCTCCGTGTTCTGGATTTTGATCCGAAAGTTGTGAGAGCTGATCCTTCTGTGTTGCAGTTCTATAGACAGCTGAGGCATCATCAACTTCTAACCCAGGTAAAGAAAAATCCCATGCTAGCAAAGCCTACCTTGTGCAACCAGGATGAGAGATGTTTGTGCTGAGATTCTACTTTTTCTTCCTAAGCAAAATCATTCAAATTAAAATTTGTAGTGGCAGGAAAGTTGAAACTGCAGAGAGGGAATATGGTGGGACAGCTCTTTGTGGCAAAATACCTACTGTAGTGGTGGATTGTATAGCACTAGCTGGCCCTGTGGGTGAAAGGATGGGCTGGGATTCTTTGATCCTCCTCTTGCAGTAAGAACTGAAGGGGAAGTGGGCACAGAAGAAATCTCTTCTTTTGTTTTGTTTTGTTTTTTTCCTCACCCCCCGGACCCCCCAAGGATTCACTACACACCCATTCAGGTGCTGATGAGAAGGAGAACTGGAAATGAAGCTGAGAATGCTCTTCTGGCCTCTGGGAGGCATCAGCACAGACTGCTGAGTTGCAGCGATCTTGCTATTGAGTATATTTGATAACATAAAGTCAAATGAATGTATCATGCCTCTGAAATTTGGAAGGCTTCTGTAGCTCCTTTCTGGGCCCACAGCCTTGAGTACTTCTGTGTCACAGATGCAACTCCAGCAAACAAAATGACTGAACAAGGACATGCCTGAGGGACCTCGCTGCAGTTCTATCCTGTCTGCCTGGTTGTATTTTATTCTCCACATATGTAGGCTGAAACTTGAGTACCTTTCTTCAAGTATACCACAGCTGAGAGATGGAATGTGTGTATCCTCTTTGCCTGGATGGATTGGACCTGTTCACAAGAGCTGCTGACACATGGGAAAGCAGTACTAAGTATCTGGAATATATGCTTGATTCTTCTGCAAGCGAGGAGCTGCCAGGAGCTGGGCTATCACTTTATAGCACACTGGGGTGTTCTTGCCTTCCAGATGCTTAACACCAGGAGGCTTTGCATAACTTCCTCCACAAGCAGAACTGTAAGAGTTATACATTGCCTTTTATGCTGATACATAGCCTTTTCATTAGTCTGTTGCATACAATAAGGTATGATTTTTATTTTTTTAACCTACTGAGATGAGCTGGTACTGTTTAAAAATAGGAGCTGCCAGCACTTAAATCCTACAGCTTGTACCCATAGTTTGGGCAAGAAGGGAGTGAGAGACGGATGCTGGTGGGAGCCCCTCTTGTTTAAACACATGAGGCTTGCTCAAATGGGAGGGAGTTTCTGCTGGAAACAACGCATCTGACTAATAAGGTGGAGGTTGAAAGTTCAATAGGGAATAATGGCCAAAGACATATGAAGTGAGCTGTAACTTCACCTGTTTCAGCAAAAGCAGAGATGAGCAGAACTAATATACTGTCTTTTTGAAGTCTTAATAAAAGGAGAAGCTTTGGTCTTTGTATTTTAGCACATTGCTTAAAGCTTAAGTAACTTGTATATTTTTAAATGTTTAACATGTGTGAATAATGTGAAATATCAACATCCAGCTGGAACTGGTCTCTTGCAGGGGAGTGTCTCTGTAACAAAGCCTCTGCAGCTTGAGCAAGTTCAAGGCCACTTGACAGCTGCTCTCCTTAAAGCCAGGGAAGGATGTTGACTAGCCAGCAGTTAACAAAACAGAAAACAGATTTTGGTAGGATTTCAAAATGTATTTTTTACGTGGGGGTTTGTTTTTTCTGGGCTTGAGGGGTAGAGTTTTGGAGGAAGCAATAGTAGAAGACAGAAGTGTGAGAATTATTGAGGTGTTTACTCTAAGAAAGGGTTCTTAATGTATCAGCACATTGTTTCTTCAAAGAAGTCTGGTGGGGAGTAGATGGAAGTACCTGAAGATGGAGCTGGAGTCTGTGGAAGGCAAGACCCTTCCCCTCACACTGCAGGTTGCTCCTGGCACTACCTCTGGTCTTTCAGACTCTGTGTGTGTGTGTGTGAATTTTTTTTTTTTTTTTTTAAACAACACTTTCCACTTCTTTGAGCTGGACTTAAGCTGTTTGCCCACCTTGGGGAGGAACTGAGAAATGACCTTCCCATGCACACACCCTTGGGAAGGAGGGTGCTGGCATTCTAAAGCATCACTGCTGGGGCAGATGAGCATTGAGGTGTGATTCCTCAGCCTGCGGCTCCCAGAGCCTCCACCAAGACCTGGGTGAAGGCCTGACTCCAATGTAGCCCTGCATCCACAGGGGAGCTGCTGCAGGTGCCCCCCCCCCAGCCTGCAGGCTGTGTCCCCTAGCTGACTGGGTGGCAGTACCCAGCTGGTGTGACTCTGAGCATGAGGGTGCTCAGGTTCAGCCCTTTCCTCCTGTGACAGCATACATGGAGTGCAGGTGTGCCAGGCTGGCCCCAGGCTTTCCTTGGCTACCTCTTGTTCCCTCAGCTGCCCATCAGCCCTACCCTGCTGTGCATCCCCATCTTGCAGCACTCTTGTCTTCTCCTCATGCTGCCGTTCTGCAGTGGGTGCCCTGGCTGAGCCTCTGTGCTGTGCCACTCATGCTTCCTGCATTGTTCCAGCTGGGCCTCAACCTGCATCCTCCATGTTTGTTGCGGGTTGAGTTTTTGCTTTTGTTCACCTTGTTCTACAGACCATCTGCTGACATTGTGTCCATCTTCCTATCATGCCCTTTGTGCAGGTGGTCAGAGGCGGCGAGTGCCCTAATTGTCAGGGGCAAGGCTGGCTGTGCAGGCAGGGAAGCCTGATGGGTAACCTAAAAGCCTGTGTGCTTGGCCAATGGGCTGGGCTGGGGCCAGTTTGCACTCTCGTGGATTTTTAGAGATGGGACGCTGCAGTATGACGTCTTTGTGTTGCATTGGAGGTTGAGATGTGGGGTCTGAAAAGCTCAGGGATGTTAAAGTGAGTTTTACCATTGCAGTAGACAGTTAAGAAGAATATGCCAGGCACTTCCAGTCATACACAATACATTGATTTATTGACAGATTGCATAAAAGTAATGAGATAATGCAGGTTCAAATCCTTTAACATCTCTTTAAAAGTTCCTGTACCACTGTAATGACAAGATAATTTAGAGTGTAAGACAGTTGATTATATACAATGCAAATAAGCTTTTAATTGTGACCTTGTAAAGCAACTCATTTAACTGCAGTTTTCATGGGTTTAAGGACTGAAATCTTTCCAGTTGTATGGGGTTTTTTGGTGCCGGTTTGAGATAAAATGCTAAACAGAACTTAAAGCTGGAAAGGGTAATAAATATTGCATGTTAGTATTAAATGTACATGAAATATTGTGTTTACCTTCTCAGAGGTGGAGCAGTGGGAATGGAATAGTAGTGGCTTTTGAAGGGTTGGCAGCTGTACTGAGGCCAAAAGGGGTCTATCTCTAAATTTTAGATGTTCTTACTCACTTCCAGCTAAAGCAGATGTAGGGATGGGGGCTGAGGCTGAAGACTGCTACTTAAATCCTAAAAGGAGCAGTTAGGACAAATCTGAGCTGTCAAGCTCTGTCATGGCTCCCCTGCGGTCAGGATTGTGATAAGGCCTTTTTTTAACAGAATAATGCTTCCATATATATGAGGTAAAAATCTTGTAATACAATAAAAATCCTTTCTTCCAAATACTCCTTAACATGTTAATTTTTTTTTTTTTTTGCAGAGGGATATTAACTAGTCTGTAGCTAGATCTCAGTACACCAACACAAGATTTTTTTTTTCCTTAATTTTTTTATTGCAGTGATTGTACTGGAAAAACAGAGCTACTCATCCTGTCTTTATTAGTAAGTAAAATGAAGAAGAATCTGAAGAGCAAGGAACTTTTCACCTGAGGCTACTACAAGCCCTCTTCAAAATGTCTGGCGATGTTGCTTTCACCTGCTGAGGCAAGGTGGTCTTAATGGGTTGGATTTTTTCAGGGGCAAGTCACTTGGCTTGTCACAGAGCAAGTACATGTGCTATTCTCAGCTTAAGCAACTTAGCTCATGCTTCTCTCCTGCCCCAGTGTGGATCTTCTCCACAAGCTGCAGTCCTTCAGGAAAAAATCTGCTCCACCATGGTCTTTCCAGGGGCTGCAGGGGAGTCTCTGCTCGGGCACCCGGAGGTCTTCCTCCCTCTCTGACCTGGGTGCTCGCAGGGCTCATTTCTCACACTTTTTTCCTCACTCCTGGCAGCTGTGTGGTTTTCCCCTTCTTCAATCTGTTACCACAGAGGCTGCACCAGTGCTGATGATGGGCTCAGCCGTGCCCGGCAGTGGGGCTGCTGTGGAACTGGCTGGAACCGGTTGGAACCAGACGTGCCAGGCATGAGGCAGCCCTGACCTCTCCTCACAGAGATTCTCGCCAACACCTGGGCACGGGCACCTGAGACACCAAGTATCAAGTGTATTAGCTTCCTTCAAAATTGCCTCTCTGCCGTCTCCTGCAGACGCTTATAACACTTGTGTGGTTGGATATCCTGGGATACAGAGGTAAGGCTGGAGGCACTGTGGCAGATGAAAAGGGAAATGGCCAGTGACAGAGGAACCGCCATTTCCGTGTTGGTGGATGGCAAGAGGCAGAGGTAGGAGGTGGCCTGCAGTGTGGCTGGAGTCCAGCTAAAATGAGAGGCATGCCAAGAGGGCACATGGCAGTGCAGCAAATGGCTGGGGTTTCATACTGTACTCCAATAAATACAAGGAAATGAATATTGTCTCTCCACTTTCACAAACTGAAGAAAAAGTATTTAAACGTGGCTTTTGCCTTAACTGCAGCTATAATTAAGTGAATTAAACTATGAGTTTGATTCATAATTGGTATTTCTGTTACCACAAAGTACAGCCATTCTCTTTTCAAATACATTAAGCCATAAGAAACTGCTTTATACCAGCTAAAGCTTCATAATACATTTATGTGTTATTGGAAGCATAATTCACATGCAGAGTGTTATTAAAACCTTACCAGCTTCCAGTTTAAATCTTTGTACTGTGATTTAACTCCCTTCTCATTCTTTACGTGACATTTTCATAGTAATTAAACATGAATGTGTCCTTACCGTCTGTACCCAGAAGTCCTGTGGTGCACAGGAAAGGCAGCAATAGTCCTATTGGTCTCAGATACTGTAATAAGATTGTGTCTGTGAATTAGATCTTCGTATCCAGAATTGCTCCGAATAGATCAAACAAATGCTACTCTTAAGTAATGGAATTATGGTACATTATAGGCTATGCTATGAATGCTAATAATGTAATTTTTCTCACAGATATTAAAAGTTCCTCAGTTTGTATTATGCCACTTTGTGACATGCAATTGTCTTTTGCTGCTAAATCTAAGCAGTTCTATTAGCATGAGAAAAGACCTGAATTACTAGACATTGCATCTAGATGTGTAAAATCTTTATCTCATTATTTCCTGTATTATTATTTTATGTTTGTTTCTATTACAGAGAATAAGGATGTTGGATGGATTTTTTTAGCTAAGCTACTGACTAGTATATAAGTTATGAAATCTGGTTATACAAGCAAAATAAGCTGATAACATGTCTAAGAGTAATCTTCACTTATAGTTATTTAATACTGAACTGTTTTGTGTTGTGGTAGTTTTTTGTTGTTTGCTTGTTTGTTTTAAATCAGTTATGGTGTTGATACAGGGGGCTGTCAGATGTGACACAGAACCTATGAAAGGCCTTCTGGGGTCACAGCTAGAGGCTAGGTAGGCACCAAGAGCATCTTAAATGGTGCTACATGCCTATGTGCTGGCAACTGAGTTAAGCCCGAAATGTTCCAAATGTAACCGTAACACATGTTTTTACGAAACTGTTTATTACAATCTTTTTGTAAGAAGGTAGAGCTATGATAAAGAAGCCTCTGACAGAAATTTGATTAAGATTTTATTATTTTTTTTATCATATGAAGTTTGACATTTCAGGGTTTTTTCTCTCATTTCTTAACATATATGGTTTTTATGAACAGGTAGGTGAATACGTAAATGAATCACACCTTCCATCTACTCTTCCCAACTCACTAGGCTGTATCGGTTTTCTGTAGGTACATAATTTTTTTAATTTTTCTTTTTAATTATTAACAACGCCCTGAGAATTATAGGGGGATTTGCCCAGACTTTCAGTTGAGGGTTGGGAGTGAGTCCAGATCTTCAAAGATTTTTGGATCTTGCTTTGCTTATTGAAAGATTTGTGATTCCCTATCATCAAATATCAGCTTAGAGAGGATATAATGTATTTTGCAGATGATGCTAGATGTTAAAGTAAAAATATAAGTAAAGCTTCTTAAGATTATTCCAGTAGCTAATAATTCACAAAAGCAAGGCAACACGTATCTTTTTAATATCTCCAGCTGAAGGCTGGACAGACTTACTGAATATAATAAATCAAATATGAAGAACACTTATGTGGATTAATATAAGAATAACTTGGTTTAAAAAATAACTTTTTTTTAAATTTGTAGTTTATCTTGCAAGTCATATGTAATGATCATCTTGGCCATTAAGTTTTCTGTGAAACCATTCCAGGTAAGCTACCTTCCTGTTTGTGTTGGATTAGTGGGACACCTTGTAATAAAATATTTGACCATAATAACACCAGGTACTGTCAACTGATGCTTTGCAATACAAAATAAATTTTTAAAATAGATCTTGAATCTTGAGCAATGAGCTAGTATTTAATTGCCAGAATTTCAATGCATAATGCATTAAGCAGAGGGATGTTACCAGAATGAATTTAATAATAAAGAAGGAAGTTTTAAAATAGTTTGGTTTTTATATGTCTTCTCTCCAGATGAAAGAGACCTTACAATAACCTTAACCATTTTACTTGTGATAGTAGCAAGCTGTGGCTATTTTAACATAGAATCCACACTCAAAATAAAACACATCAGATAATTCATTAACCATAATTATTGCTGTTGGCTAAACTTTTGGACAAATATATATTCCTTTGTTTTAAAAATAAAGGATAAAAAATACTCAGTGTACAAACAATTTCAAATTCATGTTAGAGACAGAATATTACTTTTGACAGATTGCTGTGTAGTCTTGTGCACTCTCAGATCTCAAAGAAGTACAAGGTCAAAAATATTGTTTCTAAGGACCTATCTATTTTAATAGAAATATTGTCAAAACAAATGATAATCAGACACTTGTCCTAGGAGTGTCATCAAGGGCCTCCATAAAATATAGCACATCAGAAACATCAGGCAAAAAGTCATAAGTATAATGCTCATCCAGTACTTCTGTAAGGTATAGATCATCTTACAGTGCTAAGTTTTGGGATCAGGATGCTAACATAAAAAAGAAGTATCAGCCCCTTGACAACATTTGCCATGGGTTTCAGGAGCTGTTCTTTAAAAAAAAAAAATAAAATAAAAAAATAAAAAGGCAACCCACCCCCAAACAAACAAACAAAAAAACCCAAAAACATTTCTGGCCATTAGTGTGACTCAAGAGGCATCTCACTGTCAACAGGAACTAGGGCTAGAGGGAACCCCAAGTATGAACACTGCATTTGATATTGCTTTTCCTGCAGTAGAAGGAGGCCTCAGTGAAGAAAAAATTCAGCACTGTACCAAGTTGTAACAACTCCAAGCAGGGTGCTGGGAGCAGGATATCAAGCTAAGGTGAAAGCTATGTCAAAAACTGAAGATGAAGAGAGCACGTGACATGTCTAGAACCAGAGAAACTGAATCATAATATGTCCAGTTCAAGGCATGCAGGTGAAGTAGATTTAGATAGTTACCAAGTATGTTTCCAGATTCGATATGCCTATGGGCCTTTGTGATAGTTAAGAGATTTAGTATGGTCAAAAAGTACCTGAAAGAGCGGGGGAAGTCACCAGTACCATCCTTTAGTACCTTCAGTCTTACTGCGGAATGGCTAGAAGTATAATAATAGAGGTAATGATGCCTAGGAAGGAGGGCTAGGAGCAGCACTGAGGCAAAGCCAGGTCAGTAGAGCTTGCAGTGCTTTGAAGGGCACAGAAGGGAGATAAGCTCAAATTAAAAAGGAGCTGCTGGCTGTCGTCTTTGCTGCAGAATGAGTTTGTCAGTTCACCCTTGGGGCACCAGATGGACACGCAGTCTGTTCAGGAGCCATTAGGAAACATTATGGTGGAGCTAGTGCTGAAGGCAGCCAAATGACTATAACCCTTGTTAGATGTGTACCAGTCCAATGAGGTGATGATAAGGTACTCCCCAAAAAAGTCAGGGCTAGGGCTGGATACATTACATATGCTGTCCAGATTACAGTGTAGACAACTTTTTGGAACAGAAGAAAACTTGCCAGTGTGCTTCAGTGTATCTTTTTTGGTACTCATGAAGCATGTTTTGTTACAATGGACTGTTTGTAAGAGGGGGGAGGTATTTCCAGGACATTTAAGAGGTGACAAAAGATAGGTACTACATGTAGTTATATAGAATACATGATATGATGATGATATGTCTGCAGGCTGGTCATGTATTAATAGATTTCAGCCCAAACAAGTAGAAAAAGACACAAACAACTTAATAAAACTTACCAAAAAGGGAGAGGTAACAATTAGTATGGAGCCTAAATGGAGTAGAGGATATTGCAAAAGAAATTAGTTTAGGTTCTGCAATGCTCCCTTTTCTTCAAAAGGATCTAGTTTACTTTTACAAGTATGGAGCCTTTTCATTTTACTTCCAGAGTACAGGCAATGGAACATATTTCATCTTTACATCTAAGTTCATAAAGACCTCATCCTGCTCTTGCTGAAATATTTGCTGGAAATCAAGGGTGAATTCTTTGCTTAGCACGCTGACAGGGGAGATAACTGCTTTATATCTGCTTTTTTTCCTTTCTCTAGGCTTTGGCTGGGATTTCCTTGTCTCTGATTGGAATTCCAAAATAAACATCTCCATATTTCAAGGAGAATTTAGTTGTGCTAAAACCCCAAATCAATATGCTTTCTAGAGTGAAAAGCAAGCTATATTTTTTTTTTTTCAATATTTGTTTTGCATGTTTTCCCACAACTGAGGGGAAAAAACACTACCTAACAAGTATTTTGATAGAAAATGCTGCTCAGGGAATGGGCTTTAAAACCCAGCTCTTCTTTTGGAGGGAAGAGAAGTTGATCTGAAGTTATTGAACGCTCCGAAGTAAGCAGCTACTGTTCTATTCACTTCTTTAAAAGTGTAGGATTGTTTTCTGTCTCTAAAACATGCAGTTTCATTAAAGAGAAGATAATTGACAATAAAAGGGGGAGAGTGCTCATTTTGATCTTAAATGCTATGTAAGTGATATACTGTCAGAAGAAAACTGCATTGCCTACTTCAGCTTTGTAAACTTTGATAGTAGTCTGGAAGTTGCTGTTATTTTCTATCAAATAAGATTTAAAAAAATCAGTTCCACAGCTAATAAGCAGTATGGAGGCTTAATTGTTTCCTTATGCCCCATTCTACAAATATACTAAGCATTAACAGTCAATTAGCTACCAGTGTGCCAGGCTGTTCCTTAATATGGAATGTCTGCTGTGTCTTAATTTTTGCCTTGAACAGGTATTTTTATAGAGCTGACTCATAATATCTCATAGTCTCAGTGCAATCCCAACTAATCATTTTGATACTTAGACCCTTGACTGCCTCTCGGAGCTCCTTTGCCAAGGGGTTCCTTCATAACCTCTCAGGGAATATGACATGTGCCTGGACCTGTACAGATGCCAGTGTGAGACAAATCATGTGGAATGCCTGAAGGATGTAATAAATATTGCATGCAATGCAAATTCTGCTGACAGAGATATCTGAGGAAGAGTGGGATTCTCATCTAGCTATTTGAAGGACTTTGTATGGAAATGAACTACTAGTAGTGCTGTAGCAATTGCCATATTGCATCAGACCATCAAGTTTGATTTCTTGCCCTTAGCAATGCCTACTGTTTTATAATCTGCTTATTCAGAGAATGAAGGACTACCCTTCTATGAATATGCCCATCTAAGTCACTTGGAGAGAAGGGATACTTGTTCAGGGAAGAGGGTAGGTTCCTTGTTGATTTTTTTTGCAAGCTGTAACCTTCTTCCCTGAAAGATGAGATTACAGTATCCTTGGAACACACACATTGACACAGCTACAACAGGTTTAGTTACTGCCCTTGGGGAGGTGGGAGGTGGGGGGAAGCTCTGCAAATATTTTGTGTCCAGTTTCTTTAACTACAGTTGGAAGAACTTTTTACCTGATCCATCTTAAATTTACTCATCTTTAGTTTATCAGATATTTTCCCTGCACACCAGCTGAAGAAGAGCATAATTTTCTTATCACATTTAGTTTTCAAATGCGTCAGTTAAAACCCTTTTTTTGAGTTGTTTAATGTGACTAGTATTTAGAAAGACATATACATTCTCTTGAAATTGGTTGGCCTTCTCTTGAGTTTCTCTTGGGGCCCTAGCTACTGGGCAAGGTAGATCGGACTTGTATGGACTGCAACTAGGAGCCTGGATGCACAGTGTAAGCTGTGCTATCTTCAGTCTGGTCAGACATAACCAGTATTTAGACATTTTCTAGTTATTCCTTTTCCTTCAATTTATCACAAAGAATATTCAGGACATGTAGGATCTATAGTCTATTTCATTGAAATTTATGTGAAAGCATGGGAGAATCTCTCTATATATAGAATTAGACTACCAGAATACAGTTTCCTCTTGCAGTTATCACTAACAGCTGTTTGAAAACTGAAAATACGGAAAGACATGTGGAACTTAGGGCCCACTGAATACAATGTTGGTTAAATTCGTAACAAGATCCCTTCCTGCTCAGGAAAGCTTGCTCAGCCAGCTGCAGAAAAGAGGAAAAGACATAGATATCCACCCTGACTTTGTTTTGAGTACTCAGATCATGTGCATTTCATCCTCAAGGTTCAGCAGTGTGTTTACACTAAAACTTTATCAGGATCTGTATTACTGAAAGCTTGTACTGGAGAAAAGCTCACAACACATTACCGCAGAAATCACCCCTGGCAGTGGAAACTTAAATGCAGCTTAATTGCATAAATATAGGCAAAACTCAAGGCATCTACATGCTGCAGCAGGGGTAGTGTAAAATAACATTCACAAATTGCTCAGTTTTGGTAACAACTGATAACCAGCATTAATGCATAACACAGCAAAGCAATTACATCCATTTATATCCATCCCCTCTCTACAAGGAACCAAAAATGTTGTTCTTTCAAAATGTTCTACTGCAGTGTATGAGACTTGACTAGACATTGGTGTAATGAGATAAACTATTTAATTGGAGCTTTAGCACGCTAGCAACTTACTTATCACAGTATTTGGGATTTGGTGACTAGGGAGCCATTAAAGGTTATCTTTCCTCAAGATCTTGAAAATGGCATGCCATTTTCACTTGCTTTTCCCTAAGCCTCCTCTTCTGAATATCCTATTTACCTTTTGGAATCTCCTTGTTTTTCTCTATGTCCAGTCTCCATGAGGAAGCTTACCTTGAAGTTGTTTTCCCAGGTTAAATACGTTGCCTCCATCTATTTCTCTAGCCAGATGAAAGCTTCTACTTATCTAAAGGGGTTTGAGGCTGTATCAACTTGTGCTTTTTCTTCCTCAACAATACACTGCCTGCATTCAGAAGGCAGCTACAATCAGTGAGGCATTGGGAGTTTACTGCTTGAAAGGTTTACAATGTGGGTCATGCTGCAAAAAAAAGGGAAGAGTTTTGTGTGGATGTCCAGTGATTCTCACAGGTTCTGGGAGGATCCCACTTTCCAGATGTGTACATTTCAACTTTTCTTACTAAGTGATAGGAAAGCTGGAGATACTCTTGTCTTAAAAAAATTGGAAGAGCTACAAACTAGTTGTCTCTCCCAGTTTTATGTTCTGCATCCAATAGAATGGGGCACTTTGTTAATGCTGCATACTGGTTATGGTCCAGTTCACTCAGACTATCTTTGCATTTCCAGAAGCAGAAAAAAATTATCACAATAGAGAAACAGCAGCAGGATAGAGCTGAGGGCAATGCCTGCTGTTATATGCTCTTGAGGATGAGGAAGGGTAAAGCAAAAGTTAAAAAAGGAGGCTAAGCACTGAATCTCTCCAGTCTGACAAAATAGTCTGAAATACACGGCTTCATTTCATATGTTCATGGAGATTGTTGATCCAGTCCTGAGCCTGCAGTTTGACACAACTGGGAATATGCTAATTTACAAACTGAAAGGGCTTGTAATTTTTTGCTGGTGTTTAATATATATGTATTCAATTCCTCCTTCATGTTTACCCAAAATACCAAGCTTTGTCCACATTTCCTTTTTGGTGGGTAAGGGGAAAGAGTAGAGGGTGACATGTTTTTAGTATTTAGTAAGCATTTAGTATTTTAATACTGTATACACTGCATAATGAATATCACTAGGATCATCTTGATAGAGCTGTAGCTGTCAGTGGGTGAGGCAATTACTAAGTGAGGGCAGAGAAATACTCTTGAATCAAGACTCTGCAATAAGCTGTCATATTTATAGGTACTAGAGAGAATATATTTCACAGTAAAATATTATTTATGATATTTATGGAGATTTGGAAATTGCTGAACAGCTGGACAGTCAAGTTACAGGGCTGTGTATGTGGGTATCTGCTTGTGCTTTATCTTCTGCAGGACTAGGATTCCTATGCCATTCTTTTGCAGACATGGGTTCTACCAGCTGGAGAACATAACAGCCTTCCCTTAGGTACTCCCATCAAGCATCTGTTCAGCAGTCACCCTAAAAACCCAGCTCTGAATTCCTACTGCACCATTTATCACTTTTTTCCTCTCCACAAATATTTCTCACCCCTGGATTCTTAGAGTGCTGAGTTTTATGCCCTTCTGAGCAGTGGGACATGGAGGAGATTATTCTGTGTCTTCAACTTGTTTTCCCAGAATGCTTGACTCTTACTGACAGTCATTGTCTTCCATTCTTTCATCCCACTGGTAGGCTTTCTCTGCCTCAGGATAGTCTTTAAATCAAAGAGCCCGATCTTCTGATGTGCTGATCTCCTACCATTCCACCTGGCTTCAGCTGGCATTGTGAGTGCTCAGCACTACTGAAAATTAGCCTCCAAGTGTGTAACTGGTAGCATGTGTTCTTTGTTAGCACTGGCTCTGGCTCACTTGTGCTGATTTGCTGCTTTAGTAGCTTTGAACTTTCTTAGGTCGCTGCATCACAATTCATTTCCTATTGGAGTTTATGATTGTACAGAAAAAGCTTTGTCTTGTGAGAGACAAAGGGAAAGGATATACTGGGTTTGAGTTCCTGTTTGTTTTACCCTTCCCTTCCTGTTACCCTCTAAGTTAGTGACCTGAAGGATGAAGGTATACTGTTTTAAACTCTGTTTTCATGATGTGATGAGTTCCTCACCAGTAGTATTTGTACAGGCTTATTGAATTTGAATTCAGAGGGCTAACTGGGGTTGAAATTTTTGTCCTGTGTTTTCCTAACAAAATTTTCCTAACACATGTCCAGTTAGCCAGGTCACCACTATGTATGACCTGTAACCTAAGGCTGACCATGACACTTTCTAAATCGTATTGGCTTAAATGTGTAACTGCTTATATGAACAAAGATCAATGACATTCTGCAGTGGACAGGCCTAACATGTCAAGACCATCTCTGCAGTTCTGTGGTCACATAGCGAGGTTAAATAAGCTATAAACTATCTCTAGGTCTAAGCTTCCTGAGCCAGATATGCAAGATTCACAGGAAAGCTACCAACTTGCTTTGAGAAATCTTTGCCATTTAAGACACTGAACTTATGCCTCTAATCAGGCTGGTAACTGGAGGTAGCCAAGAGTGCTGGCTGCAGCTATCTGTGCTTGTTCCTGGAGGCCAGCATATCTCAGAAAGCTGGATATTCAATGCAGTGACAAGTGCTAACATCCTACCAAATGTCCAAAGATGATGCTGATGAGAGCAGAAGGGCACTCGGGCATTATAATTTTACGAGGATTTTTGAAACACTGTAAATTAAACATGAGGAGGAATATTAATGGTACAGCTTACCACAACAACCTTCTGGGACACATGAGAGATGCTCCTGAAATTGACCCAGGACAGACCAACTTGCTGGTCTCTGAATAGATCTTTTTAATACAGCACCAAGCCAGTTGTCCAGCAGATTATTTCCTTTGGAGCAACCTGTACACCCAATGGTAGAACTAGTATGGCAAAAATTCTCCCTCATCTGTGCTTTCAGGTAAGTTGACAATTAAGAACACAAAAGGCAAGAATATAGCAGTGCATTACTAGCATTCCTAAGGTTCTTGTGAGCAAAGTCTGCTCATGAGGTATGCCAGCTAAGCACGTTTGTCTGCCTGTCTCAGTTATATTCCCTTGTAATCCAGCACCATTGTTTCTGCAGGAGTTAGTTGTTTTGGCATGCTACATAACTGCAGTATTTCAATCACATAGCACAGAGGATGTAAACTAATGGGTTTTTACATTTTTTCAATAAGGTGTTACTGAAACTGGAAGACCACAGCGAAATGGCAGTGGAGCAACTGTCTGTAGCTATATAAAAGAGTTGGTGGTATGCACAATAGCTGTAATGATTGCTTGCTTAACATACACTAACATAATTCATCCTCACAACAACTTTGTCCTATGGTGAAGGCGGGTTAAATGATGTTGCAAACATTGCTCAGAGAGAGAGATGGCACTGTAGTCCTCTAGCTGTGACTGCCAGTAAGGACAAACTGTATGCGTAGAAGCTGGGAAAAAAACAACCTTTAACTGCCATCTTATCCTTTGTAGTTATCTATTTCAGCTGAGAGCGGTGCCTTCTAACTGAACAAAGGTAATTTCAGAATGGAATAAAACCAGCATGGACTCAAGTGAGTACATAAAAAGGCGGGTTGAGGTTCCTACACCATAGAAACATATTAGAAAAAAATTTCTCCATTTCTGCCCCCTCTTAATCCCCCCAAACATCCTTTATTTGCACTAGAAGGGCTTTATACTGTAGTCATGTGGTCTGTGACTATCTATTGAAAGAAAAGGCTACGGAACACTCAAGTCACAATCTAAAATCAATGCATCAAGTGCAGTGGTCAGGCCATTTCTTGTCCTCCATGACTGTTTGTGGTGCTAATGATAAAAAAAAAACCTTGGCACTTCTAAAGCAATTAATGTCATTGATGTGCTATAAAAACAATTAATTAAGCTCCCCCAGGAAAAACATCTCTGTGCCTTTTGCCTCCCACATCGTTCCCTTTTGCAGTCAAGTTTTCAGCCCTGCAGATCTGGGAGGCAGTTTGTATGAAAGAATTTGGGATAGATTCTCTTATGTAGCAGGTACAACTGGCAGGGAGGGCAAAAATGTTAATTTTTACACTTACATTTTGGCTATTGAATGGACCAAAATAAGGTAAGTTAGGGGCTAGTTTGGTGTATGGCTGACTCCACAGTGATTTCCTGTGCTTGGCTTTGTGTTTAAGAGCAGCATTCAGCACTGCAAATGCAGCCCCAGATATGCCAGCCCTGACTAGTACCTGACCCTTCCTCTCTGTGGCAGAAACCTGGTAGGCTTGTTAATCTGTCCTAAATGACTCATTTATAGAGGACATTTTTCTCCTATGTGGTTGAAGCTCTTCTAACATCCTGTTATCTTTCCAGAGTGCCATGTGAGGGAGTGAGGTGGCCTTGCTACATACAGCAAAGTTGTCCTTGGTAAACTTGGGCAGTTTCTGAACTTGCATTTGAAATAAGAGTTTCTTGCGCTATCTGTAAGAAAGTGGTCAGCTGATGGCATCATAAGCATAGTTTGATTACATAAATTAGATTCAGGTTGTCCATCTTGGTTTTCTAGCATCTACTTTAAAATGAAATTAAAGGTGAAATGAGATACTGAATGGAGTCCCAGCAGTAAGCAATAAATAGAATCATAGAATCATTTAGGTTGGAAAAGACCTTCAAGATCATCTAGTCCAACCATCAACCATGCCCACTAAACCATGTCCTGAAGTACCCCGTCCACTCGCTTTTTTAATATCTCCAGGGATGGTGACTCAACCACTTCCCTGGGCAGCCCATTCCAATGTTTGACAATACTCTCAGTAAAAAAATTTTTCCTAATATCTAACCTAAATCTCCCTTGCCTCAACTTGAGGCCATTTCCTCTTGTCCTATCTCCAGCCACCTGACAGAAGAGACCAACACCCACCTCACTACAACCCCCCTTCACGTAGCTGTAGAGAGCAATAAGGTCTCCCCTCAGACTCCTCTTCTCCAGACTAAACAGCCCCAGTTCCCTCACTCGCTCCTCAGAAGACTTGTGCTCCAGGCCCCTCACCAACTTGGTTGCCCTTCTCTGGACACACTCCAGCACCTCAGTGTCTTTCCTGTAGTGAGGGGCCCAAAACTGAACACAGGACTCGACGTGCGGCCTCACCAGTGCTGAGTACAGGGGAACAACCACCTCCCTGCTCCTGCTGGCCATTTCTGATACAGGCCAGGATGCCCTTGGCCGCCTTGGCCACCTGGGCACACTGCTGGCTCATATTCAGCCGGCTGTCGACCAGCACCCCCAGGTCCTTTTCTGCCGGTCAGCTTTCCAGCCACTCTTCCCCAAGCCTGTAGCGCTGCATGGGGTTGTTGTGACCCAAGTGCAGGACCCGGCACTTGGCCTTGTTGAACCTCATGCAACTGGCCTCAGCCCATTGATCAGCCTGTCCAGATCTCTTTGTAGAGCCTTCCTACCCTCAAGCAGATCGACCCTGCCTCCCAACTTGGTGTTGTCTGCAAACTTGCTGAGGGTGCACTCAATCCCCTCATCCAAATCATTGATAAAGATATTAAGCAGAACTGGGCCCAGCATCAAGCCCTGGGGAACACCACTTATGACCCACCGCCAACTGGATTTAACTCCATTCACCACAACCCTTTGGGCTTGGCCATCCAGCTAGTTTTTCACCCAATAGGGTGAATAGGTATTTTTCATCCAAATAGGGATGGATTTGAACTATATAAATCTAACATGATGGAAAGAAGAAGCCAATACATACAGAGCGAGCCAGGGAAGGTAAAGGGATCCTGATTGGAGGAAGTGACATAAATGAGCTCTTTGTGGCAAATCCTCAGATTGACTCTAACTGGAATTAGTAGGTGATAGATTGCACAGAATTAAGGCCTAGAGCCATAGAGACAGATGTCTGACTCTGGTTGTAGCAAATGCGTTATATGCCTAAATACCTTTGAAAACCTTGTCCTTAAAATGCTTAAATGTGGACAGCTGTTGTAGAATTTGTAAACCTCCCATAGTTACTAAAGAAGTGAACAAGTAGGACATGACAAATACATTGGGTTTGGCAAAATAGCTGCAGAACAGAAGCTCTGGCTAAGCTAGTCACAGCTGCCTTGTGATTACCCAGGAAAGGGCGGGGTGGTTTCTTTGCTACTAAATGCTTAACAAGCAGGTTGACCTCTATGGCCAATGTAGCTTTAACTCAGGTGAGAGAGCTGCTTTCTAAACGGACAGCTTTTCACTCAGGGTTTGCACTAAGGAGAGCAAGCTGAGAGTTTGTCTGATGTTAGGGAAGTGTGGAAGGAGTAGGATGTGCTTGTTAAGGTTGGTTCACAAATGAAGCTGTATTGATGAGGTGTTGTTAGTAGTGTTTCTGTTCTCAAAACATTGTGTGTGCAGTGCTGGCTTTCTAATCCTAACACATTTCAGAATATCTTCACTTGTGTGGGCTTTGCTGTCTCTAAAGGAGGCCTAGCGTGTTCAGGATAGTGAATGTATGCTGTATTTGTTTCCTTTTTTGGAATGATTTTTTTCTTCATACTCGGTAGAAATCCTTTCTCTTTGTTTTAAATTATTGAACTAATGTGGACCTTGAAGTGTTATGAGGATTCGTTTAAATGTTTGTACAGTGCTTGCTTTGAAGATGTAGAATACTATATAAGTGCTAAGGTTTAAATATGGGCTGTGAAGAAAGTGCTGCTGATTGAATTTTCAGAGGCAGCATGTTAGATAACACTGACTTTGTTATTTAAAGGTAAAATGAAAGCTATGGAAAACTATTCCAAAATATGAACAGTAGACAAAATGTCTAAATGACTTTGTAGAAAATAATATGCCTCTGGTTTTTTTTTATGGATACTTAAAAACCTTTAGGGCTTGATATGGATTAGTAGACTTATACAGAATATGTAGGGGATTGTGATGGGAACGGCACTCAAAGCCCGTCATTTGGCCTTGGACTTTCTTGTGTCACTACTGATGCCAGGAATAATTGACATTTTGTAGCTTTTTGTTGTTTTAAATTTTGATGCACGTATGCAAAACAAATGGAATTAAAAAAAAAACAAACCTTCACTATGTGCGCTACAGCTTAGAGGACAAGGAAATACAGGTGGGCAGGCCTTAGATGGAAAGGTTATAATTTTTCCTCTGAATGAAATACTGTTCTGTAGAACTGTATAGTATAGATAAGAATGGGTTAAGGCATTCTGCTAAATATATTGTCAAGGCTCCAGAAAAACATCACAATTTAATTCCAATTTTCTGCAGGAGGAAATACAAGTATATAGATTTTGGTGTTGTATTCTATGTAGCAGGCATAAAACCCATCCTGGAAATTTCCTTTCATTAATAAATAATAATAATGGCAACTTAATAGTATAGGTGCATAAGGATTGATGTGTTTCTAGTTTTTCCCCTTTAAACAGTGACCATTTCAAAGTCTGACTGAAAAATAGTATTGATGACTCTTTTGCAGAATGTGCAATAAACGTATTTTAAATGTTTCCTGTGTTAGCTTCTTATGCAGACATGTTTCAGGTTAAAAACTTTAGGTATGAAATGCCTTCTTCTAACTTGAGTGGGGTTCTTTTGTTTGTTTTCTTCCCCAAGAATTGAGAGAATATTTCAGACTAATCTGAAATGAGTTTTTGTGTTCCCCAAGCAAACTGCAAAATCAATTATTTGCATAGCCCTAGTCTTAATGTGTATCATCTGCTATTGTGTATTCTCAGGAAAACAGTACTCCTCTGATGTGCTGGCACGTTTTCAAACAACCTAAGTGATAGCTTATATCAGTTTGATTCTGTGATTTACTATTTCAACATAAAGATGGAAGCAAATCTATTTTCTATTTGTTTCAGCAAGAAGCTTTGTTTCACATAACAGTATTTTACTATACTTATCTGACATAGAATAATCCCTGTAACACATTCTGAGTAGGATGCTGTAAGAATGTTTGGAAAGAAAGGGAAAAATATGTTCTCAGAGGGACCAGCACTTCTAAAGAGAATGAAAGGCCAATGAATAGTTGTTTAGGATTTCTGTTTCCTTTTCCTTTCCCAAGAGATTTTACAAACATATTTTGATAGAATATAGTTATTAGCAGTGTGAAACACAGAATGCCTGTACCTTGCCGAAAATGTGATGTCATAGTACAGAAGTTGTCAATTACAAGATGTATTTGCTATTCCGGAGGACTCCTTAAATCATGAAATGAAGTGAAAAATCTAAATTTTTAATTCAGTGCAGACCTAGCCATAATTTAAGCACTATTTTTGCTGATTAGCTAGAGAAACAGATGCATCATGTGAGTGTGTGCTGGATCTGGAGAACTTGTAACTGAGGTAAGAGTGTTGCTGTATGAAAACATCGAGGGATGGCTAGCAGTGAGTAGAAAGCATTATGTTGGCTAGCAAAGCCGGGTATCAAAATAAGAACTGTATATAGCATTTATACAGTTTGTACCTGGTAAGCTAATCTTTGATCTTTATGATATGATGGATGTTTTTCCTGCAGATCTGGGGTTCAGACTCCCCCTTAGTTTCAGTGTAAGGTTTCAGTTTGAAGTTATGAGTCAACACAGATGATCTAACTTGCTGTGCTCTGCATCTGGTAGGTGTGTGCACCCTTTATGAGGCTTTGGCAAGGGGTATCTGGAAAAGGTGGTCAGTGTTAGAGGTCTTTGTTATGTACTGCCAAGAAACTAATTCAGAAACTGGTTGAAACCATTGCTCCATGGCCTGGAGCAATGACAGGGGAGTACCCTTGTGGTAGATGGGCAACAGTGCAATTGGTTTTTTTCCCAGGGTCTTGCCTGGCATTGATTACCTTAGTATTTGAGTGCTTCCCAAACATTGTGACTTGTATGCGACATGCATTGCTTTGCCAGCTGGAGCCAACAATAAAAGCTCCTATTGGAAGCGCTTGTAGGAGGAGAACACTGTCCAAGCTTCACTGATGCACGTGGGTGACTTTTACACACATCCTAGTTTAGGCTTTCAAAGTAAAGCAGGTAAGCTTCAAACTCGCTTGATAATTCAAAAAAGTCTGCAGAAAGACCTAACCACCTTACAAAAGAAGCACAGTAGATATGAAGAGGGTGTGAATTTGGATTTCTTCTGTTCATTTGCTTATTTTGATGCAAGCTATTGTCACTTACTTTCCAGCACAGTGTTTCTTGATGACCATGAGACAACACTGTGCCATTAAATTGCTGCATGTGCATTTTAGCTATCTGTATTCACATTAATATGTTTAGGTAATTACTTAGCCCTGTATGCAGTCACATCACAGTTTGTAGACTCACTTGTACAAATACTTATATTCTGGTACATGTCAAAAAAATAATGCATCGAGATTGGTATGGTGAAGACCCTTGAGAGTTAAATGCATATAACAGAAGAGATGTTTTTTAATGGCAAGACTGAGAAAGGATCTCATAATAAATCTCCTAGGCTGTACAGGGAAAAGGAAACTGATGAATAGTGACAACCAGGAGCCAGCCTTGGTTTGATCTGAAACTGAGAGACTTTAGTATAAAGGAGAATGTTACAGGTGTACACCCATATAGAATGTAATGCAATTGTTTGTAATCTTGGGTATGAAGTACTCTATAAATTGCTTTAGTGATGGATGGCCCTAAGTTAAAAAGAAGGTATTAAGGTAAAAGTCGAATCAAGTTGGCAATAGCTTTTATAGACTTCAGAGATGATCAGCCAGAGGTTTAGCTGAAAGTGCTGGTACAGTCTCATGGGATGCTTGAGGGTACGCTGAGCGGCTGTCAGCCCATGCTGACAGACCTGCTGGGGCCTCACACTATGCAGTTCACATAACTGACAACAATGTAGCTGCACTAGTGAAAACTAGTGACCTTTGGTGTTCTGGTGGCTAGTGTAGAACTAGGCCAGAGTACTTTTTTGACCTGCACTGTTATTGAGACATATGAAAATTATTTTGCATTTGTATTCCTGTGTTACCTGTGGCCCCAGCCAACGTGAGCAGGGACACCTCACCAACAGATGGCTACCTTCACTGGTCTCCACTGGTATCCCTGCCACACAGTGGCCACATTCAGCATGTGAGATGGAGGATGCCCCCACTGAAGAACACCTTAAAGCAAGGGTTACTTGTATGTCCTCTTTGAAGGTTTGAATAACCTCTGGCTGAGGAGGAAATAGAACAAAGGTCTTCTATTCCCTAGCAGATGTTCTGTAGCTGGCTATTATGTAGGAAGTAGGCAGTAATACCTCTCCTTCCCATGTTTTTAATGAAACAGATTTTTACAAGAAATATTCTAAGTATCTACTTTTGGCAGAGGGATGCTGGATTTGGAGTGGTGGAGAGATGTTCTATGACTACAGAAAGTGCTTTTGTGAAATCTTCAAAGAGGTGGCTTAGGAAGTTTTGTAGCAAGCCAAAGGCATTATTTTAGCTGGGGGGGAAGGGAGGGACAGCAGGGCAGACAAGATGAGGACGAGTCATTTAGGAAGTACAATGGAAGCACATTGACTCCTGCAATAATCGCTGTCCCCTTCTGCCTTCATTCTGGAGACCAACATCAGTCAATTCAAGGCTGCTCGACCTCTCAAAATAGCAGGAAAACATGTAACTGATATAACGTATTACCACAAAATTCAGTAGTAGGAGAAGACAGTGCTAGGATTCTGTCTGAGGCTTTGCTTTCAGGTAAGGATCACTTGATTACTGAGGAGCATAAGAGCCATAATAGGTGAAGACAGTCATCTTTCCAAAGAAATAACTTCTGTCAAACACTTCCCAATGAGGTTATGAGTGTTAAGCTGGGGGAAAGGGATTCCAGAAGTAATTCAATTAGTTATATAAGCATATGTGACTATTCTTTTCCTGCAGGGAGTACGCTGTAAATGGAGTCCATCCAGCATGGCTCAAAGGCTTGCTTGCTTGTTTTGCTTTTATCAGCTTGTAAGGGTCACTTGTGAACTCATAGCTTCAGAGACCAATCATATAGAGGGTGTCTGGCAAGCAATGGGAAGACACAGATAACAAATCTGGAAAAGCTTGTCTATTTCTGATCTGTTTCTTAAGAGGACAGGAATCTTCAATTGATTTCAAGTTTCACTCACTTCAGGATGTGTGAGGGACAGCAATGGGGGAAAACAAAGAGGCAGTAGTCTTCTCAAAAAGCCTTCCCAGGGAAGATGACAAAAAGTTAACTAGTTCCAAAGAACAATTCTGGTGAAGTAATTCACTCTTCTCCTAAGGGTTACCTATATGTACATTATGAACTGCTGCCACACCAGGACCGTGGGTGATGTATGAAGTCCAAATGACACACTAGATAAAGAGAATTTTGAAAAATGAAATGGAAAACATGGAGACAATATGAATGCCTCCTTAGTGTGAGGAGCCAGACTACAGCATTGCAAGGGGTGGTACCTCCTTCCTGCTCATCTTGCATCACCTTTGGCTAGTCACAGGCAATAGTATTGCCATGTTTTTTATCCCCCCCCCCCAACAATGCAGAAAAGGCAGTCATCCTTCAGAAACTGAAGGATCCAATTTGAAGCATGACTCTGACCATTGAATGCTTATTTATTTTAAGCCACCCATTTTTCTGTGGTTCATTTATTATTTCTAATAACTGTGAATACTTTAGTGGACAACATCAGCTGTTTCCAACTGTTAACAGAAGTGGGAAATTCAGATACACAAGCACATTCCATTATTTCATTCCAACAAGAAATAATAGACTGGTTCTTGGTCCATGTTCAATGTGCTACTGGTATTTGCTCTAGGACACCTGATACCTACTTTTCCTTTATTCTTTTTCCTCTTGAGATGGATTTCAAAGTAAGACAAGACAGGCCTAGGTGATCCTGTTCACCTCAGTGTGTCCCAGACAGTTTTTGCTTTATGATCTTCTAGCTATATAACATAACCTGGTCCATACCATTGAATGCCTGTAATTCTCTTTTTTTTTTTCTTTTAATCAAAATAAATTGGTTGGGTCACAGGTAATATAGGAGTACAAATGCAATGTATGATTTAATTATTATCATTCTCTAGATTTGAGCAACTATTTGAAAATATAAAAATACATAACATTTGGATAAATCAAGCTGAGTTCACATCTTCTGTGCTATCAGAATGCTGCACTTGAGACTAGCAGAAAGGAAAGGAGAGCAGCAAGGTTACAAAGGGCAAGTTAGAAAGCTCTGACTCAGAAAAGTAATTCAATCTTCTCACCTGGAGGGTTTCTGTTAAGTACAAGCTGTGAATTGCACTGTTGTAGTTCTGAATGGTGTTTAAGAACTGCAGTGAGCTGTTGTACCCAACCAAATACCATGAAGGGGAAGGGAGGTCAGTGTATGTGCTTGGGTGCCTCTTGAATTTGTCACTTTAAAAGTGTACATTCTCTGAATACTACTGCATGCATGCTCATGAGCAAAAGTCTTCAGTGGGAATTGGAGGGCTTGATGCTAATAAGTTTATTCTCCAATGTTATTTTATGTTTCATTGCCCTTTGAAATATTGACCAAAATGTACTAATATTTTTCTGTAGCAGTGGTTTGACTTTGAACCCACAAGAGGAAGGCCATAGCTATAGGAATTTGGGTTAGAGCACTCTGTCTAAAAGCACAGCATAACCACATCACAAACCATCTGCCTTGGAGGTCATCAATGCCAGATTCTAGTATTGTTCTTGTGCTTTGTTATTGCTAAAGTGCTGGCTGACGACAACTAATTCTGTTTATTATACTTTCAGGAAGGTTTCTTGTGTCATTCATCCCAACATAGACTAATCTAGGTGTTCACTATTTAAGTTCTTACTTCATTAGATAACTAAGCCATTAAAGTCTGTGAGACAAATACTGTAAAATAATTTTTAAGGCTAATGTGAAGAAATTCAAACGTGTTTGCAGCCGCAGAAAAGAAGCTAATAATATGAGGATTATATATAAATACACCCACAGATGCACGTGTGCGCACACACAGACACTTATGTATGTACCCACACTGGTGGCTAATTATGTTGTCAATCACTTAATGAGCTCGACTCTTTTGGATCCTGCTCTACTTCTGGGTTGCAATGCCCATATAGGAATATCTGATGTGAAATTTGCCAATCCAAGGTGAAGAAAGAAACCCTTCTAGCTTGTCATGACATGCACCTAGTAATATTTCTGTTACGTGATTGTCTCATCTGTATTTCAAATTTCAAGATATTTTTCATTTAAAAAAAATAAAAGGTTTATAGTGTCTTTTCTCCCATCATTCTCTTGCTGTTTGCAGAACAACACTGATTGCAGTGTTGCGTAAATGCAGATGTCAAGCTTTCAGAGCTTTGTTCAGTGTTATCGGCCATGTACTGTGTTGCACCACATAGCTATAGCAGCCTGTTCAGTCTCTGGTCAGGAGTCCCTGCACTGCGTCCCAAGTATTTTATAGCAGATCAAAAACCTATTATGATGCCACTTCATTTTTACTTTGCAATTATTTTCCTGGCTCTTTCCAGATGACAGATGGGATTTTAACTGTGATTTTGTTACAGTTTCTTTCTTGTTCTCTTAAATCCATGTGCAAAAAATTTATTTTGCATGATGCTGAGACTTGTGAGGCAGATCACAATCTTGATCATATTGGTGTGATCCCACTATTAACTTAATAGTAAAATGTGTTCTGCTTGTTTTCGAAAGTGGACAAGGAGACACCGTTAGCCAGCAGTGTTGGCTGGTAAGAGTCTACTAGAACTGAGAATAACTGACACTTAGGCCAGTATAATTTTTTTTTCTTTGTAATTTACACCATCACAGTGGTTTAACAGTTGTGTCAGCATTTATCCTGGTTGGATGACTTTGCTTCCTTCTCTTGCATGACGCTGGGGAAGTCTTTGTAGGTACTGCATCACATTCTCTCATGCCTTTGTGTCTATATTGCATCCAATTTTCTATCTGTCTGCTAAGGTCCTGTCTTGGTCCTAATCTGAGCAGTAAATATATTTTGCTGGCTTGCACTGTGTGCTCTTCTCTTACATGTAAAATGTCATCTATTGAATTATTGTGCAATTCCTTTATATGGCACTCTTTCTCCCCTTATCATCTGTAGCTCAGGTGACCCTGTACACAGAACACTTTCCATTATCACAGTTCTCCATAATTCCCACAAGTGCTACCCTGCACTTAGGTTTCCTTCCTATTCTACATTGTATTTGCTATCCATTTTTTCCTCTTCCTTTTTGTTCTCTCTATGGTTTGTTATATTTACTAAGTTAATTCTCTGCTCTATTTATGCTTTTCACTTGGGATGTGAGCTTTGAGCTTTGCTTATTTCTTGATTAAAAACTTTTTTTGATCATTCTAAGGATTCATGGCATTTTAAGCAAATCTAAACAGTCACTGTCCTGTCCCTGCAGCCTTTATTCTGTGTTCCTGCCTTCCCCTTACACATGCATGTGCGCACACACACGCTTTTTCCTTCACTAGCAGTAGCACTCATGCAAGCAGGTGCCAGCTCCTGGAGTTGATTTTGCTGAAAATTAATCCTGAAAAGGAAAGAGTTTAGGTTAGTTCAAGCTGTAACCGAGCCACAGTTTGATTGTCCAAATGAAAACCTGTAATGAAGTTGGTTCATCTTGTATGTATGGGAAGACAGTTTCATGGAGTTTGCCAGTCTACTGTCTCTGTGATTGAAGAGAGCTGTTTACAGTAAATACAACTTTTGGATAGATATTTCTTGGTTTTTTTACATAGATCTTCCTGTTTTCCTGTTCAAATGTACCAAACTTGGTACATGGTGCAGCCGCTTTTTCTTCTATCTTTCCTTTCTGCAGTTCTGTGTTTACATTAACCTCCAAGGGTTTTCCAGCACATTTTCCTGTGCCCACAGGCCTGGAACAGGACTCTAATCCATACATGTTGTTCTCAATTAAAAAGCAAATTCTCAGTTTCTGATTTTGCCTGCATGCAGGAACAGTTCCCTTCTGACACTGTTTGAAAACAGAGGAGAGTTTGCACCTTCACTGCTTACCTTGTGCCATTGCTCCCCCCAAGCACTGTACAGCAGCAGAGCTCTGTGTTTCACCACTGAGGTTACCCAACAGGATGGTACAACATGAATGCTATGCGAACAGCTGAGCAGACAGCAGCTATTGCTGCTCTTATTGATGACATTACCCGAGTTCAGGAGTCCTCCCTGTACTAGAAGTGTATTAAGTGTCTCCCATTGTGAAGGTGTCTGCCAGAACAGAGGTAACAGTTCTACTACTCTCTGGGAGAGCTGGCAGCTATGCATCAGTTATCCCAGCCTAGGACATGCCTAGATCCCAGAGCAGGCTACAACCAGCTTGATGTTGTAGGGGAAGAGTAGGGCGGTTCTTGGCTTTCACTGTTCATCTTTGCAGTCCTTGGTGTAATGACAAGTAGAGATGGCTTTGACCAGCAGGATGTTTTCCCAGGTGGTTTTTGTTTTTAAAAATACCCCTATCTTTCTTTAAAATTAATGGTTTTATTTATAACTGATTATTGGTAGTACTATGTGCAAGAAACAGTAAACAAGGATCCTGTTATATCTGGGTATCAAGGATAATCCCCAAAAATATTGTTGCATGGAAACTGAAGTACACTGAGGCTAAAGCAGAATGATCTTTTAATGGGGGTATTTGCTGCTGAAGACAAGCGGCTCTCCTGATGATAATATAATTAAGAGCTTTTTGTAGTAACCAACCCTGCCAACTATCTACTTAGTAAAACTATTAGCCCTTACACAAAGTATACTCTGGTGTCTGTGAAAGTAGTTGCCACCATTGCTTGAATTGCTTCATGATGCTGTGCAGGTAACTAGTTTGCACCCCAGTCAGTACTGCTTTTCAGCCATGTCTTGAATAGTCAGTCACAAGTAACAGGCAACAGCACAGGTTTGGCATAGAACATGGTTAAGTAACTTTTTCTTATGAGAGAATTCTGTTCTAGCAGTGCTAACTGCTAGGTTCATTTGTTGTTTACCTCACTAAAAATGCATGTACTTACTGTGAAAGGGGTGGGTGATGTGACCACCTGGTGGGGCTGATTTTTTTTAATGTGTAGATAATTTGTCTGTGTTTTCGGAATCATATGTTCCAATACTGACACACAAATGTTGCTATATAAACCTGAGCTCTAAGAGATCTTTTTTGTGATTTCATCACGTGCAGTATAATCAGCTGCTAAATTTACTGTCCTATGTTCCTAAACTGTTTGAGAGCAGATCCTGAGTTCTGAGTAGTCGCTTCACTTTGTAACACGTTTAGCAACTGCCTGAGCAGCTCTTGGTGTTCTCTTTCTCAGTGGAATTAATCATAGTCGTGCTTACTTGCATTTCAGCCACAATTAGGAATCTTTCTGACTAATCTTGGAATAGGTGAATTTAGACTGTTCCCGTAAATAGATTCATGTTTTGTTTGAGAATATTTTTCCAGTGGTTCTCACACATTATTGAAAATTCTTGCATGGTTTTAGAAGCAAACTGCAAATGTGTGCTAAACACTTGAGCAAATGCCTCCTGGAAATAGAAAATAAATGAATATAGAAAAGATTTAAAGCTTTAAGTTTCCATCTGTGTCATGGTGAGATCTGGGTGTTAACAACCTTGTTTCTTGGTCTTCTCCCTCTCAGGTTCTTCCTCTCAGACTTGCAGAGTCCTGATCTAGTTTCGTTTTGCCTCTTGAAAGTTTCTTTACTATTTTTGTGAGCTGTAGCATGCAAACAGTAAAGCAGAAATGTTGGCTTTTGGAGATTTTTTTTTTCTTGCTTTCCAGCTGAAATAATTTCCTCTGAGAAGCCATCTCCCAGTGCTGTATTAAAATTACTATTTTCCAGCACTTACTTATTTACCTGAGTACATTCATATGATACTACATGGGAAATCTCCAGTGCTATTCTAGCTTAGCTGTGGTCAGCCATCCTTGCTGCTGGTTTAGAGAGAGGGAAGTATGGATGAAGGAGAGCAGGAGTGGTGGGGGGAAGAATCCCACATCTCTCTCTGCAGCTATTCTCAAGGAGAGACAGAATAGCATGATAAAACTCCAAAAGTTTTGTTCAAAGCAAAGGAGAGCTACTGTCTGAAATGTATTCAAAGCTAAATTCTCCTGCTCCTCCAGTGAACTTATTTTGTGTAACAGTATTTGTATTGACTGTGCATAAGAAAAGTTTCAAGCAATGCAAATAATGGCCACCTTCTGAAACCCAGATAGAAGTAAACTGGGTACACTGTAGAAATTTAAATGTCACTAAAATCTCAAGTGGGTTTAAGATACTGCTTTGAAAATTCACAAATTTGCTCTCACTTGCCCAGGGTTTATGTTTGGGAGGCTTTGTTAAAGGAAGAGAATTTAACTTTAAAAAAAGTTTCCATTTCTCTTTGTGAAAACAGAATTAAACACAAATCTGTCAGCTCTTTACCCAGCCCTGATGCCAGTCTATTTAACTATGCTAGTCAGTGGCCTTGTGCCTTTACCTTTCTAATACAGAGCTGCTGTCCCCTTAGAGGAATTGCTGATGCTTCACTTTGTGGGGATTTAAAAATAGTAACTAGGGGAAGGAAGGAAGGAAATACTCTCAAAGTTGCAATACGGGTACCTTCCTGTCTGACCTCAGTTTTTCCTGTATTCCCCACCCTCCCATCCCATATTATCCCAAGACCCTTAGTCCTGACTGAAAGCTTATTAATATTACAGCCCTTAGACTATAGCAACAACAGCAGCGGCATGGTTCACAGAAGGGAAGTGTGACTGCAAAGCCTAATGTCCTTCTTGATTTTTCCAAAAAGGGAACCCTTTACTGGTTGCTATTATATTAGACTAAGATTTTTACAGGACAGCACCAATGTGGAGTTCTCGTTATTCTTATCAGAAGGTAGATAAATGTTAACTTGCAAAGGAAATTGTCCAAGATTACAAAGGATATGACAGAGCTGTAACTTAAAAAGCTGTCCTTCCTGGCATTTCTGAACCAGTTGCGTCTCAATTGTTCATGAGCTCACCTAACAGTCAGGTTGATATCTTCTAAGGAAAACTCTAAGCATTGTGATTTATACCAAGGAGGACATAAATATGGTCCTGGGCAAAGTGCAGTGGATCTAGCCATTTCTCCTGTGGCATCCACTTCTGGAATGATACTGCATTAAGGAAATTAAAGGCTAGGATTAGTCCAATATAATTAAATCTCCCTCTACCCCCAACTCCAAAATTATGCACCTCTACTTTAAGAGCCTTTAACTGTAAAAAATAACTTTATTTCAGATTAATTAAATGGACGAACTCTGTGTTTGCAGGTAGGTGTTGCATTTAGTCTCTCACAAATCTAGGCTATCCATGTACTCTGACAATTTCTGGTGTTAGCAGAAATCCTGCTTGCATGTGGACTCCAGCATTTAAATTTAACCAGTCCTTAAAAATCCTTAATTTACCTTGTACTGACAACTCCTTGCTTCCATGACTGCTATACAAAATGTCTGAATAGGGCATGAAGTCAATCTTAGCTCCTAGTATGTATTTTTTTCAGTCCATGAAATCTGGTTCTGCAGTTTCTCCAAATGCTGTTGTAAATTTTATTAAAATAGAAAGCCAGATACAGTAAGTTTATCTCCAACTATAAAGCATTTTCTTTATCATGTACTGCAGCATTTTAAAGAGACAACTGAGCTATGGGAAGACTTCTGTCACATCTTGATAAGGAAAATCCTAGAAGGCTTTGAAAATAATAAAAATGTTTTAAAACTGTATTATGGTATGCATGATAAATCACAGGCTATTTTTAACTTTGATACTTCATGGTGGATTAACAGAAATACTGTAGTTTTATTGAGATTAAAACTAATTCTAGCATTAAATCTCTGGGGGAAGAAGAAATGAGGAGTGTTATCCACCTGAGGATGATTAAAATTATTTTCTTTCCAAAATGTTTTCTATTTAAAATATGTCTCCTTATATTTATTTTATTCCCTCCTTGGTGTTCACATACAACATTACTTGCACTTTTGTTGCAAAAGAATCAGGGTATTATGTGATTTGCAAACACTAATGGCTATGCTATCAATAATATGAACAGACAGAAAAATGATATGCTGATAATCATCTTGAAAATGCAGGGGGAGGAAAGCTCTTTACTTGTCTTGCACATTAATGTTAAAAATCTGCATTACGAACACATTTCACTTAGATGTTCCTAAATGTTTTTGGTTTCAAGTTCTGATTCCTTTGCTACTGGGACATAGGCTATGACTATAGGGCAATATTAATAAATATGTATTGAAACTGCTGAGAATATTTTTACAGAGATCTTTAAATTGTAGTGAGGGAGGAATGACAGTTACGTAGGTTTGTTAAATGATTGTGTGATTGAAGACACGGTAAATTTCTCGTGGAGATATACAACTTACTTCCAGTGAAAACTTTGCAAATTGAATTATCTTTGCAAAACCTGGTATTTTACACCAAAGGCCACTGAGTCAATAAAGTCCCTCACTGGCTTAGAGTGATGTATGGCAGGATTAAATTACTCAAAAAAAAATTTGCTTTTTAAAAATAGTCAGACCACCAAATCTTTGTGTTTTACCACTATAATGAATGTATGCATGTTCTACTTTCAGTCTGGGGAAACTGTTAACTGAGGACTTAATGCCTTTTTGAAAATTCTAAAATGACTTTTAACAAAACATCAGGATCACCAGAAGTCATAAATCACCAAAATTAACAAACACACCACTTTTCTAGTTGTCCAGGAACCATTGTATGGACTTTATTTGGACCATTAAATGGACTTACTCTGAGACATCTTGTTTCTTAAGTTATTTGGGCTCTTAAAATAATGTGGTAGTTTTAGTTTTGGGGTTTTTTCTTCTCAAAGTTAGTATAACAATGACAATACATTCTTTCTGGAGCTTCTAATTGGGAAGGGATACATGGATAGTGACGACTTAGATTATATCCTGTTAAATGGCAGAGTTGGTAGATTCAGCGGTCAGTATTAACTAGATTGGGGTTTGTCACAGGACAGGATCTTGCCTTTCGTTGCTGCTACCACATATCAGGGAAAGGTTGTGTCTTGTACTCTAGGTCTAGAAGTGACTGCTTTTGTGTGCGTTGTTGATTTCTGAGGAGTGGTGTCTTGGATGGTCCTGGAAGTTAGAAAACTTTACTGGCAACCCTGTTGAGTGCCACTGTAATGGCAGCAGATGGAATTTGTGCCTCTGATTTACGGGATACTAAAATAAAAATAGAATTAAACAACAAACCTAGGCATTCAAAAGTTTCAAATGCCAAGCTGATCACATCTGCAGTTGTACTTTGGTCAAATTATCTCCTAAACATTATGCATAGTTTGAAATAACATGATCAATAACATGGTTTTTGTTCTAATTCTCCTGACTTGTTTAGGTGCACAGGTTGGCCAGATGCATGTGGAGAGCAGCTATTTAATTAAGATTCTGCTTGCTACTCCTTGCCTGAGTGTGGCCCTGTGCCATATGTTACTTCATGACAGTGAAAGCATTTCCTGAAGACAGGATGCCTAATTTCCTAATGGACACTCTTATGCCATTCACTGTAATATGACATATCCACATTAAAAATTATTACTGTTTTATAGGAAAGAAAGTGAGTCACAGAAAATATGGTTAAAGTACCCATTAATGTTGCTGTCCAATATAGGGTGCCTAAGATACCTTTTTTCAGAGTACTTAGCATTATGTATCAATTAATATGTTCAAAATATAACTCCTATTACCTTCAGTAGCAGCTGCACGTACCCAGTGCATTGGTGAATAAGCCCTTATGGTTTCAAATTGGGAGCTCAGAAAATGAGAGAAAATAATACTAATGCCTAGCTATTAATTCAGAGAGCATTGCAGAGGATTTCTGTTAAAGTCAAGTTCAGAATCTACCTCTTCACAGCTGCTTTCAATGATTTAAATAATCAGACTATTTCTGCAATTTTTTTCCTTAAACCCATTTCTTATTCACTATATAATTTTTAATTTTTTCCAGTAAGTGAAGCAGTGATCCTGTAGGAAACAGCATATTCACCTAATGCTGATTCACTCTAATCTTATGCAAGTTCCATCTTCTGAACTAAAAAAGGGGGGGGATGGGACCCCAAACAAAAAACCAACCAAAAAACCCCTGAAAAACAAGCAAACACCCCCCCCCAAACAAACCACCTTCCATTGGGGAAAGAACTGTGTGATCATGTCATTTAAAAATTCTGAGATCTGTGTACCCAGGCTGAATTCATGTATGTCTTTATTCTTGTGTTTAATTCAACAACTTTAATTGCATGTTTTCAATAATATAATTTCTGTGTAATTAAATTTTTGTGTTTGGAACCCTAAACCTTTAAAGTCAGGGTTGCTGATTGTTCCAATAAGGCAATATCCAAAAGTTCTCTAACTCATTAAGCACCTGAAATCCCCTTATAACTGCATCTCGTTAGCTTCTAGTTCAGTATTACATAGCAGTGTAGAAAATTGTCAGAGGCAAGCTTGCTGTCAGTTATAAACTTGTAACATTGTGTCTGTCAATTAAAAACATTGCATGGGATATATTTTATTAAAAGTCTGGCCTGATAGCTATCAGATGTTTCGGAAGATAGGAAGGCCTTTTTCTTGAGAATGTATGTTTATAGTTAGAGATAGACTCTTCAAAGTACAGCAAAGTTTTGCTACTGGCAATTTTAATGAGTGAAAGTAGCTTTAATAACAAGGTAGATATTTTCTTCTCATTAGATCCAGTGGAGCAAAGTCTGTTGACGTTAGGACACAGCATGATGGCTGGCTAGTGCCTCTAAAGGCTTCAAGAAGAGTGTGGATTCAATAGGGGAGTAGGGTATCAGTTTATTTGGATTCACAGGAGTCAAGCTCATGACTCGAGATCTGTAAGCAGCTTTTACTGTTTCTGATTCTCAAGCTGTGACTAGGTAAGATTTTAAATATGCCAAGAAGGGAATTTCATTGAGAGAATTTTAATGGAAGCAGTAGAATTGGATTTCAGTGTGTTAGTTTGATTGGTTTCTTAACTCAGGAATCAAGTATAGAATGAGGCTTAAAAACAGGATATATGTGGGTTCCAGTGACTTTCTCACCATCTCAGTAAATCTCTCCATATGACACTGCTGTTAACAAGAAAATGTTGCTTAGTTTTCTGGTATATAATCATATTTTTTGCTGCATGTCTAAATGTTGGGGCTGTAACTGAATAAAATATATCCAAGACAGAAAAAAAATATCTTTGAAACACTTTTTTGTTCCTAAAATTACTGTCATCATGTTACAGATCCATTTATAGCATGCTAAAATAATGCTAATTCATAATGCTCAATGAAGCAAGACCACAAGTTATACTTGGTGCTAGTTTATATCCTGTGCATGCTGCGTTGCTAGAGCCAGTGCACGTGATAAATTGTTGCAGAATTGGACCCATTTCTGATTACATTTGTCTGTTTTTCTGTTGAAAGCCTGTAACTACAAAGAACTCTCAAACTGGAGACCAAGATGAGAAAAAAATCCTTTGACTGCTTTTGTCTTGCCGTTGTGCTGGTTTTAACTGGAAATAGAAAGTTCTGGACCATATGTTAAAGAATTTTCAGTCATGGGTTTCTCTAGGTTTGCTTTATTAACAACTCAGAGTTGGGCCATCACCTTAGTGAGTGGCCAAGGATAACTCAAAAACGCCTTCTATATATACAATTTTACAAAACATTATGCAATTGATGTTTTGTCAAAAGAAGTTCTTGGTGTTCTTCGTGTTTTTCCATGAACTCTCAGGTCTCTATTCTCCAGTGGCTTCAAAAGTCCAATACATTTTCTTCTCTTAACTGTTTCTTATAATCTTGTCTTGGCTCTTCTGAAGTTAGTGGTCATAGGCAGAAGGTCTCCGGTCACCACAGTCACTTATCTTCTTACACATCAAAGATCACCTTTGAATTTCTGAGAATGACTCAGGTTGTTCTATTAATTCATACTTAGCCTATGTCTAGTCTAAAATAGCTAACCTTTCTGATATTGCTTACTCTAAAGTTAATCATTTACTCTTATCTATTCTTATGTCTGAGGTTAAGGCCTAGTTCCCTTTACACCATAGGCCAAATCTGCCTTCAGGATCTTATTTTTCTGGATTCCAGCCATGTGCAGCCTCGGTCCTGGACTCTCTCCTGGCTGCCATGCTCCCTCTGTCTCTTAAGAAGATGTGGAGCAAAGAATCTGTTGTCCCTTGTGGCATGGCACATCCCTGGTGGCATGGCATGTTCCTCTGGCTTTCTATTCATGGCAGAGCAGAGCCTGTTGAGCAGTGGCTGCTGCTGTCCCCACTCAGAGCCCTGTTGCTGCCAGCCAGAGCAGGGGAAGACCTTCAAGAACCCTCAGAGGATGCTGACAGTGATGGGGTCTACACAGTGCCTAAAAAGATAATGTATGGGGCACTGGGTAGGCACGGTGAGTGCCAAGGGCTGTCTTTCCCCTATTTCCCTATTTTTCAGCCTGTGAGGTAGAGATGGGTTCCTGTTCTTCACAACATCACCCTTCCCTGGCAAAAATAGGATTGTCAAGTTCCCATCTCATTCCCAGAATACAGATGGATTGATTTGTTTACTTATTTTCCCTGGAGGACAAGTCTTCATTCAAGACCAAGACAGGGCTTTGGAATTCAGAGTTTTGTGATCTTATGATATGTAGCAGGATGTTGTTGAGCAAGGTGGCTCAGATCTGACAGTGCTGGGGCTGAGCCCCTCCAGATACGTTACACGAGAGTGGTCAAAAAAAGCCACCCCACCGCCCTGAACAAAATTAATTCACTCCTGCATTAGATAAATCTATCTTTACTGCTGTGCTTTTAAGGTTTTCCTTTCAAGTGCAAAGAAACGTTAGATAAAGCCTTGGGAAGGGATAAGGACAGTTTTTTTGGTGTTTTTTTGGTTTGGGTTTTTTTTCTTTCTTTTTTTTTTTTTTTTTTTTTCCCCCCCTGAAAGACAGACGGTTTGGATAATAACAGAGCTTAGCCCATAAAACCAGTAGATGACTGGATCTTTGGAGAAAGCACAGCAGGGGACAGTCTCTGCTTCTGCAGTTCAGGAGAAGGTATTCTCCTAAGTTGAAATGCTGGATTTGAATTTTCTGTTCCAGTTTAGGGCCTTCAATACCATGATTGAAGTCATCGCTAGTTCCTTTTCCTAAGCTCCTTTTATGTGAACAGCTGTATTCTCCAACCTAAAATCTTGTTAGAGGACAAATTGACATGGACATATCTAAGTGTGAAATAACATTAATGTTTTTGTGATATTAGAATTATGTTATAAAAATAGTGGGAGTGTAAGATATTGGTAATAGGAGCAAAGAATGTAAAAAGTTAATAGTGGAAAAACCAAATATGTTCTTGGCTGAAGAACTTGCAAGAACTGCCTATCAACCAACCATATTCTCTAGTCAGCAACATTACCTTTAAATAACAGTGCATCTTCAAACACATCATTTAGTTTTTGAATGCCCTTCAGAATATTATTGGTGGGTTTTCTTCTCCTGGAGACTGAAGTAAGTTATATGATTGTTTATCTTACTATTTTTATACAGGCAAAACAGCTGGTGGTATAAGTGGACACAGCACTCTTCAGAGTTGCTTAGTCTGTTTTAGAGGAAAGCTGCCTAGGAAGAGGGACAGTGTTCTTCTCTGAGCACATTTTTTTGCTGCATTTTAAATTCCATTTGTTCTATTAAAACAGATTTACAAATAACAGATATGACATACACTCTTTCATTAATATAAAATAGAACAATCTGTAGTTCAGTGTAAAATGATTACTGTTTAATAAGCAACTTTGAAAACAGAAACCTGAAGTTCTCAGATGAATTTGGATTGGAAATAAAATGACAACATTCTGAAAAGATTACCAATTTGGGGGGTTTGCTTTGTTCTGCTTCCAGGAACTTCTACAGACCTTTGTGTTTTAATCTCTGAATATCATGCATTTAAAAATATTGTGGTTTTTTTGTTTTCTTTTAGATCATAAATATTTATTAACAACATTGTGTGCTTTTTATAAAAGCCATATACTACAGATACAGGCTAGACTATATCCTTTATATCCTATAGGTATAAAATAGCACAGCATTTACCTTTTCAAAGATTTCTCTTGTGTTAGAGAATAAAGGGAGAATTTTTCCTAAAACTGTTAGGTCTGGCCAACACTTGATTTTTTTGATTTTTTAAATTTTTTTTTAATGGTGATTTAGTTGAAAGAAAGTTGGGAGGCATGGATCTGAGTGTGTTTGTGTGTATTAGAAAGGGGCTGGGGCGGGGGGAACTCAAGAACATGCACGGTCTGAAAGTGCTGTGTGGCTATGCTAAATTGTTACCATGACACTGAATAAAAGCGAGGTGATGAGCTGAATTTCTAATAGCATTAATGTTGCCAAGCAATCCTTGTCTCCGGCCAGTAAAACATGCAGAAGTATCCCACAACTAACCCCTTTTTTTTTTTTTTTAATGCAGCATGGTTGTCCTGCAGCTAAATAAGGTAAGAGATGAATTGTGCTGAGAAGCAAGTTGGGTAGGGCAATACATACTTCTCATTGGGCTCTTTCACTAATGTGTATATGGCATGCTTGCTTTAAGCTGTAAGGATTTTTCTGAAAAATAAAGGTAGAATTCAGGCTGTATCATATGTCCCCATATGTTCTTCTCAGCTTCTGGACTCCAGACAGAGTGTAGCAGGAGTTCACTTCTGAAATGAAGCACACTAGCTTGATTTAGCCCTTTTTCTTACCTGAAAAGTCACGCTTGTGAAAAGGTTTAAATTAAAATTACATGTAACATTTGGATAAGCTGTTAAGATTTCCTGTTCAAATTATAGCCTGCTGTCTTTCTATCATCTCATCTTCTACCTCTGTCATGCCATTGGGGTGCTGAGTAGCTTATATTGCTTACCTCTAATGGTGAGTTACATGAGGTAGGGAAAAATTGATACAGAAGGTTGGGAAGATGAGATGTCTGGATAACAGTGAAGCAGATCTGTTACTCCAGCACTGACTCAGGCTGTACCTGAAGGGTGAGAAATGCCATCTTGTGTCATCCCTGTCTGAAAAAATTTTGTAGTGGCAGCAACTGTAAAAACAGTTTCTTCATTTTTCACATTAGATGAGCCAGTGTCTGATTTCAGCAGTTACTGAGTTGATGATAGTTTTCAGACTTTCTCTAAGCATGCACTTCTGAAATACAGAGTATGGGACGAACAAATTAATGTTTAAGTTTGTTACCTATTTGTGAGGTTTTGGCTTTGAAGTTCTTATCATAGGTGAAAGTACAGCTTCATCAGCTACATGATGTCCATTCAGCTAACAAACCAATCGAGCGATATTCGTGGCACAGCCTAGCCCAGCATAACTAGCCATATTGGCAGTACAGAGAAACTCTTACTTGAATGCTGGTATTGTGTAGCTGTTTTAATCTTTGCCAAAAAAGGTTTAATCAGCCTTCTCCACAAAGGATTGATTTATTATGACAGAATTCATTTTTAAGACCTAGAATTGAAAAGAGTTGCTGCCCAAAGAACCATATTTTCCCCAAGGTTGCATCTCCATAGGAATATATTGAAAGGATTTGAACTAAATGGCAAATATGCAAGCTGTTTGTCCTCAGAACTAGAAGTAGTGACTTTGTGTGGCCTGTCACAATGACTTGGACTTGAAAGGCAGTTTCACACTGCCTTTGACATTGCTACCAAGCAACAGCAACTGTGTTAATTTTGGATGGAAAGTTGCAGGCACAACTGAAATTTGTGTGAGCTATGTTTGACCTAAAGCTGATTTCAAGAGCATTTTAAGCTCAAGTAAAACACTTCATAAGGCTCATAGAAGAGATGCGCTTACAATGTTTGTTTGCTTTTATAATTTGGTGGATGCATTTCTTCATGTAGTTTCTCTCAGGTAAAATTAGCTCAGCCTAAGGCTGGGCTTTCTGTTGCTGTTTACAGTGATCTCAGCTAGAGTCACACCTTCAGTTCTTGTCCCCAGGAGCAAATAAAGTGGAATCTCATATCCCTCCTTAAAGAAAAGTGTGTATTTTTCTGAAAGGCATGGGTTTAGGTTTTCTCTAAATTAAGTTCTGGAAGAAAAAATTTAAGCTTTGCTTGCATTTGCAGAGAATAAACACAGAGTTTCACATGGCTCGCTTACAAGCACCAGCAGAGCATTTTCTGAACCAACAGCTGCTGCTGCAGGGGTGCCTGTTGGCTGGGAATGGCCGACAGGAGCTGTAGGACCCTCTGCACACTGTGAGCAACCCATAGGCACTTAGAGCACTTCTGGTATTCCAGAAAATCTATTTGACTATATTTCACTAAACTAAGAAATTTAGAGGGGCTGTAGCTGCCTGTTGGACAATCTAAGAAATTACTTTTGTTATGCTCTTAAAAAGGTGTCATACAATATGAGGTGGTTAGATTGTGGTGAGTCACAGAGGGAGGGAGGGAACGATGGCTGTTGCTGGAGTCAAGTAACAATGAAGTATCTTTAAGATAAATGTCCATTTACAAAAAGTCTAAATGTTAAAGTCACCATATTTTGTCTGATGAGGTGTTTAGAATCAAAGCATGTTCGAGAAATGCTTAAAACAAGACACCTACCCACATCTCTGCCTTTCCTTAAGGAATATCATTCACTGGAAATCGCTCAGTGCTTTGGGCATATTGAAATGGTTGGCCTTTTCAGGACAGTTTCCCTCCAAGTCTCATTCCTTTTGTTCTTTACAGAATTAGTAAGGCAACAGGGGGAAAGGGGATGGAATATTTTTCATTTGTTTTGGATGGAAACTTTTCCCATGCCCACCACACAGATGGAAGGAACAGTTTCAGTCCCAGAAAAACTAGATGCTTGACTGTGGGAGAGAAAAATAGTTTGGTTTTTTTTTTTTAATTGGGGGGGGGGGATTGTGTATCTTAATCATTAAAAAACAGAGCTTTGTTACAGTACTCCTTATGAATAAATGAGGCATAAACTGCAATCCAGAATGAGGTAACACTGATTGGTGGTAGCTTCTAATAAAAAAAGACCATAGGTCCCTCCCTCACAAGCTTCTTCCACTGATTCGTTGTTTAGATATTTCCTTCTGTTAGAAACTTCAAGAGTTTTTTCATTAGTCTCCCCAACACCACCACAATTTTCAGCTCAAGAGCTTTGGGTTTTGGCTGTAGTTCAGCAAAGAGGTGGATTTCCAGTGGTGAGAGGTGCTGAGGAGTTTGCAGGACCTGTGTAGAACTACGGTGCTCTGGAGGGGTGGTGCAAAGGCCAAACGCAAATTGGTATCTTCTTTGGAAGTGCACAGGAAGGCAGCCAAGGAGTGTGAGTTGGAGAAAGCCTCCCTGGTCCCTTTCTGTTCTGCTCTTGGGGACGATTTGCCCCTGCACAGAAATGAGGACAGCTAATTCCTTTAGTTTCAACCTACTTACTGTCTCGATGGATTGCACCTGGATAGGAGAGGCTTGCCAGGCAGGCAACAGTATTGGTTATTAAATGTGCAGCATGGTACTAACCCCTTCTGGGTTCTACATATTAAGGAGCTCTGTGGTAAGCAGTTTTATAATATTAACTGGAGTGTATTGGCTGCATGTAAACAGGTACCCTGAGTTGCTGCAGAGAGGATGAAGACATCCACTACAAGGAATTTATTATGGGAGAGGGAGAGCTTTGGTGTGTATTAAAGCAGCAGGAGCGAAGCAATGTAGCACACAAGGAATAGAGGGAAGGTGCCAAGTATACAAAATGCAAAGGGTTCCAAGATGTAGTAATGAGAAGTACTGGGAAAGTGTAAAAGGGGGAGAAAGAGACTGCAGAAGTGACAAACATGAAGTGAAACCTTTATAATGGATAAAGTATTATATGTAAGAGAAGAATTTGAATTTGATGAGATGATGTAAAGTGAAAGATTTCTTCAACAGCTGAATGTATTAATCTGTAGTTAATCCCACTGCAGTGTAGGAAAGTCCAAAGAAAGTTCAGAGACCCTTTATCAGACTTGCACAAATGAAAAAACCCAAACAAACCGACCCACACTTTCCATTCCCTGTGATGTATGCCAGCCCTTTACACAAAAAGACACGTGCAGCACAACGCAAGCACCTCTGGTAGGATATTTATGTTGGCTGCTGGTAATGATTATCTCTCATGGGGAAGCAGTTGCAGCCTTCAGACAAAGGGAAGCCTGCTGTACAATTAAAAGGGCTTGAACATAAAACGATACCTCACACTAACAAGCAACGTAAGGATTTTTAGAGCCCAAATAATAGAGAGAGCTTGGACTTTTCTGACCAACTGGCAGCAACTGTCTCCTGAGAACATTTAGAGAGTTGCACAGGGATTCATTGTAAACATGCAGCTTGATTTCCAACCATTGCAAAACATCTGCAAAGTATAGACTGCTGTTTGTACGTATAGTATTGCGCGAGAACGTCCTGGAGCTTACAAAAATGCATGCTGGAGCCATGAATCAAACTCGGTCATGTGACAGAGGGGAGGTACCGGGCTGGCTCCCAGCCAGTGGTAGGAGCTGATGGGTGGAACAAACGGGGCATAAAAAGACTAATATGACTAACGGATCCTGGATGCATGGTACCCTTATTTGGATCTACGGGAATGTAGGCTCTAGCAGTTCTGCAGCTCTACCAGCCTTTTGCTTGACACTGGAACTGCTGCCCACAAAGTAGAATCCTGCTGCTCTGTGGTAGGAAGGATAGAGAAAGAACATGGCCTGCATTTTGAAGGTAAATCTCTATCTGTTGCTTGAATGCATTGTTAGGGAACCCCTCGCTGTGCAGAGGCATGGATTTGGTATGGTCCTATTGCATCTTCGTTGTCTTTTTGAATACTGGCTTTGTTTGGCAAATGAATATGGAGAGATTCTGCAACGTACAGCTGTGCTCTGCTTCCCTCTGCCATTCTTTTCCTCTTTCCCTGCATTGTCAGAACTGCAAGCTAGCGGGAAGGGAGCTGTGTACGGAATAATAGGAGGGGGGTGAGGGGCTCTGGTTTGTCTCAGCTGACTTTGTCTGAGCTGAATTCCTTCAGGAGAAATAACATTTGGGCAACAGACTTCCAGCACAAAGGACAAAACGGGGGAAGTTATTTTCTTTTTTCTGACCATGCAGCATTTACTGCTTTTAAAGCAAAGGTTGCAGATGTACACAGCTGTCCCAGTTGCTCCTTAAGCATACACTCCCCTGCTGCATTTACCCAAGATGCACATGCTCCACACAATTATACTTAATATTTAATTGCATTTGCTAGTTAAGCGACCTATTTGATAAAGGGTTTTTCCCCTTCACGCCAGCAAATATAAGTGTAAACTTACCGTGTGATCATATTCTTTCTCCAGCCTGCTTTCCTCACCGAGATAAAAGTATTTGCAACCAGCATGTCATGGAGATGGAGAGAGCATCACTAGCACTAAGTATTGAATGAAAGGGGAGGAGGCGGAAGTGCAGTCAGTTGAGAACAACGAGCATTTGTTCCCTTGCAGTGTTGTCACTTGCAGGGAGTCACTCTCCTGTGCCTGGCTTGCAAGTGTTTTGTTTCAGATTTCATTTGTTATCTGCCTTGCTCCTTTCTGTGTATATTTTGAATACATTTGCACTCTGTTCCTTTTAGTAAATAAAACTGATCCGTGAATGCTTTGTTACTTTCAGTTTGATCTTCTAACAAATGGTTGATTATCCCAAACTTTGGGATGGCCTCTCATAGCAGTTGCCTTCAGCATATCAGCAAAATGGATAAATTGCAAAGCTTCAAAACAGTCCCCAAATAATAAACATTCCTGTGTCTCCTTGAATCCAATTCTTAGAACTTTTTTTTTTTGTGTTCAACTTTAAAACCAACTTCTTATTTTGCTGCGCTGTTTACCCCTTTCATTCATTCTCTGCTAGTGGGTCTGTGGTACATGGATGTTTTTGCAGTTTTCTTTTGTGAGCATGTAGGTTGTGGCAGCTTATATTAATAAATATGGCAAAGTCTGCCTCAAGTGCAGAAACTTCCCTGAACTAGCAGGTTCTGCTTGGAGATAGATGGTAACAAACTCCTTTAAGCAGACAGCACTGACACAATTGAGAGTTAAGTTGTGACTTGGGATGAGGAGATATGAGCTCCGTGAATGGAGCCTGGCTTCACAAAGATAAGCATGTGCACTCCTTTTTAAACACTCCCTGAATGACTTAGCTTGGATCTGCAAGAGATCCAGAAGACAGAATTTCCTTACATTTTTTTGACTGTGTGGAGAGATCACATGCAAAATCTTCCCTCTGGCCCTAACAGTTAAATAAGAATATCCTTTTAACAAGACAACTCCAGTGTTTCTTCCCCCCGCCCGGCACAGTCTGGTGACACAGCCTGCCACAAGCATGACTTCTGCAGGGCCTTCCTTTTAGAGTTTGAATTATGACACAATGAACAACTTCCCTTTGCCCAGGCTTGGAGCTCCATTTGGTTGTAATTCTGATGATTAAGTCAATAGAGAAATTGGTATTCCTTGACAGACGGCCTTCTGCCAGCTTAATTCTTAATCTTGTTAATACAGGCAGGTGTGACGATAAAAAGTGAAACAGATATGTGAAGATTAGCTTTGCCATAAGGCAGGCTGGACTTTCTCAGACAGACATCCCATAGGAGTAATTTAAATGTCTAGATCAAGATACTTAATGGTGCAGAAGTTTTTAATGGAATGCCTACAGGTACTCCTCAAGCTTTTACCATAACAAGGAAATTCAGAATAATATGTATATTTTTATGTGACCCCAGGCTAATTCCTTCCTGAAAAATACAAACCTGTTAGCTACACTCTCCTCCTTTCTCTTAGGTTTGTCCTGACTGTCTCATTTATTCAGTCAGTAGCCTGTGTGGAAACACTTAAAAAAAAAAAAAAAAAAAAAAAAAAAAAATCTGTGCTATAGGTATAGATTTTACCTAGGTGTTGGCACAGTGGATGGGAAGCCAGAACAACTGGGTGTCCTTGCCACTTCAACCCTGAGTGCCTCTGTTCCTAGATTTTTAAATTCCACTCCCCCCGCAACTTCAACCCCCCAGATATTGCAACTTGGGAAATGTTGGAGTTCTGTATGCATGAGAGTTTAACATAAATGAGATTGGATAGAGATGTCCCTAAAGTGCAAAGAACAGAAGTGGCTATTAATAATTAACTGGAGTTACTTACAGTGGTTAAGAGCATATTAGAAAAAGTGTATAACCTGTAGATACCAAGAGCTCCTTTTACTATGATTACTGCATGAAATAATCTCTGTAGCCCTTGTAGAAAAGCTTGGGAAGGTGATTCTTCCTAGGGTGCGTGCTGTCTCTGTGGTGCACTTTGTTGTGCACTCTCCCTAGGTAAGATTGGCAGGGCTGTCACTAGTCATGAAATTTTGGCTCCAGAAACTTTGTCTCCCAATCAGCAGTTGGATGTTCTTGTTAAAACAAGTAAAACTCTCTTCTTCTAAAGAATTCTCTCTTCTATTGAGGAAATGCAGAGAAAGAGGCGAGTTCTGAGATGCAGGATGTGTTGGGGTTGTTTTCCATCATGTCTTCAAAAATCGTGGCAGAATAGCTGAGTGAAGTGTAGGCATTTCTTGGAAGGAAACAGCTGATCTTATGCTTGTTACTATGGTAGCTACATGCCACCTTGCTGATTACTAGATTAACAGAGTGATTACTATTTATGTCGTCACTATTATGCCTAAAGATGTTGAACTCCCTAACTTCCACTATATCAGCCACTGACCCTTTAAAATGGTGACAGATGTTATTCAATAAATTACTTCAAAGAAATGCTAGTTTTTGCATAATTGAAAAATGATACTTCAATGTACCTGTCGTCTTACAATAAATACAACATGAATGATAATGATACTCTGTAAAATGTTGATATCCCCCCCTGAGGACTGGACCATGATATTTTTAAAGCAAATAGAACAGGTAACTTAGTTCACACATGCTGCACTTTGCAGGGGGTTATGCCTTCCCCCATTTACAAACTCTTCTTTTTAAATGGAGGTTTTGAAGAAGATGATGGAGGTGAATTTTGTTGTCATCATAGTACAATTTTAACTGTGCAGGCTTAATGTGGTAGAATTTAATAAAAAAATTCCATGTGTGATGGGCCCATACAGTGAGGACTAAGTATGAAATCTAGAAAGGTTTCCTTCTGTTTTGGGTGCTGTGTATTTACTGTGTGGTGAACAAAAGAGATTTCGTGTGGCTGTAGGCTGGACATGACCTTATACCAGCAGAGATCACAAGTGAGTTGAAACCTTCAGTGAAATTCTGTGGTCTAAATAGTATTGGTATAATGTGAGGCAATCTTCTTATTACCACAGCTGATTGTGGGTTCTTCTCTCAGAGTAAGCAGGTGGCCAACTAACATCCATAGCTTCTTTAATATTTTTCTTATCTAATTCGAAGATCAAATGAACTGTTTTGCAAAATGTAACTTACTAACAAACAAAACCCTTCAGCACAGGCTTGGAACAGTTTTCTGCAGGATGCTGTCAAAGTTGACCATACCTGTGTGTTCACCTATGATTGTTTTGCAAGTTTCCTCTCCGTGGTTATCTCAACTGGTTTAATTAAATCCACAGGTTGCATTTTCCCCTTAGTTCACATGGTAAACTATTTTTGGTAGGAATTTTCTTTGAGAGTTTTCTCTGAGTGTTCAATGGCCTGTGTCTGATTGGGGTCTTCAGATACTGCAGTAATACAGATAACATTACTATATGCAGGCATATGCTCCATCTGCACTTTTGAGACTAAAATAGCAAAGCTGGTCTCATTATATTAAATTTTCCACCCTGGCAAGTAGCCCTTCAGAGGGGAGAGGCAGAAAGTCTAAAAGCATCTGGTCCTGGTGTTTGGATGCTTGTAATTTTGGATATTTAGTTATTAATTTGATTTTTTTTTTAACCCTTATGTACATGACAAAGACTGTAGATATTTCGTCCCAAGTTTCTACATCATCAGAAGCACATTCCTTGTTTCAGTTCTACTCTGTTTTTCAGGCTAGGCTTTGTGTCTCACCATAATTCTATTTGCTGCTAGGGATTTACAGAATGCAGGGCCTTCCATAGAGATGACCTCTATATCCTGCTTGAACCCAGTCCAAGAAAATTCACATACTGCTTTGACTGTTAAATTGACTGCAGCAATGTTTATGGATGGCATCCATCTGTTTTCCTGTGCTGAGTATTGTACTTGGGTCCTGTTTGATTCTCATGCTGTGCTCTTTCCTCTGACATGACAAGACATGGAGAGATCCTAGGGAAAGGAATAAAGGTGACCTCCCCTCCTCATGGGAGGATGCCCATCTGATGGGTCATTTCCCAGAAATGTCTAAATTTGCTGCAGGTTCACCATAATATGAGCTCTCTTCTCAGCCTCTTAACCTGATAATCCACAGTTTTGTGGGCTGCGGTATTTCTGTTGTGACCAGAATCATTCCTAGGAGTATGTGGTTATACCTCTAGGGATCAAAGGTGTAAATACACAAAGGTGACCCTTACGAGGTATGCACAAATGAGTTGGAAAGTAACAGGTGGGTCCAACAAAGTGTTACAGAGAAGAATCAGGTTTTCTGAGGCAGTAACCAGGTTTCTTGTTGGATCACTCCATCCTTATTTGCTATGGCTGATTTTTCCCGTCCTCCTTCCCCCCCGCCAAACAAAACTAGCAAAACTCCATAGTTAATGCTTTCTGATGCTCCTTCTACATTGGATATTTCTATTTTAAATACATTTCTTAAAATTATTCTAACTGAAAGTTTTCTCTTTTGTTGCTCTACATTTTCTACCTCTAAATTGCTCCAAAGTGAATGAAGCTGCATTAATGAATGCAGCAACGTGCAGCGCCAAGATTTGCTGTATCATGGTCTAATGGTGCTTAATTACCTTGTAAGATCTTATGGAGTGTAGTACATGGAATTTTGTAATGTGTTTTTTATTATGTTGGCTTCTTAGAAATTCAAGGAATATTAAATTCTAAGAAGTATAAAACCACTTTTCATTCTTGCTTGCAATGATCTAATTTTGTGCAAGAAAAATTAAATTATTGATTGTAAATTTATTTTAGATTTTTAGTTTGACTTTCAGATGTTAAACTGATAATTTATTTTGTGGTTGTTATCCATGACACTTCCCCAATACTTTCTTCTGCCTATCAGTTGCTTTCTATCCATGGTCTGATTCGTAGCATAGAAGGTGGAAGTGTGCACATACATAACAAAGAGCTGGAGGTGTATTTTATCTTGCTAGTATTTGAGACATCTCTGAGACCTCTCTCCAGGAGCTAGGAAGACTTGATCTTTGTGGGGATCTGTAAACAAGGTAGGTAAAGGTGGCTTTATTTATTGGATGTATTCCCAAGAAATAAGGCAAAACTCTGCCTTGGGCCCTGTCATCTCTTAAAGCTGAGGGAGCAGTTGCCTTACTGTTCGCAGCATCAAATACTCATGTGGGATGAATTTGCTATTCCTGTTGGAGGAAAACCTGCATCTACTGCATTTTTGTATGGTGGTTCTTGTAAATAACCCATACGCTGCTGAGATAAGAAAGACCACCACTTTTCCACTGGGTTCATTGGTTTCTGCAGAATGGGAACCTGGACTAAAAAAGGACAATGTGTGATTGTAATGTATGTTGTGCTCCTGAGTCTGAGGACAGAATAAAACATGGCTGGATGAAGTGAGAATTGCTGTATGTCATCTCAGAAAATGTGAAATATTAAACTGAACTTTCTCTGCACTCCTCCTGCCCCCTTCAAGAACACCCAATGTTTATGCAAATATTGCCTTTACACTGTTACAAATATGATTTTGATACTAGTGTCACAAGTTTTATCAAGTAAGATATACTGGTGCATTCATACGCTTTTCAGGAGCTGTACAGATATACTATTATTCTTTATTTTTTTTAAATCAGTCAACCAACTGAAATTGTTGTCAGTACAAAATTTACATAAATGGGGTTTGTATTTAAAATAATGAGTTATTTTGCTTCTGATCATTTTAGCAGAAACACCTGGAAAACATGGTAATTCTTGGTTTATATATTTGAAATTGGATAAAATACCATGCTGGATATTCTTTTTCATCTTTACTATTGAGAAGAACAAAGGTGAGGCAGGAACTGAGATGGAAGGGTTTGGGAGATGAAATCTTCTAAGTGATGCCATTTAGGAGTAATGGCTGTGTTGTCTAAAGGCAGTCCTATTAAGCAGTTCTTGTATATCTGTATAGCATGTGTGACATTTTTAAATTAACATGGGAGCACCAGACTTCCTAATAATTAAATGACGCAGTAGCTTCTTATGAAAGGTACATTTTGCAGCAATTTGCATTAACAATAGGCAGTGGAATGCTAGCCTAGGCAGGTAAGATGCAGGTGTGGAGCAGTTGGAAGTAATCAGAAAAACATGTTTATTTCATGGGAATAGCAATTTGTACAGAAGAAATGCAAAATGAATTATTTATAGATCCTGTCTCTTCTAATGATGCATTACTTGCATGTTGGTTTGGTTTAGGATTAGGTATCTTCTGTCTCTTTCTAAAATTCTTTTCCTTAAAATTATATATAATCTCGCTGCTAGCAAAAGTTTTCCTGGTCTTTGGCAAAAGGAATGCCCTCCTGAGCATGTAACAACATGAGATGTCATTCCATGCATTTTTGTGTTTTAATTCGAAATAGGAAAAGCCAGAAACCAGTTGTTTTTTTTTTCTTGCAAGTTTCACAACCTTTTGTTAGTTTTTAGTTTCTTCCAAATCTATTGTTTACTCAGACTTGAACATAATTTTCTTCTTGGAATGATGGAATGATATTACATTTAAGAAATAACAATGTGTATTTATTAGCTCTTTAATATATGTTGGTATTATTACAAACCCATTGAGGCCAGTAGAACACCACCTGGTATACTTTGAGTAATTATTATTATATTATTTTACATTAGATTATGAAATTATGTGCTTGTGGTTTATGTATGTACTCCTCTAAATTCCTACAATCTGGCCCTTCTTTATGAGTGGAAGTCACTTTATCTTTTGGATTAATCCAAAAAGGCTAGAAGGCTTTCATGTTTTAATGTGTTGTGTTCTGCTGTGGTATGCAGTTATACTAGAATAAATTTCCTATACAATTTTGTTTGTTCTGATTTGGCAGAGGAATAAAGATTTTAATTCCAGTTTACGTATGTCCACACTGGGGCTTATGTGCTTATTAAAATTCATTATAGTTGTACTAAACTTTTCTAGCTTAGCCCTCTCAGCCACGTGAATAAGTTATTTACAAGTTACTGCGTGTCAGCTGATCTATTGTAATTTTCCTGTGTTTGCATTTGACTGTGTCAAGGTAGTCAGGTAATAACTGTTAACAGAAGAGACCTTTCTATTAGTGCTTCTTATGTGGAGACAAAAAAAAAAAGCCTTTGCATTTTAAAAAACAGAATGGAGAATAAGACTGACTCATTCTCTTGTGGGATCCTTGCGAGCTGTAGCACGTGTAATGTGGGGAAAAAAGTGGTTGAAGACACATCTTTTGTAATTGGGATATGGAAACTTTGCAAAAAGAAAAACATTTGTAGCTTTTTTCCCGTATGATTAATTAGAGAATTTCAGACAGCTGTCTGCATGTGTCTCTATCCCTCTTCCATCTTTTTTTCACTTCCTTCCACAGGGCATAAAAATATTTTTACAGAAAAATTAGTTTTACCCTACTAAATGTTTCTCTTGAGTAGGGAAATAGGAAAAGAGCCACTGAACATTCCAAACAAGATAAAAGAAATGGCATCTTTAGGAACATTTCTTGAGCTGTATCCTTACTTCAGTGTGCACGTTCTCTCAGCCAGCACTAACTGCTGTGTACCTGTTATTGAGACCTGGCAGTCTCTCTGTGCAGTTCACAACTCCTACTATGAAATGCAATTCATACTATGTTTTTCCTTTGTGTTCGCTACCACTTGCCAACCCATATTTCATTAAACCTATTAAGGTATCTTAGTGGTTTTACCAGGTCACTTGAGATGAAACCAGAGAACCGAGGACCTTGAAATGCCATAGAAGCCTCCCCCATCTAACCACACTTCCTCTTGATTTGGTCTCCTTGTCTGTAACCGCTGCCTTAACCACGAGAACAGACCCAGATCCCAGAGCCAAATGCGTAATCCAAGAGACAGATAGTCAACGTGTGGTCACTGTCAAAGGGAGCAGCGCTGCTCACCCCTTCCTCAGCGTAGCTCTGGCTTCAGACTGGCATCCCTGGTGAGCCACCTACAGCTACTCACTTTCCCCTCTGTTGTGCCAGCATAGCTGTATGTGGGGCTGTGGTAACATAAGCAGAAAATGGAACTGGATTAGAATAACTCTTTTTGCTTTCCAGAGGGTTACTTTTAAGATTAATTAGTTTCCTGAGTTTGCAGAGGTTACATCGGGCCCAGCTGAGGTGGTGGTGCAAGCATGAGAGAGTAGCCTACAAGGGGTCAGCAAATCTTTGTGTGGGTACTACTACCAAAAAACTTCCTACAGTAGTAGCTCATGCTGTTACTTGTCTGCCCTTCAGTAGGAGACTGCTTGCCAATGTATAGCCTGGATCTAGCCACTGTTTAAATGGGAAGAGAAGCTATATGGGAAGTTCTGTAGCAGAAATGCAGCTTTGTTATGTGCATGCCCCACTGCCCTGTGTTGGAGAGGCGGCAAGTCCCCTTGTCCAGTCTGATAACTTGGTGCCTTCTGTGCACTGAAATATGGTTTTAGTGTACTTAGAATGGAAAAAAGGAGTTGTTCCCTACTTCATTTAGTCTTAATGGAGATCATTGTTTGTCCTGGACTTGTAGATACCTCTATAACCTTTTCCAGCTATCAGCTGAGCTGGCTGCGTGCTGTCTAGCTTTGCTACCTTTGAAGAATACTCCTGGGCCATCTACCTGTCTGTATATGCCACCACCTCCTCACCTGCAGTCCTGCACAAACTCCAGGTACCACAAAATATTTGCATTGCTTAACTTACACATTTGACTGTAGGTAAGTCTGAATTATTTAGGAAGCAGTAGTGTATTCTAAATAGCACTAATGCTATAGTTTTAGATAGTAATTGTACTCAAACAGCCTAATAGACAGTTAGTGACCATGTCTGTGGATTTATGCTTTTAGGCCCTTTATTTCTTCAGATGTTGTCTCTTATTCAGCATAGGAGTGTATATATATCTATATCCCTAAAATGTTTTTGGTTCTTTTCTGCTTCCTATTTCTGCAGATCATAGATTTTATTTCTATCACCATGTCCTACAGCTGATTTTTTTTAACTAAAAGAATGATTACCCATAACTGTATCAGAGATCTTGAAGGAGCCATTCGAAGTCCACTCTACTTCAGTCTCTTGTATAATGTGGCCAGATAAGACTAGGCAAAGTTTTCCCTTGTTGGATCCGATGAGAGCAAGAGGCAACAGTGGCTGCACTGTAGTTGGTCTTTCTTGAAAGACTGATACTGAATGTCTGTCAAATAAAGAATATTAAAATTGCTTGTGGTCTTGCATTTTGCTGGCCTCCGAAGGTATTTTGTTTCCTGTTGTTTTACTAAATGCCATCAGTATTCCAAGTTTGATCACGCATCTAGAAGGCAGTGTGTTAGTTCATCTGCTGTCTCCCCAGGGGTGCTTGTGTACTTTTGACGTACGTGAGGTGAAGCTCAGCTGGCATTTTGTTAAAGCTTTGCTTGCATAGCTTTCTTTGCCTTTTGGTATGTCTGGTATTTCAGGTGAGGGTTGGAAAATGAATGTTTCTGAAAATTCAGCTTTCAGTATTTGCTAAAATTAATGTTACGCTTGATGGCACTTACAAATTAATCAGAAGATTGACTGTGCTTTTTTCCCCACTGAGGTCTTGCATGAGACCTTATTACTACTCGCCGTTCATTGAGGAGAAGCTGACTTTGATGTACTTGTTCTGAATGCAAACTGGAAGAGCTGTTAGAGCTACAGACTCCTATTTTACCTTTTACCTCTGATCACCAGTTTCAATGCCTTAGGCCATTGCAATAAGGAACAATTGTACAGTGAAAAGTGCATCCCCCAAAAGGCAGATATCATGCAGGTCACACACATGTAGAAATGGATTGTAGCTGCTTTTTAGCTTCAAAATCTGCAGAAAAACATTCTCAGTGCCACTGAAAAGAAAATTGAATTTGACAGCCTTGTTCCTTTTTAGGTTTTGTTTTTGTTTTGTTTTGTTTTTTTTTTCCTGTTTGCAAATCTTGCTCTCAAAGGGAAGTTCCCAGCCCCTTGTGAATAAGGCCAGAGAGTTGAATTTCCTTCTGAGCCTCAAGGCAAGGTACCATGGCTTGTTGTGGTCTGCTAATGGCAGCATTAAGCCACTGTTGTTGTGTTTGTAAAGTGTCTTGTGAAGCATTGCATGAAAGTGCTCTAAAGCAATTTATGGGAAAATGTAATCCATTTATGGAAATAAACATCCTTGTAAGAAGGAAAATGGAAAACTCATCAGTAGTTTAGATAAAACTGCAGGAAGTCTACTTGGGGGGTGTGTGTGTGTGGAACTAAAGTATAATAAAAACCTGAACATCCAATTGATTTAAAAGTTGCTATGTTTATTTTCTTGTACCAAATGAAAAAGAGTTTTGAAATTGTTCAGTCTTCAAGGTCTACAGCTCTAGCAGCCTGAGATGTGTGATGACTAGTCATATGTTTCTTCACTCAGTAAGGAGTTCCATAAACAGTCATGCACTTTATTAATTGTTAGTTATATTGTTTATCAGTATTTTACTACTAACAACAAAAAAATTGCTGTTTTCATAGAATGGTTTGATTGGAAGGGACCGTTAAAGGTTATCTCAGCGCTTGGACCACAAATGGTATGATAACACTGATCTAGTATTTCCCTTTAGTGGACATAGGATTGTTTTAACCTTGGTTCAAAATAGTCATTAACAATTTAATATAAATGAGTTACGCTTTGTTTTTTGTGTCAATACTTGAGACCTTCTCATCCAAATGAAACAGGAAGAATTGCTTTACTTACCATAGCACTACCACTGTTTTACCTCACCTTTCCTACCACCTGTAGTTGGGGAAAAAAGTGAGATTATGGGATCCGTATTGAATCATGGGTATGGTATTCCAGACGACTGGAAAGGATAGAGCTATTTTGCATGCTCCTGTAACTACTAGACAAGCAGAGTAGAGAGGAATGTAACTGGTAACCGACTCGCTGCCTAGGTGATGTTCTTTAATATACTTTTGAGTAAAAAGTATAAACTATTTTTGTGCTTTAGGCTTGTTTCCTTTCAGGAATTTAAAACTATTTATAAATTAGGTAAGGGACTAAAAACTTCAGAGAATGAGCCAGGTTTTGCTGATCCCGTGTGAAAAGTTCCTTCCTAATATTCCATTTATGTGATTGCAGACTATGATAATAACTTAATTAGTGTGATACATGTACAGTATTGTTATGTACTTGCTTAATAGTTTCTTTGGTTTTGTACTTTTATTAGTCATCTATTTGCTGTGCAGTCTATGAGGAAAGGTAATGAAATATAATAAGGGCTGTATCCAGAGCTGTGGAAGGAAGTAATTAAACTTAATTGAAGTCATTTCTTTGAAGTATAATAACAGATGCAAAGGACTAATTCAAAGCAGATTTAGGCAATGCATGCTTTGAAACCCTAGCCGGCAAATAGATAAGTATTACCGTTATTTAAATGAAGTTATATGAAACTGTCTTCTGAAACCTGAGTCTGGAGATCAGGTCTAATAATAGACACTTGAGTTAAGTTTTGATAAGGGATGTCACTTCTGTTTCCTAATTTATTACACTCTGCCAGCCAGAAATGAAATGCCAGAAGTGCTGTCCGTATCTTATCAAACAAGTGCAATGGAACTGGGAATTAGCCATGGCTACCCCTGAAGGTATTTTATGATGGCAACTTCATCATCAGCTGTGCTAAGCCCTTAGTTGGAAATTACAGGAAAAACTACATTAATAATTCTGAAATCAAATTTCATTGTATTTATAAATGTTACTTCAGAAGTTATAAGATTTCTTGTATCTTTGTACTGTAATATTCTTACGGATTTTAAAGGTTCAGTTGGTTTTACATCAGCAGCTTAAATCAGGCTTATTTCTGCAATAAACAGGAAAACATATGGGTTGCTGCTGTGTAGGGGACTGACTGTGAAATTTGCATTAAAAAAACAGGTAAGATAAAGTTAGTTTTTACAGCACACATGCTTTATTTCTCTGCAGAACTGATGCAAACAGGAGAACCTTAAACATAAATCTGAAAATTGTTTTCTTACTCTTTAGTGCTTCAGAATTGTTAATTTCTTTTGACCTGCACCATGATTCTAAATAAAGATGCCAAATTTCTCAACTAACTGCTTTGTCAAACTCCAAAGTAGCTAGGTGTGAGTACATCCTTTCCTTCCCAGACCCGAAATGGGGGAAAAATATAGGAGTAAGAGCTTTGAAAGACAAGCGTCCCTCTCTGAATTTGGCTGGTGGTTCAAGTGCTGATGCGCTGAGTGTGGTGGTAGGAACTGAGAAGAAAGCAGGGGCTGTCCCTGGCTGCATATGGATGGGGAGATAGACTTTTCCAGCACTGAAGTGGTAAAATGTGATTAGCCATACACAGACTGGAAGATGTCTACCCTTAGGAAGAAATAACAGAATAGTAGTCTGGGCTTTTTTCTGGTTTAATTTCATTGTTGCTACTGAAGCACTAAACAAGTGTGGGTGAGTAAGATACACTGCAGAACTGTGAGAGGGAGTGCACTTTGCATGTTTTCTTGGGGTTAATATGTATCTTAGACTGTTGGTAATTCATGCCACAGGTGGGGATTTTATGGCAATGTATGCATAATGCAATATGCTGCATCACCAGGTGTTTCTGATCTCTTTTCCTTGTGAGAGGAAGGAAAAGTTGGCTTCTCCTTTCTGTGTTATAACACTAGATTTGTTTGTTTATGCATGTTGGTTGACAAAAAATGGATCCCAACGAATTTTTTTTGTTTTTTTCTTGTTCTGCTGAGAGAAACATTGTCCCATGAGAGCTGGTTGTGTGACAACATATGATCGCCTCCCAAGCTGTGCGCGTGCTAAGGGATCTGTGTGCAGTAGTGCTCCTTTGCCACGGGAGCAGACCATGGGGGTATTGCTGCCTCTGTGAAAGCCAACAATGGATTGCACCTGGGCTGGCTGAATAAGTGAGGTGCCTAAAGGCATTTCTTGTAATGACAGCCTGTCATCTGGCTTAATTACAACCTCTTTTGAAGAGAGGTCTTTAACTGCTGTATGGATTTTAAAGCTTGTCTCTTCTGTGGAGATATCCAGTGGAGATCAGGGCTTGTCCTTGCTCCTTTGCTGCCACAGGCCAAGAGTAATTCTGAAGTGTGACAAAGCAGATGGAAAGGATTTGTTGGGTCAACCGCTAGACAAGTTTGTCCCCTGTCATCATCGCCTAGAACAAATAGCAAGTATGTCTGTGTGTGTATGAGAAGTTGGTGTGTGCGTGCTTTCATTCTATAGGAACTAAAATGAAAAGTGAAAAGTCCCAAAGTCTGAGGTTTCTACTTTGCAAAGAATAGCGGGAGGCAGGTAACTACCCACTACTGTCCTAGTTGTTAGAAAAGAAAAATCTTATGAGAAGAGTCTGAGGGAGCTGAGTTTCCAGCTTCCAGGAGCTTAGCCTGGAAAGGTGAAGACCTAGGGAGTAGAATCATAGAATCATTTAGGTTGGAAAAGACCTTCAAGGTCATTGAGTCCAACTATCATCCATGCCCACTAAACCATGTTCTGGAGTACCTTGTCTACGTGCTTTTTGAATACCTCCAGGGATGGTGACTCAACCACTTCCCTGGGAAGCCTATTCCAATGTCTGACAACCCTCTCAGTAAAGAAGCTTTTCCTAATATCCAACCTAAATCTCTCTTGCGGCAACTTGAGGCCATTTCCTCTCATCCTATCTCCAGCCACCTGACAGAAGAGACCAACATCCACCTCACTACAACCCCCCTTCACGTAGCTGTAGAGAGCAATAAGGTCTCCCCTCAGACTCCTTTTCTCCAGACTAAACAGCCCCAGTTCCCTCAGCCACTCCTCAGAAGACTTGTGCTCCAGACCCCTCACCAACTTGGTTGCCCTTCTCTGGACACACTCCAGCACCTCAGTGTCTTTCCTGTAGTGAGGGGCCCAAAACTGAACACAGGACTCGAGGTGCGGCCTCACCAGTGCTGAGTACAGGGGAACAATCACCTCCCTGCTCCTGCTGGCCACACTATTTCTGATACAGGCCAGGATGCCCTTGGCCTTCTTGGCCTTCTGGGCACACTGCTGGCTCATATTCAGCCGGCTGTCAGCCAGCACCCCCAGGTCCTTTTCTGCTGGGCAGCTTTCCAGCCACTCTTCCCCAAGCCTGTAGCGCTGCATGGGGTTGTTGTGACCCAAGTGCAGGACCCGGCACTTGGCCTTGTTGAACCTCATGCAACTGGCCTCAGCCCATTGATCAGCCTGTCCAGATCTCTTTGTAGAGCCTTCCTACCCTCAAGCAGATCGACCCTGCCTCCCAACTTGGTGTTGTCTGCAAACTTGCTGATGGTGCACTCGATCCCCTCATCCAGATCATTGATAAAGATATTAAACAGAACTGGGCCCAGCATTGAGGCCTGGGGAACACCACTTATGACCCACCGCCAACTGGATTTAACTCCATTCACCAAAACCCTCTGGGCTCATCCATCCAGACAGTTTTTCACCCAGTGAAGAGTACACTTGTCCAAGCCATGAGACGTGTATGCCATGAGAGACAGTGTCAAAGGCCCTGCTGAAGTCTACGTAGACAACACCTACAGCCTTTCCCTCATCCACTAGGCGGGTCACCTGGTCATAGAAGGAGATCAGGTTGGTCAAGCAGGACCTGCCTTTTGTAAACCCATGCTGGCTGGGCCTCATCCCCTATTTGCCCTGCACATGCCATGTGAGTGCTCTCAAGATGAACCGTTCCATAATCCTCTCCGGTACCGAGGTCAAGCTGACAGGCCTGTAGTTCCCCGGATCCTCCCTCCGACCCTTCTTGTAAAGGGGGGTCACATTGGCAAGCCTCCAGTCCTCTGGGACCTCCCCTGTTGACCAGGATTGCTGATAGATGATGGAGAGTGGCTTGGCAAGCACCTCCGCCAGTTCCCTCAGTATTCTTGGATGGATCCTGTCTGGTCCCATAGATTTGTGAGTATCCAGATGGTGTAGTAGGTCACTATTTCCTCCTGGATTAAGGGGGGTATATTCTGCTCTTCATCCTCGCCTTCCAGCTCAGGGGGCAGAGTACCCTGAGGATAACTGGTCTCCCTATTAAAGCCTGAGGCAAAGAAGGCATTAAGTACCTCGGCCTTTTCCTCATCCCTGGTGGCTACATTCCCTTCTGTATCCATTAAAGGATAGATATTCTCCTTGGGTTTCTTTTTACTGTTAACATATTTGTAAAAACATGTTTTGTTGTCCCTTACAATAGTGGGCAGATTGAGTTCTAGCTGAGCTTTTGCCTTTCTAATTTCCTCTCTGCATGACCTAAAAAGATCCCTGTACTCCTCCCAGGTTGCCCGCCCTTTCTTCCAGAGGTGATAAACTCTCCTTTTTTTCTTGACTCCTAGCAAATGCTCCCTGTTCAGCCAGGCCAGTCGTCTTCCTCAGCAGTTCAACTTGCGGCACATGGGAATAGCCTGGTCCTGAGCCATTAAGATTTCCTTCTTAAAGAATGTCCATCCCTCCTGGACCCCTTTGCCCTTTGGGACTGTCTTCCAAGGGACTCTCTCAACCAGTGCCTCGAAGAGGCCAAAGTTTGCCCTCCGGAAGTCCATAGTGGTGGTTTTGCTGACCCCTCCTTCCTTGCCTAACCGAGAACTGAGAATTCTATCATTTCATGGTTGCTAAGCCCAAGACGGCCCCCAACCATCACACCTCCCACCAGTCCTTCCCTGTTTGTAAACAACAGATCTAGTAAGACTCCTGCCCTGGTTGGCTCACCCACCAGCTGTGTCAGGAAATGATCTTCCACACACTCCAGGAACCTCCTAGATTGTTTACTCATTGCTGTGTTGTATTTCCAGCAGACGTCTGGAAAGTTGAAGTAGCTTCTAGCAGTCTTGTACCTCCAGAAGGGTTAGAGAAGATGGAGACAGGCTTTTCTCAGAGGAGCATAGTGGAAAGAGTCAGCAGCCACAAGTTGCAGCAAGGGAAATTCCAACTAAATATAAGGAGAAAAAATTTACACTGACTGGAATAACACTGGCACAGGGGCCTGGCATAAACAGCCTTGGAAATATTCAAAACTCAACAAGAGAAGGCCCTGAGCAACCTGATATGACTTTGAAATAAGGCCTACTTTAGGCAGGAGGTTTGACTAGGTGATCTCTAGAGGTCTCCCAGTCTTAATTATTCCGTGATTTTATGATTTCTGCAATGCTTCTGCTGCTATTCATAATGTTAATTGTAGTACACCATATGTAGCAGGTTTATTGAAACGTGTGTAATAGCTGTGTTAACAGGATCATCCTCACCTATGGGCAGGTCAAGCATTTTTGGTTCTCTCTTTAGTCTTGCTGAGGTGGCATAGTGTTACTTCCAGAAGGTAAAAACATTGCAAGTTTAATTATTTTACATGTAGAGGGGTAGATTGAAGAGCTGGAAATGGTGGCCCTTCAGTCATGAAGTAGAGGAACTGTTTACCAATTGGCTTAGGGCATGAATAAATTACTGACTGGTTATCCTGAATGTAGTATTCTTGATCCTTTGTTAAGGTCTCTGCAATTAAGCGCAGGCTTCTCTTGAAAGGAATTACAGTTTGCAGTATTCTTAAGAAAGCTTGAAGGATTATATTTGGCAGCAAACTTTAATGCGACAGGGCTTTTTTTTGTCCTGGAGCCTAAATTAAATTTGTTCATGCATAATGCACTCAGCTGAGAATTTCCTGAAGTGGTGGAGTATAACTTTTCTTTTTCTTCCTGTGTTAAACTAGACAGGAAAATCTAGCTAAATTGATAAGCTTCTAGTAATTTGATAGTTTGTGAGAAAGTGAGTACAAACTTGGTCCATCTCTGTTCAGCTCTCCTTTCTGCAGTTCACTGACTCATCTTGCGCTGTTTTTCCCAAAGGCCCTATTTAAAACCTATATTCAGGGTTATTAACTTTTTCATCAAGAAAGTAAGCTTTATGTAATTATACAAGAGAGACTACCTGGAATGAGGTATATAGCTTACTACTGGTATGAAATTCCATGTGTGGTTTTTTGGTATTAAGGATAAGTAAGGGAATGTTTGATACATATGCCTTTAATAGAGCTAAGTATGATGAAGAGGAGTGATTTATTCCAGCTGTCTGTTTCTGCTGAAATCCATACCTTTCCTTGTTTCTCAATGGTTGTAGTGCAGGCATAGTAAACTTTGAGTTCTGCTCACCCAAACTGTGCATGGTAAGACTGTGCTATTTGCATTTCACAATGTTATTTTTACTGGAATGGTACAATGTACAATGTTGTTACATGGACAGTGTCTGCTAGATACGCCCAAACCTAGTCTTACAGGTTTCAGAGGAGTTAGAGAAATGCTGTGCTTTGTTCTCATCTTACATTTTCTTGAGGATTATGATGCAAATCTATTGTCAAACTTTTTTTTTTTCTTTTTTTCTATTTGCCACTTGCTCACTATAGCTTAAAATCAACTGTCTGCTAAAATGCTTACTGGTAAAGTTCTTTTAGAATGTTCATAGGAAACAAAGGTGAATCCACTGGTGCCTGTAAAGTGAATTAATTCTAACATTTTGGTCACAATTCTTTACTTCAGTGTGGTTTTGGCCCTCCTGCTAGCAGTACTTATTTGTCATCTGGAAAAGTTCAAATGACCATTCTACATCTAATATGCTGCCATGTTTCATCTTTCTGGATTGAAGGCTAAACTTAGTCCAGCTTCTCAGCCAAACTGTGTAACTGGTGGATGTCATATGCTTTGGATCCTCTGATTCCTGAAGTAAATCACCTATTTTTGCTTTGGTACAAAGATGGAAAACAAACACACACTTTCTAGAGTTTACTGCAAGCATCCCACAGCCCCAGAATTGATTTTATTACAGGGAATATCATTACAGGCCCAGTATCAGTGGCAAATGTGCACAATTTCAAATACATTGCTGTTTGTAAGCCTGGCCTAGAATGTGTGTGTTTGCGTGCATGTCCATGCTCTGGTGCACAGAGGCTAAGGGAAAATGTACTACTGACTTTGTATCTCATATCTTCTGTCTTCCTGGATGTAGTTCTTTTCCCAGTTCCTAAATTTTCTTTCTTAGACATTGTCTGATATGGACACAATATGTTTAATATTTTCTGAGTTTGATAGACTGGAGGCTGAAAGTGGATTACTACACGTGACTAGAATGAAGCTTCATTTTCAGCAGTTCAGACCACCATATTCAAAAGCAACAAAATATTCCAGCTTTTTCAACTTGAAGGTCTGCATTCAACCTTACGGAAGCTGTAAATAAACAATCCTTTCTGTCAGTTTGTTGGTTTAGTTGCAGTTACTGTGCTTAGTAGATCAGAATTTTTTCTGCTCTGGCTTAAGGCAAAACTCCCTGCTGGGTTCTCTCCTCTTGAGCTATAGCCAGAGATTTTGATACTGTTTTTCCTCTCTCCAAAATCTGTTAATACCTCCTTTTAGTGAAGTATATAAACTAAAGAACAACTGAAACAGCTCTGTTTGCCTTTATTAACTTACACCTGGATTGGGCAATATTGTTGCCTCTTCCAGCACCCTCTGGTGCTGAAATATTTAAGGAATAATTACAAAAAAGAAATCTGACAAAATAATAATCAGAGACTGGACATAAGTCAGAATAATGTCCTGTCTTAAATCCAGTTTATTGTGTCTTGTTTGGTTTTTGTCTAAGCAAAACAACCATTTGGTGTAATTTGCCAAGTGGTTGTATTAAGTGCAAGTCTAACTTGGCTGTCAAGGACAGTATCTCAGAACGGTCTTTTTGAATAATATGCTGCTTTCTGAGCCGTCTAGTTAAATTTAGAATCTAGGAAAATAGGAGACTGCAGATTTTTTTATTTACTTTTTTTTCTAATGGAAGAAGGTATTTTTTTCATTGCAAATGATACAACAACAACAGAAACTTTTGATCAGCCACAAGAATTTGAGGTCTTCATCTCTACTATTAATTTGAATTTTTCTTGTTTAGGCTTTTTCATATTTCTATGAACCTTGTGTGAGGTCAGCTATGACTGCATTCAGATGGGATTCATTAGTCTGCTTTCTGTGAGGCTTGACCTATACTGCCCAGAAGAAAGGATCTTACTTCTTTCTTAAGCACTGCTTTTTACAGCAGTATCATACCAGAGCAGTGTTATCAGTTTAAAAAAAAAAAATTAAAAATTTGCTGCTCTGATGACTCTTATTCAAAATTGTTGAATCATCAGGATTGTCTTACCGTAGCAATGACTTTCTGCAGCAGATATATGAAGGATTCTTTAGTTTCAGTAATGAGACTATTGGTGGTCCTGGTGTAAGGAATTTTGTTTGCCTTAAGCATTTTACTAGCTCTACGGGAGTTTGAAGCCATTTTATGTTGTTGTGTTGCTTTTGAAGTAAACTGTGTTCTTCAGAAGACAGAGTGGAAAAATTTTTTTTAAATAGGAAAAGAATAGGGAGAGAATGGTGCTGGGACAGAGAAATAAATAGGGCGGATATTTTGAGCAATACTGAGTCACCCTGCAGAGGTGTTGCAAACAGGCTGGGTGGTTCTATAATCCAGAACACATTTCCATGGTATAAATGATTCAACACAGAGCTCCTTAAAAATGTAGAAGATAAACTTTGTTGTTTTACATATTTTATCTGCTAACAATAACCAGAACTCTGGGTAAATTGGCACAACTTCATTAACATCAGCAAGGGTTCACTGGAGTAAGAAAGAAAAGAATTGAATTCCGCAGAGCTTCTGCTGTTATTGAAGCTGCAAAGTAACAAGCTAATGCCCTGCACAGCATTTCCAAGAAAAAAGCATAGCTTAATTGAAATCAGATGTAGGTGACAAAGCTATGTCCCAAGGCCAAGGTGGATGGCAGTCAGTAGACAGCAAATGTAGCAGTGGTTGTACCTGCATCTTTTATTTGGGGACATGAATGACATTTGAATAAAGAAGAATCAAATTATTACATGCAAATCATGATTTTACAAAACAGAAGAAAGGTGTTTAGTTCTGTCTTACTTGCTGGAGAAAAACAGTTTTCCTGCTTAACTTTTTAGGCTGCTTGAAAGTGCTGGGATCTTGACCTTTTAACTAATATAAGAGTCCTATTTAAAGGTACTGCACCAACTCCCTTTCTCACACTGAGTCTAAAACACTGCTCACTGCTGAGGCATAAATACATTGTAGATACAGAAGGTAAGCTTTGAAAATCTGCAAGTGAAAGTAGCAAGTCTTAAGGTAGTTGCAAAAGTTCAAAGACATGTAAGAACCAGCTCTGTGTTTTAGAGTATCCTTCCAGGACCAAAGAAAGCAAGGATTTTACTCCCGAAGTCCCCAAGGGCATGGTGCTCATGTGGTGTTTCTCTGCCCCTGCTGTTGAGTTTTGCTAGATATCCAAATGCATGTCCTCACTAATGTTTTCTGTCTTAACTCAGGATAGCGTATAAATTGTTAATATGTTCATCATAAGCTATGAAGTAGTTACTGCAAAGAAGACTGGTGCTACTTCAACAGCTGTGAAAATGTGTTTGTTTTCAGGGCTGCGTAACTTGGAATAAATGTTTCATTAAATGTGTTATGAATGATGTATTTAACAACTAGAGCAGGTCAATAATCTTTAGAATTAAATTTAGTGGTTTTTTTATTAAAGGTTGCCTATTTCAGTGGTGAATAGTTTAGTAAGCATGTGGCGCTATAGACAGATGCTTTATATGGTGTGTTATGAGTGCTTTATTAAATAGATAGTCAATAGCTGCATTTACCAAATGAACTTAATTTATTGTATTTATTTTTTTCTAAGCGTTTCACAGTTCATTATAAATGATTTATTGAACATATGTAAACTGGTTTAGTAAGCTATGTTCTGTCTCTTAAAATGAATGCATTGCTAGTAGGGCTTGGTATTGCTAACACTTTGTAAATTGTTTATAAGTTACTGAAACATCATCAGAAAACACTTATTTATGCACAGCTCCTTAAAGATCATCATAGATGACTTTTAAAACATTACATTCCATCTGTAGATTATGGTGCTTTCTGTAGTTCACACTTGCTGGTAAAAGCAGTTTGTGGGGATTTGTCCCATATACTATAGCATTGTTCTCTTAGCAACAATGAATTCAACATTGCATGTGGAAAAAATGACTGTAAAACCTACTTCATAGGAACCATCCATCTAGGAAAACAACACATGTGGCACTATGACATTTTGAAAGTTATCCTGCCTTATATTCCAGCCTAAGATGGGTGCTTGATATTTTTTAAGACTGTGATTTGGAGGTGGGTTGTTACATTTCTCTGAGGATCATTTCCTTTTCTTTTTTTGTATAGCATGCCTGTCAGCAAAGAAAACACTTTTTCTGCTTTAGTGGCCGGAGCAATCTTTAGTTAGAGAAAGAATAAATAGGGCATATTCCTACATTAAAGCTGATCTTCATGGTTGTTGCTAATATTACTGGTAGCTAGGCTGTGAATATCTGAAAGAGCTAGTTTGTCTGGCAGAGTTACACTGGTGAAGGAAACAAGAACCTGGAGCAGAGAAACTACTGATAGTCAGAAACACAAGGAGAAAATAGGACTAGGAGCTGCCTGGTGACTGCTTTGGGCCAAGGTCCTTATTCCTTTCTAGTACTCTTGGCTTTTCGTTTCCTTTTCCAGCATTGTCATGAACTAACACGTTCAATATTTACTTTCCTTGGCTGACCCTCAAACTGTTTTGATTCTCAGTCAGTTGGTCTCATCACTGTGCCAGTGTGCCCTTATCTCACTGTGGAGGCTAACTGGGTCTGATTAAAGCTCTATGAATGGGATTTTGTATGTGGGGCTGGCATCTGAAATAGAGTTTTTAAGTCTACTGTGGATGCAAAAAGCATTTTTGTGGACATCATAAAACCCACTGAAAGGCTTTGACTGAGGCAAGGATAAGGGACTACAGAGCCAAGCATGGATATTTTTAAGCAGCCTATAAGACAGAAAAAAAAAAAAAATCACACTTCTGTTTTGATTGTTGTTCTGCAAAATGGTGGTATGCCACACATTGTCACAATTAATATAATTGGAAAGCTTAGCTGAAAGCAGCTTCAGAATGTGCAGCTGCATGTGGGTTGTCCCTCTGGTTGTTTTGGTTTGGTTTTTTTTTTTTTTTTTAAAAATATGATGAAAATTCATTCAGAGTTGTAGTATGGAAGCATAAACAAACGTCAAAATACTTTCTCAAGGACTATATCTGGAAACAGCATACAAAATTGCAAGTGTAAGATGCTATACTGTGTGCATGACAGAAGAAATAAGAGTAAACATGAAAACTAATCACTATGTCTTTGTAGGAGCTTCTTCAGTAGCTTTTGCTCTCCTTTTAATTTTCCTTCTTTTTTGCATTTCCCACAAGTAAACAGTTGCTGTACAGTGTTGCTAGTACAAATTTTCTGCACCCGTTGTTAAACTAATGACTCTAGACTGTGATGTCCTGAAATCTACATACAGAAAAGTGCTTTAAGTATGCTAACATTGTGAAAGACTAGATTCCTCTTCTAAGTTAATGAGTTAGCTCAAGCATGGAGGAGAAATACTCTCTCTTGCACAGACCTCTGAATTCTAGTTTAGCTGCACTATGATGCCTGCTCTCTCTGTGGCTCTGTAAGCACATGGGAAATTATTAGACCTGTTGTCATTTGTATTAGTCATAATTTGAATTAATCCATGACATCCTGTTCCACTCCTGGTACAATAAAACAAAATGTCCAGCCTTAAAGAGATTCTTATGCTAAGTCTGCTTATGCATGTGAGAGGCTGGCTTGTTCTGTCCTGACTCCCCCCCTGCCCCTCCCACTGGAACGTAAAGGCTGTGTAGGTGACTTGGGTGCATTCAGAGTCCTCAGGATCCCTTATTATATTGCAATATGTCAATTACTGACTGAATAGCTCAGTTATTTGGCTTGTTAAAGTCCAAAATTAATTCTGCCCCTTCTCCTCCCAGCTGTTTTCTACTGCTGTTAACAAAATCTGCTTTCTCTCTGATTCAGCAAATGGATATGCAAAACACTGAAATGATTTTCTCTTTGGTCGGTGACAAGACAAATACTGTAAACCATGCATTGGCCATGACAAGTATGGGCTTGAGCCAGAGCTCACAAAAGTCAGTGGAAAGAAGCTCATTGACTGGACTGGATCTTAACTCAATCCTCTTGCTAGCAGAAAAGGGAATGAAATCAATGGGATAAGAAGTCATGCATGTCTGATATTGCATGAAAAAATATTTATGCCTAATATATTAGGAGATTTGTCAGCTTGTGTCATCAGCAGTGCCAACACTACTATGTGCGTGCCATTCTTCTCAATGTATTGACTCTATTTGGGTTAGGTTTAGCCTTGTGCCTTATATTAATTTCTTTGCATCCATCTCAGAAGCCTCTGATCCTTGTTTTATGCTCCTGCCTTATTTTCTCCCGTTGTTAAGACTGTGTGTTATTGACAGACGTTACAGTAAGATTCCTGTTTGCTACAGACCTATTTGTCTTGCAGCTGTTCTCACTTTCAATTTGATTTTTCAGCCACCCTGCTCTTTCCCTGGATCTGGTTTGTCTATTACTTGCCCTGTTTCTATCAAAAACAGACAAACAAGCAAACATTCCCCCCCCCAAAAACCCAACCCCAACCCAAAACAACAATAAACCAAAACCACCACCCTGTGAATCCTGCTTTTTTACCATGTGGGAATTAACCAGGTTTGTGATGACTTGGAGAAAAGGCTCTTTGATTCCTGATGGCAGAGACCACACAGGAGCATGGTGACATCCATCACGTTGAAAGCTCTTGAGTCCATACAGTATAATGGTAAATCTGTGTTGTTCCTGTCTGTCCAGTTTCTTTGATATGTATGGGTGTCACAACAGCTCCCCTTTTTCTATGGAATGGCCCAGAAGATGGCTGGCAGTGGTGTCAGTCAGTCTTTTTGGGTTAGGTAGGACACATTTCATAACAACTGCAATCCCTGGTTTTGGGGGTGGAGTGGGTGGGTGGGTTATGTTTTGTTTTGTTGTTTTTTTCTCCAGTAATCTGGCAGCCATTTTTGCCAGAGAGTCTTGATACTAGATAATGGATGGAGGGAGATGTGGGGAGAGTGGGGGGAACAGGTTTGGGTTTTTTCCTTAGTTGTGACCCTGCTTCTGCCAGTCTTGCATCTGTTGCTGTCGGAAGAACTGGAATCCAGGCCCTGAATCTTACAAACAAAGAATATTGACCGAAAAGACTAATCAGTTCCAGAGACTGCTCTATGGATATGTTTGTTGTGGTTTGCTACTGTCCTCCCCAGGGAGTCTGGTTAGAGGCATAAGGAGGTGTCTGAGATAGTGGCTATCCAAACCCAGTGTGTGCTGTTAATCAGGCAGCTGCAGAGCAGCCACATCCAGATTGCTGCCAGATGTTGGTCTCTGCTCAGATTTTCAAGCCGTGAAGCCGGGTCCCTGCCAAGACTGATAAGGCTAGGCATAAAATATTGGAGATGGCATCATGTTGGCCCAAAGGGTAACATTTCAAAAGCTTGTCAAGCTTGGGATTTAAAAAATTTGTGCAGGATTGCTGGGACTCAGTCTCAGTTTTGAAAAGCAGTTTAAGCATTTGGGCACACAATAAGAAATATACTTGGTGCCTGATTTCTGTTTCTTTGATATCACTGAGAATTTAGGTCATAGGAGTCTGTGTGTTATTCTGTAAGGATCTCAAGGCCTCTGAGTTGCTTTTCAAGTATCTTACCTGAAGTCATGTTTATTTTGAAGGAGATAGTTTAAACAGGTACTTGTAGATATGACAAAGCATTTTACAGCTGCTGTGTGGGGCACTCTGAGCAGTGAGATGTGGAGATCTGAGACCTCCCCTTCCCACTTCTGTGCAGGTGCTTTAGGGCTACCAGCAAGGTATTGATCCCTTTCATGTTGTATGCAGTTCTAGTCCTCGGCTCATCCAGCATGATGCTCTGATCCTCATGAGGACTTTTGAATATCATTGTAATAATAAGGATGTAAATTATACTAATGCACATACAAGACTGTTTGTGAAAGGTGAGACCGAAGGCCTACTTGGCAGAAGTAAAAGACCAAAGCAAGCATCAGACAGTGCTTTCCCCTGTTCTCACCCAGCTCCCAACAATTTGGGAGGGGAGGCCTCCTGAGCCAGCAGTGGTTTCTGTTTACTCTGTAACCCTTAATGAACTTCTTTCATGAACTTGTGCAGTCTTCTCATGAACCCACGCAGTTTTATTGTGTACTGTGGCAAGGAGTGCCACAGCTTAAATAGGCTGTGTGCACAGAAAACACCTCTAACTTCACTTGATGCCTGCTATTTCTTTTCTTGAAAGGGACAATGAAAAATTATCCCTCCTTATCCTGCTACTCGGGGAAGGAAGATAGTCAACATAGTTTCTCAGCACAGTCTAGAGAAGCCTACCATTACATGAAGTGAAGCTTCTCTTTCAGTAAAAGACATAGTAGTTTGGAAACTTTTTAGTGTGGAAAACAGTACTGTAGTGTTCTGTATGATTAAATATGGCACTTACCTGGATAACATCTCTAGATGTTATGTAGGTCTGTTATGTTTAAAGAGGTTGTTGCTCTTTGAAGACACAAATGTGGCCATTAGAGATGTGAAGTTTGTTTGTTGCTGTGTTAGTAACCTGTATTCTGATTACCTGAGCATTAGGATGGGAGACGGGAATTCCTGCATTTTAATCCTTATTCAGGTTGTTGTCCCAAATGTGAGCTTATGTGCTTATATTCACTTTTCTTGCTTTTTAAAAAATTAAAATACTGTTTAAAGAATAATATTCTCTTTTACCGTGAGAATCAACCAGCCAGCATTTTGTAAACATGCAAGAGCATTCCTTAGGTAATTTTGCTATTGCTAACTTTTTTTATTATAAAATTTTAGTATTTGTGATAATGCTGATGTCAAACTATTCACAAGCGTGCCTGCATTAAGAAGACCTTGTAGTAAATACTGGAGCACTGCAAAAGCAGTATATTACATTTAAATATTAGTGAATACTTTAAAAGGTATTATTCTGTTGAACACTTTTGCAAGTAGTCTCTGCAACCTTCAAGCTGTCTCTTCAAGTCCCATTTTGGTTAGGAAGATGAAATTGTGGCGTCTAATGGTTTAGATGCTTCAGTGCTGAACATAATAAATAGAGAGATAAACATCAATATCTGTTGCTTGTGAGCAGTGGTTCATAGCCTCCTGTTGTCTAGAAAATATATTTATATTTTCTCACCCCTTGAAGTCTGACTTTCTGATCTTTTTCTAAGCATTCCAAAACCTTAAGCTTTCCAGACAGCACATAGACATTATTGGGCATATAAGGGAAATTAAACTCTGCTGTCAAATCCATCTTTAGTACTCTACTAGTATCGGATCACGTCCCTGGCAGAAGAGTTTTGTTGATGAAAAATACAGTCCAGAAACAAGTATGATGCGAATGTCTTTGAAATAATGCAGAAGGGCTGCAGTGAACTGAACAGATCCATCTATATACTTTGTGAAGCTCCCTTGTCCACAACAAATATTCTCCATTCCAGTTTGATAACCCTGTATAGCTGTGCATTTATTTTAATGCTATGGCAAGTTTAGATTTATTAAAATATAGCTCTAGACCAAGGAGAGGCATCCTCCATTCCCGTCTCTGTGGATGGAGTCAAGTGACTTGACCTTTCATGGTCTCAAAATTTTATCTTTTGTCCTTACCGGAGGACAATGCTGAGCTGAAAAAAAAACCCCAAACCCACCAAAAAACCAACATAAAAAAACCCAAACCCAAAACAAATGTCTGAGAAGTTTTGAGAGAATAGTGCAAGATCAGTGCAAAGTAATAGCTTCTTTCCATCTTGCTTGTGAGCAGGCTGAAGATCTTTTTCACAGGAGTCTGTACAGAATGGCAGAGTTTAAAATAGTATGGAACACATCAAAGTCTTTCTGTCACTTAAATGTCTAAACTTTTCGTTGCAAGGTGTGACATAGATTTCTCGCTTCCTGCCTACTCCAAAGCTTTTCTCTGCGCCACATAAAATGAGGGTTCAGGAAAAGCTGCCCTTTAACCTGTCATTGCAATGCAGTTCCCTTTTGGAGGAGTTCCTGAGGTGTCAGAGGTCTTTTGATGAGGAATGGTCATCAGGATTCTGTTTTGTACTGTAAAGAAACACATGAGTACAACAGGCTTTATTGTTTTGCTTTCATGTGGTAAGCAGAACAAACTCCATGCTGACAATCCAGGAGCCTTTGTACATGCTGTGCTTGGAGTTTAGAGTTGTTCTTTGTTCCTGTTGCAGGGAGTGTTTTTTGAGGTATCATTTTTGCATCAGAAAAACTTAAAGATAGCAGTAGCTGGGTGTCGTGTCCCCCCTCCCCACCCCCCCAAAGCACACATAAGCAATTAACTGTAACTTATAGGTTTAATTGGGTTTGGGGGAGTGGTGGGCATGGCATTGTTTCCATATCATGCTTAAGAATTGTTAAAGGGCTGTAGGGACCAGTTAGGACACTTCTAAATAATTGGGATTTTGAGTTACCTCATTTAGTTCACCTTCCAGGACAGGGAAGCCTTAAAGGTGCTCAGAGCACTAACAAAATTGCAGTAGCTGATGTTTTGTGAACAGTCCTGTTAGCAGCTCTGATTTCTGAAGTTGTGATCAGTGCAAGATATGCAATATCTGTGTGGATTTGTAGGTCAGCTGGAGCTTTGGATTCAGAGAAGTTGAGCAGAGACTGTTTGGAGCAGTTCCACAGAGCGGTCTGTAATCCTTTACATGAAACAGAATCAGAAGGTTTTACATTCCTGCTGCAGCAGGAAGGAAAATGAAGTAATGCATATTACTTTCATTTACTGTAATGTGTCTTAACTTGTAAGTCTTACATTGCTTCTAGCCATTTGTGAGGTCAGGGGAGACCTGTCTGTAACAGCAGCCATTTTCTGTCCTACTAGGATTTTCATAACTCTGTAAAATGCTGAATGTAATTCTATTAATCTTGAGATGATGTCAGAGAAGGTCTTGGTGAAGCCTGTGATCACTGCAATAAATACTTATAGCTCCAAGATGGCTGCATCCCCCCCCCCCAGCAAAGTCTCATTTTTGTTGTTTCAGAACGAACTCTCCAAGTAGTTTGTTGCATGTAGGATTTGGAAGGAGGTTATTTTCCAGATAACTTCTGTATTTCCACTTGGCAGCTTTAATACGACCTTTGTCCTAACCAGATCTTAAGCTTTTTCCATAATTCTTAACAATTGAATGTTTCATTCTTTGGAGCCTTCTGACTTCCATTCTGTTTCAATGACCTAGATTTTGCTGGTTAGGGTTGATTGCTGGGATGATCTAAGCTGCTGTCTACTAAAGCCTTAAATTCCCTTTTTTTATATAGGGGAAATTATTTCTTAACTCCTTGTTTATAGTATTGCCAGGAGAGACAAATTCAGGTGGTTTTTAACATCAATTTTCCTTCTTGGGGAAGTGATCCAGCTTGGATTTTGCTGAGAAAATAAACAAATGAAAGTTTAAGCTGAATTTGCTGAGGCAGCAAACCTACAAGAGATGTGACAGCTCTGTGCCTTGTGCTGCAGGAGACCCGAGGCCAGGGAAATTGTTCTTCAGGCAATTGGGATCTTAACGGGTGACAGTGACGCTGCTGGGCTTTAAAAATGTTAGAGGAAAAAGCGGTGGGTGCTGTTTGCAGTGTGCTGTCTGTCAATCCCTGAAGTCCTGGAGGAATGTTATTGTGGATTTGGAGACATTCCAGAAGTGCTGTGCGTTGAAGAATTGGGTTTTTTTTTTTCTTTTTTCTTTTCTTTTCTTTTTCTCCTCCTTTTTCTACTGCTGAAGCTGAGAGGAATGAGAACACTCAGCAGCTGAAACTAAGTCACAAACTACCATATGTGGGAAACCATTGCATTTCTTTCTTCTTTGTGTGTTTTTTGGTTTTGTTGTTGTTGTTGGTTTTGGTTTTGGTTTTTTTTGGTCTTTTGTCTCAAGCTGTAAGCAAAAGCAGGAAGCCATTTTCAGAGGCATATTAAAATATTGCTATGGCTCTCAGGTGAATAAATACCTCTGCAAATAAAATCTGAAAGTTCTGAGGACATGATTTACAGTTTGGTAAATGGATTGAATTTCTGGCTTGTGGAAAAAAGCAAGATGATAAATTCACTAATAAAAAATGAAGTTTCACTGTTTCTGTCAGAAATAATTTACATACGCTATTATCTGCCTCTCAGTGTTCACATAGGGAACATTAAATGTAAATATTACCATGGTCTGGAAGAGAAGCATGTAGCAGAGGAAGAAGGATATGTGTTTGAGAGAAAGGTAGGTAAATACTTTGATCCCAGCCCACTCCTGGCTTATCCACAACGCTGAGGATGTGGGTACAGAGGAAAGACTGTTGATGGGTTAACAATTGCACACATGCTCCTTTAGGATTCATTCCTTTGCAGGATGAGAGGAATGTCTTAGTGCCTTGGCTTATGGCCCAGCAGTGCCAGCAGTTATCGAAGATTTAATGAAATTTTGTGTTATTAAAGTAGGACTCTGGAAAGGCAGTGAGTGCATCTAGCATATGGAGACACTTGTAAAATAGGTAACACCTTTTGTTATAAATAGCTCTTAATGCACCTTGGTGTTTACGTGTAGTATTTTCTCTCTGGGAATCCCACTGGTAACAGATATGCCCATATCACAACATATTGTGGGGAAGTTGTGCATTATTTTTTGTTAGATCCAGTCCATGTACACTGTTGGCTATAGCTGATCATTATTCTGCATGTTCATTCTGATGTAGAGGAGCCCATACTCAGTTGCAGTTGTCTTCCATCTAATTTTCATGGTTAGCCTCTTGCATGAAAGGATGTCTGTGCAGTAATTTTGTTTCTTTGTCTGGTTTCATTGCCTTTTTACAAAGGCGAATGTTGACAATCACAGAACTTGCATTTTCTTTTAGCCTTTCTTAACCCTTTATCAGTGTTCTGCAGCATGACAGCCCATTTAACTCTGTCGAGGATAATTAAAGCAGAGTTAGAAGTACTGGTGTATCATATTTGGTTTTATGAACAGTTTAGCCTTTTTTAAAAGTTTCTCCTGTAGAAGCCCCTTGACACACAGTCGAAATAAAGGTAGCTACTATTCAGTAGGACAGCCTAGCGTTCTATTTCATGTGTCTTAAAAATTTTCTTTAAGATACAAGGAATGATTGTCACTCCTCTTTCACTTTTAATGGATGGTAACATTTCTAATTACAGTAGATTCTAAATCACATCAAGAGTTTTTTAGTTGTTTTGTCAACATATATGCAGAACTAATCACATGAAGATTTACTTTCTGATAATCTGAGAGGAGACAAAAAAGAAAGCTAGCTAAGAGGAAAAAAGCATATATTTTTATAAATAGTAATAAATAAGTCTGCTGGAAACATACTAACCAGACTTCAGGTCCCCTTATTACGTGTCTACATAGGGAAAGAGGTCATCAATACTATGAAGTCTCTTCAATCAAACCTGAAGTCTTGTGGTGCAATTTAGAGCCTACTGTTAATAGTATTTAATGTAATGGTATGGTGGCAGGTAAACTTTTGAATGGCATCTGTTGCTAAAGATTCTGTAATTTTGAAGACTTAGATGTTTGCTGGGTCCTAATTCTGCTGCAGTTTCAATTGTTTCTCCGTTCATATGATAATCAGGCTGCTCACAGTTGCTAATTATTACCACTGTTGTTTAAAGAATACAGAGAGCAAAAGCATGTCTGTGGCCATACGCTTTTAGAGATGTAAGCAGTAAGATGATAAAGCTCATAAAATTCATAGCCCATCATGTGCAGGATAATGATTAGAAAGCAGCTAAGCCTTTCTTGTCAACCTTCTAGCTAAAAGGAGAAAAGTCTGTGTTTGTAAGCAACGTGCTAGCATTTTAACTGAGAGATGAATGTCAGCATTTCCATAAATCTCCAATTTAGAAAATTAAAATACTATGGGGACCATAAAGGGCTGAAGCTGATGTCTAGTTTCAGTTCTGTGCTGCTACAGAAGGCAGACTGTCAAGGACGTTCAGTTTAATTGCTAGGGGAAGGCAAGCACAAAATTAAAAGAATGAATAGCGCAAGTGATGAGGGTTTCATGTTCTATGTAGATTCAACTTGTAAACTCCTTTCCCTTTCTTTCATCTTTCTAGCTTTGCTTTAGGTCTTTCCATCTGCCTCTCTCCCTATTTGCTTTTACCCACTCTTCCTCAGTAGCTCTGAGTCTGCTCTACTTTTGGTAATTATGGCAGCTTTAACAGGCAACATGTGCATTTTCCCTAGTAAATCTGGCTTCACTCTGGCTGCTTGCATTTGTGGCTTTTAATGAGCACCTGTCAATTTGAAATCTGTGGCATTAGTCAATATGTTACCTCCAGGCAAGTGTCTGTGATGCCTTTCAGTTTTCATCTTTCTCTGTGCCAAACGATGCTTTCCTACTGACATTCCATTGTAAATAGGCCATTATTTTCTGGAAATTTCCCATTGCAAACTGTCTGATTTGAAGATGGGCAATGAAAAGCAAGCTGAGTCCCCTGCTCACTCACCTCTCTCAGTTCTAATTAAGTTTTTTTCACTTTTTTCCTATCAGCTTGAAAGTGTTGGCTGATATTTTCTTATTATTTTTATTAAGGTCTGGTATGTGTCAGTGTTGCAGCCTGGAGGAAGTATCACTCCTGCAGAGCTGAGTAGGGAAACACTGGAGGAAGCTGTATTTATGAGACAAGATAAGGAATAGATTATTTTGCACTGATTTGGCTTTGACTTCGCCTGCTCATGTGTCCATGAGAATAGAAATCCAGTGAAACAGGTTGGAAGAAGAAAAATTACATGTCAGAAATAGGCAAAGTTACGAAGTGATAAGAGGGAAATGTAATTATGTTGTTGCAGACTAAAACATCATCTTAGGTGTTTCACCATTGCTTACAGCGTAATGTCTGTGAGTTTTCACACAAGAGGGCGCTCTTGGAATTTTAAAAGAAATATTAGGCTCTATTAGGGCCTTTTTTACATGCATGTACATTTCAATATGCCATTTTCAAAGCTATTGTGATTTACTAAGGTTCTGTCTCAGCACCTTAGAAAGTGGTGTCTCCCTTCTATATTTATTTCACAATGATTAATACTAATAACTATTTGTATTACAACTTTTAACCACTAAATCCACTCAGTGAAAAGGGATGATTGGCAACAAATCTGAACAGCCTAACCATGCAGATTTTGATAACATCTATGTAAATAGTGGGTGATCACTCTTGTGTAAGATGTGATATTTGAATAGTGTCAGTCAAAAATATGACCTAGTTTTAGTTTACTGACAAAGCAAATCCTTGTATTGGGAAAGTATTGTTACATTTCTAGTACCTGGAGAAAACCATCTGCTTTTAGCCTAATGTAGGAAAAAACCCAATGAGAAAACAGAATCTCTGCAGAAAATCACAGCGGGAGGGTTGTCCTGTAAGGCTTTTTTTTTTTTTTTTTTTTTAAACACAGTAAACAAGTGTGTTCAGCTGAGATCACTGTCTTGGGTGCAGTCAAAACAGGATAGGAGATCTGGCTTGTAGTTGAAGAACTTGCAATACAATAATAACGTATCGTGATACGTTTGTGAAAGGTGGAAATTCCATTTTCTACTGAGTTCATCTCATCTGTTATTGCTTAGGTATGATGATTTTTGAATGCTCACTAGCCTGGTTACAATTCGAACTGAATGACGTGAAGCTGAAAGGCAGTGTAGATCATTAGCATCACCCTCTGACACCCCGTTTCCATGGTAAGAAATGTTAAATGTTGGTGAGAGAATAGCAACTTTCTGGGAAGACAAATGTGTTAAATCTGGTTCTGGCTTTTTGGAGCTTATTGGGAGCAGGTTCTTCCACTTCTCCAGAAATGCAAACACTTTCCCATGAGTTTATTACCTCCTACCTACACTGTTTTTAAAGGGAGAACACTTGCTAAGCAGAGTACAAACCATAGTAAAACAGATGTTAATGCATTAGTTTTGGAATGCAGTATTATTCTGGGCCTCTTGTGAGTATTCCGACAGGCGATACTTTTCTCTTAATGTCTGGGGATGCAGATTGGTGCCCTGTCTTTTAGGACAGGAAATTGTGGAGGGAATCAGTCGCATCCTCACTTCCCTTCCAAGTGAACTATTCTTTGTATTGCAAAATTACCATGTAAACAGCCATAAATAATCACATTACTAGTGCTATAGCTGCTCGGTACTGGTAAGTTTGAGGATATTTTTCAGTGTCTATAAAATTGAATGATTGCTTTTAGTAAGGTATTTAACATTCAACCTCTGTTTTTCTGTGGTAATGAGTTCTGTGGCCTAGTAAGCTAATGTGTTGAAAAGTATTTGCTGTTAATTCACTTGTTTTGCTTCTTATCTTCTGTCTTCAGATTCAGTGACTGGTTTTGTTCTTCCCTTGTTCACAGAGTTACAGGTCTGGAAAGGACCTCCATGATCACCTCTGTGATCTTGCCCTAAGGCAAGATCAGCTATATTGGTCCTTTTGGATGGATGATTTTCTAACTAGTTCTTAACACCTTCAATAAGGCAGACCTTGCAGGCTAAACTACTGTATTTCATTACTGTTTGAAAATGTTGTCCTTATCGGTCTTGCTGAAACTTAATCCCTTTACTCCTTGTCCTGTCCAACAGGCAGGAAGAACAGTAGCCTTTTAATGTATTTGAAGCCTATCACATTGTCATCTCTCCTTTGAATTAATCGAAGTATTTACCATAGCTTTTCCTCTTTTTTTTTTTTTTTTTTTTTTTAAATCTCTAGTCTGATCAGCCTCATTGCTGATCATTCTCTGGATTCCCTATTTCATCTCCAGTTTTTTTGATGTGTGATGCTCAGAAGTGAGAATGGTATTTTAACTGATATTTTACAGTCTTGCAGTAGAACAAAAGTATTTTGCAGATGCTTCTGTATAGAGGTGCTATATGATGTTTACCCCCCCCAACTTCTCAATCAGTTATATGTGCTCCAGTCATAGAAATCCAGTTCTTCCATTTGTTCTAAAATGGGGATATCAGAACTGAGTTTGTATCATTTGCTGTCAGTTTAGTAGCATCTTAATACTTTCAATAGTTGCCACTCCTTGCACCATGTAAATTGATAATTTTATTTATCTTTAATCATTAATCCACCATGAACAGGAACTGTAAAATGCATGATTTTGTTTTGGGTTTTTGCCCTCAGTGCTTGTAGTTAACCTGGAAGCTAGCAGTAATAGCTTGAATTACTGTTTTCTGCATATATTACACTCCTCAAAATTTCCCTTCATCTTGATGGGGGGTATTGAGTTAGTGATTGAAATTTCTGTAGTATCTAGTCATCTTCTTTACTTAAGCTAAATAATTGGATGCTATATTCACATGTTGCTGCTCTACTTAGACTAGTGTTCTTCCCTTTTCAATGGAGTTTTAAACATAACAATAAGCACAAAACATAGATTTTATTTTTTTTGTTAAGGAGCAAGAGGCAGAAGGTTTTCCAACTTCTTGATCTGTCAGATCGAAGTGGCTCTTGTTAAAAAGCAGCTCGGCTTTTCCTGTTTGTTTTACATTACCTGCTTTTCACCAGGAATTGCATCAGTTCTCTTTTCTTTCATGTTTCCTAAATCTTTATTTTATATTTTCTGATCTGAGGCCCAGGCAAACGCAACACACGAGAAACAATCAAAATGTTAATGTAATTTTAAATTACTTTAAGTCCAGCCCTATAGTACTCTCTTTTCCTAGAGAATGACCTTCATTTTTGTCCCTGCTGGGAAGAAATCTTCCTTAGGCAACTATAGGCCATAATATGCCACCACTTTTTAAGCAGAATTTCCCATTGATTTCTTCAGGGAGTTCCACTTAAAATGCGACATCACGGCAGAGCTCAGTCTAGTTACATATATCAAATGAAAGGATGCAGTTCACATACATTCTTGAATCTGGTGTCTAAGCTCCTGTGGCCACTAGAGGGAATGAGAGATCCCAGACTGTTTCCATTTCAAAAGAAACTTTTTTTTTTCTTTAGTTTTAGATTCATCTCTAAGAAATAACTGCTAATCTATATTAGCTCATCTTTTTTATGATAAGAACATTAAGCATGTGCATAAATGTTTGTAATTCTTAACTCCACTGTGTGTTTTCTAGCCCTTCAACAGAAATCCAGTTGGTCCCACAAAAAGACTTGCAAACCATCAGTACAAGAATAAAAAAAGAGATTCTAATTAAAGTTTTTTCCCCCTCTGAGAGAGCTCTAGAGCTACTGGCAAAATATTGGATTAGTATTGCAAACTGTCGGGGCCTTCATTTATAATACTGTCAGACTGTTTATGCCAGCCACTAATGACTACAGAAGAGAAGGCATTTTATGTTACTGAAAAATCTAAATTACATTCCAGACAGGTTGACACTGATGCTCCGAAGTGCAGGTTTGCAAGATGATAATTCCTAATCTCAATAGAAAAGAGGTGTCAAATTCAATTTTACTAAGGGACTGATTGTAATTTGCCTTTTAACTCTAGGATACTACAGAAACAATCCACTTGATTTGGCTCTTAAAATGTTTTCTCTTCACTTTTTTTGTTCTGCCTCTAGATAAGCATAGTGTACATAAGCTCTTGTGTTCTTCTGAGTTTCTAGTTACCCGCTCTGTGTAAGCATGACTCAATCTTACACAAGCTCAATATCTTCTGTCTTTTAGCTGTCATTAATCCTAAAGATGCATCAGGAATTGAGCATGGAGATGTTTGAAATAGATTGGTGCTCCAAGAAATGGGGACTTCCTTTGGAGAAGGAAGGGGGGGGGGTATGATTTAGGCTTGCAAAAGGGTTAACAGGACAGGGGAAAAAAAACCCCAAACACTTTCTGGATCAAAATGTATGTCATAAGACTCAGTAAAGTCTCTGTGTTTGTTTGTTTGTTTGAAGAAACTGGGGGAAAAACTAGGTTTTGAAGGTTAGAGTAACTTAGGGTCCTACGTGTATTTCCATAGAAGCTAAAAGAAGCACATGTGTGAATAGGAATTGCAAGATAGGCCATTCATCAGTGTGAAGTTTGTCCTTCACATATCCAGAATGATGTGGTTTAGGATCTTAAGGAAAAAAAAATATCTGATGTTATATTCTACAAAATCTGTTGAGATTCATACAAATTCTAGTCCCAAAGTCCTTCAAAGAATAGACATCCTGAGCGTATAATACAGCTAACACAACAAACCAAAAGCTTGTTTTAGTGCCCCTTTTGAAGGGGGAGGAAGAGCGATATCGGGGAGAAAGTCCCAACAAGAAATCCCGATAATGAGAGGTTTGGGGGTGTTTTGATAGCAGCTAGTGTAATCGTGAAAAGTGGTGAGCATGCTGTTACAGCCTTCTCAAGATGAATAATGTTATACTTAAAAAGAGGCTTAGGATGAATTTACTGATAAAACAAGCTTTTATAAGGTCTTCAGTATACACAGTACTTACTGGCACTGGACCAAATGATCTAAAAGAAATATGTGCATCCCCTAAAATAAATAACTTTGGGCTGTCTTATGACTTTCAAAATACATACTAATTTAAGAAGAATAGATCTAGATATCTTTTGTCCTGAAATAACACACCTAACCTCAGTATTTGTACAGTGTATATTGGATCACTTGTGAATATTAACATGATCCAAATTGTTACCCTGTGCAAACATTTACTAAGGCAGTGTGAGGTATAGTCTGTGGTTTGATGGAACTTAAAATGCCAATTAAAAATGATGACTTATTTAATGCCAACAGGCCGTACCCTGCAATGCTTACTCAAGCAAAATTCTAATTGACTCCAGTGGGAGGTTTGCTGAAGTAAGAACAGTGAAGAGAAGAAGAGGCATAAGCAGAGGCGTGACCTCAAATATTACTCCAGGCATCATAAGGGGAAGCATTTTGTATTCCCTAGCACCAATGAGGAACCTGCCTCACTTACAGACAAAGACTGGAAGAGCAGGGATTTCTCTGCACATCCAGAACTCCCTGCAATTGTAGCTCCTTATAGGGAATGTTTTTGCCAAAAGCTCACTTTTCATTGAAAACTACAGATTTAATGACAGTGAAATAACTCGTGAGCTTGTATGTGTTTTCCCAAATGGATGTGGGTTGGTGAAATGGAGGGTAGGAGGGGAGATGTCATTAAAATGCACCCACAAAAAGTCAAATTTTACAACAATCCTTTTTATTTTTGAGGTGTCCTCATTTAGAAGTTTTCTCCCAATTTTATGAAGGGAAAGCCCATAAATATTTGAACTAGAGACAAGGTATCTAAAGAAAACATGAAGATGCAAAGAAACAAAAAATATAATTTTCATCTCTATTAGGCTTTATTTAGGGACCTTCTGGTTCTCCATGTCCTGCTCCCAGCAGTCAGAAAAAATTGTTCTTTTCATCATGAGCTGATAAGGTATAAGGAACATTATCTGAGTGATTGTTATTCTGTTTGTTGTCCTTCTCTGTGTTTGATTATTACTTTTTGAACTCAAACTGTCTGTGCAAGTTTTTGGTTGCTACTACTTGAGATGTGTTCACTAGACAGACAAGCTGGAAGGATTTCCTCTGGCTTCATTACAGGATTTATTCCTAAATGCTTTTGACAGTACCAAAAACCCTAGAGAGCAAACCTGATTGATTACTATTGACTGATAGATTAGTTGGTTTGTTTGGTTTTTTGCAGGTAGTCAGTTACTCTGTATTCAGTATGTACCTATAAATGGTAGTGGTTTAGTTACCTTTATTTTTTATAATTGCTTTAATTTGGTAGACTCCTTGCACAATTTTACTACATTTGAATCAGCAGAACGACTTTATTACAGACCAATATACAATGAGAGGTATGGTACGATGCTAACCAAACAGTAAGAAATACTTCTAGAAGTTTTGAAACCTAAGACAGAACAATTTCATGAACTTGACTTTTTATATCTACATATATGTAAATGATAAAAGCTTAAATGTGGCTGACAAATCCATTTGTAATAGATTATATACCTCTCTAGTAATTTCTGTTCTATCTTCTCCACTTTGTTCTCAGAAAACAGAAATGTTTTAAGAATGAGGAGAAAATGAACTTATATTGTCCTTTTGAAGAGCTTTGCCATTTGTTGCCAGAAATACTGTCTTTTCTACTAATTTACTATATCATTGTGAGCAATTGTGAGTCTTGCTCAGATTTACCATCTTTGTGACTTTATTTTTAAAAATGCCTCTTGAGTTTTGCTAATTATCCTGGGGGATAAAATGAACAGGACTGTTAAAGGCACATGTTCAGTGCAGGTTCATTTTTTATCCCTTCTAGTCTCCATACAAGAGGAAAAATGGCAACTCTGCATTGGAAGGCTGAGCACTGAATTTAGAGAAGGAGCAACTATAAATAACAACTCTGTTTTTATATATGACATCTCCAACTCGGTGGTATCTTTCTAGCACAATGAGTATTGAAGTTATCTGAAGCCCATTTACCTTTGATAAATCTTGGGGTTTTTCCTCCTCTTTGTGATCTTGTTCTTTAAATGATAGATATTTAAGAGGAGTGTTCAGTTGATTTACTGCTCTTTACTGAATGCCATCGGAGACTAAGTTTAAATCACTGGAAATTTTTGCATTAGATTTTGACATCAACAGTGCTGTATTTTGCAAGAATTATACTCTAGTGAGACTTTGTCCTAGATCACTGCTAAAAATGAGAAATATGTAGTTACTATAAATTATGCTTTTTTTTAGTAGTATGACACAACTCCATTGTGACTAGGACAATTGTCATGCTACCATATATCATGGTAACAGTAATAAATAAACTGGACAGTAACTCTATATAGATTGTGTTTAAAATACAGTTTTCATACTAATGTGCCCCTGCTCCCAGACAGCTGCTTGAAATGATGCCAAAGATTTTCTTAATGTTATGCAAGTCTGTAACATTTACTTGGCTACATTTAGATTTTTAGTATTGAATATGCTTAAAAGCTAGTAATTTTTAAAAGTACTGATGAATCCTGTGATTATAGAGAACTAATTTTAAATTAGTAATTTATTTTTGTCAGCACACTTTTTTAATAAAGGTTGTAGTTTGGGTTTGGTTTTTTTACTTGTGATAGGAAACTTCAAATTTTCATGGACTATTGAGAATATTTTCCAAATCATGAGGTATACTGCTTATGTTCTTTCATGGAGTCTCTTGCATAAGGAGAGGTGGGTTTTAAATTTCACAGTCTAATGTAATTTGGCACCATTAATATAGTGCACTAAAATACAGTACTTTGGTGATCAGTGAAAACAAAAAACCTACCCCACATTGAAATTTAAATTCACTTTAAAATGTGAGCAAATTTCATTCAGGCCTATAACGTGGATTTAACTTGGTGGTGGTGGTTTTGTTCTGTCATAAGTGCGTGTCTTTTAACATGAAGTTGTTAGGAGAGTTGACAGCAATTTAAGTGCCTCGTAATCAGGGAATGTTTCATGTAACAGATCTGGTTTTGTAGATCAATTTTTCTATTGGATTTTTGCATTCTGTATCTGAAAATTTAATTTATTGTATAGAGAACTGATTTAAATAGACTTTCAATCCATGGCTGACTTTGATCTATCTCTGACTTAAAACCTAAACAGCTTTACTTTCTATTTTTTTTTTCAGGGATGTGTAATAGTTTCAAGTGCTTAAAAAACCACAATGATTTAAATATTCCCTTTCTCCTAATCTTTCTGTTGGTTCCTGTAATTCAACAGTGCAGGTAAAATGATGAAAACTGCAGACCTTTTTTTTTTTTTTTTTAAACAGTTGACTTCAGTATAAACTGTATGAGATTTTTTTTTGCCTTTAGCTATAGCCTTTAGTTTCAGCTGATTTCCACTAGTGTTCTTTGTGGAGATTGTGTTTGAGTGCATATTCAAAAACTTAACCATGTGCATGGATGTCTGCAGGGCAAATGACTGCTGCAGTACTTCTGCTGACATTAGAGACCCCTAGTGATCATAAAATCAAGGGCATTCATAAGTGTGTTCCAGGTCAGGAGCAGATGTTTCTGGGGGCTAAAATACATCCAGTTAAAACATACACCTTCTGTAGCTGTATCTTATGGAAAGTCTTATGGCCACTCAGTTAGGAAATTCTGTGTAAAAAACACTTGAAAGTTATCACATGAGCAGTCCTGCCTAGCTGATCAGTTGAGTGCAGAGGGCCTTGGGCTTCCAGAATACCTGTAAAATATTAGCTAAGCTAAAAACAAAGATGACTGGCCAATATTTTATAAATGCCTTTTTTTCCCTGAAAGTTTGCTTCTTGGTAAGTATCTTGTGTGTGGCTCTTATAAAAGATGTATTTGTTAACAAAAATGCCTTTAAATGAGTTTGCTCTCCTGAAATGCAGCCTGTTTCCAAGACCTATGCCAAGTGAAACATATCCTACCAATAATGACTGTAGGGAGAACGAACAAATGAAAGATTGAACTGTGCTTGTGGCAGTCATTCATCACAAAGGAGGACACACATGGAATTTATTCTTGTTATTACTTTTACAGCCTGGACACTGGTGACTGTTCTTTTCTGCTCTGGTTGTGCACTCTTGCTGTCTTTCCTATTGAGCATCCTTTTATGTTTCTTAGATTGGAAATTTTTGTATTCTAGATTTGTTCAGTTTAAAGAAGTATGATTATATTTGCTTTGTAGTAACTATGCCATCTAATCCATATTAAACACTGCAACTATACATGTAGACTGGTTTCCAAGGAAACAGCATCCCCTCCCTTGCCCCTGAACCCCTCCTGGAAATTTTGAAAGTGAAGTGTCTCACTTTAATCACACCCTGTTGTTGCCACCCTAATCCTGAACTCAAATTCCCAACAAAATTATAGCTTTTTAAATGTTTGCAATGCTGTTGTGAAGTTTACCATGCATTCCAAATGATTTAAGATACTTAAATGGTATTGGAACAAATTACTGCCTTCATTATGACAGACAACAGATGAGTACATTATACTACTTAGTCTCAGCTTCTTTAACTAAAATACTGTGATTGTTTTCCATCCAGTAGTTCTGTAATTACTCTTTCTTTATGTTTACTGTAAGAACTAAGATGGCTTTTTTTTGTCTCATTAAATGGCACAATCAGTGTAATTCTTGGGTATTGTTAGGAAGATGATCAATTATTTAATTAATTTATATATGAATGTGAGTACAATGGTGGTTTAAGGAGGGTAGAATTTGGCAAACATACTTTGCTACCTTCTATAACTACCTTCTTGGTGCCCCTCCTGTTTTTATTTTTCTGATTCTATCGAAAAGTTTCTTGTAGTGCATTTCAAGAAGTTGAGCATATTTACTAGATTGCTGATAGGATCTAAGCTTGTGATTCTGTGGAGTATCAAATACCTAACACTTTCATCACTAGATACCCACTTTGGCTTACTGGTTAAGGAAATGCAAATTTGATGCCTCTATTAAAGAAAGGATCAACTGAGGTTTTAATTAATATGCATTGGTATGGGATTCTCCCTCTGGGGTTTACAAAGATCAGAAACAGTGTTGCTGTAGTTTCACACCATTCAGAAGGCTGTTTGCAAGAATCCATTGTGTGTGTGTTCAACTTGCTTCCTGATTCCAGTCTTTCCAACTATGCTATTTTGCTGCATGTGCTGGGTGGATGTTCCAGTGATCAGAGCTGAAGTGTGGGAGGTGGTCTGCTCCAAGCAGCTCTACTTTCATTGGTATGTTGACTAAATTCACATTAATTTCAGATCAACTGCAAATAAACCAGAAATTTTTGTCTAGTGTACTGTCTTCTGTGAAAGCCAGTGAAGACACGGTGTCTAGAGGGCCTCCATATTTTATTGGTTAAAAAAAGGCATAAGTGCACTGATAAAAGATATTGAAGAGAACTGTGATCTGAATTGGCCACTGTGCAAAAAAGGACTTGTAAATGAATTTTTTTTCAAATATCTTCATGTTTCTAATGAAGTGTTTGGAGTAACCAGTACGCGCTGGGGCAAAACGTCAGCATGTTATGTATGTAGGATCAGATACCTTTGTGAAGACAGGTATTTAGTGACATACTGCTGGTATTCTATCAGTGCTTTTGAAGGAGCTCTGGATGAGGTAATGCATCTGTATACAGATGCACAGAGGCTGCCTGAAGCAGTTGAATCCTGGGACCAATTGTTCCTACCACTGGATGCATGGGCTGCACTGGGGCTGTGTTTCTGCTGGAGCCAGCTTCTGAGGACGTAAGCAGAGGGGAGGATGCGGGGGAAGAGGGGATGCTGTTCTCCTGGCATGCTGAAATGATCCCATGTCACCAAAAGAAAAGTGCTTTCATAGAAGAATTGCTGAGAAGAGAAACTGGTACTTAATGTAAGCATGTGCTGTACAGACTGTAGAATATGCTGATAAATACCAGATCTTAGCTCAAAGAAGTCTCCAGAAGTCTGATAAAGTTAAACACAGTTTTCCCAAGGACTCTTTGCCATTGCTTTGAATTACTCCTAAGGAAATTACTTAAAGGTCTTGGAGAACCGAGATGGTAAAGAATGTAGTGCAGAAATAATTGATCCTTCTGGTTTATTAGGTTGTGTCCCTGTTGTGGAAGTTTTGTCAATAACAATAACACTGTAGAGATGTCTGTCTGCAGTTAGTCTGTAGCTAGATCAAACATTTCATGGAGTTCTAGCTACCTGATTTCTCCTTGAAGAAGGTGATGTATTATTTAATTTGAAACTAAGTCCTGGGACATCTTGAAGCACAGTATTGTTATTTATCTTTGCTATTCCAGGAAAAAGTCCACTGCTTATGTACAGCACCAGCCTGAGTTTGTGAAAATCTGGCTTGCATATGGTTGATAATGATTTTGGAATATTTTCAGAGCAGAATTAAACATGTAACTTTTAAATTTGATTTCAAAGTGTAGGGTGTTTGAAGGAAACCTTTCAATATAGTGTTTACTAAGCTCATGCTTGTAGTTCTTATATAGTCATTTTGTTAATATTTGATAATTTTTAAAAATGCATGTTTTTAAATATCAGTCTAGCACAACAAATATTTCTGAGGAAATAGTAGGTACCAAGATTACAACCCTCCCTCTTGTTTCTGTAGTGATAATAAAGGTCTGTTTGCCTGGATCCAGTGCTGAGGTTCTGTGTTAGCTCACAGTTAGCAAGCAGTCTTGCTCAGGGTTGCTCTTTATAAATTGTTTGCATGCTGGACAGTTAAATTGATCCTGTGTTGACATTCTAAATGTTTCAGCAACCCTGTATAAAAATCTGTTGCTGCAATTGGTATGCTAGCCTTTCTGCATTAGTAACATTGTGCAAAGTAGTCTCTGATGGTTTCCTTTACTAACCTTCATATGGTGAATTAAACCTTGAGTTCTAAGTATCTGATTGTGCTGACCTTCACTTCAAGGAGGCTTTTTATTAAAGCTTTTAGCCTTCCGTCAGACAGAAACATTATGTTCAATAAAAATAAAATAAACACCTAGTCTTGCATTCTCTGCTTACTTGAACAGAAGTATTCATAAATGTATAGCTCTTAGTTTGGCAAATACAGGCAGTCTGTTGACTACATTTATGTTTAAAAATTTACTGCAGCGAGGGTCATGCCAATTCACAAGAAAGTATTTGGTAGATGAGTTGGCAAGCAGAATGGCTTTGTAGTGTTTAAAAGAGCTCTGCCAAGAATTGGCTGGAAAATGCTTGTTGTCTGTTTGTACCTTTTGAAATGAGAAGGTAGAGAAGACATTTGACTTTAGTAGAATAAAATATGAGACTGCCTTAGTCAATGAAGGAACTGCCATATTCTGGGATGTAATTCCTTGTGACCTCTGCCTTGAAAATGCAAATGAAGGGGGAAGAAATTTGATGACCAATGACAATTGGTGCTAAATTGTGTAATGAGGGATGCAGCCATAAAATAAAGTTATTTTTATGAGTTACTTTATGGAAGTTTCAAAACCCTTGTCCTGAAATGCCAGTATAGTGTAGGCCATATAGCATATTCAAAATATGCTATGAATAGTCCAGGACAATGCTAAGGGAAGTCATCCTGGAAATTAGGAGAGTCGAATATGGTGACGAACCTGGACTTTTATTTCTCTCACTATCAATCACGCAGTCGTGGCCTGCCAGTATTTTTACCAAAGTGCTACTCTCTTCATCTTGGGTTCTTGCAAGCGGGCTCCAGAGAGCTGCGCTCAGTGCATCACATTCTCAATATAGTTGATGCTTTGTTAGAGCGGTGTAGGAATGGGGCCTCTGGCCCAATATTTGTACGACACTAGTAACAGTAAAGCAAAGAAACCCTTTGAACTGTATGCAATTTAGATCTTACTTGTAGGAACTGGAGACTGGAGGTAATTATTTACATTAATTTCAGATCAACTGTTCCCTGTCCTTCCTAAAGGGAATAATCTTTCCCTGCTTTTTCCTTTCTACAGCCATCTGTTTTACTTACTCTTCCACTTTCTAAAAGGAAAAGAACAGTAGGAAAGAAAGAGAAACCTTTGTTTTGCAAATGCTTGGGGTGAGTGGACACCTGCATGATGATATGGCTAAGGAGCACACTCTCTTGTTGTAACTCATGATCTACATACCGAATAATCAAAGGAACCCAGAGGGTAAAAATTCAAGGCTGTTCTGAACTAGAGAAGACAGAATGGTCCAGCGGTAAAAAACCTTCCAAGAAATTTCCCTGCCAAAGTCCTCTGCCACTTACAGTAAAGGAGATTTGGTTCTAATCTGCCACTGTGTGAGGTTTATTTTGGTTTTGTTCTTAATGAGAATTTAGCCTCACATTTGAGTCTTGTTCAGAGATATTTCTGTGGTCACGCTTGCAAAATACTTAGGGTAAGATTAAATTTATAGTCAATACAATTGTTTTTTTATTAATTAAAACAAGGTAGGACGTCTCTGTGAAAGAGTTGATAAAAAACATGTTTTCTTAGCTGTATTGTCCAATCCTGATGATCTTTATGCTTGAAACAGTTGAGAATTAATACCTGGCAGTAAATACTAAATCTGTGTGTGGTGACTGACAGATTAAGCACTAGGGATTCCAACGGAGATTAGACCACACATTCTGAAAGTGCAGATGTCAGTACTATTTTACATCACAGTGCTGAGTTTAGCTGCTTTATGTTTCATGTAAAAACAGGGGCAGTTATATCATCCTTTTTTTCTTTTTTCTGTTTTTTTGGTTATCTTTTTTTTTTTTTGGTCCCATTTTCTCATTTTAGTTCCTCCACAGTGGTGCTTTTGGCACTGTTCATCCTTGCAGAGATCAAGTGATAACTGATGCAGCAGAAATATGAAAGGCAATATAAGGCTGTGAGCCCACTACACGAGTTAAGTAGGTGGCCCTTTGGTTGAGTCTGAGAGAGGAAGAGAAAGAGCTAGAGGATTTGAGAGTGGGAGTTGAAGTGAGGCAATTTAGTGGCAGAATAAAAATAGGAAAGCAGAGACAGAAAAAAATAAATGAGACACGACTTTGGGAAAGTTATGTCATATGTATCTGATACTTGTCAGAGCTGCCACCTTTCAGTTATGTTGCTCATAGTTTGCTAGCACTCATATAGTTTACTAGATAATGTGTTTATATATTCATCTCAGATGCACTTTACAAATATGCATATGAATTCATGTAGAACAAGTAAAAGTCATAAAAGAAGTATGTCCTGCCTTGAGGCCTTAAAATCAATGTGGGGAGAAGTGAGCTACAAGCATAAACCCAGCAAAGTGAGAGAATGAATTCACTTTCACCAACTAAAAGCAAGACTGCAGTGAATTCTGAGCAGAACTATCTGTACGTAACTGATCATGGCTACTCAGCAACGCAGCAGGATCTGCTGAACAGTAACAAATGCTGCTAATAAGTCTAGCAATATCAAGAACAGACCTAGCCTTTGTAGCAAACATGTTATTAGTGACTCTTGTTAGTTTTCACTGCACTCAAGGGATGGAGCATTGGAACAGTGCCCTAGGGAGACAGTGGACTTGCATCACCATGAGTATTTAAGGAGAAATTGGCTCCTTCTCCTGAAATGTCTACTTTGCTCCAGTTTTGGGAGATGGTCTTTAATCTGTATGCACTGGGGGTGTGGAATAAAGGTTTCTTGGCCTGTTTCTTTCCTTCACTGAACCCTGAAAGAAATTAGGGGTAGCTTTTATTACATAGAACTCTGCATTAATATGATGATTATATTTTATTTCATGCATCAGGGTTTCTGTTAATTGCCTGCCAGAAATGAATTCCTCTTCTGCACTCTGCTTGTTCCCCTTAGATATTTCGACTTTGGTGAAAGCAAGGTTCCTTGTGAGCATCAAAACCAGGTCGTACCTGGCATCTGGATAATAAGTAGGTCAGGTCAGCATAATCTCCAGAAAGCTGGTGCAGAGAATTCCCTTGCGTGTCCTGGCAGTGATTTGCTTGCAGGCTTGTGATCATTCAGGTTTTTCCTCTGGCTTAGCCTGGCAGGAGCTCTGGGAGTGTTTCAACTTTGTGCTGCAGAGGTGTGGTTTGGCTTTTGGAACTACCTGGACTTCCTTCTGCTCATTAGTTCCTGGCTGTTGCAAAGGCTTTGTGTAACATTGGTGCTTTGGCTTTTTCTTTTCTGTAGTCACAGTAGGCTAAGTATTTCACTCCTAAGTTAAAATGCATAATTCAAGTCTTTCAGCTTGATATAGGTTATTTGGGTGAAACATAGTTGTGTATGACATAGAGGTCAGACTGGATCAGAGGTCAGAAAGGATATGCTTTGCCCTGGCCAACTAAGATGTGTTCCTTGTTAAGTTCTTTTTGCATAGCATTTTACAAGTCTGACTCTCAATGTTCAGGTAGCTGAAGTTAAAATTAGTCTTTCTCAAGTAGTCCCCTATGTCCAATCCTTATCATGATTCCAAGGACAAAGTTAATGTTTTTGCCTGTGTTTTCTCCAGACTGAGATGTCTTCGAAGAATTATTGTTTTCCACCTGACTGTAAAGCAGAACAACTCTTCCAGCAACTTAACCAAAACTATCTGCCAACAAAGGGATTAAATTAGCAACCAAAGAGGCTGAGAAAGCTATTTAACTTTTTCAAATAGAAAACCATTTCTTACTCATTCCACATTGCTTCTGAAGTTGGATTTTTGTTTCTTCCAGCACTGCAGAAGCAATATTGAATGGATGAGACCAAATTGCTTCAAAAGGAGGAGGATCCTCTGACACCGTAATAATATTAAAGGGATAGGAAACATGATAGTTGCAATTTCTGCTATGTTAAAACTCTCAAACCTAGTCCTCTCTCGCAGTTTTATGGCATGCAGAAGCTGGAGGATGTACTGGAAGCTGCTTGTGCTTCAACTCATGCTTCTGCCTCAACTTCTATTTTGGCACATTTGAGAAGTATGGCATGGTGATTTTTTTCTTTACTTGGCCCTCCACAGGCTCAAGGTTTCTTGCATAACAAATGACATTTTAATATTATAAGAGAGCTCTGGAAAAGATTTTAAATTTCTCCACTTGTGGGTTGCAGTATTTATTCAATCTAGTACTTAGAAAATGAGATTTTAAACTAGATAGCTCTAGTGCTATAAGCACATTCTTGGGACACAGCCAGGCTTCTTTGTTTCCCCACAACATTTACAAATGCACAGAGCAGATCTTTGCATGATTAATACTGTTTTTATCCAAGGCAGTGAAGTCCATTTTCTTGTAAATCTTCTGTATTAGTGTGATTTAATAGTTAGTCAGAGATGTGAACAGAAGAACTCTGCAGACTGATAAGTAATGAACCATAGCTGCTTAAAGAAAAGATATGATGTGAATCAGCAGGGACTGAAGTGGGACCTCTGGCACCCAAAGCACCATCTATGTAACTCAAGCAAAAGAGGAGTTCCTCTAGCAGTAGCAAGGTGTTACTACTAACTCCTGCCAACAGCAGAGGATGGAACTGCACTTGTGAGACCTGTGCTGCAGAGAGAGGTGTGGTGGCACCTGTGATCCACAACCTACAGTGGTGATACACCGACTGGCAGGACAGTGTACTAGCTAGGTTTTATGCTTTCACTGAGCCCTGTCTGGAGATAGATCCCTGTAGCCTGCCATTAATGCAGCCATAGTATCCTACTACAACACCCTGTCTTGGGAACCTGTCCTACCCTTCTGTTTCATGTGAAATGGCAGTGCTGAAAAACTGCATCATTCATTTTGTCTTAATTCACTTTTAAAATTTGTCTGTATATTTATATAATAAATGCAGGTCAAGGAAAGGCAAAACAAATCGGTGCTTTAATGGCTGGAAATGTATTTGATTTTGAATGTGTTAATCTTTCACAGTTTCCTTTGTGTTGGGAACTGCTAGTGACCCAAATTTTTATTTTTATTTTTTTTAACTTTTTTAAGCAAGTCTGAGTCTTTCCTTTCAGACAAGAATAAATTCTTGATAGAATAGGATTTTAGAAAACTTTGCCATTTTCTTTTATGGTCTGCTGATCAAGTCTCAAGAGCATATTTTGTCCTCAAGACCATATTTTGTTCCCAGTTATGACTTGGTTTGTCATGAATAAATTTACTTGCTTTTTTTGGGAAATATACCCCAGTCCTCTGCAATTTGTTTATGAGTAAGTTAGTGTCTGTTGCACAGCACCAAAGCTACCTCTGTTTATTTTGCCTTGAATGACTGTCTTCAAAGGTAGTTGAAGTTAGGCCTTCTCCTTTAAGGGCTGACATTCAACATAATGCCTTTAAACAAAGGAATGTAAAAGAATATATATTTTTGTTCTATTTTTCGACTTCTGGTTTTGCTGCTTGCCCAATATGGAGTAATTTTACAATGTCTGACCATTTAGCCAGCAATCTGTAGGGCTCTTCCTACATTGTGCTAATGTCTTTCCTTCTGCTTAGACTGGATGCCATTATATGAGTTGTTGCTGTTCCCTGGGGTCAGGTATCTTCTGTCATGCCTGAGGTCTGTGTAGCATCCATTGTTCATATTGCAAAAGATGTTTGAATTAATATTTAGATAATTTCTTTCCTCAGTGATAGTTTCTGACTGAGATTCAGCTACCACCACATCTAATTGTGCCTTGTACCCTTACCTCATAGCCCTGGTATGCAGGGAAGGGAGGCCTTTGTGTTCTTGGGAACCTGTATTATTGGGAAGGAGCATCATCCTGAAAAGATGCTGGATGTAAGACTGAGTAAACTTTTGTTCTTCATGATTTCTTTGATTCATTCTAGCATCTCCCTTCATATGGGCATAAAACTGTTCCATTTAAGTCTGTCAAACTGAAGAGTTAGTGTTACTGTTGAGCTGCCATATTTTGATGCTGCAAGGTTGTGCTGGATGGGAAGTCAGTTATGTATATCTCCGTCTTTTTTTTTCCTTGTCATTACTTTTTTTTTTTTTTTTTAAAAAAAAGCAGCGCTCTGGTGATTTATGATCTCTTTCCACTAGAACGGTTTCCTGTCCTTGAACCAAACTTTTCACATGCAAACACTACTGCAAGACATTTCTTTTCAATCAGGTATATATTTTTCCTCTGGTGATAGTGACCTTCACACACAAGGTACTGACTGTCCCTTTTATAGGAATGATCCTTCAAGCCCCATCTCACTGGCATCACATTGTGTGATTGCCTTTTCATTCACGTAGTGCTTCAAGGTGGGATGATTGGTAATAAGCTTCATGCTACCTCTGATGGCTGTATCAAGTTGAAAGAGACATATTCAGGCTGCATCTTTGGTTTGCATCTGCTGCATCTCTCATAGGAATACTTTGTTCTAGCATTGTTAGGAGCACCCATTCACTTGTTTTAACTGAAGGCAGTGATTGTTTTGTCTGTACTTTCTGAAACTTCAGTGTGTATATTTATTCTTTGGTGGTTTTGTATATAATTATAACCTGTGTACTTCCTTTGGTTTCATGATTAATTCGGTTTGTCTGACAGTAGCTTTGCATTCTTTTCTTGTGTAATTCTGAGGAAATTTGCGTGGTGTAGTAAGTGGGCTAATGTTCATATTGCATTTAATCGTTTGGACTTTGTGTGTCTCTTTCTCTAAACCTAGTGCTGTCTTTGCTTTGCAAACAGGGCACTGCATTAATATTATACATGCAAAATGTTATCTTCCAAGCCATTGATCCCTGTTGCTGCCTACTTCAATATGGTGCATTATTTTCTTGTCTGGAAGCTGTGTCATAATTACTCCCTTTACCACAGTTAGTGCTCATGACCTGTTATACAAAACATTACTTTACTGTCTTGGGTATTTTTCTTCCGATTCTCAGACATCTTTGTATTAAGCTCATCTGTGTTTTGTACTTGTGCATTTGCTTTTTGCTTGCTTTTTTACCTTCTGAGGTACTGGATGAATGGACTCTAAGCCTGTACCACACATCATCCCTGTTTGGATGTGGCCTTGCTCACTAGCTTTGCATGTATCTGTAGGTCTTAATATAGTTCCTGAGTATTGTTTGTTTCCTAGATTTGTATTTCCCATTATTAATCTATAGCACATTAGTTCATCTTTTGAAGATTTTGTAATAGCATGACTTGGCTGTTTCATGCGGGTTGGCAACCTGCCAATCTGCTTTTTCTCCAAATTCATTATTACGCTTTGTTGGTGTATGATGGACACTGTGGATTGAAAATGCTTCTAAAATTTTATATAGATCCTCCTGGTTTGTGCTGAAAAATCCAAATGCTGTTTGTAGCCTATGGCAGCCGTTGCCCATTACAGATGATAATGTGGCTGCTGTTATTCTAGTTCTCTCTGTCTAGCTTCACTGCAATTTTTCATTGTGATCAGAAGGATTTCCAATTTCTAACTAAATTCTTTTCATGTCTGTCTGCTCAGGGACAGGACTCTGGTACATTGCCATGACCATTGTTTGTTCTTTGTGTGTGAGTGCAGGAGGGAGATTCAGTATTCTTAGCTTCTGATATCAGGTATCAGAGGGAGCTAATTCCTTTCTGTCACCAAGTTCACTGCAGGAGATGGAGCCAAGGAGTGTAGCACGTGAGCTTTTTTCCTTTCTATTTGTGTATTATCCCATCTCATCAAGCACTTTTTAAATGCAGGGCTCTCTAGATGTTCCCCAATATGCCATAAAATCTCCTATAGGGTAGCAGTACAATTGTGAAACAGCAAGCTTGGGAAAGTAGCGTGCTTTTTTGCCTTTTTTTTTTTTTTTTTTTTTTAGTTAACTCATCTGAAAATGAGTTGGAAAGAGATTGGTTACCTCATTAATGAACATTTGTATAATCCTTGGAGACTTGTGAATGAAAAACTTGATTGAACTGCAAAATTGGTGGTAGTGATAGCTGTCTTTGTTCATACTCAGCTTTATTATTGCAGCTGCACACTGAGCTGTTTCCCCTCCTCTCTTGTACTTGAGCACTTTCTTCTCTGCACACAACAGTCTCAACAGCTTGCATTTTTTTAAAGAACATAAATACATTGCTTGGTTAGACCAATGGTCCATGTAGCCCATCTCTCTGTTCCAATAGCAGCAGCACTCCCTTATAATCCCCAGCATTCACTATCACTGGCTTAGGGATGTTACAGGTACGTTCCTGCCTCTTTCCTTTAATTATCTGTTTATGAACAGATTTTTGCAAGGATTTCTTCTCCTTTTGCTGTAAGATACGTTGGTTGAAGCTTATCAGTATTGAACTGCTTTACTATCTGTTAGCCTGTGCACCTGCTCTTAAATGATCTGCCTTCTTTTGCGTTTGATATAATTTGCAGTGCTCACTTATTTATGACCACTGACTATTTTAAAAGTCAAATCTTCTACTCCTAGCTGTTATCTGTCTAACACTGATATCCCACTTGACAGTATTGATCCTAACTCCACAGAACTGCTGGATCATGTTGTGTGTAGGTTAATCTCCAGAAAGGTTCAAGGTTTCCCCAGCGATTCACCTGAGCATAAAGTTGGAGTCTGTTCCAGTGTCTGTGTCCACTTCTCTTGGCTGAGCCCCAGGATCCCTAGGAGGGTCCTACCTGTAGGCTGTCCCCTGCCCTGTCCCCTCTCTGTGCTCTACCCAGAGCTCTCACCGATTTCAGCTTCAGCTCTTCCTTGGATTGAAGGCCGAAGTGACCCTATGGATTACAGAAGCTGTTCTCCAAGGGTCCTTGTGCCCTGCTGAATGAGGGCAAGACATCTTCCGTAACAATTGCAACATACGGTGGCAGATAGCCAGCTTTTCCTGGAGGATATGGCCCAAAGTGTGCGTTCCATGTACAGAGGCCCTGATCATAATGCACCAGGTGGGGAGAGGACACTGTATCTCTACCTTGCTATTGTAAACCTTACTTGGCTTCATCCCTGTTGTTTCCCACCGAGCAGGGCTGAGTCTGTATATGTCCTCTTCCACTTGTGGTCATGGGCAGAAATGGGAAGGGAAGAGATGCTGCTTTTACTAAAAGTTTATTTGCTTCGTAACCTTTGGCCATTCTTCAAATTTTACAGTTAGTTATTCCTAAAGATAATTCCCTATCCTTGTAGTTAAGCTCTCACCTTAGAGCTCACCTCAGAGATGTGTTTCCTTTTCCTTTTTTTGTTAAAAACGAATAGGTTGAGTTATGCTGTGATTTTCATCTTGGCAGTATCCTCAAAGAATCTCAATTGTTCACAGATGAGCCACTTTTTTCATTCTGGAAATATATCAAATTTGTTTTAATCAAGCAAATTCAATTTTGCTGTTCTTTTTCATCTTAAGAGAGCACTTTCCCTTAATTCAAGTTTATCTAAACTGTGTGGTTCCCTAGGGCATATACTTAAGCTTGTGTGATAGAATTACACTTGTCACTAACTCTAGGAGTCTTCCTTGGGCTGAGCCTGTTTATAAAAATCTCTCTTCTGAATTGTATGAGTGATCTGGGCATCATGACTTAGTGCCCTTCTAGATAGGTATCCCCCTAATTTTAAATAATAGCTTCAATAGTGTGTCAGAAATAAACTGGGATTGTCTTCTTTCTCACTGAAGACATTTGCTTTAACCTTACCTTGTTAAGTAAGTACCTGTGTTTCATAAAGATGTCTTAGTTAAAAAGCCTAATTGATTGTGGCTGCAAAATTTGCACATAGTTGCAAAAGTGAAAATGTCATTCATAATTTTCTGGATTTTGCCCACTATGTGTACTACGTGAAGTGTTATATTTTAAAGATAATATATGTATTTTCTGGATTGTATCGTGAAGTTCTCTACTAATTTCATTATGCTAAGGCTTTATCCATCTAAACTGAGGTGACGGTAAAAATCTTGTTTTACTCTAGAACCTTGAGAAGCTTAATTAAGGACAAGAACCTCTTGTTCAAGTTGGTCTTCAAATAAAGAGCAAGGAGTGCAGTGCTTGTTCCAGGGAGCTTAACAGCAAACTTTATATACGTGTGTTCATTAAAAAATGGATGTAAACTGTAAAGTCACAATATGAATTTCTTAGCAAAGTTCTTTTCACAGATATACAAATGTTGGGCTTCTATGAAAAATATTTTCCAAAGAGGAGGAACTCTGTAATATATTTACTCTGGTTTTTCCCTTCTCCCCCCTGCACCCTCCTTACTTGATAGAGAAAAAAATCAGTTCATGCCTACTAAAAGAATATTCCCTGGACTGGATCACTTAGCTCTGTGCAAGCATTTAATATTGAAGACAATATTTTCAGGTTTGATATATAGCTTGTTTATGTTGTCAGAAGAGTTATACGCTGTCACTTTCATTCTCTGTCCCTATGACAATTTGAGCATTCCAGTGCGTGCAAAGACAGACTTTGGTTTGTACAAATGTCGTTGTATGCAACCGTGAAAACTGCAGGTTTGGGTGGGTTTTTTGTTAAAATTTCTGTGAATAAAGATAAACTCTGAAATTCTGACAGAAAGCAGAAGAGCCAAAGGGAGGCCAAGTGTGGCTGAAATGATCATGTTACAATTGAAAGCTGTGAAGATCTGGCCCAATTTAATTATGTAGGGCTGGGTTAGAGGGTGATGTTTTTCAGTATTTGACCTCTGTGTAAAGGCAGAGCAAGAAATGGTGGATTGGGAGTATTGGAAAGAGAAGGAAGAGGTTTTACTTCATTTCTATCAGACAAGGTTTTGTAGACCTGAAAGCTGTGTGGAGACCTGAAGAGAATGAAGCGATAGTCAGATGAACTGAAAGTGGTGACAGTTTGCTGCCAGCAGGGTTTCTGAAAGAAAAGCTGGGGTGAACATTGCAAGGACAAGATGAAGTTGAGTTCTGCAGGGTGTAGCAATAGCTTCTTTTTTATTTGGATGGAAGGGGATTCCATGGAGATTATCAAAGTAATATAAAGCTTTGGGGAAACTAGAAGATAAATTTGGCAGCAGCTTTTTGGGGGCATTTGAAATGAATAAATTTTTAGCAGCTGTGAGAAGGAAAAATCATCAAAACTGAAATAATAGGGACCCAAATTAGTTTGTACTAATGTGTACACAAGAATGTGCTTTCGAAATGTTATATAGGAAGTAGCTTTGAGACACTGAAAAGGTTTCTTGAGAGGGAAGAGTCAAAGATGAGCCCCTGACTACAGGCCCAAGTATTACAACTGCAGCGGTTATTTGCAGAAATATTCTGCAGTATTAACCTAGATCTATTGATTATTTCTCACACATGTACTGTGGATTCAGAAAGCAAGGTGAGCAAATCCTTGTTTTTCTTCTCAGCCAAAATGTCAAGGAACAAACATTGGCTACCTTTACCAGAATTTCTGCTAGGTAAAATGAAAAGCAGTGCTTTAAAGGAAGTGGAAATCTCTGTAAACTAACTAGAAGGAAATTGTTGTGTGTTTTAGGTGGTGGTGGTGTTTTGGTTTTTTTTTTTAATAAGGCTTGTTTTATATTTATTATATATGCCTGTGTAACAGGGTCATTTTTTTCTGAAATTACAAATAACAAAGTTGGAAAATGTGTTCAAACCCGCATTATTCTGGTTGTACTTTTTATTACCCTTCCACTTTCCTCCCCTAATATTCACATTGCAAAGAAAGAGATTATATTAATTGGTTGATGGTATGTAACAGAGGTATTCAGAGTATGGAAGTTACAGGTAATCTAGAATTAGTTTGTAGATCATCATAACATTATTATTTCAAGTAATCTGTGTACAGTAAGGGTCAATAATGCACTAGAAAATGATGTTTAATTTTTCTTTAAAGTTTAAAAAAAGTATGTAGTGCTTTGTCATCAATTAGCAGCAGGAGGGCAAATTATAGTTACATTAAGCTGTGCTTCCTATAAATCACAAATCTTGTTAGCAAAGAATTAACATCATAACTGGTAATTTAAAAACTGCCTTTAGCTCTGAATAAGGATTGGCTGTAGACATATTTTAATGGTATTGAAGAAGTAAAAATAGATCTCTCTCTAGAAAGAGCATTTCTGGTGGTAGTGAAATTAATTATCTGCTCTTTTATGAAATGGTAGTGTCTTTCTTAGCCTTGGTTGTGAAATGGTAATGTGCTGTAGAAGAGACTGGTTATCTTTTCCTTGATCCTGATTCTAGAATTTTTTTAATTTTTACTTTTTTTTTTTTTTTAAATAATGGTAAGACTTGATTATATCACCAAAGGGCATAGACATCTAGTTTTCTTACATTTGTTGGCTGTTCGGGTACAGATGCATGAAAACTGCGTGACTTCTTAGATGCGGATTAGTAATAAGGAAGTCAAGGAGATTTTTTTTTTTTTCTCTTTTTTTTTTTCCTCCAGCATATCAAATATGTTTGGTATGTTTCTGAGACAACAGATGAATTGCTCAGTTGCACGCTCCAGGACTTTACTCCTGCTGGCTAATGAAGTAGAACAAGACATGGAAGAAAAATACACCTTTCTCATTGGTTTGCTGTATCACATTAATGTTCTTGTGGATTCTTTCAGTGTATTGACAACCTCAAAATGGAGCTTATGCAAACAGTAAAATGTGGTTTGCAGTGTATGTTGGGTTTTGTTTTTGTTTTTCCCTGAGGGGAGCAGGAGAGTAGTGTTTATGCCTGTTATTAATGCAAATTAAAGGCAGTCCACTTATGCTGAAGACCTTCCCCTCCTCCTGTATTCCCTTTGTGGTTATACTCGGTCACACTCCTTTGGTGTGTGGTTACACTTCTTTTCTTGCTGACCTCATGCTCGTCCTTCTGTCCTCTTCACAATAGGCAGGGAAATGCTACATGAAGAACACCTTAATCTTAAAAAATGGTTTATTTTAGTGTGAGCTTTAGCATGTTGTAGCCTCTCATATCTTACCTAAGTCAATTCATGCTCTTACTTACCTGTGATGTCTTAAAAAGCAGTTTAAGACTAACCTCCCTTACTACTGCTGGTAGCTTTGGTCTGAGAGAAATATCTTATTGCAAGTATTTTGTTGCTCTTTTGTAATAATGCTGCTAATTACTACTTAAAGACTCTTCCTAATTTGTTGCAGTTAAGCTTGATCAAAGACTGATATAAACAGACATTATGGCTGGACAGTTGTGTTTATTTAAACTCCTATAGCTTAGAGGACTTAATTAGAAGAGAAGAACACATAATGATTGTGTGCAATGCAAAAGAATAAACCAAATAATTTCCACACCCTCTTTAATTTTTTAGATACTTTCCATTTGGTTAACAGATGTGATGTTCTGTGGTTCTTCAAGCTATTTCAAATTCTGTTTATACATTTTTAATGTTTCTGTAAGCCACAACATGTAGGCATTAGATACAAATTCAAATCCATGTTCTTGATGTTTTAAAGGAAGAACCCATATTTTTTTCATGTCTTTCTTTTTTTGTTGTTTTCGCTTTACCTGTTTGTTTTGTCATTTGGAAGGTATTTAATGCATACTTTGGAGGGATGAGAGATAGCTGTGAAGAAAGATTAATGTTACAGTGACTTGGACCTCTTTTCTTTGTCGGCAATAAAGAGGTCCATAACACAGAGTATTCCTGCTAGCATTTGTTGTGTTTAGTTTGAGACAATGAAAAAAAAAATCTCCCCAATATTGTATCAGTCCCAGTCAGCCATGTGTTGCACTGGCTGTGTGGTATTCCAGAGCAGAAACTATTTTCTGAGTAGATACATTGAGGAAAAATTATATATTTAAAATACCTTGTTATGTTATGCCTTGCATTTTCTTGTATACGTGACTGTGATGTATCAAGTCAGCTTTTTGGTATGATCTTGTGGGACACAACAGAGCTTTCCTGAAGCTGCATACCAGAAAGAACTGATAGTGTTGAAAAACACACTAGTTCTTAAACTGCTAAAGTAAGTGGATTTTGAATACTAAATTAGGTTGGAACAGGATTAGCCTAAGTGAATTTTGACATATTTGGTAAAACTGTTTAAAAACCTATTTTCACTTGTAGAAGACATATTTGAACTTACCCTTTTTCTGTACTGGGTGTCCCAGACAGGGGTAGCTTTTACCTTGGAGTTACCGGGGTCTTATTCCCACCAAAACTTTAGTAAAGTGGCAAAAATACTTCCTGGGCATTCTGCATCGACAGTAAGGGGCCATGCTGGCATAATGGAACGAAAATTAGAGAGAACAGTATCATAGCATCGAATAAATTCCATGTAACAACTTCTTGTGATATTTAATGTTCATACAAGAGATCTCTGGTGCCTTTGTGCTCCTTCTCCCTAGCCTGGAGTAGGATTTTCATGTTCTGTCCCCAGGCTTCTGGGGCTCAGCATGCAGCCTCTTGGTCTGAGCACGAAGAGGGGGTGTGTAGGAGAAAGTTGTGATGTCTTCTGCAAAATAATGGAATTTGGTTTGTTTTGTTTTGCAGCATATAAATATTGTGGCCTGTGCTATACCTGTTTTCTATGAATTTGTTCTCTTTAACATCCTTTGTATTACACGTGCGTGCATGTCTACTACAAAATTGGAGATCCCCACCAACTAAGAATTTTACAAGCACGACCAATCCTAGAATAAAGTGAATTGTGATTACCACATTGTCTAATAGTAAACACTTTGGACCAAAAATATGAAGTTGTCTAACTTACACAGACATAAATGGAGCTTCGATATTAAAATATTTTTCTTGGGTAGGGTCCTTTTTTTCACTCTGCACTTGCTGTCTATTTTTGTTATTTTTCCCTTTTGAATGTCAGAGCAAATGTTGATAAAGGCTGCTCATTCAAACAACAGATCTCCCTCCACCCCCCCCCCAAAAAAACAACAACAACAACAAATTCTACCCTAGGTCGCTTCTAAAATATTAGTCTTGCATTCCTACTGTGTGCCTCACATTTTGGTCCATCTTTTGTTTTCAGTTAGTGAAGAAGACCTAAAACTAAACATAGGATGTAATCCTACAGAACCTCCTCAGGGGGTTCTGCTGAGGGCTTGCACTAGGCCTGTGGTATCTCTTAACAGTCCAACAAAGACAGTACTTCACGTGTGCAGAACAAGAACATGTGTCTGTGAACAACAGTGGGTGGATGGGGTCTCTTCTGAAGGAACATGAACTTCCATTGCTCTCAGTCACTTTTCAATCACATTGCTCTCAGAAGTAGAACATATTGTCATATCGTTTTACATTTCCAAGTTTCCTACCTTTCACCATGTTACTTGAAGACCTCATGTGCAGAGCTAGAGCCATATTCTTGTGACGCAGTCGATGAGGGTGGATTTCTTTATTGCTTTCTAACTTCATCTATCAACTCATCACACAGAGATACTCTATGTGGGTTTTTTTGGTTTGGTGGTTTGTTTTTTTTTTACTTACTTCCCCCCCCCCTTTTTTTATTCTTTTCAGAGACAAAAACCTTGAGCAGAGGGTGTGGTGTGTAGCACTTTGAGGTTTTTTTGATTGTTGGTTTAAATCTAGTCAAACTAGTTAAAGGGGAAAATTAATTGGAGGTGGTCGGACAAGTTGAATAAAGTGATTTGGGAGCAACTAGAAAACATGGAGGGAGGTGAGTGACTTGTGCTTCTCTGTGGATAGTCTGTTCTCCCAGGCTGTGTGTATGTATGTGTGTTTCTTTACACATATAATTCTTTTTGAACTACTTTATAGCTAAATTTACTGACAGTATTAGCCATGGGAATAAGTTGGACTCATAGATCATCAGCATTGTGACACTGTTATTTATGATCCCATGTTAAGAAACTGAGGCAAGGAACTTTAAATGATACTGCCAAGGCCAGAAAAGGCATTGGCAGTTTCTGGTTACTGGTCTGCAGCTTAGGCTCATTGTCCCCTCCGAAGGACTCCTGGGTAGAAGTCACCCATCATCTTTTATTTTAAAAATCCATGTTTAATTCTAGTGAAGGTTAATAAAGCCTTTTTCTATTTGTTGGGCTTAAAGAAAAAAAAAAGGAAAGCATAACAGATGACTTTATTGGTGCACATATATTATAGCTGCTTTGACATTTATGTTTTTCGTGCTGATATATGAACGATTTCTGTGGAAGTAAATCAGTTGCACCAAAACTAGTAGTACAAAGCACCATGGTCTTCCTAGTCTAAGAGAACAGAGGTTTTGAAATATTTTAAAATTTGATTTAACACATTTCTCTTCTAGAAGAATTTGCTGGAGTTTTTTGGTCTTAAAACACATGACAAATTGCAACTTGGTGTTTAGTGTAAACACACATTCAAATTTCAAGGAGCTCCCAAGTTTACTTCTGAAGAGGAGATTAAGAAACTTCCTGACTTCTTCCCAGACAATTAGTGTTCCCTTCTTTTCTAATTCACCCAGCTTTCTTCTGCCTAACTCTGAATATTGTCATCCAAACTTCACTTCAACTTCCAGTCAAACTATTGTAAATTGTTGCAGTGTTTGCCTACCAGCAGAAAGTGTTCATTTGTTATTCTTATCAAAGTTGTTTTCTTAAGTAATGCATATTTTTAAATATTTCCTTGTAATCACTTGCTTATAAAACACAAAGGCAAATCAGGTGTAGAACAAATGTGCTAAGCATCATAAGGATTTCTGAGAAATCATTATGTAATTCAGTGATTAATTTCATGATTGGGAGCCAGGAGAAAACATTATGTATTATGACAGAGTTTGTAGGAAAGGTATTCAAAGCGATTTTGAAAAATCTGTAGCAGCGCTTTTGATGAAAAATTTTGCTTTCATGCCACAATTTGAATAGCAAAACATTTACTTGGTTTCACTGGCACCCTGTGGATTCCCAAATGATTATTCTATCTTCCCTAACTGTGAAACAACATGAAATACTATTATTATAACCATCTACTGTTACAGAATAGCAGTGACTAATATGTAAACCCAAGTATACTGTGAATTTATAGGATACACCACTCTTAAGTCTGTAAGTGTGATATGGTCTTTGGGGAATCTGTCCTTTAAGACAGCAGTGGAATTAAACTGTATACAAAAGTACCTAAAGCTTTGAGGTTCCTCTTCATCTGTACTGACCCAGGTGCTAAATTTAGAATAGGTCTTATCGAACTGATATAATATTTCCTCCTTTGGGAAGGTCTGTACTGGACAGTGGGATTCAGTTGCTTCAACATAGGTGTCTAACACCATTCCCTGTGTTCTGGGACAATAAAAGCATGCACACTTAACTAGTAGGTGTGATATAGCCTTCCTGGAAAGTCAGCTATGAACTAAGACTTGTAAAATGGTGGTAGACATGTATGTTTAGGTAGCTGATGTCCAGCTAATTTGTCTAGAGTATTTGTCAGAACAAAGATCATAGACACTTAATGGGAAATAGCTGACTGAAAAATCAAAGCTAATCAGTCAGCTTTGGTGCAGTTGTAACAACAAACAATGTTGATCTGAGAAGATGAAAAACAGATTTTGATTTCTTCTGTGGTGGGGCAAGGAAAAGGGTATAAGGACAAAGAAGTGCCTTTAATAATTATTTTCCAAAGAGGCATTTTCCTCTTTGAAGCAGTTTCTTATTCACCCTTCCTTAAGGTCTTCGCTATTGAAACATAGCTATGGGAAGGAAAATGCACTCCCCATAGAAATCAATAGTTGTCGTGCTGATTTCAAGGAAGAAAGCTTTCACTATACGTATAAGCTACCTACCTAGAACTGAGAAGTCTGTCCCTTGCTCTAACATGTGTGCCCTCATGGCATATTTTTGTTGCATCTGTTCCCATAAAACTGGAGGCTTTCAGATTAGACCTTTTTAAGTATATCTTTCTCTATAGAATTGACATCTCCATGACACCTCTTTTTCAGATAATTTTGTTCTAGCACCTTTTCCATCTGCTTTCTCCCAAAGTGTGCTGGTTTTGGGTACTGGATGGCTAGTTTCTCTATTAGAGATGGCTGGGTTTCAACATGCTATAGGAATATAGTCTCTAAAGCAGTTGGGGTAAAGATAAATCATAAATTCATGTATATTTATGTTGTTCTCTTGGAAGACTGCTCAATGATGCAAAGTTCTACTAGTAAGAATCTTCAGGGTTGAGGATTATGAAAATATCTGAATATGTCTTACACATTTAAGTATTGCTTTTTAAATAGCTATTTTTCACACTAGCTAAATGTTACCAATCAGGGAAGTGACATAAAACAATGATTCTTAAGCTAATGTTCTTTGCAGTTTCCCTGTGTATTGTCTCACATAGATCTCTTCAAAATAAGTGCTGCAGCTTTCAGAAAATCTTGTTTACAACCACATTATTTTCAGAATTAACTTTCTGCAAAATCTGTTCTCCTTAAAAGTGATGGCAATGCAGCTTTCTTCTGTAGCCCATTGTTGTGAGAGTGGCCTCACTGGTAGCAATAAGGTAGTTTCTGAAGGGAGCTGACACCAAAAGCAATGAGCTCCCTTGTGTTGTTACTGTTATTCACAGCCTTTAATTCAAAGGCATCGCAATAAGAAAGTGATACCATCAGGTCAAATAGCATTTTGCTTATTCCCTCCTTAGAAGTGTCATTGACCTGTGGGGAAACTATGGGATGACCAGGCAGTTGTGATGCAACATACTTAAAGGCCAGAGTAGTAAAACATATTGCTAAATGTCAATGAATGCATTTAGGCATTGGGATTCAGAAAAGGTACCTTGTTTTCAAGCCTCAGATTGAAGAGAACAGAAAGCAGCACACAGATCTATGGCAGAGACATCGATCAATGGAGGATGCTTTTTAAAAATGTATAGGTCTAAAAATCTTTTAAAATGTCTTTTGGAGGACTGGGAGAGTTAGTAATTAATTTTGCATTGACTGGTTGTAAAATATACACAATTAAGGGAGGGTCTTCAGCCCCTAGGTGATTAAGATTCAGGAACTGGAACAGGTACAAATATAGGGCCATTATCCTATCACTGATGGTGTGAGCAGAGCAGCTATTCCTGTGCACGGTGTCCTTGCATCAGCATAGAGCTTGTGGAAGGCAATTACCAGCTACAGAACTGGAGCACAGTTCCATTTTTACTGAAATCTCCCAGGGGATTATATTCTGCCTCCTAAGGGATGAGCCAGGGATTATGGTTGTGAGACAGTTTTATTCGTTAAACAATAGCACAAATAGTCTTCCATTCTTCTTTTGCATTCAGTAAAAGGGCTTATTTTGTGTATTATTGGATGGCCCGAACATGCTAAGTGCAATGGTAGAAATAAGTAGCAGTCAAAGAGTTCATACGATCATCTTGACACAGTGGGTAAGAATAGCTCCAGCAGGAGCAAGAGAGAATAAGGTTTTCAAACTATTCGTTCTTGTATTAATTTTTTTTTTTTTTTTTTCAGGGTAGTAGGATGAACAGTTTATTTGTTAGGTGGTTAACTAAGGCTTGGCATTTAAATGAGGTCCAGACTTTCTCAAAGCTTGACAGAGGAAGAGCCAAAGTTCTGGTTTTGGTGTTATTTCTGGATCAATATCAATTGTGCAACATCCTAGTTAAAGGCGAGAGTAACTCATTTCAACAATGCTGCTGCTTCATTAGTAAAAAAGAGTTTGAATTTTCACAGACGTGAATGACAGCCAAATTTTGTTGGTCAGGTCTTAAATGTTATCTTCTCAACTTTAACTCTACTTCTTTCTTAGATTCATAAATGTCATGCCAGCTTCTTTCTTAAACTCAAAAATGTTATTCTTGATTTTTTTCAAGGAGCACACTTGCATAGGAACAGATGGCCCTGGATACTTTCAAACATGAGGGGCCTTTTCTATAAGTGATTTATAGCTGTGGCTCTTTCTCTATTTTGAGCATGTAGCTGTGCAATTTAGATATTATATAGACTATGTCCATTACCTCAGGATCTGCTACATGACCACACTGTCCTAACCACTGCGTGAGTTTCTGCAAAAATATGGTCACTCCTTTGAAGTTCCAAAGTTTATTGCTATGCATTGCTATCTGTTTCAGCAGAATGGAAAATCGTATGTCATATAACACATAGGTGAATATTTAATTTGTTTTGATTTATGATGTTTTCACAGCTTTTGTAATCTTTTCCCAATTTAATTTTACCTTCACTGTATAAAGTCATGCAGCTCAGTAACAGTTGTGCCTGTACTAAATGGCTGAGTTAAAAGGCGGTATTAATGCTTGGGCAACTCACAGGGGTATATGCACATGTTCTTCTATTTGGATTGCATTAAAAGAGTTTTCAGAACCATATGGCAACGTACCTTAACTATTCTTTCTGAAATAGTCTAACTGTTGCAGCCTTCTGTTCTAATTAGTTACATCTTCTGAGCTTTACCAATTCACTGGAAAAACTGCACTCTTAATATTGCTTAAATTTTACACAAATGCCTTTTGTTCTTGTGGGTCTATTTTAATACTGTGTGTGTGAAATGTAGATAGCTTCTTAGTTACTTGCTTTACTTTTAATATCTCCCCAGACAATACATCACTACTTTGAAATGGGTTCTGTTGTTTATTACAGTCAAAAGTATTTCTGCTAAATTGTTGGGATTTGATAGGTTGAAGAAGTCACACAAACATGCTTCCTTTGAAACCGGAAGATTTCATTTCTAAACTACAGTGAAATGTATTTTCCACCTCCTTTGGGGTAGGGCGAAGTGGAACACAATGTTTCAAACTGGAGTGTGCTAGCCCATCATTTCCAGATGTTTGAATACTCTCCCAGAATACATTCTTCTTAAAGGACTTGGTGTTATATAAAGGAATTAGCCATTTATTTAACTACTTTTTAAAAGTAGTCAAATCATTCTCACAACATGAGTAAGTAATCATAGGGTTTTGCAAAATTTTCTTTTGCTCTTACACCTTTTCTCTTGTGATGGCAAACACAGCAGCATGTTCTAGACCACTTAGCTGTACTGCTTTATGCACTTTTCATTAGCAACTGTGATAAGAATGGTATGGTTTGTACGATTCTATCTATTAAAGGTGGAGCTGTGACTGCATCACATGTGAATTTTAACTTGCCTCTTAAATGGGAGTATCAAATTTATTGTTTTTATTATCCAGACCAGTTCAAAAAATGGAAGAAGCACTAAAAGTTGGTTGGCATAAACTGTGAACACTGCTAACTTTTTTTAGAAACTAGTAGGCTCTTTGTGTTTGTGTGTAGAAGAGAGGAAAACACCTACCATAGGACCTTTTCATCAGTAAAAAGAGAAACTCCATTCTCTTGTTCCCAAAGGCACTGTGGAAGTAGAATAATATAAGCTGTAATACCAAATCAATCACATTTACATTTCAAAAGCATCCTTCATAAAAGTGCGCCAGAGGGCTGTATCCAGCTAATAAAACCACAAATAAAATAAAATATTTAACAAGCTATATCAAGCACAGGTAGGTTGTGCGTGTTTTGTAAGCCTGACCTTAAAAATGGACAGCAAATCACAACTTTTCAAAGAAAATTTTAACAAGAAAAAAATCCTATGTCTATAGCTAGGGACCAAAGAATACAAACACACAGTGCAAGGAATCCATAATATCTACTCATGGATCAGAGAGGAAAGCCACTGAAGCTAAACAGAGATACTGGCCTGAACAAGAGAGAAAAATGGTCATATGGGCATGAAACACCACAACACTGGACTGAAGAGCAGTTGTTTTGCAGGAAAAAAATAGGGCCTTCTTAATTGATTGTTTGATATAGGACTAAAGTTGTAGGATCAGACACTCAAAATTCAAACACTTTCTTAAAATTAAACTTATTCCCGGATTACCACAACTGAGTTGCACTTCTGGTTATGCTTTGGAAAGAAAGGAACGAAGTGCGGAGTTTTATGTTTAAAAAAGGCAAAGACGGGTGGCCTTGGGTGGCCTTTGAGCCAAGGGCATTTTAAGCTGGCTTTTTACCATAAACACTTTCATGCTATCACTTTTCTTTAGCATCAAAAAGGTTCCATTTAAAGGGTCTAAAACAGGGCAGACCCACACACTCGAGTGTAATGTTACTGTCTCTCCTTAGCTTCTTCAGAGTCTTTTGGGTTGCTCTCCAGGCAACTTTATTTAATTTTTTAATTTTTTAATTTTTTTTCTTTTTAGGTTGTAATGCAGTATTTTTGCCCTGTATTTTTGCTACGAGATACTGTTCTGAATTGGACTAAAACCACTGCTAGCAATGGGGAAACAATAGTTGCCCTTCATCTGGGAAAACCGTTACGAAACAGAGATGCTCTTTTACAGAACAGATGGCAGAGTGATAGCAGCTTCCACTTCAAACATGAGCAAGCACAGGGTGCATGTGGGCAGAAGGTTTCATTGCGTATGATTTTATGAAGACTTGGATATATGGGCGAGAGAAAGCAGAAAGAGTACTAGAGCAGTGAGAGAGGGCTGTATTTAAAGCATCGGATGGAGTCACAAAATCCTTGGCAGTCTAGTCCAGAGGAAAAGCCAAAAAATCCTTTGGCACTGTGTGAATAAAGAAAATACCTCCTTTTACTTTAATTTCTGGTGCGTTCAAGGCAGACAGAATTGCATGAGATTCTATCCTAAATTTCTCATTCTAATCACAATAAACTGCAGGACTCCTGAGTTGGCTAATGAATTCTGTCAAAAAGCATTATCATAAATACGAGTTGTGTGAATTTGCTCTCATGTTGGAGGGTTGCTGTAAGCAAAATCTTACACTTTCTCCATGGAAGCATTTTGCTTCCTGATAATAGGTAATGTATTTATGTAAAATAAATACATGGCCCATGATAAGCCCTGAACTTGGCTGCTGTATGCACATGGAGCCATTGGAATTTGCTTTATGGTGGCCAATGTTGAACAGCTATTGCACCTTGAGCAGTTTAATAGAAGTCTGAGCGCTTTACTTGTGACCTTATGCAGACATTGAAACACCTTTACATTGACTCATTTGTCTTATGGACTTACCGTTATCTAACCCTCTTAATAAATCTCTCTGTCCTGGAAACAATCAGAACAGACACCAAAAGACTATCTAAAGAGAGTTTCTTAATGAGTAAAAAGTCATTCCATCAGTAGTGGAATTCATACAACATGGTTGCCTTGGGATGGGGATCTTACGTCATCGTATGCTTCCCTCCCTCCTTCCACCTCACTATCTCTTGCTTTTCTGGCTGCTTCCCCTCAGCCTTTATGAAATGGCGTCTCCTTGCAGCACCTCTGATCTTTTTCCTCTGTGTTGTCTAGCTCTTTTCTTTAGTAGCAAGGCTCTCTCAAATCAATGCTATGACAGATACTGAGCTACAGGAGCACCGGGTAGCTGGCTAGTCTGTGTGTATTGGTATGGACCAGAAGTGCAGTGAGTGTGGATAACTTTTGAGTATATGCTGTGAAACAGATTTTCACAAAACTTATAAGGAAGTATGATTATTGAACGTGGTGAATGGACAGGCAGGATATAGTTGTCTGTGACTTCTTCTCTTAGAACAGCAAGCTAAACGTAACAAATGAGAGGGAAGATGCTGGAAAAATCTTCCACTTCTAGTGGCCCATCAGCTGAATCTCACGTGTTAGTGCAGACTCAGTTCTTATTTGTTTTATGCAAGTATGAAGTGCCTTCTGTACTAGGCAAGGCTGTGGTGACAGACCTGTTTTTGTAACTGATGGTTTCATAGGAAGGGCAGGGCTAGGTAGGACTCATGAGTTTTCTTTATATTTAGGCAACCAGGTCAAGTGTGAATATAATGACACATCCACCAATTGACCAAGTAATGGTTGTCCTTCTCTCTGGGCATCCTTTCGTTCTCCCCTCTGCATGCATGTATTTCCTTCTCTGTTTTTTGATGGCATCCTAAATTCGTAGTTCAGCTGCTTTATTCCTCAAGCTAACTTTCAGCCTAGTTTGCTTTTTAACCTTTTTTATTTGCACGTATGAGTGCAAATTCACAACAGACATTACCAGCGAATCTCTGCCTCCCCCTTCTGAAGACAGTGTTTCATTTGTATCATGACTTTGCCCCAGGAATTCTCAGCCTGTATATGTATGTCACTGCTGTCAGCTCAAACACAGACTATTAGCGGCAGGGAGCTTTTTACCCTGGAGTGCTCTTTTGGTGTCCTACAGTATTCTAAATAACATCAACCTGTAGTTTGTCTGTCCGTGTTTGGCTCTGTGGTATATGAAATGTTAAGGCCCATTAAGTTTTTGCAGCAATTGAAATTTTTGCTGGAAGTGGTCTTGGGTATTTTAAGCAATATAAGGAAGGGAATAAATAAAGTGGCATTGTGAAGTTTGTTTCACTTAAACTCTCATCTCAATTGAATTACAGTAAAAGCGTAGCAAAGCATTTCATTGAATTGTTAAATAGTTCAGAGGCAGAGCTCAGTTTTAGATGAGATTTGCAGAATACGACAGCTCATAAAACAGCCTTACTAGGGGTGAGGTGTAGACTTCACTGGCAATCTTCCTGTGGGTTGTACAAAATTCAGTCATTGGTTTTGAACCAATGATTAAAACCAATTGATCAGAAATTATCTTCCACAAAAGACTGAGGTTTTTGTTTGAAAATAGTAGGAATATAAAAAACAGAGCATAGTTTTGTCTTCAATTTATCTTGCATTGTAGGAATAGTATAGCCTTTCCCACTTTCTTTGCAATTTCTGTCTCTTATGTGTTTTCAAGCCTGTAAAGTTTTGGAACAACTTTTAAAACAATGATGAAAAGCAGTATTGTGTAGTTGGAAGGGATGCCTACCTGAGTCAACTCATTTAAGGGTGACATCTTCGGAGTCAGCCTCCTGTGCTCGCCTCATGTTTGTGTAGATGAAGTGCTTCTATAGGAGAAAAATACTATCAGTTAACAAGGTATTTCAGTCATAAGAGTTTCTGGTTGAGTTACAAGGCTATGAAATTGGCAGTGAGTTGGTTTTTGGCTTCTGAAATAGTTGAGTTTTCTTACTTGCTGGATGCCTTTTTTACTGAAAAACCCAAGCCATTATGAGGGATAGCTTTTCTGAAGTGTGATTTGAAATATGTACACATTTTAGTACTGTGTTTTACCTATAGGTTGCTTTCCTTTTTGCTTGGAATATTATATTCATGTGTGTTAACTTGACACTTGCATCTAAATACTTTGGAACCTTGGGGAAAATAAGATCAAGTGGATGGTGAAAAATCAAGATGCATAGATTTGGCCCAAACCTTGTTTAACACTTGCTTTCTGTATATTGTAGGCTTTTCTTGAGGACAGGATACAGGAGAGAAAATACTGATACTATGTGCACCTTTGACAAAAGTTGAAGGGAAGAAATGTAAACTGAAAATATACATGTTTTAAGGGTATGGAAACATATCCTTGTTTTTTTGATAAGGGATGCATTTGAGGTAATTTAGTCTTATCTCAAGTAATGTGAAGTAAGTAAAAGGGAAATGAAAGGATATTCATTTCACAACTTGTTATCTTTCATCTGCTAACAATATCCAAGGGTTTCTCTGAACAGTTGATGTGTTAAGTGGTTCAGAAGCCTTGCTTGCTATTTGCTAGGTAGATATCATTTGAGTATTTATGAGAGGGACATTATCCTGCATGATAGATTTTTTACCCTCCTTTTTACTGTTTATTTACAAGTCAATAGTGTTACTATAAAACCAGCAATTCTTGGCCTTGGAAAATATAAACTGTATTTTAAATTTTTGTCTTCCTGCTGATAAACAACTGAGGGATAGTTCCCAGCAAATTTATAATAAGATGCTGTTTGAATTAAGTTATTTCAGACTCTGGGCCAAATTAAGTTCCAGTGAAGTGGATAGAGTTTTGGCAGAAGTGTGCAGGGTCCGTGATGGTTCTGGCATTTGCAGTTACTCTGAACGTGGTATAGTTGGGCTCCAGGCAGAAACTTAGGAGCAGTTCGTGACTTCAGATCAGCATTCAGGTTCAAAACAGTCACTGCTTTGGCCTGAATTTGAGTCACAAAGGTTGAGGAACTGAGGACCCAGGATCCCTTATGCATCTTCCATTTGGGATTGTTTGGATTCTAGTAATAATTGCAGTGCAGAGGCAAATATTGGTGTTTCTTGCCAGTCTCAGTTTGGAGTACGAGACTAAGAGGTACAGTAGAGTTACGGGCTGGCCTACAGAGTTTGTCTTGCGTTTCAATGCAGATCAGTCTCTAATTTCTGTGGGGTGCAGGTTTGATTTTAGCAAGTTTAATATTTGTCTTTTGACTGCTCCGTTTTTCAAGATGCTGGAAAAAAGGGAAGCTCTGCTGGGTAGTTTAAGTTTAAAAGCAGCATGTGTCTACAAATACCTGATTCTGGCTGTCGTGGGAAGGGTTCATAGGGTGCTTATTCTGATTAAATCCAGCATAGACAGTGGAGAATGCTGAAACAGGGCTTATGGTAGCTATAACTAGGCAGCAGGAGAGCCTGTGGGAATTGGAGTACATCGCTAACATGCTAGCTTTTGCTATTGGGGCAGATCATTCCCAAAGGCAGATTATGACAGTGCATCTTTAAGGCATCTAAATGGTTTTGAAATTTCTAATCCCAGTTGCTTGCTGCAGTTCAGTGCTATGTCAGGTTCAGCAGCACTCGAAGACCACTAATAGGAGCTTTTATGCATAGTGGTGAACAGTTACTGAAACGTTAGTGGGACTTCTCTATCAAGGGTGTGCAATCTAGTCCCAATTCTATTTAAATCACAAGATAGGAAACTAAGTGATGTGGAGAAGAGAAGGGTTTGCAGGAATGGAGATGGCCTTCCTTATCAGCAGATCAGATGAATCATTTTTGCTGTGGGACTCACTGTGGTAATGTGATTAATACCATTTAGTCTGAGAAATTGGTGCAGATGTGCCTGTTTAAGGAAGAAAAAAAAAAAAGTCTGCCACACCAATAGTATGTTTCTGAGCATTTTCTTTATTTTCTTTCTTTTTCACATCCTGGACTCAGTTTGATGAATCTGATACTGGTCCAAGAATACAGAATTTGTGCATAAAAAGGAAGGGTTGGTATCTGGTTCACACAGCTGCAGTTTTTAGTATGTCCACAGGATTTAAATACAGCAAATAATGCTGCAGGGCTGCATGCCTTTACATTTTATGATGCACTGCCCCATATCATTGTATGCATTATATCCTTTGGATTTCTTAGCTTTCATTAGCAAATGGAACAGGGTGCTAGTATGCCTAGCCCATAGCACATGACACACGATTTGCTTTTTCTTTAGTTTTCAGAAGCTTAAGCAGAAATCACTGTCTTGATGACCTGCACTGCTGTTTGTATAGAGTACTGCTTTTGATTTTTAAGTCTGCAGAACTGGAAACTGTGAGAAAGTCCTGTGACCTGTCAACAAAAAAATGACCTGAAAATTTCTTTGGCAGCAATAGAGAGGCTGTGTTCTGAAAATAACTGAATGGAAGTATGCTCCTTGCACTTGGGCAGTAATGACCTTTAAAGGAATGCTGAGTCACTTTATAGAGATCCTCCTTATAGGCTATGAAAATGACATGGCACTTAATCCTCGTCTTGATTCACCAAATTTTAATATACTAAAGACAATTTACTACTTTGTTCACCCCCAGTGTAAACATGTACAGGAGACACTGCACAGGAACCAGTCCCCCACTGAGGAACAAACAGCCCCAGCAAGTAGTACTCATCCCTGACATTACGTCTTCTTTCCAAATATAAGATGCTTCAACTGTGCTTTCTCTAACATAAGTGCTGTGGCATTAAAAGAAACTCTTAATGCTTGTAGCTTGTCTTTCAGACAGCTGATGACAGCAAAAAAGGCCAAGTTTATTTAATGTGTCTCTTGACAAATAATAAATCATTTTGAGCTCTCACCCAGAAATCTAGTAAAGCTTTCCTTGGTGCCTTTGGAATCAGAAATTCTCTGTCCATAGGTATGGAGGAGAAAATTTATGACTCCGATACTTCCCTTTTAATTTGAAAACCACCAGAACAACAATATGAAGGGGCCGTGAGACAATATTCTCCTCCTTGCAGTCAATGGCAGCAAATTCACCTAATTGTGTTTTCTACTCCCGTAAAAATAAATATCCCATTGATAAGTGGATCCCGAAGTATCGGTATAGGCCAAGCATCTCCTTTCAGTTCAGCCCCCTGTCCCAGTAGTGCTTTCATGGTCTTGCCTCAAGTTCTGGCATCTGAAGCAAATCAGTGATGCAGGTGGCAAATAAGTGAGGTCTCCCTGGCTTTCACTCAGGGCCCCAACTGCTTGGAAATGGTCACTCCCATGGGCGCTTGCTAGCCCCTAGGACACATGCAATTCTCGTGGTACAGTGAGTTCTTTTAAGGATTAGGAGACCAGCTGGATGAAGCACGCTAATAGCAGCATTTCCACCTTTTCCCCAATGAAGCACACAAAAGTTCTCATTTTCCCTCTGAAATGTCTTACAGCAAGACTGCATGATGTGCATACACAACTGTTTCCCTGGGGTGGAGCTGAGACACAAAGAACTGCAAGTAACATTGGTTGTGCCTGTTAATGCACTTCAGGAGTCTATTCATTTACTGTAGAGATCATATTAGGAGAACCTGTGAGGAGCAGAGCAAAGGCATGGCTTGTGGGTCACCTTTTCTCTGTACTAGCTGGAGGGAACCTAATGGCTTATGGAGAGTGCTGGGAGAAAGTAATGAATTTAAAAGTAGTGTCCTTGCTCTTAACCCAGTAAGTTTAGATCTAGGGCAAGTTGTAGTAGCTGAGAAGCAGAGCTAATGGCTATATAAATAGGTTGATACTTAGATTAGTGATTGTGCTCTTAGACCAAACAGCTGAAGGAACTAAGATTTGAACCTGGTTTCCTTCTGCATGGCAGTATCTAATGATAAACCAACTCTACAACATACTGAAATCCGATAACCTTAAACAAAAGCTAAGTATATACCTTTTGAGAGAATAGGCAGAAAGAAAAGGAAGCCTTGACAGGAGAAAAATAAGTAAAAAAGCAAAAATAAGACACAAGAGAATAAAACCAGAAAGCATGAAACAAAAGCAAAACCAAATCCACTAATAAGAGAATTGTCAGACAGGAAAAGAAAAAGAGAACAAACAGAGAGCAAGACAGAAGTAATGAGACAGGGGGGAAATCGGATTCAAAATGAAATCTGGTAATAAAAGAACTGTCAGACATAAAACGAGCCAATGTATGACAGAGAAAAAAGAGCCAAGGAGAAAAAGCAAGGCAATCTTTGAAGAATTAAACTAACCAGATGTGGCCTCCAAAGGTAATTTGAAGAAAAGTTGATACTATTCCTGATTTCTAATGAAAAGCACACTCTAAGCAGCACATTTCTTTTATGCTCTAGGGAAAAAGGTATTTTTAGGTTTTTTTAAAGAAGGTTTGCAAGGGAAATCAGTGGTATTTGCACGACTTTTACAAGACAGTTTTGTAGCTAAGGCCATGCTGAAAGCAGTAAAACTAATAAACTGTAATGGATCTTGTGGTTTGTGTGCTGTATCTGGTGTGCTCAGATGTCCACCCTTATCTGGACTACTTAACCTATCTGTATTAGCTTCCCTCATTTCAAAATACAGATTGTAATATGTAAATATATATATACACACACATCACTAAGACTGGAATGGAACAGAATTAAAATTGTTCATAAAGGCTTTGGTTGTGGGAAGCATTTTTTACCTTGCCAGACATTAGAAATACTTTTAAATATAGTAAAAATCTTGACAGTGGAAGCTACTGAGAGAATCTGAGCTTTTCTCTGAAGACAAAGATGAAAAGAAACCACTGGAGGAAGTGGACAGTTTTACTCCAGCAGAATAAACTCATTGACTTCAAGGGACCTAGGATCTGAAAGAAAGTGTACCGTTTTAACAGACTAGCTCAAGAAACCAGAAGTCCACTTAAAATGTTTGTAATGTTGGGATTCTCAAAACTCCTTATGTCCAAAGGGTATTATACAATAAAAAATTAAATGCACATATTGGCAGTGCAGTTTCTGGATGTACTGCCTGTTTCACAACCACTCCTTACTTACTAGCAGCAATGTTATTGGTGATTGCGTATGGAAATAACAGCTTAATGCCCTATGGAAACTCACCATGTCCTTACTTACTGAGTTTTGGATCAGATCCTAAAATGGGTTCAGCAGAGATGTTATCAGCATTTTCATTCTCGAATCTTAAAGGGCTATCTCTCTTTCCACTTAAGAGATCTGAGGATATTTACAGAAGATACTTATACATTGTAGTTGCTTTCTTTCACTTGTATGAAATACATAGCTTTTTCTTCCCATTTTGGGAAAACAGTGAATTCTGGTCTGTGCTGATTTATCAGTGGTACTTACCAGTAGCTTAGCTAAATAGTCCCTTGTTTGATGTATAGTATTCCACTTGACAGCTGCTTATTTTATCTTGTTTCTTTTTCTTAGCTAGATGGCTAAAACTTCTGAAGTAGAAATAAAAACTAATATTAACAAAGAATATATGTATTTCCTCATGTACAAGAATATAGATATTTGCGCAAAGTGTTGCTATTTCTCAGATATGAATTTTGGAGGGAAATATCGGAAATAACAACTGATTCACTAATACAGGCAAACTGAGCAGGCAGTCACAGACTGAAGGCAAGGTCAGGACCGCTGCAGAAATAAGTCAGCCCATGCCTTCCTATGTACTGCAGTGACCCTTGGAGGAAGCTCTTTAGAGTTCTAGTGATGTTAAAAATAACTTTATTAATTCTACCTACTTTTAGTTTTGAGGATAACGTAGAAGGATGTACTGGGCTCAGTGGACACAACTTGTTTTATTCTTTTTTTTTTTCCTTCTTCTTTTCCCTTTTTTTTTTTCTTTAGAAGAAACTAATGCATTTTCTGTGTATGTGGAAATAAAAATGTTTGCACTGGGCTATACTTGAAACAGTATTTCTAGCAACATGTATGTAGCTATGTGAAAGTTAGTGGGAAGGTGACATTTGGAGAACTCTTCTGAGAACGCTCAGGGTGACAGTAGAGAATGAATAATAGAAGTGGTGCTTGCAGAGAGTTTTCTCTTGTGACATTTGCCATGTCCTAAGTTATCATGTTTGATGCACTGCAAGTAGTAAGTTACCTCAAGGTACCTAACCATTAGCTACAATTGTAGGTTAATCTGCCTGGAGTTTTTAATGGTGTGTGTGGGGGGGCAGTGTTCAGAATGCTTGTCTGGTCAGCTGGAGAGAAAAATTCAGAAATGTAGGTTGAAAATATGATTCCATTAGGTAAATGTTTGGGTTTGGAGATATTTTCTTGGTCCTACTTGCAGTTTACAAAATGGCGCTTGTCTGCAGTGTAGTCTTGAAGTAAAAGATCATTTAACAGAGGTCTTGAAAACGAGCTTGACTATAAGAAATTTGGTCTCCACATGAAAGTTCTGGATCTTAGACAGTTCCTCAGATGAAATGCACATCATATTTGGAGATTAGATTAATAACGTATATAACTGTATTGGAATTAATCTACCTAGGGTTTCATGTGCTTATAAGGCAACTGCATGCAGAATGATGCCTTAAGGATTAAACTTTTGATGGTGGCAATAAATAATGTAGAAAATTCAAATGTTGAATGCAGAAGAGACTTCAATTGGGCAGAGCCTTGCTGAGATTTCTTTTCACACTGCTCTGTTCATATTCTTTCCACTGTTTTTCCTAAAACTAGTGGGCCTCCTCTTGAGAATTTTATTGTAAGCCATGTGTATGCTTTGGTGCAGTTTAAAAACGAATATTCAACTTGAAGGCAAAATGAAAATGCAGGAGGATGGAACCCTACCAGGGTCAGGTCCAAGGTGAACCTCAGTGCATTTTACTGAACAATTTCTACCCTGAGTTATCATGTAAATGATAACACAATGGTGAAACTCCTGTGGGATTTGAAATCAATAGGGCAAGAGTAGAACTACATATTTGTTGCATTTAGTTTTATTTGTTTTAAAGAGGGATTTCTTTTACTAGATTTCTATCCAGCAAATAACACAGCTGCTTTAATAAGTAGTCCAGCTAGAAAGTCCTATAAAAATGTTAAAAGGAAGACGCAAAGACAAGAATTCAAAAGCCGAAACATCAAGCAGTGACAGAGTTGGTGAGCTGTGAAACCTTTAACTCTGTGTCCTTTTGGGTTTCCTTTATAATGGAGCCATTATAACCTCCATCTACCTGTCAGCCATTATTATTAGCAACAAGAACTGGGCTCAGAGTCTGGAGCTTCTGTGCAGAAATATGAAATAGAATTATTTTGTGCTCTTAATGAGTAACCTGGGAAAAACTTGAGCTTGCATGATGGGTGATGTTTCCCCACTCACACACACGGACTTTGATAGCACAGTTTCTGACTTTTTAGTAAGTACATTTCTTAAGAACCCCTTTATGCTATACCTGCAGATGTAAAACTGTTGGCTAAGATTTAGAAAATGCTATAACAGATTGGACCATTGCATAGGAAGCATCAAGAGACAGGCACTCATAGGAATGTAGAAGCCAGACATCCCTTCCCTAGTGTCCGAGTCTAGTCAGTGCCCTTCTTGGGGGATATAAGGTCTTTTTCTTGCACCATTTGGACCAGCCTCTGGGGAAGCCCTGTGCTTCTGTGTAGGACTTAAACAGGCATGCTACAAGTGTACCAAACCATTTTATTTGGGATGGGGAGTGCTTGAACAGGTGGTCAATTAACTACCTCCTCAGCACAGTTGCATGCATGGTTGCTAACTCTTATGAGAAGTATTTTGTCTTAGAAATGAAGACACTCAACTGTAATGAGAGAAAACTTTATTAACCAGATTGAAATTACTGAATGGTGTCTCTTGCCTTCCCAGACTGATGTGGCAAAACTTAACACTCTGCAACCAGGAAACAGAGTGCTGGTATATGTTAGTGATGCTCTAATGCTGTTCTCTCTGAAAGGTCCCCAAGATCCTCAAAAGGCACGCTGGGGCTGTACTTGCACAGTGTTGAGCAAGGGTCTGCCTGCTCCATAGAATGGACGAAGTGTTTGCTAAAATCTGCAATTCGCTCATTTCATGTGCGCATAGCTAGCAAAGTCTATTCTTTCAGTCTACCTTTAATCAATGTACCATAGGAAGAAGAACATTCTGCCATGCCAGGGACCTGAGGCAGGTGGATCCCTTCGATCCTTCAGCAGTGTGCCTTTCTGTGGTTGGGTAACACACGAATGGCTGGGCAGAGAGGTAAGGCTGCAGAACTTGTGTTGCTGCGCCCGTCAGGCTACACTTTTGCTGTTCACATACAGCTACATCTCATACAGTGAATACAGTTATGGGTACATACTGATGATGATCCAGTTAATAGTTAATGTTACTTGCTTGTATATTTTGTCCTGTACCTCTTGGTGTCAAGAGGTCAAAGTTTAACTCCTTGTTCATGGCTTTCTAAAAATGCTCTGAACTTAGCATTTGCTGAAAGGGTTCAAAGCACAGCTGGCCACTTTTCTACTAGTGTTAATCAAAACATTTTTGTCATTGAAATTTGCTGTAACTGAAACAACAGAAATGTTGGGAGTGGCCCACTGTGTGTTGCTCATTTAGATAATGTCAAGTTGGTCAGGGTCATTTCTGTTGAAATACAAAGTCATTTACCTTTCACATTCCTTTGCAAACAGTTATTATTGGTGTTTGGTTATTTTTGATACTAACTTTAATATATTTCTCTTCTGGCATGGGAATGTAATGCTTGTAACACAATGTACCACAGACCAAAAAACAACAGGCAGAAAAGGCTAAATGTGAAGACCTGACCTTTCAAAAAATCTACCTATAGGCAATAGCTGACTGCAACTGCCATGGAAGATTCAGTTCTGCAAGCGCTATGGCTACGAAAGGACTAAAGGCTTTCATTTGGTGAGAGGATTTCTGTTCTATCTGAAGAGTGATAATGGCAGAAAAGCAGAGGGACAAATTCTAGGCACTTGACGGCAAAACACTATTTGACTACTGTTGTGGTTTAACTGCAGCCGGCAGCTAAGCACCATGCAGCCGCTCACTCACCTCCCTCACAGTGGGATGGGGGAGAGAATCAGAAGGGTAAAAGTGAGAAAACTCGTGGGCTGAGATAAAGAGCAAAAGCCGCGCACACAAGCAAAGCAAAACAAGGAATTAATTCACTGCTTCCCATCGGCAGGCAGGTATTCAGCCATCTCCAGGAAAGCAGGGCTCCATCACGCCTAACGGTTACTTGGGAAGACAAACACCATCATTCCGAATGTCCCCCCCTTTCTCCTTCTGCCCCCAGCTCTCTGTGCTGAGCATGACGTCATATGGTCTGGAATATCCCTGTGGTCAGTGGGGGTCGGCTGTCCCAGCTGTGTCCCCTCCCGGCTTCCTGTGCCCCCCCAGCCTGCTCGCTGGTGGGGTTGGGTGAGAGGCAGAAAAGGCCTCTGCTCTGTATAAGCACTGCTCAGCAATAACAAAACCATCTCTCTGTATTACCAACACTGTTTTCAGCACAAATCCAAAACATAGCCTCTTACTAGCTACTATGAAGAAAATTAACCCTATGCCAGCCAAATCCAGCACATCATAAAAAGAAAATAAAAAATAGAGTATTCTTTTTCAGTGGTAGAAACTGAGGAGACTGGGAACTGTTGGAGTTTAAAAATGTGTATTTTGCACAAAAGTGCTAAAGTAACAAGTAGATTCATTTCACACAAGTAAAAAACAGACAATTCAGAAACAGTGTTATGAAAAAGGTACCTGAAACACAACTGCAGGAAAGCAGGAAGGAAATTAAAAGCCAGGCTTCTCTGAAAGATTGGATATTCCCACTCCTGGGAACAGAATCTTTAAGGATTTTAAAATTATAGATTGACAATTCCTCATCCAAAGAACACATTTTTTTTTAATTTGGTTCATAAAATTTAAAGTGAGATTTGCATAGGAAATAGTCAAGAAAGCTAGTCATCTCAGTTTGAATAGGATTCTGTGCAGGAGTTAGTCATAGCAGAAACTATTTTGAACTTGCTAAAGTAGAAGCAAATTCCCAGACTGTATTACTGGGAAAAAGATGGAGCTGGTATTTTATTGGCTACAATCAAAAGCAGCAAGGTTTAAAAAGATGCCTTGGTGGTTTAGTTGGAGCTCTATGTTTGAGTTGAAGTGTTATTTGTTTTTCAAGACCCAAAATATGATCTAGACTTGCAACAAGGATGCTATTCCATTCAGTACAGGTGGGCTTACTGAATGACAGCACTCAAGGAGCAGTGCAGCGTTTTAAACAGATAATTGTGTTGCTGATGAGACCATTTTGAGAGCCTTAAAGCTGTTGCAAAACAATGGAAATTGTGCCACAGAGTTCAAGCAATATAGTCAACTTCTGTGAAATTGCTATACACAGAGCATGGGCCGATCAATGAAGCAGTGGCATTTCTTCCCGAGGGAAAGAACTCTCCAGAGGCAAGCCATTGAGAATGGAACTAAATGCCAGTTAAATGAAAGGTGTGAGAGTTGGAATTAAAGCAGGCTCTTCAGACAGATCATTGACGCAATGGCAGAGGAAGGAGCCTCTGCAGACAAGCAGCCAGTTTTGTGCGTATTCCAAGAGTGCTGCCAGTGGAAATGCTTTTAGGGTTCTGTGTGAAGAGGGAACACGTGGGAAACCTGAAGAGGCAATGGAGGGATACACCTGTGAGGCAAACACTGGCAGGCAAACTCCAGCACTCCCAAGTTTCGTGCTATCCAGGAAAACCGTAAGATTCATGGGAGCAAGATTACTACAGCATTTGAGTTACAAGGACTGGGTTATGTTTCTTATTTACCTCCCAAGTAACGAACCCAGACTAGCTGTGCATGTTGGTATAGTGTTCCCTCACCACAGTGAGTACCCAAGTCCAGTGAGATGTTAGAATCCAGGTGTGCTGTTTCCTGAGTCACTGGCTAGACAGTGATTTCACCTGTTGACAGTTTAGAAAATGTGAAGAGTCACTGGAAATAGAAGGTTGGCTTGATATAACCTTGCCTTATGTTGGATATTATTGATGAAACAGGAAGGGCTGTTTATTAGAGAACTAGGAATAAAATCTTCTTAAAGCAGAAGGCTTATTTTTTCAGTTTGCAGAACACCATCTGAAGTCCAGAGTGGTAAATATTTTGAAGGCCCATAATTGTCAATGTTTCCAGTTAGATGCTACAGGACACTCCTGTACATCCTTACGGTCCCCAGTGCACCTGCAAATTGACAGTCTCTTCTGTGCTTGTCCATTCTGTGGTCAGTGTATTTGGTAAAAACTCTTTAAAACATTAAGGGATAGCTGCAGTTGAGTAGCTTGGATGACAGAAATGCTGTACTTGATTTTTTTCAATTTACCTAATCCTTTGGTATAGTGAAATACGGTTGGCTTATTTGTAGATTTAGATACCTCACCCCACAAATCTGCTCTAAATGTAACTGAGTCCAGTTATTCTAGTTAGGGTCTGAGTAGCAGGACACAATGACACTGCATTACCCAGCTAGTACAGTATAATGTAAAGATATTACAAAGTGATTACTAGACTAGATCCTCAGTTCTATAGTCTTTCAGGCATCTCAATTAAGTCACTTCTAGTTCAGTATTTTTTATGCCTGTTTTTTTCCCCTTTTTCTTTCCCATATTTTCATTCTTTATCACTGTCAAAATCTGACGTTAGCCTACATGTGTGCTCAGAATCACCAGGGCGGAAATATTCAGCATGCTGAGTGTAGAACAGATTCCAGCATCACCACAGAGACGTGGATGCTGGGATAATCGACATCTGAGAAGTGCAAGTGCAAAATTCTTTCTCTACCTCCAAAAAAACCCAACCAAAACCCCCTCCTTTAGTGAATTTTATTGGAAATTATTGTCTGCTGTGTAGGCTGAAAGCCTGATTCAGTGTTCTTTGGTGAGAAAATTACAGCAAGTTATCTCACCATCTGTGATACTCCTGTGGACTCTTCAGAGGAATGGCACAGTTGTTATCAATCAAATTGCTTTATCAAACAGACCTCTGCACTATCAGAAGAGTCTGTTCACAGGACAAAATAAAGAGAAATTATATAATGTATTACTCTCCCTTTTTCCTTCCTAAGATGCTTGGGTCCTTGATTTACTGCTGTCCAGGAAGGCAGGTTGCTGAATTCATGTGTGTAAAACACTTGAGATGCACGTTCTGTACGATACCCTCACAAAATGCTTTCACTCAACGATGCCCTCCAGCAGATGTACAAATCAGAAATGTAAGTCTGTAGGTTGTAATCCTTTAAGACAGCTTTCTCATTCTTCTGGGCTGAGGTATAATCAGACAGCATTTCCGGAACATGCCAAACCAATCGGGAGCGGACATTTTCCTACACATTAAATGGGCTTTTTCAAGATGCTATTGTTAAAATCTTAAACCAGAATGTTAATTGAATGATATCAGATTCCTGCATGCCTCTATCTCTTTTCCTTTCTTTTAATTGAGTTTAACAGTGGAAATGTTTCTCAAGCCAGCTAGCCAAAGCCTGGGAATGCAGAACAGTTGTCTCTAGTGAATCTTCTCTGTTTTTCTTTCGTTAATTAAATATTCAAATTGTAGCATCCTCATTTCTCACTTGTTTGAACTGGATCAGCTTCCATTCTCAGAATATTTCAATGCACCAATTCATTGTAATCACATTGCTGCCATGAGGATAGGATGTATTTAAGCGCATCCCTGGGAATAGAAGTTGTGTTAGTTCTATCCACATGCATTGAATATCCCCAAATTTCAGAACTATTTTTTTTTTCTTTTGTTCACCTCCACCCCATTCCTGGCTTTTTGTATAAGCCTGCCATGCACCCAAAGCTTATGCAATGTATTTTGCCCTTCATCTCTAGTGAGATGCCAGAATAGCATGATTGTCTGACAATGTGTTTTTGTCTGTTTATCAGTTTGTAACTTTTACCATTGATATAAAAGATAACACAGTCCAATAAAGATCTGTGACTTACTAAAGCTCTAGTACAGGCATCTTTCAGCCTCTCATTTAGTTCATGGAATTTTAAAAACTTAATCGTTGCTTAATCTTGAACTGAATTCTTTTCGCACTAATGAAAATCAGGAATAGTTCAATTGACATGAATTGTAATACATCACATTAGCTGGTGTGTATGAAGAGAAAATCAGGCTCTGTCAATGAAGTATTGTTGTGGAACTATTTGTCTTACACAAATTAACAAATATTTGCATTTTACAGCTTTGTTGCATTAAACCATCTTCTGAAGTAAATTTGAGGTATGCATGTATAATGGCATGTAGGGTTCTTCTAACTTCAACTAGTTGTGTCTGATGAGATACTGAGGGAGCTTTAGAATTTCTTTACAAGATCGGTGATATTTGAGTAAGCAAGTTTTTCTCCATGAGTGGTGCTCTAATGTGCCCTTTATCCTCCTTGTACACTCCTGCTCACCTGCTCTCTCTTGCTGTACTCCTGGCATGCAAGATGGCAAACGATCTGTCAAGTCTGGAGCTATGTGCATATGCCACATAGCTATGGTAAGCCAGCAAAATGTCAAGCAAAATGTTGAATAGCTGAGTTGTGCCTATCTGACCGCAAGTGTTGGTGTTGATCTGATCAGCTGCTTGTTTTTCTCTTGGGAATTTAGTTACCTCTGAGATAAGAAACCAGCCTAGCACTCTTTCTGATTTTGTTGAAATTTGCAAATGCATACCTGAGTTACTAGGGGCAGAAAGGAGAGATAGCAGACAGATAAGTCACGTTCAAGTTATTAACAAAAAAACCCCAACCCAAAACCAAACAAAAAACCCCCACCCAAACCCCCAATGTTAGCATGTTTTTAGCAGTGAGTTCTTATATTAAAGATGTTTACTTTCTGTAGATATTGCTTTTCATGTGACAGTGAACTAGTTAATACTTACATACTTCCAACAAATGGAATTAAAATTGTGTAACATGCACTCATTTTTGGCAACAATTCAAGAAAAAATCCTTTTTGGCTTGGAAGGATTAAATTCCATCTTAGTTGCTTTAAAATGTTTTGCTGGCCATGTGGCTCAATATAGTTACAACCATGAATTCCTGCATGGCCCTGGATTTGTTATAGAATTTACTAAAGCCAGCAGGGATCCAGAATTAGAGTATTCCAGCCTACTTTACTAAATAAGTCTCTAAGGCCCTTTGCTGTTACAGTGTACTTAAGTACTACAAAAAATTATTCAACACTCAATAAGTTGGATCCTGTCTTACTGTTCCTAAGAAATGAAGACTGTCAAGAAATGCTCGCAAATGCTTGTGAAGAACAGGTAGAGCATTGATGTTCGTTCTTGCCCTTAAGTTTGTAGATAAATGAGAGAAATCCATACTTTAAAAGTTGTTCCGCCTGTCTTTACTTATTATTTATTTTAAAATTGTGATGTGCAAGAACCACAAGGAAATAACTAGAAGAACAGTCACTAGTTAAGTTTTTCCAGAAATAACGCTTCTACAGCCATGGTGCTTATCTGCCTGTTTGTCTGTCTGTCCAGTCGTCTTCGCCAAATAACTTCTGCATTTCCTGACCATCTCAGACCTACTTACATTCCCAAAAGTTTTGTGAACATTAGTGATCATTTAGAAGAGGAGAATCCAAAGTAAGGTCCCAGGTGAAGGAAAAGCAGGCAAAGCTGAGCTGTAATACAGGCTCTCCTTGGCAGCAGCTGCCAGCTAATCAACACACATGTAATTTGTTAATAACTACAGTGTACACTGTCTCTGGCCTGGGGAGAGTGTCTTAGAGGACGTAGTTTCATTATTTCCATTATTCATGGAACATCTTGTAATGCTAAATGATATACAAGCAGTGGGAAGATGGAAAACTCATCTCTGTTTGATCATAAACTGCAGAAACCTCCAGGGACTAATGAGTATAATATCGCTTCATGCTATCATCTAGGCCCAATGACAAACAGAAAGTCCGCAGCTAGATGCAGATGAGAAATCATCCATCTGTACTCTTGACTATCTTTGATCTGACATTACAATTAAGTAATTGCAAAGGGTGAGTGGTGTGTGTGTGCACGCACGTGCACATGTATACATGGATGTCTTAGCTCTGGTACTTGTTTCTCTAATTTACAATCCATGTGAAAATTGAGAGGATGTCTTACTTCCATTAGTAATGTTATCATTGCTGTTATATTCTGAACAAGTGCACTGTTTGTAGTGATATGAAATCTTTCCCATGAGACTCTCCTGTTTAAATACCCTCTTTTGTTTGCAATAAAAGACACTAGGTTTAATTTTTATTTTACTTCTGCCTCCTTCAGATGTTAAAGAATAAGGTATCCTATTAATTCTGCTTGTAGGAATTCATTCTACTCTCATAGGACCATAAATGCATCTTAAACTGTGCATGTGTTTGGGGGATATCCTTTGTTCTCTTTGTCACTGTGTGCCAAACTCTTCTACTACCAGAAAATGAAACATTATGCTTACAGTATTTTTATCACACTGTCTAAAAGACCAGTCAGGAAACAAGTGCATCAGGAAGAAACAAGATCAGAATAAGGGCCCGTTGTTTTACAGCAGCTATGTGCTGCTATCCAACACCTTTTAGGTCTGGTTTCCAGCTCTCCTACTACTTCTGCTTCTTTTGAAAGATGTCTTGGGGAACAAATCTGTATGGTCAGTTCTGAATCATCAAAGCAGGGGAAAATCAAAGAAAAAGCAGTAAGGACATGAGTTTAAAAGAAAAGGATGGAAAGGGGGAGGTGTGATAATGAGTTTCTTAACCTCATCTGCAAGCCCCAGTTTCAAATTTCTTTATACTGAACAGTCAAATGGGCTATCAGCAATATGTGGCTTTTACTGGAACAGTCTCTAGTGAGCTTGGATATCTCTCAGAAGTTAGAAGAAATGTTCTTGTTCTTTTCACAAATTTAGGATCAGATTTCTGTAGTGGCCACTTACTGCACCTGCAGATTTCTAGATGCATGCAGGCTCCTAGAGTCACTGTGTGTGTTGCCAGTGGAGTCTGGACAGAGATTGATCTTCCACCTATGCAGGTATTTCTTCTCAAAAAGCAACTGTGCAACAAATAGAAGGCATTTTCAGATGTTTCTATCTCTTTATGTAGCTTACTTTCCATTCATCTCTTGGTGTCTCATGCTTAATAGCCTCACTAATAAAAAAAGAAAATCAATTCCACTTCACTAGATTTCTCAGAGAGATAGCAGAAGTACAGGTGGTGGTTCTGGTGGAGTTTATTCTTGAAGCTTTGTTATAAAAGAACTCTAGGCCTTACTGAATGCCACACTACATACTTCTGCCTGGAGATCAAGGGCCATACTGCGAGGTCCTTCTTCCACTGACTTTCATATTTCATTTGAATTCAGCACATTTAGTATCTGCTAAATAGTCTGTCAGAAACATGCAGTATTCCCCAAGGAAAAGTGTTCTTGCTTGGTGCCATAATCTGTCATAAAATTATAGCTAAAGCAATGGTGTTTATCATGTTCTGTTACTCAATACGTTGCACTACGTAGGAGTTAAAACTAACTAGGGATTCAAAGAATGGGAAGAATGTTCTTTTTCCATCTTCCATCCACCCTTTCCTTGTTTAGTCACAATATTATAAATGTACATCTATTCAGTTTGATCTTTACTGAAGTCTTTGCTTGCATGAGTCTAGGTTTTTCAGTTCAGTGATCTGCTTTTGTTCTGCACAGTGTCTGTGCTAAAAGCCTAGATGTTATAAAACACGGTACAGGAATCATCATGTGGGGGAATGCCATCGTAGAGCAGAATAGTGCTTTCCATTGGTCCGTGCTTACAGGGTATTCCTGGGAGTCTGTGTGTGTGCATAAAAACAATTCTGTCCTCTTTTCAGCTCTTGAAACAGAACATTTTGGTAGCCTCTCAGTATATTATAAATAGGTTTTACAGATAAGAGCTCCACCCGTCACAACGGAAAACATTTTAAAATTTATTAGACAGATAGTGCAATGTGACATATAGCTCATCGGAAAACACAGTGACTAATTTTTGTTGAAAATTTACATGTGAATACAAGATTCTAGTCATGATTATGTCCCATTCATTGCTCAGTGGATGTTATTTCTGCCATAAAGACCTTACAATTAAATTTTTAAACCTAGGACCTGGGAATCAGAGATATGTTTGGGACAGATCTAATCCAGAATCTGTAGAAATTGATTTCATGTGATGGAAAAATTGCAAACCTATGCTTAAGTATTTTATTTGTCTTCCTTACTGCATGTATTTACTGCCAGCTACTGCTTAGGGTTAAATAGTCACCCAAGGCCATACATTTTGTCAGCAGAGTAAGTTACAAATCAAATTACTTGTGGGACATGTTCTTTATATGGGGCTCCATTATTTGAGTAGCACAGTCCTTCTCACCTTGAAGTTCTAAAATTCAGAGATTTTTACTTATATCCGCTTTTAATTTGTGGTCATGGTAAGCAATAATACGGACTACATATAAGAACAACAATCTACTTAGATTTTTATTTTTTTTCTTCATCTCCTTTTTGTAGCACTCCAGGATGTTGGAGTTTCCATAAGGTGATGTATTCTTAGTTAGAATTTAAGTCTAGTGACTGGAAGTTCAAGGTTCGCGTCTGCTCAGAATAATATTCCTGGACTACTGCCTACTAATTATTCTCTCACAATAGCTTTGCAAGCAAGTATCATGGGTCAGGATGATTTACACTTCCTTGAAATTAATCTAATTAATAGATAATTTTACCATTGTACTTTCTAAAAAGATGATAAAGTTCAACAATAATGGACTCTACTATGGATTTTGCTATCTATTAATATCATTATAGATCAAATTTGGTGATCAAATTAAATCATAGATGGGTATTAAAAACCTTTGATGAAATGGTAATTATTTTTTTTTAATCTCATTCCAGTACTGTTGTAATTGTGCTGCATAGGAGGAGAGAATAAAATGAATCAAAACTAATTTATTCATTACTAGACAATAGCATAATTTAAAAAATCAAATTTTGCTTTCTTTGTGATGTGATTACCTTACCTGGTTTGAATCTTAGATAGTTTGAGTAACCTACGAATTTTCAACTGCTTTGCATTTTGATCAGATTGTTTTTGGATTTGTGCCTTAGTGGACTATTACTGTATCATTTCTTTCCCCCAGATGCAGTTTTTAATGGGCTTTTAGTTCAGCTTATTGACCTTGTTGATTCTTAAGAGCAGCTTTGCACTTGTATTCGGTTTACAATGTGGATAAACCAAGAGCAAACCATTTACCCCTATATAATAGAATAACAACATTTCACCCTAGTCAGCAACATAGCCTGCTGTGGCATGCTTTTGCTGCAGGTGGCGAAGGGTGTCTTTTAAAGTCTTTATTTTTTTCATGGTGCAGAGGAGATTCTCTCACTGAGCCTGTGTACCAGGACCGGTTGTTTAATTGCTGTTTTTTTGGTTGGTTTTGGTTTGGTTTGGTTTTTTTCTGCATAGTTGATTTGTCAAAACGTCTCTGATTCTCCATTCTCCTACGTCTCTGTGCAGTAAAATAGTCCAGTAATTTATCCATGATTTTTCCATGTATAAATAGCACGTAGGCAATCTATCCTGTGGTCAGGGAAGACAGAGAAGACTGAGATTTTTAACCAATGCAGAGCTTTCCTATAGATTTCAGTAGTCTTTGGATCACCAAAGGGAAATACTGTGGGTATAAGAGAGGAAGCTGCATTACTTCTCCATTTCTGTGAGCATCCAATAACACAAAGAGACAAAAGTGAAAGATGAGCAGCAAATGTCTTTCTGTACTTATTGTTATTTAAATTGATTTTATCATTCCCAGTTTTATGATGTCACAAAATCTCTTCTTCCTTTCACTTTAAAGGGACATGTCAGCTGCTGTGTCTTTGAGGTGATAGTATGAGGCTTTTAGGAGATGACAGCTCTGGTGCTCAATAAAAAAAAAAGGTAGAAGGATGAAGTAAAATGTGCATAACCCTAGTAGTTTATTTCATCCTCTAATGCTTTTACCCTTCAATGGACAACATATGACATTCCTTGGTACAATCTTGGTCAAAATTTGAGAGGCTAAATCATCTAGTGTGAAAATTCCTCTTAACTCTGTTTAAAAGCATAGTAAATATTCTAATGTAAAGTGACCTGACTGTGGTAGGTTTTCTGTCATGGTACAGCCTGTGCACAATATGTTTCCTTGAGGTACTTCCTGAGTAATTTGAGTTAAGGCTGGCCATTGCAAACTGTTTTTGAAGTAGTGTCTAAAGACTTAAAAATAGATTGAGATGCTGTTTTCAAGACCCATTTCTGTAAGTACTCTGTCAGAAAGGGGAGACTGCTTTCCAAAAATCTGACCCTAAGCCCAATGGCTCCTATTATACTAGCTGCTGCAGCCTTTTCTGTCCTGCCTGACATTACTGAGGCGTGAGCTTTTCTGAAAGTCTTTTTGTAAAAGCTTTCTGGAGGACATTTTGTTCCTATAATTAATACCAAAGCTATAGTTACAGAACATTCCAGGGATGTTCTGCAATGTTAAAAAAAAAAAAAGTTATCAATTAGACAAGCCCTAGAAAAACAAAGGAATCAAGCAGCCCTCTGCTTGATATACTGGTAGCTCATCAGCTGGAAACAAATGACATGGGACTCATTATGGGTATGCTGATCTCCCACAAGATGATTAGGAATCTAAATAAAATTGAACCATGAAATACCTTAGTTCAGGGAAGTTTTATAGCTAATACACGCACACTAGTCAGATCCCTTTTGAAAGCCTAAGTGCAATACCTATAGTCAAGGAAGATGACCTGAAAGCAGAAAAGGGGTTGAGAAGCTAGTGTAGCAGGAGAATAGAGGACCTGCTTACTGGAAGATACAAGAAGAATTTGGTTCTCCTAGCTTGCTAAAACTACTTGAGAGGAGATACATCAAAGGTAAATTTCTGAGAATGGATAGGACTAATTAGGTAAGTTAAATGCAGTCTGTTGTTTAGAAAACTGCTTCAAGTCTGCTGGCCTTTCATTTAGATTAATACTTTCTAGGCAAATACATTATGAAAAGGTGGTGCCCCCAGTAATCCCCCAAAGCACATTCTTTCCCTATAGCGTTATATGCTTCTAGCTGTCTGTGTACTTGCTGTAGAGGGCACTTCGTGGGGCCTAAGTGGAACAGTACTTTCTTTTTCTTAATACAGCACCAATCAAAACATCTGGATCTCAGTAACAAAGGCTTAAAAATATTAACAGGGCTGAAATACAGCAGCCCATGACCATTACAGCAACAACAGGAGTGGTATTATAACAGAAAAAAAAAAGCCTAACAACTACAGGAAAAAGGGGCACATGTACTGGTCTGCAGAGCAAAAGTGACTCTTGTTTCTGGAAAGATAAAGGATATTTAATGTGAGAAAAAGAAGAATTAATATGAGATGAAAGCTGATGTTCTGAGAGGGAACTTAGGATGGAATTAGTCAGCTAAACAGAGGAGTAAATATATATATGAAGAATAGTTAAGTACAAGATTCTTAAAAACGATTATGAAAGGACAAACTGGCAGGAAGGTTTAAGACTTAAACGGGAAGCTAGGGCATAACTGCAGAAAAACTATGGGATTAAAGAATTAAAAATGGCAATTCCTTAAGGTCAGTAAAAGAGGAAAATTTGAAAACAATATCGTTGAGTAGTTAGAAGTTGCTGAAGGAGAGGCACTATCCAGCACAGCAAAATGGGGAGTACTGCGTGACTTTTTGGAGGATTAGAGTATCTAGGAATGGTCAGAGGGTATAAAATTAGATGTTGTGGCACTCAATGAGGTCATAAACTTTCAGGCAAGAGGAGATGGAGTAAGACCAGCTGAAATTTGGCTGGTGACATTTGTGGTGAATGCTGAATAACTAAGAATGAGAAATTGAAAATATCAGGATTTAATGTCTTGGAACATTAACATCTGCAGTTGGATCTTCTAGCCAAAAAAGTTTTTGGAGTCCCAACAGACCTGGGGTTTAAAACGGTTATCTATTTACTAGCACTGTGGGGTTACTTATATGTGCAGAAGCAAGGAAATTGCAGAGAAATATTCTGATTGCTCACGTAGTCTGTTTCTGATTTAATGAAACAAAATATAAGGAAAGGGATCTAATGAAAAGGAAGGGCATCGTTAATTCTGGCACCTAAAATCAAATGAAAAATGACCCGCTGATTAGTGATGTGCATTTTGTTCTTTTAACTTCTTCAGTAATGTGTGAATGTCACATTATATAACACTTACAATGAATAAACCTGGAAATGAAATAAGTTAGGATGGATCTTTGTGTTCCTCCCCTGACTAGTGGACAACTTGTCTCATTAATCTGTATAGCAGCGTTAAATTAAACAAATAGCATTATTTGTTGAGATTTATGGCTAAAAGACTTAAAGGTTCACTGAGAAAATCTTGTGCTGCTTTTTTCAGAGCACTGGGATAATTTTTATGACTTGTAGTGATTGGAACAGATCATAAACTCTCATAACTTGGAATGACTGTACAAACTACTACAAAGCCAAATATTCTGACAGAAAATGTGGGCACCTTGAAGGGTGCTTGGTCACATGTGGCCACAGGACAGTGGGGTACTCTGTGCTGTCCAGATTCACTCTTTTATTGGTAACTGCTGTTTAAGCAGCACTGTGGTAAAGCTACAGATAAAAACTGATAACTGTTACCTAAAAATAAAGACCTTTGAGAAAAATAACGGAAAATATTAAAACCAGATGAAACAGTAAATGTAAGAGTAACATTACTGCATTCATTATACATGCTTTTTGAATATCATAGATCCTAGACACTCCAACATTAAAAATAATATTTCTTTTTTAGAAATAACTGAGTATGATTCTGGTTCTAAATGAACTTTAGGAAAACTCAGCTTTGCCTAGTACTTCCAAAGCATCTTGGGGCACATTATTTAATCTCAGTGGTGTCTCTGGCAGCTTTCCTGATGGAAAGGAAAACACCCTTTTGTAATCTCTGGGACATCGCGATGAGTTCATTAGGGTCTGAGTGGCCTTATTCTACTGCTTTAGACCAGAGTGGTGTTAAAGAGAATACAAAATAAATGGTCTCTGGCCTGTTAGTGTGTGGGAGACATTTATATCCTACAGAAAGCTTGTGGGCAGAACCTGCTTACTGCATCAGCAGCAAAACTGAAAATGAGAACTTCTTTTTCAAATCCAGGTCAAGGCTTGCATAGCTGGCAATTAAGGAAGTTTCCTTATGGCTGTAAGCTACAGAGATGCAGTGTTTGGTCCCACAGACCTCAACAAGAGCATTCAGGAGCTGGGTTTCGTGATGCCAGACTTGACTCAAGTGGGAGTTGAGAGATCCTGAGTTTGCAAATCGAGTAACTGATACACAAAGGAACTGGGAAGGAATAAAAATAAAATTTTATAATGATTTTTTTCTTATTGTTCCTTTTCAAATTAATTGTGCTTCTGGCTTTCTCTTGTTCTCCTTTAAATCAATTAGAGATATCTTTAAATGAAGGAGAAACAGGATTCAACAGTTGTTTTGTTCAGTGCAAGTAGCTAGATATGCTGGCATAGAACTGAGTACCCAGACAGTAGATTATGTCTTTGACTAAAATGCTTGGTGAAAATACTTGTTTCTAATTGGGTCAAGCTTCGCTGTTGTTTGAAAACAATATGCCCTGGTGGATGTTAGGGTACTTTTACAGACAATGAAAACGAGGAACAGAGTAGCAGTGGCTTGCCCAAGGTCAAGCAGCAGAATGAGAGCCATCTGTGTCCGTCCCATAGTAGAGGAGCATCCTTTGTATCATGAGCCCATTTTGTCTTCTAGAGAGCAGTCCACAGACTGTGTAAGGCAGCGTTGCCTCTGTTAATTTTTATTCACAACCATACAAAAATCAAGCTCAATTTGAATGTTTTGGGGGGTTAACTACTTTTGTTTGTTTCTTGCATGCAAATAAGAAAAACATGCATGAAGGGAACAGGGGTTTGGAATAAATTCTGACACCTGACAGTCCCTCTCTATTTCATGGACTAAAGGATGGAAAACTGTGCTAGGTGCACATTTGTGTCATGTTTCTTCCATCAACATGGAAGAAAATCAGGATCAGCTCTGGTAGAGTGGCTAGGAGTGGTTTCTTTTAAGTTTAAGAAAGCCATGAGTAGGATATATTTGCCTTTTCACATGTAGCACTTTTAGTTTTTAATATAGATTCATGTCCAAATGTATTTTTATCTAAGCTTTATTAGACAGAGATTGATAATTTTCTGTATGAATTTTCCATAGGGTTTTCCTTGTGCATGTGCTAGTTCAATGATTCATTTTCATATGAAACACATAAAGCCTTTTTAAGCAAAAATAAAAGCATAGAAAATCCAAATCAGTTCAATTACGCTTGCAGATTAAAATAAAACTGTAGTATCTATCTATTGTATCAAAATGCTAACTCTATGAATTTTTGATCTGCTTTAAAAATGTAAATCTTGAATTTGATTAGATTAGCTCTGGAGTAATCGACACTGAATAAATCTGTTTTCCTTTCATGTGATTTGTCAGTGTTTATAGTAGGTTTGTACATACAGCTTTCACCATTATTTTCTAGGCAATAAAAGCAGCCATGCAGAAAAGCCACCCATAAATGTCAGAAAACAGAGATATTTTGTTGCATTCCAAGGGCTTTGAAGGTCAAGTTCAATTCAGTTAGCTCACCCAGCGTGAGAGGAGTGTGGTATGATGATAGAATGTGTGTTTGGGTAGGATATATATGTTACTGTCCCTGTACTATTCTATCAGGATAACAGATCAGTGAGAGATTAAACTTTACTGCTTGGAAGAATTTCTTTCGGAAAACTATCAATTTTTATGATTTCCTCTAGCTCCTATTGAGATGCTCTGCAGAAATAATGAATCTAAAGAATTTATAGCTTTTAGCACAATGGAGATTGGCTCCTGATTGTGGCTTTTGGGTGCTATTCCACTGCAGGTATACCATTCAACTGTGTGTATTCACAAAATAGGTCTCAGATCATGGATTTTATTGTAAACATGAAATTGTATTTTCCTTCCTTCTGATGAAAACTAGTTCACATAAAAATATTTTCCTGATTCCTGGAAGTGAGAGGTCAGCACAAAAGGCAAAGATTGTCCATTGTGGATTTGTCAGAACAGCAAAGGAGTCTGTTCTGCAGTGTCCCACCAGGCCTTGCCACAAGCTCGGTGCTTTGTGGACATGTTTATTTTTCCTTGCCTTTTATTTTTTCCTTTTTTTTCTTTTTTTTCCTCACCTTTTTTTTTTTTTTTTTTTTAATAAAGAGAAGACATGATCAATAAAGCTCATAATTAAATTGAGGCTACTGCTTTGATCAGTGCTTTTATTGAGTTTCAGTGCCCTGATTTAAGGAGCTTCATAGTCAACTGAGGGATATGTCATCAACTTCTTGAGCAGTCATTATGTTCTGTAACTATAATGCTGCATGTTCTTTGCTATCTGGGGAGTCTGCCTTCTGGCAACTTCTGATAACCTCTTGCTCATGTTATCCAAGGATGAATAATGAACAGAGTCTTACATGTAGAAGGAATACAATTGTACTCAACGGGCAAGAAATCTTGTTTAAGTTTCTGCTGGTTTGCAACATTTTCCTGTGATTGTATCGGTAGAAGGGAGTGAAGCGGGGTCAGATCATGCTAGTGCTTGAAAGGAAAGTCTCTGCCAAAAATGTACAGGCCATTTGCCCCTCTGTGTTGGTACAGGTGCTGCATTTCTCAGTACAGCCTCACCTACAAGTGAGATTTAAAATGTAGGCCTGCCTTCTATTTTTCATTGGGATCATAAAATTGTTGGAGCTGCTGCTATGAGCGTACAGTGTTTAACACAGCTGATCTGCATCGTAGATGGAAAGCTCTATGCTGTAGCACTGTGATAATAGTATGATTGTTAATGTATACTATAAAAAGTGCGTTGCCGAGTTCTGCATACCTTTGTCCAAAACCAACCCCCTAAAAACCCAGCCTAGAAATGAATTCAGTGTATATCCTACAGATGGCATGGTACTCTTGCACTGGAAAATGAACTCATCAGATAGCATGAACCCTAATGCGACCATCCCAGCAAATACCACAACCTTCACACGCCTCCATTTGCTCAAAAGTTTGCTGCCCTGAAGGGTTGTATGCCACAGAAATAGTTGAAGATCTCTTCAGAGATGACACTGCCATGCTGGTGTCTAGCTTCTTTATCAATACTCCCCGCCTCCCCCCCCCGCCCCCAAGCCCCTTTTTCTAAGCTTCCAATAGAGAAAACAGCATAAAGAAAAGAACAAGAATTAAGAAGGGAAAGTGTGTTTTCATTGCTAAAAGTAGTGTGTTGCTAGCTATATGGCAGAAAATGTAAAATTCCTACTACAAAATAGCTAGTCTCAGCCTAGACTTCTCTGTAATTAGGTCTTGCTTTTTATCAGCTATAAATGATTATGCCTATTGAAATGTTACTGCACATGCCAGAAGCAGACAATGCTTGGAGGCATTGAATAATACATTTTACTTTTCTGATGACATACATGGCAACTATGTGTGGATGAGGTAGGCTAGAGCAGGTTTATCCAAAGAAAACAGGGAGATTTCTGTGTCTGATGAAGGTAAAGGGCCTTGCCAAAACAATTTAGAGCCCAAGTTTACTTGGTTTATGTAAAAGGCATCCATGGAGGCTGTTTTTGCCTCCTGCCAACCCAGGACAACGTGGCTACAGCTGTGCTGGAGAGTCTCTTGGTCAAAGGCGAAAAAAATTTTAAAAAAAAAAAAAAAAGGCAGGGAGCGGGTGGAAGTAGCTATACAACTCAAGGAACAAAAGACCTCCTGCAGGCTGGCTAGAGAGCATCATCTCTGCTTAAGAATAGCTTCTTTCTAATTCAAAGTGGTCCTCCTTTTTTGGGGGAAGACCAGTTTGAAAAAACTTGTCTTTCTGCTCTCTGAAGTTGGACCTTTGCCTAGTGGCTGTGAAGGAGGTCTCTAACCCTTTTATTCAGTACTTGCATCTTCCTATATTTCAAAGCAGAGCCAACGATTCGGCCAGACCTTGAAAGAGCCCATATGCCTCCTCACACTAAACAGTGTTTGCATCCTTGCCACTGGAACAAGACATTAATCTGCATTGTGTTAGGGTGCACGGGCTGTGTGAGGGTGCCTAACACAAGACTAAAATGAGTAATGACCACCTGCTTCAGTTTTCCTTTTTGTGTTTCTGAATAGCAGGTGCACTGTATACACTGTGGCAGAGAGAGCATCCAGAGCAACTTTCCAAAAGTGCTGACCTCCCAAAGAACAGAAGCTGGTGTGAAGGGCCAGAGCAAGAGTCCTGCCAAGTGACAGACTGGGCAAGATCTCTTTTGTCTAACAGTGTTGTCTGGCCTTTAGAAGGAAACTGAGGCATGGGGCCAATTTTTGTTAGCTTCCAGTCCAGCATGGCAGTCAGTGATCTTTACAGAGGAAAATTCTATGGAGAAAGTTTAGGCTTGTCCAGATGGTGGTAGGCAATTACATTTCACTTGTGTGAATTTCTGGTTATGCAGTTTTTGCTCTGTAGCATAAACTTTCCCCTGCAGGTAGAAATGAGCTGCAGGCAAGTGAAGGTTTCCAGCAAAAGGCATTTACTTCACAGATGTGCAGCCTGAGAATACGGGGTTGTTACAACATTTTATTTATTTTCATCATCTTCTGCCCCTGGGCTGCTGTCATATGTTTAATTTTATTTGTCTGATTTTTTTTTTTCCCCTTACCTAAAAGTTAGTGCTTCCGGAGGTTACATTCCAGTGTAGTGTTTGCTAAACATACAGGTGTGTGATTAACGTCCATTCCTCCTGCCACGTACCAAAGGCACTTATGATTTTACTGCTAGGAGCAGAAATTGAATTTATCTCACTTTCACTTTAGAAGCCATCACATTCCCTTTCCTGTGAATTCTTGAAACAAGAAACTGAGTATTTCTGATATTTCGTATAAATAACAAAGAAATGCAGTAGGCTTTTATTAACTACATCTTTTTTCATATAGGGAGATCTGCAGACCAGAGGGCTGTTGGTATTTTATTGTTTTCTAAGAATCTTTCTTGTTGCATCTGTGGGGCTTTTTGTTGTTGCTTTTCTTCTGGTTTATGCATTTTTTGAGTCTATTTCTGGTTGAAAGAATCAATTTTTTGAAAGGGATTTTTCATGAAAATATTGGCAGCTATAGGGTGTCTTTCAGAATGCTTATGAAAACTGCTCAATTAGGGATTCATTCTTATGATGTTGCTGATCATGAATCTTTATATATTTCCATAGAGGAGAGAGAAAGGTCATCTATGTGAGGTAGATCTGGCAGGATAAGAGTTAATACTCAAATATGGGTGGTTTTTTCTTTGAACTTCTCAGCAGGTGAAAAATAGCTACAATCAGGTGGTACTTCAATAAGTAGTAACAACCAACTGCCAGGCTGAAAGATCACAAATTCTTGTACCAGCAGTTCTATTATAGAGAAGCGTACGTCAGCCTGTGTGTGTCTGAAAGCTTGCCAAGCTATTGATAAGAAGAGCTGGGCAATAATCCAGAGGGGGGAAAAAAAAAAAAAAAGGGCACCATTTACCATTTGAGAGCTGTACTGCAGAGGCTTTTCTTCCTTTTTATTAATCCTTTATCATGCAGAGACTACATTAGTATTTATATAATATGCATCTACAGCTGCTGATGAAGTTCACCCTAGTTGTGAAGAACATCAATGTATCAGTAACAGTAGTTTTAGATTAAATATTCTTAACAGATCTTATAGAATGAAAAATCAACAATCTTATATAAAGTGTGCTTCTCTGCCATGTGCATTTTAATGGGCTAGATCTTTTAAGCTACTGGGCAGCTTTCAGTTGCAGTATAAAATGAAGTAGCAGACTGGCCAAAGGCATGCCTTGCTCAGAAGTTTAGGTTGCCTTGGTGGTACTGTGACTACATGGTTTGTGAAGATTGCGGCTGTGCTAATGACGTGTTTGTGCCTTGTTGGGAGTAGAGGCTATTTGCGTAGGGAACTCTAGGCCAGAAGTAGACTGCTGAAGGAAATAAAAATTCCGCTTTGAGTAAGAAGGAAAGGAGTGGGAGAAACAATCAGTATAAGATATGGAGAACTCAAAGTGCTGGAAAGCCTGAAATCACTTCAAGGGATAATAATATCTCCAGACAAAAAAAATGCTCCTTCTTATTAGGCTTTGAGTTACGGCAAGAGGGAATAGTGACACAGATTAATTCCTGAAATCTGGCAATGCTTTGCAATTTGAAGGGCTCAGAATCACTGGGACTTTTCAAATGTAGTAACTTCTTATGCTTGATAGCATATGGGAGACCTTCAAAATACTTCAACAGTTACTCCATGAAACTTTGAAGTTCTTCACCTTACATGATTTCATATTGTTACCCATATGTGTGCTATTTTGATGGGAATGCTGTATGTAACAATTTATGCAGTTACCTGAGACTAAATGTCAATAGCGATAATCCTCCTATATGTAAGCAGGGAAGGCTTTTAATACAGACCGCTGCTGCTGCTGCTACATCAGTTGTTAGGATAATATTGTGCTGATTCCTGTTTTTCTTCATTGCTCAGGTCTTACCCCAGTGAGCCTGAGCACTCTCTGCAGATTTTTGGCTTTAACGAAGGAGATGTTTGAATATGTTTTATTTTGCTGTGAAAAATATTATGTCAAGCTGTTATGAACATAGATACACCACCATTTTTATGGGACTGCATTGTGAATCATGGTGAAAACTGCATTATGTAACAAGTTTTCAACAAATGACAACAATAAAAGAGGTACAATGAGCTGTGTTCTTGAGAGCTCTTCAGCTGCCTTAGCTATAAAAAAGGCCAGAGCTCCTACAGAGGAAGCATGCAAGAAGTAATGTGTCTTCTATTCATGCCTTCTCAAACATCATAAGCTATGAACACAGTCCTGATTCAGGGTATGTTCCTAGAAGAAATACTTTCCAGGCCATACAGAAGGTTAAAAGTATCATGTTTCTTTCATTCTATCTCTTCTATTTTTATGTATGCTGCATTTCTTGCCTTGCTTCTCCATCACTGAACTTTATTTCTGCTCTTACTCCTCAGCTTCCTGGCTGCTTATGTTCCAGTTTAGCAAAGGTGTCCTTTTCCAGGGGAAAAAAAAAAAATAAAATTGCTTTAATCTTAATTTTATTGGTTTTTGAACCCAAGCTAGATCTTACTTCTGATATAACCCCTTACCTGCTTTGTTCTCTTCTCCTGAGAGAGAAGCATTGACAGCCATCTCCTGTGGAGCCTTTGAACATATTCAGATAACTTTCACTTCTGGAGGAGAAGAAAGTAAATCTTCAGCTACTGATTTTATGCAAATGTTGTTTGACACGTGTCTATTTCTAAAAGGATCTTTGCTATATAGTCTTGCTCTCTCTTTGAAAACTTATAGGACCCCTGCCTGAGTATCCCTCCAGCAGCCCTTTAAAAGGGAGGTTCAGGACAAAAGAAATAGCTGGAAGGCATATTTATTTCCAATACCAGTGAAATCAGTAAGGTATACTGAACTAGTTGGCTGAAAGAATTTCATTTTATGCTCTGTTGTAACAGAAAGCAGCATTTGAAGAGGATGCTCAAGACTATAAAAGAGAAAATTAAATAAAACTATCTTTTACGTATAGTAGTCTACAAAATGAAACAAATTCAGTAAGTGTAGCCATTATTGTTTTCAATTGGTATTATACTTGAGTAAAAAACCTGAAACCCTGCATCAGTCCTATAATAAAAGTAGTATAATGTGCAGAGATATTAAAAAAGTGATTGAGTTATTCAGTATGCTCATAAAGGTAGGTATTGTGAAACTAATACAATATTACTGCATATTGTGTCATCTAAGAGACTCAAAGCCCTCATGTAAGTCTTTACCTTTGATTTGTCCTTCCAAGCACAGTGTTATCATGTATCCATGAAAATAACAGAAAAAATGAATACTGTAAAAAATCAATTTCTGAAAAAAGGTCTATTTTCAGTTACTGTTTGGGACATGGAATTTCACTGGTTCCAAGGGCTCTTTACTATGGTCTTCCATAATATCATATACAACTTTGGCACTTAATAAATTCAGACAGTTAGTTATAATAGAAACAATAAACCTGAGAAACAACATAGTTCTAGAATAAAAGTTCAGGAGTAGCTTCTGTTGATTTCTTTGTGATCTTAGGGAAGTTGCTTTCAGCCTCAGTATATGCATCTGTGAAATGGGGTTTTACTGTTAATCTCACTAGGATGGGGACTTGTTACTGCTTGTAAAGTGGTTTGATAGTCTTTGCCATATAATACATTCTAAGTGGCAGGGTGTTGCTCTTGGGCTAGAAAGTAGAATAAAGATACTTAGTACATACCTCAGTAAATTTTACAACTTATGAAATTCTTTTCTTATGCTGAAAATATTTCCTTTCTTCCTCCCTGCTAGACAACTGTATACAACACAAAAAATGTTTGTGTCTTATTATTCTATCAGACATTATTGCACTATAAAAAATGGTCTTGTCAATTCATACTTCTTAACAGATTATGAAAGAAAAATGACTCAGCCTTGTTCAGACTGTCAAGTTCTTGCCAAACTGAAGCTAATGAATCACCCTGGCACTGGTAAATAGCCAAAACCAGATGATATAAAGGTTATAAATAGTGTTAGGGACCATGTTGCCAAATATATATATATATCCCCCCATAAAAATACTGTTGTTACTGTTTTATTTCCGTGAAGTTTTTCATGAAATCCTAACTGGCATAGTAGTATGACACTCCTGTTTTTATTTCAATTCTTATTTTAACAACGTAAATACAAATTGAAGCCTTAGAAGTGTGAATCATGCCTACTGCTCATTGATTTTGATATACACACTAGACAGAATGAGCCTGGTGTCTGAGAAATAACTGAAACTGGGATTATATTATTCAGGGGATTGAGTAAAAAGAGTTGAGAAGAAACTGTTCTATTGTGTGCTTTCTGCCCAGTGGGGTCCCAAGTATTGCAGTACATGTACTCTGATCTGAAGTGTGTCCACTTTTATCTCTCTCTCTTTTTTTTTTTTTAATTTATTTTAAAAAACTGTGAATGAGCAGCCTCTTAGACTTAGTGTCATTAACAAATAGTAAACTTCATCAGTCTTGTGCTATAGGATCCTGTATTCACAAGTATGGTAATTTTCTTCTTGCAACTTTCATCTAGGCTAGTCATGTAATATAGTGAATGAAATAAAATGTTACAAAAGCTAATACACCATGCAAGTCGTCCAGCTAAGAAACTGTTTAAAGTATGTCTTATTGTTTACTCCTCACTGAATATGTATACAAAAAGGTTTATAACTGAATATACACTTTTTTGTTTAAATGTCAGCAACATCAAAATATCTGCATTAAATTATCTAGAAAAATATAAAGATTGATTGAGATTTATACAGGGGATGTTTCCATGTTAGAGAAACATTTCTTTTGTTAAGAGACTATTTACATTCATGAGAACTGAAAATTAAGAAGGAATAAGATTTGTTTCTGTGCAGACTTTCTAATTAATGTTGGTTTAGCTCTCCCAAATGGTAGGATGTGTAAGTATTTAAAATATTGATGCAGACAAATTTTGAGACACATTACAGTCTGGTATTCATCCCTGTATATAGTTTCATACTTCTCTGTCATATCCTAATGTCATGTAGAATTTCTGAAGTCTCCAATGCTAAACTTTAAGTTTTATCAGGGGAAAAATAACAAAATCCATTTATCTGCAGAAAGGGAGATTTTACAAGGAGCACTTACTGACAAATAGCGCCTGTATTCTTTTTTGTCTTGAGCAGGTAAAGGAGGGAGGAACTTAAGGGGAACAAATTACTTTTAGATGTGCCCTTTAGAATACTCTTGGCCACTGAGCAGACTGCCTTACTTGATGCTTAAGAAGGCTAAAACTCTATGCAGGTGCTTTATTGTTTTTCAGTATTTTTACAGTGAAATTTATAGAGCCACAGAAATTCCAATTTGCAATAGTCTTTCCCTCAGAGAATGCATATTGTTGGATCTCATGCCTTTAACAAAAACTACAGGGGAACTGAATCCCTAACACAAGCTTCCTTTCTACAAGCTGATAAGTAGACATTGTGTTTACATATGGCTAGATTTTTTTCCAAAGCAATTATAACACATGCCTTGATTCCTTTCTGTTGTAAAAATTCCTTTTTCTCATCGCACTGTTCTAGTTTGTGCAGGTTCTTTCTTGCTAAGCAACACACAGAAAAACCTTTGCTGTTTTCTTTCTCAAACAATATTTTCTTACATAAGAAAACAAAAGAAGGCCACACTTTTTTCTTTCTTCCTGTAGTACAGTGTATTTAAAGAGAAGGAAAATAAAAATCAGATGGCATCCTAATGAAGGCCAAGAAATCACACTACAAAATCTGAATTATTCTCGGGGCAAAGGCTGTTTAGAACAGCTCCCTATGAGAAGCACACAAAGCTGACTGCAGTGTTTTCAAGTTCAGAACATATCTGCACAAAATAAAGGAAGTAAAAAATGGTATTCAACAAACCAGGAAGATAGAATATGTGGAAGTCAGGTAGTGGCATCATACAGGGCAGTATTGCTGCTTCCTGCTGTGGACGTTTTGATTGAAGCATGCTCACGTAGAAGAATGAGAGTTTAGATTCCCCTTTAAATATCTGCAATATTTTACTTCTGATTTGCAATAAATTATATGACTAATCCACTGTCCTTCTCATTGCTTTATGATTATCACTTGCACTGCACATCTTGGCTGCTCTTAACACTTACAAGGCCCTGATATATAGCTAAACATTTCTGACTCCATCTGGTACAAATAGAAGTGACACAGAAGTGCTCCCCAGCCAGTTTATTGCAATTTAATGTAAATCTGTTATAATGCAGCTGATGAAAAGTGCAGTGGCTTCCATGAATTCTGAAAGCTGTGATTGGGTTGCGGCTGCTGCGCTGCCCTCTGAAGATTTGCTGGGTTTAATTTTACATTACACAGCCATTAGCTGACTAAGATTCCTCACTGAATCGCATTGCCACAATACTTCTTTTCTTCATCATCCTTTTCCCTTTCTCCTCACAGTGACCTCATTCACCCAAGTTTTCCACCTCAGCCTTTTGTTGCTTTTATCTTATAAAGTGCAGCCTCCTAATACATCAAAACAGATAGATCCATGCAATTGGCCCCTGTAATGTACTATTTTGTTAACTCTCGTGTGTGGGAATACAGTAATATCCCTTCAAATTTGCTATGTGCTCTTCATGATTCTCACTGTTTTCTGTGTCCAGAAACTGAATCAAAGCATGGCAGCAGTGCCTACAGGCCTCGTGCATGGGCACGTAGGCCTTGTGTGCTCGTGTTCAGTAAAACTGTCTCTGCGTCTTTCCCAGTATGTTTGCTGTGTAAATATTGTGGTTTCTTCTGCTCAACGTTTTGAATTTTAGTTTCTGCAGACTGTCAGATGAACCTCCAGGCAAAGAACAGGTTCATCTTACACGGTTGCAATCAGAGCTTGCCTTTCACCCCTCCATCGCCATTGCAACACATGTGATCTTATTGCCATCATGTACAAAAGTGGTCTTAAATGTGCACTCAGCTGGTTGCTGTTAGTTGGTTGTATTTGTACACAGGAATTGGGGTGATCGGATTCTGTCATCCAGCACTAAGTGTTACTATATGCTTATGTAGTCCCTTAGGCAAATCATTCCCCCCCCCCCCCATTTGCTGTACATATTACTGTTTAGAGGGACAGAATTACATTCAGTAGGGTGATTAAACTGTGGCAAATTTGGTAAAGCTAGAATGTAATTAAAGTACAGTAAAAACACCTGTAAATGATCTTTGTTCCATTCCCCTCAGGAAAAATCTAAAAATAACCTTTACGATGGAGTATCATACCTAGAATCCTTACATATGCCAACTAACATGTTTTGTCCTGAAGTAATTTGTCTAGAAGTAATTGACTGCCGTATTTAAAAAATAGCTGAAAATGAGGGGAACATCATATTTCTTATAAGTTTTTCTCCTGCAGACTATGGAGTTACCCAGGGAGAAAGCTGATATCTTTCTGTGGTTACATTCACCAGTCCAACCAACTGAATAGGTTAGAGGTGGAAAGCAAAGGCTAATTAGATACAGGCTTCAGATCTGTTACATTATTAACAATAGAGGTCATCTTGTCCTAGATAATAATGCCTCACTTTCTAAATCTGTGAACCTGGAATAAGGCAGAATGTTGGCTTCACTGACTATTTATTCTAAAATATTTAAGGTTAGAGTATGAGTTCTGTTGCATGGGAATGATTTAAAATTAATGCACAATAAATACAATCTGTAGTGATCATCTTCTTCACAATAAAATTTGTGTGGTATGGCTGCAGATGGCATTTTCACTTTGTGTGTTTGTTGTGTGTTCAGAGAACTGATGATTTTGAATGGAGGCTTTGGTGTGGTTGTTTACATAAAATCTTCATTCCAAATACAAATAAAATTTAAAACTGATAAATGTGGTTTTGAAACTTAAAAAAAGCTGATTTTTTTTTTGAGCAAAACTGATTCATTTCCAACCAGTTCTAAAAGAAACTCTCAAAACCTCTGAAATGCAAATTTATTGAAACAAAGTGGTCCAGTCACCTGTCTTCTTGTGCTCCTGCAGCAAGGTGTCTACCAAAAAAATAATTTCACATAAAGCTTTCTAAAATGTTTTTCCTTCATCCTACAATAGAATATATGTATTTTTTTATTAAAACCAGTTCTTAGTTTTAATAATTGATTTTAATCTTTTCATTACAGAGAAAGTCCATTGTTGCTGTGAGTTTCGTTGCAGCATTCCTCTGTCTGATCATTGTTCGTCTCACAAATGAAGTAACTTTCCCTTTGATCCTAAACTGCTTTGGACAAACCAGCGTCAAATGGATACCTTTTTCTAATGGCCAAAGGCAGCCTCTGAGAACTCATTATGGATATATAAATGTGAAAACACAAGAGGTAAGATCTGGTATCAAGAGCACAGAAAAGTGGACCAGTAGACCGCTCTTTCTCTGATCCCACATAACTGCTTTTCTACCAACCTGCCCAGTGTAAAAACTAAAGCAAGCAATGTTTCTGAGCAAAGTGTCTTTTTAAAGTGTGCTACCGTTTGAATGACAATTTAATTTTTCTGATTAATTTAAAGCCATCAGTCCCTTTAACTCAAAAGGAAATTTTCTTGTGTGTGTTTGTAATAAAGTCCTAAAAATGTTTAATTTTGCCTGGGGTACCCAAGGAAGTAGCTCATTTGTGTTTGTATGTGCATGGAAGAGGAAGAGTGAATGATTTGTGAAATGAACATATGTGAGTGTAGAAAATTTATAAAGCTATAGGTTTACTTGATTTTTCTGAAACTATTACATTAACACTTGGTAGGTATTTTAAAGCCAGGTGTGTACTTCCAGTCTGTATTGTAGAATGTTTTGGCCTGTATCTGCTTTGTGAAATACTTGCCGTGCGATGAAAATACTTGTGTGACAAAGTTAGATTTTACAGGGACTCCTGCTTTAAACTGTCTTAGTTGGCAAATTATCTAATGACATTGTTGGTTTTTGGTGGTAGTGGTGCTTCCCCAGATTCTTCTCTCTCTCTCTCTCTGTGCTATTTATGAGAGACACAAACTTGCAAAATAAGCTAATATAAAAAAATAAATTCTTTCTAAAAGTTGTTTCTGATCAGTTATAGCACTGTCAGTCATGAGAAATGTTATCAGGCTTCCACTTACAGCTACTTACTTTTCTTTATAACATTGCAATTCTTGTATTCACGAATGAAATTCATTCACATAACAGCTTTTATAGAGAATGAAAATACTTACCACTTCATGATACTCAGTCCTATAAGTGTATTGGACAAGTTAGTTATTATTTTACCTTGGGAGTGTTAAATATGAAAAACGGAATGAGAGAGGGTTATAGTTTTTAGGAGGCAGCTTCTTTTAAACTTCTGTATCTTTTAATTGTTGTCCATGTAAGAGGTAGTGCTGAGTATATTGGAGGCTAAAGTATGTTATCTATACAGAGCAGCAAAAGGACAAGCACCTGGAAGGAAATCTGTTTGAGTTAGGGTGTGAATCCTAGTCCCAGTGAAATGAATGGGAGCCGCTCTTGAGTTCAAAAGGGCTAAGGCTCTATCCAGCATATCTTAAATACAAAAGGACCAGGAACCCACTAAAAATGAGAGGGCAGTGTGTTCTGCGTGTCCCTGGGTTATTGCCACAGCGGCAGGCATGGAATCTGAATGAGGTAGAGCTGCCATGGTCACTTGATCACTATCAGTCTGAACTGATAACTGGAGAGGAGAGGAGCATGCTAATCCATTTTTATTCACCATTGCCTTCATCAGAGGTTAGATGTAGCTTGTGGGAACCTTAATTCATTCTTAAATTTGCTAACACGCTTGGAAGTTCTAACAGTAAATGGAAATGAATGTCCTGAAAGTTGGTGACCAGTATAGATTAGTAAGACATTTGTCTCAATTTAGCTTAGGTCATGAAGGACTCCTTAAACTTAGTAACTTTAATTGTTTTCCCCCTTGTATTTGCAGATTACATTAATATTTGCTAATTAAAATGATAAGGAAGAAACTGAACATGCCTTGCTAATTGTGAATGGACTATCTTCTGACTTAATTATTCCCTGTGCAAGGGAAGTTTTATTGTATTGCCCATGTGAAAAGCTTTTACACAGCTTGTGTTCCTCACACTCGTAGGTTTCTCAGACTACAATTTTTATAACACAGATTGCTTTATAAAATAAATGTTTGTATACTATTTGTATTAAAATGGCCAGCAGTTCTCAATTGTTCATAGAGATTAAAACTACAGATCTCTCACTTCTACTCAAGTGCCAAATATATTGAATTTCTGCTCATTTCATAGAATTAAGATCTTATTTTCAAGTTTTTTATGCTGCTATGGTATGTAAGATAAGCAGAAGGCCCAGACTGTGAGTGCAGCTAATGCCCTAAACAGTTGTGGCCAAGGTTTTTGCAAAATGGGACACATGCCATCTCATTAATGGGCAAGGACTGAAAGGTGAGGCAACTATACCATAATGAATTATCAGAAAATTATGTGATGGAAGGGAAGATAGGAGAGAAGGCTTTTAAAGACATGAATTTTGACTTTCTCTTTTATTGAGAGAATTTTTGCACAGCTGTTGAATGTGTTCATATTCTTCTAGAGTGTCCTTTGAAGCCTGTCACCCCACTGGGTCCTACGTGTCTCCTGCTGTCTGATAGCACTCCTTCCTGTTCCTCAGCCACTTCCAACATCCTTGCCCATCTTTTCTTCACATTTGTTCTGTGTTCTCCTTTACCTGTTCCTCTCAGGCTCCACTCTGAGGCCTGGGTGCATGCAGCATGCCAGGGGTCTCTAATCCTAGTTTCTCAGAGTACTTAAATAGTACATAGACAAGGTCAATAAAACAGAGTAATTAGAGTAATTTACCACCAACCCAGTCAGTCTTCTGATGTGACAGGGAAGCTAGAAAATCTAGATGAACTACTATTCTACCTCTCCTGTCCCTTCCTTGCATACTTACTTTCTGAGGAAAAAGGAAAAAAAAACCCAAGACTTTAATCCACAGGGAAAAAAGTTGAAGTTAGGAGGAGCTGATTTCTTTTGGGGTAAGGCTGAGTGGGGTGAGACTTGAAAATGTTATGAGATGATGGAAAATCAATCACATGGTGGTTAAGACTGTAGTGATCAATGATTTGAATTAAAGATGATCAGGAAATATGGTGATATGAACATCTGTGTTTATCTCAAATAAAAAACAGTGATGCATATATTATTAGCTATGATCAGAATAATGCTGTAAAGACATATTTCAACGGTGTTGTGTATTTGACTTGACAGGATAGTACTATGGAATTTTTATTATTAAAAAGTCTGAAAAAATTTTAAGATTGCTATAACTAGATTGTATGGGGGTATTTAATATAAAATGCAGAGAGACACATAACTTAATCCCTAATTAAGGCCATACATAATACAGGATTGTTGCTATGGTTTCCTTGATTTGTAGCTATAGCAACAGCTTTGGAAAAAACTGACTTTATGTACAGAAAACATACTATATTTGAAATATAAATAGATGTGAAGTGTTGTACTATACTGGCCCATTATGTCTAGCCATATTTTAGTTTGACTTTTGAGATATTTCTGAAATGATTCTTTGCCTAGAAAATTTGTGTACAGTGCCTACCCTCCCTCCCCTCCAGAGAAGACAATCCCTTAGTAATCCTCCACAATGTGATCTCTTTTCCCTTTTCAATGTCCACATCTAAGGGGACTCCCTGAGATTTGCAAGAGACTATGGCTGCCTGTTTTGCAATATTGCTCTCTTGCTCAAGTACATGAATTTTGACCTTTCAGCGAAAAGGAGGTGTATGGGCAAGATGACCTTTCTGTCCCTTATTTTCTCCATTTTGTACCTATGGATTTTTAGTGATAGGTCCCATGAAATCCATCTTTACGAAATGTCACGCCTGTCACATGTTAGTTACTTTTATCCTATTCCTGGTATTTTTTCATAGAAAATATTACTTTGGTACAATCCCATGGTGGTTACCTAATTGAAACCTATTGTCATTTGAGTAAACTTCACCCTAAACCCCAAGGTGATGTAATGATTCTTCTTGTGTTTCAGAAATGGGCAAACAGATAAAAAGAAGCAGGTATAGAAAATATAACCTTCCTGCTTCTTTCGTACTACTCCTACTCTACAAAGAGTTCTGGCAAAATTAATGAACATCATGTATTTAAATTGCAGCATTATGACATCAATTTAAAACCCATTAGCAGTTTGAAACTTTATGCTAGGCAAGTCTAATAGTGTTCTTGGATATTTGATTGTGCTTCCTGAAAGGTGAATATTGAATAGATTTTTACTGTACTGTCAGTATTAAACTAATATAGCATTTTCTTACATACGTAAAATCTGAAATATAGCTGCAATAACACTTGAAACATAATTATAAGAAGTATATTCAAGTACTGTACAAAGATTAAAACTGTTCTTGGAAAAGGGTAAGTTCTGAGATGACCTAAAATCCCTACATTAAACTGCAACTGTGAGATCTAATGGCTTCATCTAAAATGAATTCTGAGGGAGAGAAGAGCTTTTGTGTCATGAACGTTGAAGAATCTCACAGTATAGTGATGAGCACTAAATAAAAGGAACATGCATTGTAGCAGTTAATTTTTTTTTTAAATATACTGTATTGTAACTGAAAAACTCATCAATGCTGTGTTGATATTGAAGAAATAAATTTGGATCATATTATCACATACCATTTTGTCCTGTAACCTGAACAAACTAGTATACAAGCATTAACTGCTTGCCAGTTGTGGCACACACAGCCACAGATATGTGTGAACATACAGCCTAAGTCTAGTTTCTTCTTTTTTTTTTTTTGCCAGAAGTTCTGTGGTAGAACTCAGCTGAAATGAGTGGAGGTTTCTACAAATGAAATATCCCAGATATGAATAAAAATAGGAGGAGGCTACAGACCTTATACATATTTGTGTAGTCTTTTTTTTTTTTTTAACAAAGTCATTGCATTAAAAAACAGCAGCACTGGAAGTATAGAAGAAAACTAACGTAAGATGCAGAAATGTGATGCCCTATCTGACTGTAAGATAATGCACATACCATTTCAACAATAGCAAAAGCGTAGTTTTCAAACATGTTAGGAGTAATCATAGAAAGGACCCATACCAATCATGAGAGACCATGTTCTTATAAAACTTGAATAACTAAATTTAAAAATGCACAAAGAAAGCCAAGAATGTGATGGATGTTTTAATATTAGTTTCTTTCCAGATATGGGAAGTAAGAAAAAATCAAAACAGGACTGACATTTTTATATGAAATACTAAAAATAAGTAAACCTAGTGATCAACCTGGGAAGGTTTAAGTTTTCCCCCTGTTAGTGATGGATGCAGAATGACACTTTCTATGAAGAGAAACTTGGACAATAGTACTGGGCTTCATGTCAAAAGAGAAGGTACCAGTCTGTGAACTTGCATGGTGTATTCAGCTGTTTGTTTCATGCTCTTGCTGGGATGAACTGGGTCCTAGAGAGACTAAAAAGCTATGTCAGCTGGAACTCACTGTGGCAGAAAGTTGCTTTAGTATTTAATTTCTGACACATTCATGACTTCTATCCTGTCTTTTCCTTTGGGATCTTATTCATTGTTACAGCTTAAGAATTGATAGGATATTTTGTTAAGAAAAGGTCATCTGTTTCATAGTCATTTATCATAGAATCATAGAATGGTTTGGGTTGGAAGGGACCTTAAAGATCATCTAGTTCCAACCCCCCTGCCGTGGGCAGGGACACCTTCCACTAGACCAGGTTGCTCAAAGCCCCATCCACCCTGGCCTTGAACACTTCCAGGGATGGGGCAGCCACAACCTCTCTGGGCAACCTGTTCCATTGCCTCACCACCCTCATAGTCAAGAATGTCTTCCTTACATCTAATCAAAATCTACCCTCTTCCAGTTTAAAGCCATTACCCCCTGTCCTGTCACCACATGCCCTTGTAAAAAGTCTCTCTGGTTTTCTTGTGGGCCCCCTTTAGGTACTGGCAGGCTGCTCTAAGGTCTTCCTGGAGCCTTCTCTTCTCCAGGCTGAACAACGCCAACTCTCTTAGCCTGTCTTCATAGGAGAGGTTCTTCAGCCCTCTGATCATCTTCATGGCCCTCCTCTGGACTTGCTCCAACAGGGCCATGTTATTTTTATGCTGGAGGCCCCAGAGTTGAATGCAGTACTCCAGGTGGGGTCTCATGAGAGAGGAACAGAGGGGGAGAGTCACCTCCCTTGACCTGCTGGTCACACTTCTTTTGATGCAGCCTAGGATATGGTTGGCTTTCTGGGCTGCAAACGCACATTGCTAGGTCATGTTTAGCTTCTTGTGAACCAACGCTCCCAAGTCCTTCTCCGTGGGGCTGCTCTCAACCCACTCGCCACCCAGCCTGTATTTGTGCTTAGGATGGCCCCAACCCATGTGCAGGAGCTTGCACTTGGCCTTGTTGAACTTCATGAGGCTCACACAGGCCCACCTCTCAAGGTCCCTCTGGACAGCACCCTTTCCCTCCAGTGTGTCGACTGCACCACACAGCTTGGTGTCCTCAGCCAACTTGCTGAGGGTGCACTGAATCCTACTGTCCGTGTCATCGACAAAGATGTTAAACATTTATGTTAAATCATTTATATCCCTTCTAAGACACAATTTTATATTAATTGCTTAGTCACATCATTTCAGCCTTAGTAATAATGTAATAATAATAATAGTAATAATAATGGAAGTAAAAATAAACATGACATATATCCTTCTGAATATTTTTCTGCTTCTGCTATGTAAATTTTCAGGAACAACTTTTCTTGGAAGTATTACAGAAGGATTGGCTACATAACATTTTTAATGACAATTGCATTGCTTGTTATGCTTCTGAGAGAGATTTGTATGGTGGGTTGTTGGTTACTGTCCCCCCACCCCTCTGTGTTTGCTAACCATACTAGAGTTCCCATTCCTGGCTCTGGGAGCCATAGGCACACACCTGAAAATAAAATTCCTGCCAAAGACTTTAACCACCAAGTGAGCAACTCCAGGAGCACATCTTATATTACAGAAATAGGCCTCACTAAACAAATTATCACCATAATCCCCACTGCCCTCTTCCTCTTTCTAACCCCCTTTTTACCTGGGAGAAGAGAACTGTCAGAATAAGCTGCAAGGTCCACTTGAAACTACTGAGACTGTGGTGAACCTACAGGAGAGAAGGGAGCACAGATGATGTGTGTCCTCAGTAGAGTAAATCCTGCCAGCTCAGCCTTTTTCCTTCTGTATATATGGAATTAGCTTAGGTTTTTAAAGCTGCCACAACTCTGATGGTGTCTCATGAGGAAAAAGTCAAGTGCCAGGATAAATATATCAAGTATTCTATACAAAGGAATTAAATCTGCTCCACACAGAGCCTGAATGTGATGAGTCAAGCAGTGCTGCCTGTGTGGCAGCTCTGCTTTTTTTAAAAAAAGACTAAGGGACTTGAGAAGAGATTACTATCAGCCAGTTAGCTGTGCCATCAAAAGTCAATCCCTAAAGAATCTGGGCTGGTAGAAATAAATGTCTATGATGCACAGTCATGGGCTGGATTGATCTGTTGAACAGAGCTTACAGGTTATACTGGAAAAAGTGCCTGGTGTCATAGATTTGCCATCCACCTTGTTTATATGTAATTTTCAGAGATTTCTCCCACCTCCTTGAGGATTTTTTTACTGCTAGCGAAGGGGAGGTTTATGTTAGATAATATTAGACTCCATACAAGAAGGTGCCAGTTGTGTTTTCCATGTGAGAAGTGTGAACAATGCCTCTCCAAATGAGAGACGGAACACTGTGAAAATTGACTTGACAGCATTTGGAAAACAGAGACAAACCTAAGTTTTGCAGTTAGCCAGCTTGACAGACAAACTTCTATTGGTAATTTTTTTTTTTTTTTTTAGTTAAATGACAGGTGGACCAGACAAAGTGAATGGAGTATTCTTTGGGCTGGTAAAGAAAAGAGCAGAGGGGTTTGGTGTAATAGCTTCTTGAATGAGACCAAACTACTGGGGAAGACAGGAAAGGTGGGCTTGCTAGAGTAATGAGCAGGTGAGAGTGAGGCTTGTGGTTAAGGGCAGGAAGGAGGAACTTACTGCTCTTACTCTGGATGAAAACTGAATTCTTTTACCATGATGCGATTTTAGCTTTTGTTAATAATAGTTGCTGAAGGAAGGATGGGCTGGTTTGCTTTAATAGCAAGCAAGGTGTCTTCTGGGTGTTCTATTTCATTGGTTGGGAGAGTAGTGCCTTACCACTTACTCACTGAATATCCTCTCACTATTGCTGTTTAAAAATTAATATGCCTCCATTGTAAGAAGTTCAGTGTCACCCTCCTGAGTTTATACCTGGAGTCTATTTCTCATGGCAATTCAAGGTATCTTTTGTAGCAAAGTGTTGCTAGTTTTGGATGCAGTGATGAAGGCTAAGGTACACTTTGTACTGGTGTATAAAATACACCACAGAGTAAAAAGAGTGAGTGAAAATGGAATTTTGCCTATATAATTGTTTCTAGACAAGGGGTTTCTGCTGGCTATGGCAATCAGCGATTTTAGCTCTTTGAGCTCTTGCCCAGCATAGCTATTCTGGCAGAGACGTGCAGCACTGAGCTGACCCAAGGCTATTAATACTTCCCTGCAGGGAAGCAGCGTGCCAGCCACACATACATAGTCACACATACGTGCATGGGTGTGCATGTAAACACAGCAGCTAGAACTTGCTCAAGAGACAGACTCCTAACACTGACAATCATGCCAATTACTAGTTAGTTTTAAAGCCACAGCCATCTTCCTTGAAAGTCTTTGCTTTCCAAGTTTGCTCCCATGGCCATCTGTCATAGCTTGCATTTGGCAGCTTCAGGTTCTGCTGCAAAACTCTGTGGATTGAATACATAGTTTTCTCCTTTTTATTGTTCTCTGAGTTGGTGGAAACTTTCTATCACATGAGCCTTTTCCCTTAGGCTTTTTGTTATATTAAAATGTGAACCTTAGATGCATTTTTGAGCTGTTAATCTGTGCTATCTGCTCTCAGATCAGGCTGGAACAGGTGGACTGGTGTAACTGCTGCATAGAGAGAAATGAGCTCAGAGACCCTCTTAAAGCAGATGCAGATTGCACCAGCAATAATTGCTTTTCTGGGGATAGTCTCTCTTGTCTGGCTGAATACATTAAGCCATACTACCAAATATATGTTATTTGGTCTGTAAAAGGGCCTGTATGACTGTCGTATCAAAAACCTCATGCCCCTTACTGGCATTACTATGCTGGCAGTGTGTGCATCTTATAGCTCTACTTGATAGAGTTACATTATCTGTAACAAGGAGCTATATTTTCTGTGGGTGTAGCTGTAAATTTTGTCTACTCATTATAAATAATTTTTGAACTACCTCTAAACCAATAGGTGATATTACCACCAACGTTGAAAAGTTCATGGTAAATTGTGTCCATGGGACTGCACCCTAAAATGACAGCCAATTCAGTCTGTGGGGTGGGGGGGAGAAAATTATGTTCTGTGTTATTTGCAGTATTTCTTTCCTCCATCTTTATTTTTCCTTCTCTCCATTTGATATATTTTTCATATTCAGCTAGTCAGAGATTACAGTAATCTGTTGTTTCCTGTCACTCAGAAAAGCAGTTGGCATGCCCATTAGATGAATAAATACAGTGTTAAACGAAATTCCCAAAACGAGTGCAGAGAAATTACTAGAGTGATTTTGGGATTGTCCACTTAATAACAACAATTTATCCTCCATTTTTATCCCCAACCCCAGGGGTGCACTTTACTGCCTTTACGTTGTTCATACCAGTCAAGTCCTCTTTTCTGCAAGTAATAGCATCATTTTCGAAGTACAGCTTCTTGAATTTGTCTTTAAGAGTCTCTTGTAATTAGGACCCAGAGTTTTGGATTTGAAATTGATGGAAATGCCACAGGTCTTAGATCAATATTTCTCCAGGGGACAGAACCTGCTAGCGCCAGTTAGAGACTGCAAAGAATGCTCAAGGGCCTCGTATTAATATTACACCAGCCAAAGTGCAATTTGGTTTGCTTGATTTCCCTGGTTCTAGTTCAGTGATGCTACCATGCTCCCTCCCTTCTGCCTTTTTGCGTACTGGTCCCTGGGATTCATGTTTGTAAAGAGAAGATATAATTTCTGGAGTGCACCAAGTTGAAAAAGTATTTTTCTAAGCTTTTCTTCTGATGCCTTCAGACTCCTGTGAAATGCTTGACTGCATGCACAAGAGTCACCCCAAAGTAGTGCCAGAGCAATACACTGAAAGTATACATCAGTATTGGCAAATATCCTACAATAGAAATTAAACACCAAGGTGAAGGATAAAGTTTGGCCTTTAGGTAAAACCAATAATCCTATATTTGATGACATACAGTATATTATGGAATTGATCAATGACAGACAATTTTGTTCTCAGGTGTTTTTTGTGTAATTAATTTTATTGATTTATTAACATTGTCTAGTTTACAATACAGTTTCTCCTATCATGTAGAAGATTTGTAATATCTATCTTATTTCCTGGTAGCTCTTCCATTTTAGATCCAGTGCATGTTGTCCAAAACTGCTGGTTTTTTTCTTCAGCCTCCTCTCCAATTTGCCTTGCCCTTCACTGCCCAGAATTTCTTTCACTAGATCATCAGATTACCTCTTCTCCAAAAATATACTACCATTTAGGACAGCTTTGAAGGCATAGCTTGGAGATTTAGGAGATGAGAGGATGTTCTTAGGACAGCTACTGGTGCATTCTGCAGAAGGTTTGGTTCCTGAATGGATTCAAGATGTAGCCCTAAGATGATGCATTATATTGATCCAGTCTTCTGGTGGCAGGCTTTGGAAAAGCAACTGGAAATAGATTTCAAACCAGAAGAACTATGGCAAAATTGTGTCTCAGGTCAGAGCTCACGTACATTTTTAAGTTTCTTCCCGATGTCTTTTTACAAGCATGACTTTTTTCTTAGATGGAGTGAGTCCCTAAAAAGTTTATTTGCAGCCATGCCAGTGTCTCCCAAAAGCTAAGTACAGGCACTTTTCAGTGTTTTTGAGGCTAAATAGGCTCTCTAGTTAGAAGCCAGAGAAATGTAGTTTTCTCAAATTCATAGTGGATGGTCTTCCTTCATTAATCCTCTCAATGGCAGACCTTGAGGGAGTCCCACAGGAGAGTGTCTTGGAGGTAGATGGACCATCCTGTAGGAGTCCCCATTCAGGTGAGTCCATTCTGGAGCTGTCCTATTCATTTCTGTCCCACTTGGCCCTTGGTGTTGGACACACCTTGTCATCACCAGTATCAGTGACAACTGATGGAGCTGATAACATTACTGTAAGACAAATAATGATGATTAGTGTTGATCTTTTACTCAGAAGAGAATGGGCAGAGGAAGAGGCTGGAACTCTTACGAACTAGCCTCAGTTTCTGTCCTGCTGCTGGCATGGACCAAAGTACTCTTTACAGCTTTAGGTTCATCGTGTTTGTAAAGGATTCATGTTTATAAAGAGCAAGTAACACTTTTGGATCAAGTCACTTCTGCTCATGTTCAAAAAGTAAAACGGGGGCAGTCAGATTGACTGCCATAAAATGATTTGGGATCTACTATCCCTGATAGATTATCACTTATTACCATTGTATTACAGCCAGAACTTTATTGTCAGAACAATAACAACAACAATAATCTTTGCACTACACTAATGCTTTATTCTGATTGACAAAGGATGAGGCAATCCAGGTACTGTGACAGCAGTGTTGGCACATATTATATAATGATATATAACATCTTCCATAGGCTGCCATTAATTTCTGCACGAATTCTGTCTGTCTTTGATAAGCATGTGTAACTCCTAATAAATTATTTTGGAGCTGAGCACAAGAATAAAGGAGAAATGGACTTTTGTAGGTATGGAGGCTGGTGATAGCTGAAAATGAGAAGGCAAAACTGACAGATAATTGTAGATGAGAAGTCATTTTCAAGCAATGGATGGGGGTGATATTGTTTCCTGCTTAAAATGAGTTGCCATCTCTGCTGGCCTCAGCGTGAGGTAAATTCTGTCGTGAAATCTAAAATATTTGTTATGTTCAAGCTGTTGATAATCACATAGGAACCAGCATTGTGGAGCTCCCTCCACTTGCTTTTAAATGGCTTGCTCCCATTCTGGTGGGTGTTATCCACTCTTCATTTCCTGGGGAAGAAATGGCCTTCTGTGAGGTCGTTTATCTGAATAGTGCAGAAATCGTTTTCTGCAAACCTAACTATTATCATAACAGAATCCTTAAAAAAAAATTACAGTGACACTCTGAGGTTTCTGAGATTAGTGTCTTCCTTTAAGGCCTTTATTTCCTCTGGTATTACTTCCAGTCCTGTTCACTGAAACTACAGTGCATGTCTACCACGAATATCATGAATAATGCATATATTTTTCTTCTAGTTTCAGTGTGTGCTAAATAGTTGCATATACAAAAAATAAAATCTAGAGCTGAAAAAAACCAATTTGGCTGCTCATCTCCCTGCTAGTATGTGATTGACCCATATTCCACATTAACTCAGGTTTTAACCTGTCTGCTTTTATATTTACAGTTCTTGGGTCTTTGCCCACATCTGTTGGAAGATCATGCAGTGGACTAATAGCTTACCACTTCAGTTTTTCCTCAGACTGAGATATGGGAAATATTACAGCTGTTTATATTTCTTTATTTCCTGCTTCTTTAAAGATCTTAAATATTTCCACTTCTCATTCTCTTCTTTCTTCCAGTGTATACAGACACTTGAAGTTCCACCTTTATCACCAAGTTATCAAGCAAAACTCTTCCTTATTTTTCCTAATTAATCCACGGCAAAAGCCTACCCCCTCCTCACTTCTTGCTATTTCAGTTTCCTAGAACTTGGCATGGGATTCAGCTGTAATGGAAGAAAGGAGATGACATAACATTACCTCTGCTTCTAGATATCAAATTACCTGGGATTTATTTTTCCTATAATGTCCTGGATGTTTTTTCATGAGATGAATCACGTCATGCTTTCCCAAGACGATGCCCAGCTTGTTACTTTCTTCATGCTTTTCCTCTCTTCCTGCAAATACCATTTAGTTTCTTCTGAAGATTGTTTGTAAAGATAAGGCAGATTTAACGAGGAGAAGATCACAAAGATGTGTGTTGTATGAGGCCAATTAAAAAAGGTTTAGAACTAAAAGGCAAAGTGATATTTTTGTTGGTTTGGTTGGTTGCTTGGGTTTTGGTTTGTGGTTGGTGGGTTGGGTTTTTTTGTTTCGGTCCACGTGAGAAATGTTACAGTGGTTTGAGTTATTCTTGGAAATAGGATTTTTGGCCATCGTTTTTTCCATTCAGTCTGCGGTAGTGTTCTTGCAGTTTCAATGTGTTTGTTCATTAGAGGAACAGCTTTCATAATGGCATGTGCCAGATCTGGTAAGAAATTAGTGGTTCATTTTACATTCAAAACACCTTATTTGTATATACATTTGTAGTTCTCATACATTCAGATTAATTGTCCAATTATCTAGGAAATTGTATTGAGAATTCCTGAAAATCAGTCTTTTTATCAGTCTTTACTAAATGCAGAAATGCATCTCGTAATTTCCTTTCACTCACTAAGCATGTCATTTTTCTTTGAAAAATCTATTTTGTCTGGCAAGATCTTTATAAACATAAATATAATTTTAGCAACTACATATCATTAACAGGCACTTCTACGTTAGATGTGACTGAGTAGATATTACTGCATAATACATCTTAAAATCTGTTTGAATTTTTAAATTGCTAGAGGATTCATGAATGTAGCATTTTTGTTTCTTTCCAATGTGAGTATCTCTATATATAACCATTAGTTATTTCTGGATGCAATGAAGTATTTGTCTACCTAAGGATGTCCTAGATTTCTACTGCTTTTTTGTATTAGATAGGATAATCTTTAAAAAGTGTTCTACCCAGAGATAGCATCTATTATTTAATGATCTAGGTGACTTGGGAGGGCAAATGTGTTTCTAGATTGCTTGTTTAGGTTTGCTCCAGTATCCTGTAAATGAAACCTCATGTTCTCATGCTTTGTGGAACCTGTGTGTGTGTCTGCAAGACTCCTTTCCTGTTAAATAGATTTGGTGTTTTGTCAGGTTCGCTGCCCAAATTCTGTCGCCCTTTGCAAAGCACTGTTCACAGCTTCCTGCAATAGTTTAAGAGCAAAGGAGTCTGAAACAGTAGTATTTGTGGCTGTAATATAAATTTTACTGTGAAAGGGTGCCCAGTTTCATTTTGCAGCAGAAAATGGGCTTGACATGAGCTTTAGTCCATAGGTAATAGGTTCTTGAAGGCTCAGAGTGTTACTTTCAGCAAAATGCTAATCTGGCAAATTGGTGCATTTAGCAGTCATCCACAAATGCACCCTTTTGTGTAATATGCATTTGATTGTAACAATTATGGATGCTATTTAATGGTGCCATCCTTAAACCTTCTACTGTGATACTACCTAGAGAATTTGTTACTGATGAAATCATTATACATTTCATTACAGAAATGAAATAGGTTGCTACTGAAATTACTCTCAAAATCTAATTGTAACTTCAGTGGAATTTTTCCCATGATGGATGTTAAGTATATGCATATTATTTTTACAGAAGCAGCATTTTTATTTGTATGCTTAATTTTACTTCACTATCTACTATGTATATATTAGCTTTTGCTTCTCATTTTCAGTTGTGGTCAAAGATAACTTTAGTCTAGTTTGCCTTTTATCTGATATTCTTCCATTCTTATTTCCCCTGTCGCATGAATGAATAAAGCAACATATTTCCTTCCTTGAGACCTGCCTAGGATTGCTCAAATTAACACAATGAAGAGCCCTATCAATACCTGAAATGGTGCAAGTCCTCTCAATTTCCTTTTGAGGGCTTCCTTGGAAAGAAAAACATGCTTTATAATTTCTTGCCTGCAAATCAATTCAGATTCCTTTTTTTTTTTCCTCCATCAAACCTCATGCTGTACCCAAAGGTTTCATTATAGGCTTGTGATTCCCCCTCATCTTTGGTTCAGACAGTGTCTCATTAAAAAAAAAAAAAAAAGAAAAAGAAAAAAAAAGAAAATAAAAGAAACCTTCTTGCTTGATTGTAGTCCATGAAGAATAGGTGAAATCCTTGATCAGATTGGGACATTTTTGCAACTACCCAAGTTCCCCAAGTGCAGTACAGCACGCTTCCATGCCAGCCCGTTACATTATCTCTGTATTGTTCTAGCTCTTATTAAAAGATGTGATATTTCACCACTTTCAGAGTGACAGCCTGACATTCATCGGTAGTTGTACCATTCATTCTTTCTGCTCTTGATCTTACAATATAGATTGATCCTGTGAAAGCTAAAAAATGCCCATGTCTATTCATCAGATTCTCTCTCTGTAGTTACAAAGCCAGGGCATGGAGCGGGTAGATGGCCATCAACCACCACTTTTGTCACCAGCTGTAGAATAAACTTGACTGCTGGGCTCAGAGGAAAATGGTGCAGGAATAGCTTTTATTTCCCATACTCTTATGTTACTTGCATTTTTCCCTCTTCCTAAAGCAGCAGACTGACTGATACTAACCTAATTTGATAATTATTGTTGCAAAATTGCCTTCAGGAAACTGGAAATTCATGAATCTGTGTTTCTAAAAACTTAAAAGCATATGCTACATCTGTACAAAATGTATTAATGTGTACTTGGACTCAGTACTCTCACTGTGCTTAGAAGTAAGCTACCCTTCCTCCTAAATAGAGAAAGCTTTGCAAAGTAAGGAGGGCAATATTGTTGACATGGTTTGGATAGTCCCAGGGATTTCTTTTATTTTGCTTAACATTTGCTTCAAAAGGATCTCAGACACCAGAAGCTATTTGTTAGGAGCAAATATTGTTAAGACCATCGTGCTTATGTCCTACTGTTGTCAAAATTGCCATGGGATTGTTACCTTTCACCCAGGTCGTCGCCACTGATGGGCAGAAATGACCTTGATTTAGTGTCTCATCTGAAGGCAGGCAGCTCTAACTGTGCAACGACATCCCCCGAACGCTCTGTTGCAGCGTCAGCATTGGATACAAGCCCATGTCTCAGTCAGAGATGTGCATCTCTGACCTTCTAGCGTAGAGGCGGTAGTGCTGCCAGCTGTGTTATGCTGGCAGGCAAAGGACTTGTTTTTGAAATCCGGAAGTAAAGAAATTGAGCTAAACACAACACAGACTTACACTGTTGTAAAAAATGTGGCAATAAACCCCAGACAATCTTACCTTCAGTTTCCTAATTATTTTGTTTTCCAGGTTGCTGGGAGTAATTTGCTTCATTAATGCAGTTCTGCAGCATAATCTAAAATTTATCCCAGAACGCATTCTTTTAGCTGAATAAAAGCCTTTTGAAAAACCTGATTAATGTCACACAGCATTAAATAGAGCAATTCTGTTTCAGTGGCAAAGTGTGGGATCAAGTTCCGTGGTCTGCATATTTCTAAGTGCTGTGCATGGATTTGCACACACACAGTTTACATTAGCACTAACACAATTTGTACATGTGGCCCCTGTGCAGTACTTTGGGAGTGTAGCCCTCAACAGAGAAGATATTTACAGCACTGAAGCTCATGTTGGGAAATATGAACAGCTGTGCTCCAAACAGAAAACACACATCTCAAGTAAGACAAGCATACTGGAAATTATGTCCTGGCAGTTAACATTTTTATTTGTACACACTGCTATGCAAAACTGAAAGGAAATATCATTCTTTCAGGATTAATATGTTTCGCAGAGCTAATAGGGGAAAAGACCTCTCATCAGAAAAGATTTTTGCTGATTTTTTTTTTGGCCACAGTTCCTGTAGCATTGATACAAAAGAAATATAATTAATAAGTAAAAGCTATGTCACTCTGCTAATTATGTTTTACTAGCAGTGAGATGACCTCTCTATACCTTTGAGTCGTCAGTTGAAATCATTCCTCTAGAACATATATTTACATAGATTTTTAGATTTTACTATTTTAAATTTTTACTTCTAATACCTGACCACCTGCTGTGCACAGGAACTGAGCACCTGAGAAAGACTTTATCCATCATTCCATTGTAGGATCCTTGCGTTTAATTGCATCATGTCTAGAGTTGACCAGTAGCTAAATCCACATCAAGTTAAGAGGACTTTGCAGAAAGAAAGTTTAATTAATTTTAAATTTGACTGATGGAACTCATGCCAGTGCCTCAGGTTTCCCCTGCTGTGCTTCCCTGGAACTGATCTGCCCTTCTGTTCTCCAGTCCCTACAGGGTGATGCCTGGAAGGTCAGAGGTGTAGCTCCACTGATCTCCATGTGCAGGGAGCAAATGGGGCTTTTGCAGGATCCATGATAATTCTTTAACTAAGTGGACCATGCTAAATACTTTGCCTTCACACACAGTTTTACATGTGGAGAGGTTTGAGGTAGGGAGGCTTTTTTTCAATAACAGTAATATAACAAGTCCATGCAGTTCTTTTTGAGATCAAGTATCAATCCCATTTTACAGATTGGGAAGGTGAGACCTTGAGGTTGTCATTTACCTGAGACCACAAAGCATGTCAATAGCAGGCCAGACCATGGCTCAGGCTTCCTGAGTCCAAGGCCACTGTTCTGACGTCTACACTTCTATTTTGCTATGCTTGCAGGGTGGTGGACTTCTATGTCCAGTGAATAATTTGTATTCCCAAAAGGAGAACTGGTAGGTGAAAGACACAAAAAGCAATTTAGAATTTAGTCTTGTTAAATACCTCTTAATTAGTTTACATATTGAACTTTGGAATACAACTGCCTGTTAGACTCAAAATTTTGGATGCTTCTTTAATATGAATATTTTATTTCTTAATGACATGTGTTGGTCAGGGGAAATATATTATTTTCACTAGAGCTGGTTGGAAAAACATTTTCCTAATAACAAGCATGACGTTATAATTATAAAAGAAAAATAGTGTGACTACTGAAGTAGAAGGTGGTATTCTGCTGCTGCCACTATTACTATGTTAGTTTAACTTACTGACATCTGCGTGGTGGATAGGAAGGTTCTGGCCCTGCTGTGGACAACATAGGTGTCACTCTCGTGCTGTGGGCAGATTTCTAGGGGTTTTTGGTATGCCTATGTACCTTCGAAGCTGACATAATACTAGTAGGGTTGCAAAGTCAAGGTTCAGGAACTGGGAAATGCTATAATTGAAATCACTTGTCCACTTTTGATTCAGGCTTCTTTGACGTGTTCATGGCTGTGCATAGTGGGACAACTTCAGCCTCATTCATTGTCTAGATTTTACCATTTCTGGTGCCAGCTACGTTGCTAGGACTGCTGCCTGATTTGCTGAAGAAATGGCAAGGTGTGAAGGAAAGTTGCAGGAATGGAAGGCAAGGCTGTCACGGTTAAGCATTAACGCTAGCTGCTAGATTCTATTCTTGCCTCTGTTACAGAATTTCTGTGTGATTCCAATCTAATCAAGCCATGTTTTTACTAATTGTGTGTTGTTTACTTTTTGAATGCTTAGTCTGAGACCCTTGGGTCTGATTTATGAAGCACTGATCTTTCACAGAGATAACTCAAGTCAATGAAAATTATTTGAATACACAAATTACCAAAGAATCCTAATTGCTCCAGGTTCTGTGTGTCAGTGAGTATATACTTCTTAATTTAATTTATAACTTTCACCTTAATTTCTCATCCCCCTTCTGCTAAAGAGGGCTAATACAATCTGTTCCTATCTCTCTTTAGAATGGTATTTGAGGAGTGAGGAGCTACTATAATATAAGTACTATATGACAGCCCAGGCAGAAATTAATAAGTCTCAGAGCAGGGTGTGAATAGCACTCAGTAAATGAGGCATGGGGACACATTGACTAATAACAAGAAAACAAAGGCATTGAGTAGCTGCTCATTATGTCAGTCAGCGCAGGCAGGGGTCCAGTGGAAAAAATAGTAGGTGGTCGGGTAATTAAAGACAGTATCATAATGTGTGCACACAAGGTTGCCCAATTAGGGCTGCACAGCAACCTTAATTCTGACACTTCCCTAAATTTTCAATGCTTGATTTTACACATTTAATGTTCCCTAGCATATTTTTGGTGTATTTACATATATATGCTCCCCATTGCCTCCTTCATTGCCAAACTGTTAATTACGTGGAACTACTGAGAAATGCAGTTAGTTGGATAAACAGGGGTTTGCAATGAACCTTGGATATCATGCTGCAGAGCAGGAAACTTCAGGCTGTCAGAGCTTTGAAGGGTTTACATCAGTGGTGAAATTTTTTTCTTTGCTTAATTATTTTTAAGAAATAATAAGAAACTTTTAAGAAACTGTTTTCAGTGCAGTCTCTTTTCTTACACACTGTGTTACATTATTTCTGGTTCTGCTTCTACATTTATTCTTCACGGCTTATTGATGATGGTGTGGATGAAACATCTTTTTAATGAGAACTGTGTTCCTAAGACTCTTCTCCCTAGAGTGTGAGCAGTCTTTAGCTATAGCCCTCACTTTAGAAGATAATTTTATTTCATCCATTTCTCCTTTTGGAAAAACATTATCCAGAGCCAGATATTTTGGTTCTACAGTGCAGCTTTCTAATTGGCATTAACTACTTCTGTGGTTTGGAACTTTTCAGAATATCAGTGAAGAACAATAAACATAAAATTGGAAAAATGGAGAGACTGGGACAGGAGAGCAATGGACAGGAAAGTAAAGGAGGTTTATCCAGACTTTTTGTCTTGTGCATGCAAATAAGTTCTTTCAATGCTTCAGTGATGATGCTCTCCTGAGCTGTGCCTCTACAATTGCACTGTAAGTGGTCTACTTGAAGTAGGATTCTGTTATTCTGAAATATGCCCTCACTTGAATACAAATATGGCCAAGGGTTGAGCAAGGGCTTTGTTCCCAATACTTCCTGGTTGAGGTGAGATGCCTGGATGTCTAAATTGCTGTTGTCAGACACCAGGTCCCCTTTACCTACCTGTTAGAGCAAAGGGGTGAAAGGGGGGATATTGGAATGTAAGGACGTCTGAGTTAGAGCCGCCTTTGCCAGCATGTGTTCCTAAAGGCACCTCCTTTGTTCCAGTACATGTCCACCTTCACAGTCTGTCCCTAAGAGCTTGCAGAGTTAAAGCAGTCTCGTTTCCTTGTAAAACTACGTTCTTATATTTTTATGCTAAGTCTATCTTCATAACAAAGGGACAGCTGGTGCTGTTAGGTAATCTTCAGCATTAGTAATAGTATCAAAATACAAACCCAGGTGGTAGGTTCAGGATTGGAAAGCCCGAAAAACTCAGCCTTCTTTCATCTTGCTCTCTCTACAAACTCATAACTCAATTATTTTCCTTCCCTTTTCTAAGATTTTAACTGAAATAAAAAGCTGTCAACATGGGGACAAGAAATTATGAATGAAGGTGTCTACATTATGTATCAAGCCATGCAGACATCATCTTTAAAGCACTATTTGTATTTTTGTCTAGAACCAGTAGTTCTTGGACAGAGAATCAAACGTGCTATAATTAAACATTGATGCACAGGAATGAAGGGATTTATTTTTTTTTTCTCTGTTAAGGAATTGAATTTTAGTAGAGTAATGGGAAAAAAAGCATAGTATAACTTTTTTATGACAGAAAATAAGCTGCAAGTGACCTTTTACTTGCACTTAGTACTTAATATTTATTTTAGTTTTCCATTGGAATTGTCTTTAGTTGCATCTTTTTCTTTTGATTGTTTAGCATTCAGGAATGGCGCATTAAAAAATCTCTAAGACCGTGAAAGCCTTTCACAGAATACCTAAAGTAGTAGTGAAAATAGATGGCTAACTCTGAAATTATATTGACTCTTTTATTGCAGTTTTTATATCAATTTTATCAGACTTTTACAAAGCTTTCTATTCTTATAAAGCTCTCTCTTTTAGAAACTGTATGGAAATCGTTTGGCAATGAATTACATTATAGCATAGCCTAAAATTATTGTTTTATCTTATATTGTGAAGTCCTTTGGAATCTTTTTTTAAGACTTGGGTTGGTACAGGCTCTGACAGTCTGGGAATATATGTAAATTACAGAAGCTTTTCAGATCCTTTTTTATTTTGAGCTCCATATCTGAATTTTGTGACGTATTTTTTTAGTTAAGGGTTTGTAGAGTCACAGTTTCTTATAACACCCTGTTCATGTGAATTAAATCCAAAACATGGAGAACATAGATGATCAGATGATAACAAATAAGGATGACAGATTAAGCCAAAGGACATGCGAAGCTCAGTACTTAGCCAGAAGTTGTAATATCTTCTGCTCTACATTTAGGCTTCTTCAAGAAGCTGTTCTTGAAGTGTCCAAATGCTTTCACCTTGCATTGTTTAAAACTTGGTATCTCAGATAGACTGGTAGCACTTAAGTGCTTATATACAGACAGAAATGACCACTGTGAGATCTTTCTCTCTGATACTTGTTTAGCAAAACACTTCAGCTCATGCTTAGCACCAGGTATGTTTAACAGGGGCCTTATCCGAAACCAGATAAAGACATTGATTTTTCATGTGTTTTGGAATGGGTCCCAAAGCATTTAAGCACATGCTAAATTCTATATTGGCTGAATTACCTCCAATTTGTAATAGATAAAATTTTAAAGGGAGATAGTCAATGGTTGTACAGTGGAGGTAGTGGAGCTAAGAGACATTTATACTACACGAGGATATTCCTTCAATTCTCTCTTTTCCCCTTTTTTTAAAACAATTTGCTTCTACCACAGAAACCCATGATTTTCGTTGATTTCCTGCTGTATTTTTCATCCACAGTAAACTTCCTTCTTGCAAATAACAGAGCTCAAGCTGCTTACTAAAGTATTTCTAATGTGGTCCTACTCTCTGATGGATTCAGAAAGTGACATCAATTGAAAATATACTGCACAGGTGGCTTAGTGTATAATTTAGCATCACCTCCAAATCCTTTCCTTGTTCTGGGTGTTGTACTGTTCATTCCTTCCTTTTATGATTTTGTCTATGTGTTTTTTACTACCTTTCCATCTCAGGAGCTCACACTTCACCATACCATTCTTTCTGAACTCCTTTGTAAAACATGGGTTCAATCTTTCAAAATGAACCTTGATATGTGTGGTCTTTACATATTTTGATTCCTGGGTTAGTTCCCCAGAACATGGGCTCATACCTGTACATAATTGTAAATTAAAAGAAAAACCCAACCAAACAAAATAATAGAAGTCAATCTGTATAAATTGCTACCCTCATTCTTCATTGTTTTGGTGTAATTATCTACACTGTGGATACAGAGAAGATGATACTATTTGGGTTTTGCCACTATAATACTTTGCCACTGTTGCCTAGTGATTGCATAGAGCTTACTGATATTTTGTCCCAAAACTATGATTTCAGCTCTCTGTGGTCTTGCATTTAAAAGTAGCCAACTCGGATCAGCTCCTGTGGACCTGAATCTTCCTCTCTGTCTTTCTGTACAGACACATCTTATTGCTAGTTCTATGCAAACAATAACGGTAGTATGTAGTGAAGACTTTTTTAATCTATATGCTATTTGCATATCTAAGATACATAGTGCCGATCATTGACAGAAACTGCATCTTAGACTGGAAATTACCCCACTATGTCTAAGAAAGGCCCACTGGCTAGTATAGCAGGTTGCAGTTCATTTGTTTCTCCTTAGCAGAAAATTTTTACTATCTTTTTCTATTTTTGTGTTTAACTTAACGTTAGATGCCCTGATTCATTTTCTTTGTAATGGCGACAAATGGTATAAAAAAAGCTTAAGTGGTTATAGTAGGTATCCGTATGGCACTACGCATTCTCTGCACTAAAACCTTGAAATGTTCCTTTTATAGACATCCTTGTTTTCTTCTCTATGGAAAGATTTATAACCTGCTCTGTTTTCTGTCTTTCTCAATGCCATGCTTTCCCACTTTAGAAATCAATCTGTTGGATGAAGCGGTATCAAATCATTTTTTGAGATCCAGAAAAAATATGTCCAGCCTTACACCTTTTTCTTTGCTGAACAGTGAGAGGATTTCAAGCAGGTTTTTTTACACACAGCCTTCCTTTTAAAAAAAAAAAAAAAAAAAAAGCTCTTGTGACTGGTCTTTCCTGTAAACATAGCTCAGCTGGGGTTGATCAAGATATTTGCCTCTGGGTTTGGAAACTCTGGACATCATCTAGTCCAACCTCCCTCCTCAAAGCAGAGTCAGCTAGAGCAGGTTGCTCAAGGCTTTGTTCAGTTGCGTTTGAATATCTCCATGGATGGCGACTCCACAGCATCCCTGGGCAACCTGTTCCAGTGTTCAACCACCCTCAGAATATAAAAGTTTTTTATATGTTTGAACAGAATTTCCTGTATTTCTATTCATGCCCTTCGTACCTGGGCACCACTGAGAAGAGTCTCGTTCCACCTTCTTGACTCTCACCCACCCCAGTCAGGTATTTATACCAGACCCTTGAACAGGAGAAAGTCTTGGCCTTTCCAAAAACAGATTTGCTCCCCTGGGCCAGGATCCACAAGGTATATATTGTTAATTGTCTTTTAGACTTTGGCTCTGTATGGGCTCTGCTGTCCCTGCCTACCTTCTGCCTTGTTAAACTTCTGTTCCCATTTCTTCCTCCCTGTATCTGTCTATGGAGTCTCCCCACAGGAGAGAGCAAATGTTATACAGCACAAACAAAACTGCATAAAAATGAATGTTGCCTCAAACTGCAATGTTCTGGGGTCTGGTGAACATAAGCAATAGCTCACTCCAGGAATAATGCTATTGATTGTAGAAGGCCTATTCAGAAGCAAGTGCTACTTAAGGTGACACTGTCAGGCCTAGAGTCCAAAGGAGTGTGAGTTATATGCCATTTGTTATGCATTTGCTCCAACACTAGAAAAATTTATATTTCTTTGAGAAATAACTTGATATCAGAAGTAGCCCTGACAGCCACTCCACCAATTTAGAAGTTCAGAAATGGATATGGCTGCCAAAGTTCAGACTTCTAAATTTGAAAGTGCACCCACAGACAGACTCAACCAATTCCACTCTGTGCTGTTTATTGCTTCTTCACAGGGGTTGTTTCATTACCCTCCTAATTACCCTTTATCTGTACTCTTACATACCCCTTTAACAATACCACCTATTTATAACAAAGTTCTTTAAAACAAGTCAGTCTTGGTTTAAAGGATATCTGTATTCATTATTATTTCTCATGTACCATGCTTTTGGGGAACAGAGTTGGTATTTTTTGAGCTCAGCAACAAGAACAAAAGTAAAAAGTACAATTATAAGCCAGAAGCAGTATCTTCCCTCAGCACAGCAGTTTTTCAGCAGAAACTTCTGCAGTCTTTTTACCTTCATTTAGATCTCTCTATAGTGGTTTACAATTCGCAGGGCAGGTTTCTTATTTCTGCCACTGGCATAAATGGCTTACCCAGGATTTCAGGTTTACGTTAGTGTGAAAGCAGAATGAGCTTCTCTGTTCCTTTTCCCTGCAATGAAATTGTGTGCTTTACCAGACTTGTATGAAGTCGGGATTTTATTTTTTTTTTAATTACTAGTGGTATAAATCTAGCTCTTTCTGGCCATGACTAATCCTGCTGAAGCAATAAGTAATTAAATAAAATAGTGGTCCACAGGTCACATCTGAGTGAAAATCTCAGCATCATTGTTCTGAATAGAGTGACCTTGTTGTGCTATTACATTTAATATTTACAAGTGTAAAGTCAAAGACAGCACAAAAAAAAATCTTAGGAATCTGGCTGTCACATCCCAGTGCCAATAATTAAAGCACATCAGTTTTTACAGTCTGTCTTTCCCAAACTTGTAGTCTTTGTTTTGCCTTACAACCTCTTCTTCCTATTGTAGCAGAGCCCCTCTGCTGTGTAGCTGTGTATAAGTGGTTCTGTTTCCAGTGAGCTCAGTGTGACTGCAGTATTTGCTTCCTGTACGGGAAATGGAGTAGACAGACTGATCTCTGTCAGAGAGAGTTGTTCAGTACTTAAAACTGATTTGCATATATTGAGGCCAGTCTGTAGTTCACTGGACAGGTTCAGCTGTACTGATGGATGTGGAAATCTATTGCAGCAGAATCTCTACATGTGCGTTTCCACAAGTGATGGGTTTTCTTTGCTGGTAAAGTGAATGTCACTGATTCACAATACCTTCCTGATGCAGGGGGCATCAGAGATTACACACAATTACAATTACACTCACGTTTTATCCAGGCTTATTGCCATTGGAACCCCATTATCTGTTTTTTCAAGTGAAACAGTTACCTGGTTAGCATGTAAGCTTGCAAGAGCTTGGAACCAAGCAACACAGGAAAGGCACATTTAATCTGTGTTTTGTAGGTCAGTAAGCTCAGGCACTTAGCAATGTTTTTAAAGCATTCATAACTATATTTTTCTTGAATAAATTAGTGAATGTGGTAGCCACAAACTAGCATTTCTTTACTATAGGACACGTATACTGGCTCTGCAGTAAACAAATGTATGTTTGCTTTCATTGGAGAATCCCACCAAGGAAATAGAGCCTAAGCCTGCTGTGCTCTATGTGTTCAGAAACTTTCTGCAAAAGGTTTCTTCAAGGCTTCATTGCCCTTGAGCAATTTGTAGCATCTGATCCATTTTCCACTGGCAGCTAGGTATGAAGATGATGCTGACTATATGGCAAAGATTTTGGAAAAGTGACAGTGAAGAGCTGATCAGAAACGTGAAAATGCACACCCTCAGACTGACTTTAAAAACAACAGATAGAAATTCTTAATACTTGAAATATGCATTTAACACCACAGTCAGTGTAGACTTATCACTATTCCAGACTGTGGTATGTACTAGGCAGTTTTTGAAAAGTAACTCATACAAAAATATTATTTATTTAAGTGACCTTGAAAGTGGGGTCTAATTGCTTATCATTTGACAGAGCTTACAATAGAACAGAATTTGACATCCTTACTCACCATGAGTGGTACTTTATTCCACAATTACTCCTATTCTTTCTACTGGGGAAAAAAAAAAAGGATAGCAAGTCTAAAGCTATCATAAACTGAGAAGAAATACAGCTTTTACTCAAAGACAGCTTTATGTCTACTGTTGTCAAGAAGCAGGGGTTTGCTAGGAATACTTAAGGTAACGTTTAAATATATTTAGAGGAGAGAAAGGTTACCTAACTCTTCTGTTGCATTTAAGCAGGATTTCAGCAGAAATCTTAAAAGGTGGTAGGCTAGTGAATACCTCTATTTTGGTTTCATTTTACTGTAGCTTGAACTTGTGTCCTGGTTTCAGCTGGGATAGAGTTAACTGTCTTCCTAGTAGCTGGTACAGTGCTATGTTTTGAGTTCAGTATGTGAAGAATGTTGATAACACCGATGTTTTCAGTTGTTGCTCAGTAGTGTTTAGACTAGAGTCAAGGATTTTTCAGCTTCTCATGCCCAGCCAGGGCACCTGACCCAAACTGGCCAACAGTGTATTCCATACCATGGGACATCCCATCTAGTTTAGGAACTGGGAAGTGGGGGGGCAGGGATTCGCCGCTCGGGGACTGGCTGGGTGTCGGTCGGCGGGTGGTGAGCAATTGCCCTGCACATCATTTGTACATTCCAATCCTTTTATTACTACTGTTGTCATTTTATTAGTGTTATCATTATCATTATTAGTTTCTTCTTTTCTGTTCTATTAAACCGTTCTTATCTCAACCCAGGAGTTTTACTTCTTTTCCCGATTTTCTCCCCCATCCCACTGGATGGGGGGGGACTGAGTGAGCGGCTGCGTGGTGCTTAGTTGCTGGCTGGGGTTAAACCACGACAACTTGAAAGTCAGAAGCACATGGCAGTGTTTTAAAACAACTATTAATATTTAGCAAAATATGCTTGACTTTCTAAAAAGTTGGAAGTTACTGTTATTGCTGCTACTATATTATGGAGAACTAGGTTTGTTCTCATTTTACTGATTTCTCTGTCTGGGGATTAGGGTTTGTCAAATTACAGGTTGCTTTACTAGTACATGAGTTACACTCATGCGCATGTACACACACACACACACACACACACATCTACCCAGGTACCTTTTTGCTAAAGGATACCTGAATAGCTACTTTTCCATGTAGTGCAGAGCACAGTGCTGAGCTACAGACTGTTACTATACAGCACAGAGTATCACCTTCTTTCTTTAGAAGAAGGCTAAGTTGTGAAGTGCTGTATGTGTATCAGCCTTACTAAAACCCACTGAATCACAGAAAACAGGATAAGAAAGGACCTCAGGAGTTATCTAGTTTGTAATTGTGCCCCTGCCAAGATTGTTTATAACTATGTTTTAGTGTATCACTTGCTAGAAAGCTGCTTAAAGTCTAACCCAAATCTCTCTTGCTACCACCCTGCTCGTGTAGAACAGACATGGAGAATCCTTTGCAGCATGTTTTACATATTTGGAGACATTTATCACATCTCCTCCATTTTCTCTTCTCTGCACTAACCCAGTTCTTCCATTGCTGGTTAAGTTTTCTAGGGCAGGGATTATTCTTTTTGCCTTTTCTGGCCTTTCAGCAGCTGATCCAAATCTGTGCTGAAGTCAAATGCCCAGACTGAATTTACTATCATTGCTGCTGAATAGAGTGAAAAGATAATTTCAAAACCCTTTATGTATGTCTCAGGATTATGTTTGCTTTTTTAGTTGTCAAAAACTGTATTGATTATTCAAAAACTGAATTTGCTGCCACTGAGCCCACATTTGTGACTTGTAGCTCAGGAGATGACTGCCATTGTCAGTGAAGGTTGCCCCACTTTAGAAATTTAATGCATCAATTAAATTAGCTAAATGTTTATATTGCTGTCATCTGGCCAGCAGAACGGATGTATCTTTTTTGGAATAGAAATCCATAGAAATCAAAGGTCATGCTCAAAATAAGATTATAGCATCATAATCTCATTACTTGAATTGGGAGGGGGATGTTGAGATTAAAAAGAGAGAGAAACGGAATGAAGTATGCACCAAAACTGGTATTTGTTACAGAGCAAATGCAAAAGGAAGAAATTAGAGGAGACATGCCTGATTTGAACATCAAAACAGTGAAAATAGCATTTCATTTCTATTTTTATTTCAAAATACATCTGAGAAAAGGAATAATGTAGATGGATACAAAAAGAGACTTCTAAGTGCTTTTCTTTTCAAAATTTATCCTAGTGAGAGATGGATGGCAGGGGATTTTATGCCCCAAACAGCACTTGTAAGTGCTTTTGCTTTTTCAGTACCATCTTTAGACTGAGAAAGGGAGAGGAAGAAACAGACAAGGTGCCCTGACACATCACTTCTAAGTGATTTCTGTCCTGAAAGTATTCAAAAGACTGATAGAAGATTTTTTTCATTGGATATTTGTTTTGGTCTGTGACTTGGCAGAAATGAAGTGGGAAGACAAAGGGAAGCTCTAGTGAATTTTTATTTCCCAAGGTCAGGAGAACAAAAGTCAGTTTTTCTCCTGGGTTGTTTTTTTTTTTCTTTTGTTTTTTCTTCTGATTTGATAGAGGTGCACTAAGGCTTCTTTTGAGGAGCTAAGGCAAAAGTAAAATGGAGTTATTTTCCTCATGTTTTGTAACATTAGTGGTGAAAAAGATACAAGGGTGGGCTCTGATTTTCAGCATAGAACAAAACTCTGTGACCTTGTGATTAAAGCAAGTATAATCCAATAGTATAAGAAAAAGAACAGCTGACGTTAAGTATTTTGCAGCATCAGAACCTTAAACTAACATGACTTGCTGTGGGATCACCCAAAAGTATTGTGCAGAGACAGAGTATCCTCAAGCTGAACTGAAACCTGAAGGTAATTGCATATAGAAAATCTCCCCAATCCTGAAGAACATGTTTCATCTAATTCTTTAAAAAGGGTTGTTTGCACTGTTCTAGAAGGTGACTTAACCTTCCACCTCCTCCAAAGTGCAGGGACTGTCATTGTACAATGCAATAACACTGTAGCTGTGCCTCTTCAAGACCACAAGTCATTCCTTCATGAGTCTGGAAAAAAATTACTATTACCAGCCTTTTCACTTCAAGTTCAGGCAATAAATTTTTGATATCCCTATGGAATAAATGCATTGCCTGTATATTCCTAGGCCAAGCACTCCAGACAGCTGTCACTAATTGGTTTCCCAACGAGAAATCTCCAGAAATTAAGCTTCTGTCGAGCTGTTCCAATTTCCAGGTGAAGCCGGACCATTCTTTAGCTGCAGCCAGGATCAGGAGTAGTTGGTTTCTCCTCTTTGCTTCTCCCTTCAAGAGAGCTGAAGATTTAGCTCTGGGTTCCTGACTACTTCGTATTCTTACAAAGTCCCAGCATTTGGGCTCTGAATTCCCCTATATCATAGCCAATGAGCTATCACCGGAGAAACCACAGAATACTTCATGGTAAGAAAGACACATAGTCTGTTGTAAGGTGGGAATAGTAAAAATAATAAAATAAAGAAGCATGTCTTAAAGGCGCAAGTGTACATAAGTTTCTGTGTTGAGCAGTAAAGTTCTGGTGTCCATGTTAAAAATGCAGCAAGACTGAAATTCAGGTTGACATATTTACAGATATAAACATGTTTTCCTTTGACACCAAGGTCAAACTAGATGTCTCATTCATTACGTGATGTGGCAAGGAATCCATTTTGCATCTTGAATGCTTCTGTGAGACTTGGAAATGCCTATGGAACTGTGTTCCTGAGCTCTGGTATCAGCAGGTCTCCTGTGTTCGCATATGTCAGCTGTTACTCTTCGACAGTGTTCTAAATATGAATCAGTATCCACATCAGAGGCTCAAAACAGTCATAATCTATTCTACCAAAAAAACCCCCAAAGCCTCAACCCTCCAAAGAAAGCAATATCAGAAGGCATTTAAAACAAACTGATGAATTAAAAATAAATATTCACCACAATCAGAAGATTTTTCATTTAAGAATTCTAAAGATTCTGAATAAAATGAAATGTCTCAGCATCACGGGGAAGTTTATCCTGCAAGTTAGCTGGTAAAGTGATAGGAAATAAAAACTAAGGACAAACGTTCAATTTTTACTTGGTGGCAGGAAGGCGGAAAGAAGATCCAAAAGCATCTCTGACAGCCTTTTTCTGATCTCATCTGCTGGATTCAATGCAGTCTCGTTCCTGGATGTCAGTGGGGTGGAGGTTTTGGATTGGTGCCACAGGAAGATCTTAGTCTGGGTGTCCTGTGGAACTTCAGCTACCAAAGAAACATTTCAGTCTAAAAAGGAAGACACCTTGCAAGTTTAAGGCTGAACGTGTGCTAAGTAGTGAGGATTATAAAGGTTTACAATTTTTTATTTGTCACCTAAAGATCGCCTAAATTTCTTTTCAGATTTGGCCTTAGATGTATCAACATTTGTGAGATGCTGAAGCAATGCTCATGAGGTCATGAAGGCATCTACAAATCTCTTCTTGGCACTCAAGTGCAAACCAAAATGTTATCCAGCTCTTGCCTGAGGTCTGTTATTCCCCATTCTTTGAAAAAAACCTACAAAAAAACCCAGAAGGAATTGGCTGCTAACAAAGACCCTTAAATACTTAGCCTGTAGTCTCATGTTTGCATACTAAATACAAGCCAAAGAGCTGTTGTTTGTGGAACAGTATTAAATACCTGACTGTAGCTTTAGTCATGAGGGTGATAGGAAGGATAACTGTCTCTATTTGGAATGGCATGCTACAGAAAATTATTATTATGTTTTATGTATTTCTCATTGTGGGGCTCCTGTTCCAAAGTACGTAGCTAATCCTAGTCAGGTAGCAAATCCCAAGTCAAATTGTCTCATGCATAAAGAAAGACAGTTTAGAAGGCAGGAGTCATTAGAGGGAAAGGATTTTTCGTTTTAGTTATGGAACTTAATTTCTTTTCACTGTCTTCCCTCCTTTGCCTCTGTAAAATATTGATATAGATTATAATTTCTGACAGTGATGTTGATTGTAGCATGTAAGAAGTATCCAACAGCTGAAACAGATGGTGTAATATTATGATGAGGCCTATCACATAGTGACAAGATTGGAAGGTGCAGTTGAAAGAGTGTATAATTTGGTATAAATGAGAATCTTGAGTCTGAACACTCCTGAAATGAGAAGTTCAGATCTGAACACAAACTTCACAGCATCATCCCCATTCTGAATTTCAGCAGTGATTGTTCAAGTGGGGGAGACTGAGCAGCAGTGTGATCACAGAGGTATGGATGAGAAGGAAACCCTTCCTCAGCAACATAGCAGAGTACCAAGCAAGCACATGGATTTTAATCCTGCCAGAAGATGGTTTTGTCTCATGGTGCTTCACGGCAGATCCTGCCATTCCTATTTTGGAGTGCTTTCCATCTCTGTCATTAGTGATGACTACCATCAGACACCTGTGGTCTCACTGTGGTGGTTGATTGATCATACATGCAAGACAGAGAAATAGCCTTGCAAACCTTTGATCATTGTCCTTAAATAGAGTATGGTTTAGACATTAAATTTGACTCAAGGTTTTTAGAATCACAGACTGGGGATTGCTTGCTCTTTAACAAAAGTTTCAGAGTATTTGAAAACTGGGGAAACCTTTTGTGCCTGTCTATACTTTGTTAATTTGGGGTTTTTTTTTGTAAACCTTTTTTCCAAAACAGTTGTTTGGGTTTTTTTCTTAGGAGTTTTTCCAGCTGCTGATAGTGTTCAAACTAGCTCTGTGCTACTTTGGATCACAACATTTTTGGCAGCAAAATAAAGCACAGCATTAACTGTTTTGTTTCAACAATAAAATGGGAAATAAGTGAATAATTTTGGAAAATAATTAAATTATTGGATAGGCAGGCCTCTGGAATTAATTCGTGAGGTGTGTTGGTTATCTCCACAGTTAATTACATTTTGATTTGGACTGCATGTATGTGGAAGTAAACAGCAATGTATTTAATAATTACTGTATCTGGGTCACCCAAATAGCATTTAATCCACCTCACGTCAAATGGTTTGTGGGTAAAAGGGTGTCCTGGGAATATCAAGGCCCAGCAAGATAACAGCCATGCTCTTTACATTTAACTTCTTAATCAACAGGTAAGAAGAAGAAGTGATTTGTGTCTGGTCAGCTATCCATGAGCAGCAGCCAGATGCTTTGCCCTTTCCAAATGTACTCTGAATAAGAATGAAACCATGCTACTTGTTTTGCCCATTAGATAGCATTATCTCTGTGGAATGCCAATTCATATCTCCTTGTGCTGTGTGTGGTTCTCACATATGGGATTTTAATAACCTTCACGCTGTGCTATGAATTCATAAACAGGGCTGACAGAGGAAAAGCACCACAGGACTTTATTTTTTCATTATTGCTCTTTTGAAAAACACGGTCTGCAGGATTTTTGCAAGGATCTTGTGACAGCACTAGCAATGGTTTTGCTGCTACAGTGGGGTTATTCCAAGGGGAGGGGATAAGTACAGTATTCACTTGTGATACACTTTTTCAGAATTGATTTTCATCATCCTACATTTCGTAGCCATTATAATTCTGCTGTATTATAGTTGGAGCTTTGCAGGTCTGATTGTATGGGAGTTTCTCCCATTTTTCTAGAATGCAATGTGGATTTGATTTCCTGCAACATACCTCTTCTTCCGTCTGTCCCAGCCTGCAAAGCTACAACTTACTGCTCAGTGGTCACTAGCACATGACAGCAGTCTTGACTTCTGTTTTGGAAAAGATTTATTCATTCTGGATCAGTGGGGTTTTTTTCTTTCTTTTTACCCCTCTCCTAACCCCAGAGTCCATTAGAGCTACCACTTCTGTACCTCAGCCATCTTCCAGTACTGGTGGAGGCACCACTGTTAGCAGAGCTAAAAGGCGTAAGAAGAATTCACAGCATAGGTCTCCAGGCATAATGTGATATCACCTATTCATTGCTAACAGGCCTTAGAAAAAAGACCTATGAGAAGGACTCAGCTAAAATTTACAGTCTCTACAAATATCCTATGAAGTAATGAACCTAACTGTTTGAAACAGCTGGTTTAGCAGTCCTGGAGCTAGTGCACATATGCCAGGAAGGAAATTGCACCATGTTGCCCATACCCTGTGCTACAGTGGCTGGAGTGCACTTGTGGTTATGATCTTAGGTCAGTCTGGATTCCAGTCTTGTAACTATGCCTAATAATGTTTTATTGGGAATAAGATTTATTAGGTGTAGGTTCTGTGCAGGACTGTGATATGACATGCAGATCAAATCCTATCATCCCGTTTTCATTTTAGGGATGTTTCTCTCTCCTACTGTATTTTATATGTGATTTTGTGTGACAGGCAGTAGAAAGAACCAAGAACAGACAAGGAAAAAGAGAATAATTTTTCACTAATTTTTCAACTTTCAATCTTTTGTTGTGTTTTTTGCTTGTTTTGTTTTTTTGTGGTGTCGCCCCCCCCCCCCCCCGATGAATAATCCTCACTATTAAAAAATATGTGTTGTCTTTTTCATTAAAATTCATACAACTTCCCCTTGGCTCTTAAAGTGTCAGAGTTCTATAATTATTGAAAAAAATAGGTTGGAAAGAACCTCTGGAGTCCATCTTGTCCAACATCATCTATAAATAGGACTAATATCAAGGTTAGGTCAGGTCTGTGCCTCATCAAGCTTTGGAAATCTCTAGGGATGGAGACTCCAGAATCTTCTGGGCACCTGTTCCAAAGCTTAATTGCCCTCAGTTACAAAGGTGCATTCCCTGAAAAAAAGGATCTTTTTTTTATGGGACATATGTAGCCCATCAGTATTCCATCATCAGGTCATCTCCCTTGGTCCTTTTTAGCCATAAGGAAGCTGTGCATGTCTGACACCATGCATGACAGGGTAGCTGAACACACACACACACACAGTTTTCTTCATACTGCATCTATAATTCTGCGGTAGTATGACTCAGAGAGAGGAGACGCCAAAGCTTTCACATTTGCTTTGTAAATATTTTCTTATAATAGAATTAATACATCATCTAAACTCTCCATATATATATATGTCTCTCTTGCTGCTTTTGTTGTGTTAATACCTATATATATATTTTTTAAGTCAC